>NC_058107.1:9637499-10344499 GCF_914725855.1 Thunnus albacares
TGTCATTCAATCTACTATATCATTTTTCTGTGCTGCAAGTCAATAAAACCAACAGATGATTAGTAATATCGACCAGTCACACCTATAAATGCTTCTAGGCCTTAAATCTGACAACTTTATAGGGTGATAATATGTCAGTATTGTGCTTACAGCTTGTTGTGATGCCCCCAAGTGGCCAAAAATCAATTAATGCAGGTTTAATGTATTTGGTTCACACATACTGTATTGAATCAGGCATTAGTAAAACCATTGACTTCACAACTGGTCCTCAGACTGTAATGCATGCAGGCAAATGACATGTGTTAACTTTCAATAAAAACAGACAGCATAAATATAGGATCATGATTTTAAACTTATGTTAAGACCAAGAGTCGCCATGGTGACAAAAGAGGCAGAGCCAATTTTAACTCTTACTCCAACTTGGACCTTGGTGTCTGAAGCCAATGTGTTGCAGTCTGTGTGTCAGGAATAGAAAAAGATGTTTTTTCCTCAACCAAACAGCCAATTAAGGAGAGGATATAGTCTGAGTATTTCTGACAGGGCTCAGTTTTATCATCTCTATCTGCACTATCTGCACTTATAACTCCCATTGTACAAAGTCAAGTCATTAACAATTGGGGCAGCAAAGAGTGGAGATTTCCTTGATCCCAGACTGAGGAAATGTCTTAGGAAAGTTCACACAGAGTGCTGAGGCACCCTGGATGACAGAAAAGGGTTGGGGGAGGAGGAGGAGGAGAAAGAAGTGGAAGAAGTGATGGGGGTGGGGGCACAAGGTTTACTTTAGACTCTCTTCTGTTTTCTTTGACCTCAAGGCCTCTTGAAAAACTGAGAGGGCCGCCAGACAGCGCAACACCTGGCGGACAGTGAGTGACGGGACAATATGGTGCGAGTCTGGCTTTGACAGCAGCCACAAGACAGATTGATCGCACCCTTCGAGTGCAGGATTGTCATGGCAAAGGCACAGTGCGGCAAACCAAAGCTCTTATGAAAGCAGCTGAGTTTGAGCTCTGCTAATTATAATTTTCCCCCTGGGCCACAAACCAATTTGTCTCGTTTTCAATACCACCAAGTTTTCCCTATCATGCTGACAGAATGGCTCAGGGCACTGTTTGAAAAGCTGTGATGAAAACAATTTCTTCCAAGAACCAGTGGGGTCTGGATTCAGCCTTGAAAAATGCAGAAAGAGTAATCCCTCCTCTCCTATCGCTCTAAATGGGTGGAGGAGCCGGGAAGCAGGCAGACATAAATTCTATTGTAGCAGTCCAAATGTGTTATGTTGTTAAAGGGGGAATAAGGTTGACAGGCCCCTGGGGCTAGTATGGGGAGCCAGCTATTCACTCGAACACAATCACGACCTTTCTAAATATGAATTTTGTACAGCCTGTGCGGTCTTGGCTTTTGTTGCTGACACAATGTGACATGCATGGGCTGCGTTGGCTCAGCAACATACAAAAAGAAGGAAAAGGCCGGGGGTATCTGAGTACGGGACAGTGTTCCTGGCTTTCTTAAAAGCCCTCATTTTCTTTCTGTGGCCTGACCTGATGAGCTCACCACAAAAAAAAAAACAGAACAGTACAATGAGATGATTTGGATTTAACTGACATGGGATTTGGAAGACGAACAATTCAGTTTTTGTATTAAGGCTGCTGATGGCTATTAGCCTGTTATGTGCCAATATTCAGTATGAATATTTTCTTCTTCTTTTTTTAAAAAACTTTTTTAAGTGATAAACATACAACACATACAAAACACAGGCCCCTTTAATTTAAATAAATAAATAAAATATAAAAATACAACAAGGACGAAGTAAATGCAGCAAACTCAAATAATACAAGTTTACATACCCGATTTCACTGTACTGATAACAACTTCAGTATGATCAATAACACTGAGTAATAGCACTGGAGTTCACAATGAGGTAAACAGATGGGATAATTTTACAACATTTACATGATGGATATATATCTGGGAATCTCTGACAACTTCTCTTTAGTCCCATGTGCCCGATGTAGTATTTCATACTGTAGTAGCCCATGTCTTACACAAATAGAGGAGGTGTGGACTTGTTTTAATATAGCATCCCAAGTTATGTCTGTTATGTCCTCACCCAGGTCCTGCTCCCATCTATGTCTAATGATGGCGAGGGAGGAGTTTTGTTGGCAAACAGTGCACTATTTAGGTCAGATATAGTGCCTTTGAATGATCGAACAGGTGCTAACAGGGAGTCAATATTAGAATTTGGGGGAATCTGTTGCATCGATTTCAACTTTGGTGAACTTTCACAGACAAATTTGTGCCATGGACCAATAGCAAACAGTCAGCACTGATCTTTGAGTCCTTGAGGAAAATGAGAGCCGGAGAGCCCAAAATGCAGGAGGCTTACATAGTTTATTAGCTGTGTTTCACCACTCACTTTTATTAAACTCTTCTCCATCAGGATATAAACAGCTCCACAATGAAGGCAAAGAGTTGAAAGCACAAATACATCTTTGGAATAAATTGTGTGAACTTATCGTCCTCTTAGCGACTGATCTAACTAGCTTCCAAAGTGACAGTTAGTAAACTAGCTACTGTGTTGTGGATTAGCTGGCTAGCGTGTTCATGGTTAGCTTGCTGGCTACAGTAGTTTACCAACTAGGGTTGCCATCCGTCCTGTAAGATACGGAATTGTCCTGTAATTGGAAACTAAAAGACGTGCTCCATATTGAACTGATATAGGACGCGATTTGTTCTGTATTTTTGAGAATCAGTTCAGTGCAAGTCTATGGGAGAGAAATATTACAGTTCCGATTTTTTAAGTGGGGTTGTATGCAATAGTTTTCCATAGTCAGTGTATTACCTGCAGTAGATTTGGGTCGGCACGCTCCCAGTTTGGAGAAGCAGATAGCAGTACCGGCACGGAAGTAGGGCACTGTACTGCCTGCCAGCAGCAAAATGTATTTTAGCCACCTAAAAAAAAGGTCCACCTAAAAAACTTCCATATCAGTTTAAGTGTACGCTATATTTAGAATATTTTCACCACTTTACCTGTCAGACAGCCCTTCCCTTTGGTGCTACATTTTCTCAACTGCAGAACTTCCATATTCTTACACATGCTGCACTCTGTATTACACTGCACATCAGCTGTTTGAGTCAGAAAGTGCTGCTCCCACATAATACAATGCATGGCATGTGTAGGAATACGGAAGTTCTACAGTCAACAGGATCTGCACCCTCTGTAAATATAAAGGGCTCATTCTAAGGTAACGAAAACACAATGATTCTTATTTTCAGGTGATTATACACTAATTAAAACATACATATATTCCATTTCTGCCAAATCTGGTCCACTAGATGCCACTAAATTCTACACACTGCACCTTTAAGATTTTTACCAAGGGTTCTCTGTGTGGTTTTGAGTGTTTAGTTTTAGTCACATGTCATACAGTGATTGTAAATTGTCATAAGCAGCATGATACGCTACATCATGTGACAAAACATGAAAATTTATTACGGATTCATAACTGTGAAATTGTTGAACCATGATAATTCTCTTTGGTTAGCTGTGCAGTTCTCTATCAAACACGCTGATCTTTTCCATGTCTGTCTGCTGACAGCAGAAACATGCAAATGTTAGTTAAGACGGGCATAATTATGATAGTAAGACACAAAAACATTATTGCTTGAATGGGAATCTGCACACAAGGGACAAGTGTACTTACTGTGTGCATGACTTTTCCTGTATTTGCCTCTCTCTTAGAGTGTATTTACAGCACAGATGATTTATAAATTAAACAGACTGCCAAATAACAATTAAATCCAAGCACATTCATTTACTGAGTCAACATTCTGTGAAAATCTACTAATAGCAGAACAAGGCAATAAAAGACTAAATGAGCTAGTGTTAATCTGGAACGCATTAGCCATATTTTTGAAAATCTGTGGTACCCATGAAATCAGCTCTTTCCATAAAGAATTTATGCAGTTTCTCACATCTGAGGCTCAGCTGACCTGCCTGCATGGACAACACATTGCTCTACCCCTGAAAGTCAAGTGCTGCCCTTTTGCAACATTATCCATGAATGGTGAGCCAGATCCACACTGCTCTGCCCACCAGGGCTCGGACTGAACAGCGCAGTCATTGTGACTACTACATCAGGCCTGACACCATCAGTATGTCCCATGACGCTCCATCAGGAGGGTGAATCTCTGTGTGAGATTGCCGGTTTTATAGCCAGGAAAATAAAGCATTTTTCACAGAAGGGTTTCCCATCATCAGTAACTACATGGAGAACAAATATGAGTAAAGCTGGTCTCTCCTCTCTGTGAACTCAGTGCAGCCGAAACAAACTCAGCTGTTTCACACGACCCAGTTTGGTGCAACAGGATGTAGAGGGCATTTTACGATCCAGCTTCCAATGAAATCATTCTGCAGGCCAAAACTTTCATTTACTCCCCTGGTCTTGGCAGGCACAAGGTTGGGCGAAAGGAGGCTCCAAGCTGTGCACTCTCTGTACTCTGCTCCTTCCAGGAGTTTACTTGCTCTGTCTTCCCTGCAGTAACCCTGCCATGACTCCACCATGCAGTGCTTTTTCCCCTACTTCACAGAAGAGTCTTCGTGACATCTGTTTTAAAAGTCCTCATCTTGTCAGCAAAACACTTCCTGACACCTCTTATCACTTGAAATCACATCCCTCCTCTCTGTCTTCCTCTGATATATCTTCATGTTAAATTCTTGACATATGGGTGCTGAATGCTCACTGTAGTTTCCTCTTTAAAGTATCAGCTTGCTGCCTGAAATGTTTAAGTAAAAGCCAAAACTGTTTATCTGACTTGTATCACTACCCTGCTGGCAGAACATGCAAGAATTCATTTTGCAGTAGGTTTAAGGATTGATTCAGGAAAGGGATCCCTAGAAGTGAAATATTGCTTCCCTGAAGGCTGAACTTTTGGCTCCATGTCAGATATTGCTGGTTTATAGCAGGGAGTTGCAAAGATCTGGAATACAGATTAGTGAGTTTGACATATTTTTTTTAAGCCTTGAAAAAAATAAATACGTAAAAACTGCCTCTGCCAAAGTAGGAGATTCAATTCCTGTTCAATTTGAGATGGTGGCAGACAGCCAACTGTAGTAGAGACTTCACAGCGTGTCTCTTATGGCTGCTTAAGGAGATGGTGGTGTGTGTGTGTGTGTGTGTGTGTGTGTGTGTGTGTGTGTGTGTGTGCGTGTGTTGAGGAGGTGTTACTGGCGGGTAAGGCTCTTCACAAGTCACTCTCTGTGAAGGAGAGAGAAACGTCATGTGATTGTAAGACTTTGAAGCAGAAATGTTCTTGATCCGTTTCTGCTACCTGGTTGGACTATAAATAAACACTGATGAAATAACTTATGTTCCCACTCTCCAGCCAAAAAAGATTTAATTAGAGGATTATTTATCTTGTTTACTGCCCCGGTGTCATCGTGTTCAGCAGTTTTCTGACAGTCGGTGGAGGGCGGGTGTGTGTTGGGGGCTCAGGCTCATTGTGTCTGAGAGGAAAAGCAGCAGAGTGGGGTATTAATTGTTCCACTGTCATCCACAGGCACTCATCTCATCTCTGAACCATTAATCATAAAGTGAGAGGTGGGTAAAGTTTGCGGGGCCAAAGTCAAATATGCATGAAGGCACAAGAAATCTGATCAGAAAAGGCTAATTTTGATTCCGATGGTGCGCATTAGCCATTAAAGTTCTCTCTTTTGAGATCCTCAGTAGAGCAACACCTTGCTCATCAGTCCATTTCAAACTAACTAGCAGGAAGGCTTTACAGTAAACACAAGTATGAGAACGAAGGATCTCATTAAAAACGACTACACACAGAGCATGTCTGTCTTTCTCCACGCAACAATGCCGCCTCTCTTTTTCATTCCACATAACCTCCCTGGAGTCTGGGTTATACCCAGCGCCGCCGGTCTCTCCTGAGCCATGAATAAAATGAACAGCTCATGAATCAGAACCTTTTACATCCACACCTATTCACGAGGAGAAGAGAAAAGCAGCCGTTAGTGGGTGCAGCCTCCAACTCCCTCCCTCGGTTCAATGAATGAATGGAGGCTCTATTGAGCCTAGATGGTCTGTTGCTTCAACCCACAGTGGAAAATATGACGACCCAGCAGCAGGTAGGAGAAAGAGGCTTGTGGGACGGCCCGGGTGGGAGCTCCGACCTCCAATACGAGCACTTTACACATAGCTGTTTGTATGTCTATAGATGTTTAACTGAGACCCTCAAGGTTAAGGGTTCAGCTTTGTCTCAGAACTGAGCGACTGTTCGTTGACAACAAGACATGTGCAAACTGTGCCCCCAACCATGGAATATCACCCCTTTTGCACCAGAGAAGCCTGGTTCTGGTGTTGGGTCTTTACCCATAAGGCCAGGTTCAGACAGACTTTAGCCCTACATGAAAAAATGCAACCCTTTCATCCATTTGAATGAGGCCAGTCTGGCTACGCAGCGGGGTTGCCGACACAGAGGCTTCTGCCAAAAACCCGCAGGGTCATCCAGCGAAAAACTTGAACATGGCTCAACTTTTGCTGAACTGCAATACAACGTCATCTGCCAAAGCCCTGTGGTGACCAATCAAATATGTGCTAGAGAACATTCCTAATAGTGTTTTAAGGACAACACACACCAGCTACCAGTGATGTGCATTCAACAGTGTTGCCAAGTGCCAAAAAACAAATGGTTGTACAAAGACCCCATAATTATTGTATTTCAGACCAAATGATCATACATTGAATATGTTGAATAGTGCATGTACCAAGATCTGAGTATAAACCAATCAAAACGTAGGTATAACTATACCAAAAGATTTTGTTTACATAAAACCAAAACAGTGAAACAGTTATGAAGAATTTATAAAAGGTTTTGAGTGGCACTCAAGATTGCAGCAGCAGATCTAATGTCAAGTTTGCTGTAACATTACTGACATAGTTAACATTTGATGAATAATCAGGCTCCATACCACTTCACTATAATGGAAAAGAAAACTTAGACATGCAAATGAAATTATTGTACGTTAAGTGCTTTTTAATTATTATTGATACATTGTACAAAGGACTTAATTATCATACAAATGAGAAAATGATCACCTAGCAACACTGGCGAATAAAAACCTGTGCCTGTTGTTTTCTATGGAAGCCCTTGGCTCACACACCAACAGCATGAACAAGTGCCTTGCTGTGTCAAGATACATCCATCATTAACACACTGTAGAAAAGCAAGAATTTCATCATATTTATCAAGCTACAGTACATTTACTATTTCTTCTGTCTGTACGACACAGCTGGTGTATGTTGCCCTTTATCTCCTCCTGGATCTTTTATTGGAAAAGAACTGTAAGAATGAGGTCAAGGGCCCCCTTAATGACAGGAGAAGCTCCGCACATCTGTCGGCGCACCCTTCTCCTCCCTGCTCTTGCCCTCGTCAAGGATGTGCTGATCATTACCAAACATGCTTGACTTTTCTGTTGATACTTGTAGTGTATCAGCAGTAGACTGAACCATATTGTTACTTTAACCAGATGCAGAAATTATGTTCATTACTGTGAACTATTCAGTTTGTTGACAAAACAGCATCTAGTAGGTGCCTGGGGTAAGAAGGGCAAAGGTTATGGCTGCAGCACACAGATATCCTGTGGAATAAATACTCTGTGAAATGTCTCTATAATGACAGAAGATTGCTTGGTAAGAATATGACAGCCAGGCAGATGAGAGAGAATATTTTTCTCTCACTTTATTATGAATGCAGTGTTACAACCAAGAGAATCAATATGAGCTATTAACACAGCGTGCATAACAACAATCGCTTCAGGTAATGAACAACTACAGTGCAGCGCTCTGGTGCAAGTAGTTGAAGTAGTAAAACACAGTCCCTTTTCTCTCATCTTCCTCTGCTTCGGCCCCCACTTTCCTCTCTTTCCACCTACTCGAGCTTTAATGCCAGCGGTTGACTGAACATTTGTCCCGCTTTGAGACAAGCAGGACTAACTTCGAATGTCACACTCCTCTACAGTCAAATAGCTCTTTGGTCAGAGAGCACTGTGACATTTTGACTGGAGGTGTACGGCAGAAGAGCTCTGACACATTTTCCACAGAAACAACAACCCACAGTTAGATACTCTGTGTTTGTGAAAACTAGAAGAAACGTTTCTGAATGATTAATAGACAGAGGACAAACCTTTGACTTTTTAAAAAGTAGGTTTGACTGATTTGTCTGCTGATATTAACCTTTTCTTAAAAATCAGCCAAGTCACATTGGGTTACAGTGGCTGTCTATGGATCGCGATTAACCTGAACTGATTCTAGTTTAACACTTGATTGGGATCAGGGTTTTAGTGTCCCATGATATAAATGTCGTTGGCTGCACTTTACCAAACAAGAATACACTTCCGTGCTACATGGAGAGATGGTTATCAGCAGATATTTCTGCACATATATAGCACAGTATCAGCTCTCTTTCCAAATATGCTGCTTTTACTCTTTAAAAGCACATATTGGTTGCACCCTAATGGGATAATTTTATTCTGGCTTCATTAATTTTTCGCATTAGACACGACAAGACACTTCATTTATCTTAATCACTGCATCAGCATCAACTGATTTATATAATTTATTGGACGCCATCTTCCACAGCTATCCATCTCCCCCCCAACAGTTACACCATCCATCCTCGCCTAACCAAGCAAAGCAAATTACTTTTCAGAGATGGTGGAGGAAACAATATTACAGTCTCTGGATCTCCCTACTACAAGTCAAAAAAGTCATAAAAGTGACCTGTCAACCTGTGACCACAAACTCCTCTAAACTGTTTCCACTATATGTTTCTTCGCATATGACTCTACACAACTACTTTATTGTGTTGTGCAGACCACAAGCCTGTTTTAAAATATACACTTGCCAAAATTAACAGGAGTCCCTTCATCACAGCCTTTGCCCCCGTCTGACAGAGACAGGGTCTTGTTGCAATTTTGCAGAACAAAGACAAAATGAATTGTCCATTGAAGGCTGTGAAATATTTATATCTAGCAAATGTAAGAGGGGCTTGTTCTATTTCAGTCAGACGGCTTAAGTGCCATTTAGCAATATGTAACTGACGCACACTCAGGTGCTTGTGTTCCATCAAGCACTTTTAGATACATTACAAGAAGATGCTTTGAGGGTGTTTATTCACATAGAGATAGTTCGAGGGCCCTGCCATATTTGATTTGCGGCATCAGCCCCGTTCATGATTTATTATATTCAGCCTCCAACAGCAGCTACAGTGGAATATTGATTGACGCTAGTGGTGTGACTCATGGAAGAGTTAAATAATCTTAACATTAATTAGATGCAGATGACACAGCTATGTACTCTTGTGTACTGGAGTGAAACACTGCAGCAATCCTTTAAGAGGTGCTCTCTCATATACATCACTACTAAAAGACACAAATTCATTTCTGAGGTGACTGAGTTGAGCAAACAAACACTGTCAGGATTTACAGTTCAGTTGCTCATCAGTATAATGGGTGGTGTGTGCACACAAACATACACACACACACACACACACACACACACACAGCCAGGTAGCTAAATGAAAAGGCTGATGATCAGATGGCAAACATACACCAAAAAAGAAAGAAGAAAAAAAGATTTTCAGGAAATTTGTGCATCATCAGTTTGATGAAAGTTATATTGTGTGCAATGAGTCACAGGATGATTCATAGGTCACAAATCTCTCACAAACTTTTTAAATATGCTACTGCACAGCTCTGGATGATAGTTTCAGGATTTTCTGTTAATATTAGTACCAGTTTTTCTTGGTGTAACCATTCTTCCTGTTCATACTAAACATTAGAAGATCCTTTCATAATGCACTTACAGTGTAAGTGATGGGGGACAAAATCCACAGTCCTCCTGTGCAAAAATGTATTTAAACGTTTATCTGAAGCTAATATGAAACTGCGGCCACCCAAATTAGTCAATTAAATAGATATCTTTCAACGTTACAGTCTTTTTAGTGTCAAAGTCCCTCTTTTTGTTACTATACTTCCACCGCAGCTCAACAGGGAAACACTGTCTGAGGAAACACAAAGAGGGAATTTGATACTAAAAAGACTGTAAATGTGGCAGATATCCACTTGATATGACTAACTCAGACTGCTGAAGCCTCATATAAGCTGCAGATAAATGTTTTAATGTGTTTTTACACAAAATGACTGTGTAGACACACTGTGGATTTTGGCCCCTATCACTTACATTTGAAAACCTCTTTCACTGTTTATATGGACACCTGACTGTTGTTTTAAGACACACTTGAAAGAAATGTGACCCTATCCTTAAAGCAGCTGGCTAAATTGCCGTCAACCTTATACAGCAATTAGTTTTTGTCAGTCTGATATAAACATTGTCAGATGTGTCAGATTGATTTCATTCTATGAAGGTAGAAACAAGATAAGTATGATCATATCTTGTCTAATACAATGCAGACCACAAATATAGACTTGCAGTTTAATTTACATGCAATTCAAATCCTCAAAAAGGAGGTTGCGCTTCAACAATGGGATTCTCAGTGGAGTACTGAATCCAAGATCACAGTGAAGTGAGCCAGATAAACAAGTGAAATGTCAGTATTTTGTCCTCCTTGACTAAGAAATTTGAGATGTGCTACCTTTTCATATCTTTGGAACATGCTCATTGCAAAACTAACTGTAGGTGGGTTTATCTTGCACTGCTTTCATGCTGCCAGAGAGCCAGAGATAGAGTTTCCATTATTCCTGGAGCTGCCCATACTAAATATGTACACCCTCTCCTAATGAAGGCACTTTTGATAAAAGCAGTACATTACAGCACCGGGAGTGTGCCTACATATTTGGTATGGGTGGCTCCAGAAATGTGCTCTGGATAAAAGCATCCATTAAATAGCAGATAATATTATATAGAGAAGCAGAATGTGCTGATACAATGGGTAGTAATAGGAACATAATCAGTACACGGTGATTATGTGGAGCCAGGCGTTCCATCCTGCAGGGATTAGTCAGGGAAAACTAGGCCTTGCATTCACTGTCACCTTGCCATGACTTCACACCTTTTTATAGCTGTGACAGGTCACAGGTCAAACAGACACACACATACACTCTCACACTCACACACACACACTCACAGCTGCATAGCCAAAAAAACATAACAAGCTAAAGCCTTAGTTAAGCACCTTGCCCTCTGCTTGCCCCTGCATTGTGTGTGAACAGCTTGTTTGGTAAACTCATGTGTGTGTTTGTTCTGTCTATTCAGTCTGTTAGGTGTCACAGTGGGAGAAATGTCAGAGCATCTTTGTGTTTCAATGCCTATATTTGGAGTTAAACACAAAGCGAACAGAACAGCCCAGTTTCTTCTTAACGCTGACTCTGCTTCTATGTTAGCCTTAAAGCTCACCTCTGCCCTGTGGGATCAATATAATAAAACACCTGCAACCCCAAGCCAGCATCACTATACAACGGGAGATGTTATGGTTTCTGGCCTGCTGACACTCTTATAATATAAGCTTAACTTGACAAAAGAATGGGGAAAAGCCATTAAGCTGATGTACAAAGCTTGCGAATATACATAGGTGGTGTTCAACCGGGTGATTGATAACCTGTGCTTCTCTGAAGTGCTGACACACATAGACAGGTATGACACTAGCTGCAGCAATAATTCCTTGCAGACTCATGACAGCAAGAGTGTCAATCTCTGTGCATTAGGAAAAGAAATGCAGTGGACTACCGGCAGTTTAAGTCTTTTTACTAGTGTGGTGGCCTCTGCTGTTTCCTGGTCAGCAGTGTTCTTATGATTTACCTCACTGCTTGTTTTGGTGCACAGGTGGGTCATCAGTGGAACACCTGGGCTCAGTGTTCCCAGTCTATAAAGTCTAGGCTGCTAATGACAGTTTCTCTCTCTCCTTTCCCGCAGGCACCCATTTGGTTATGTTGCAGTATTAGTTCCTCTTCGGTTCTTTTCTTTACTTTGCTCACATGCACCTCACAACATTCACACACTATGTCCACTCTCATGCACACTATACACTACTGATACTCACTGATCTCCACACTCCATGTTCTTTTGTAGTTTTGTTACGTATTTAATTAACCTAAGTTTGCTTAATAATATACTGAAAACGATGTGTCTCCCTCTTTGTCATGGCCTTGCAAGCCAGGTTGTGAGAATTAACAATCAATTAGCTGTTTCAATTGTCATTGCTATGCAACATTATTGGGCTTCACTAAAGACCCAATGAAATAATTTGAAACCCTTCCAATATCATTATTTTAATGAGTTTCATGTAGAGCTTTGGAAATAAAATCTATTATGTAGCAGCAAGAAAGGTTATCAATTCAGCTAGCTGCCTGCTGTAAGGTTTTATTTTTCTACACGGGGGAAACAAGAACTGTAATTGTGATAATGGTGCGAGTTGTTATGCATTTTGTTGCAAAACAAATTTCCTCTGTGTGAACTGTTGTTTTTTACCTGGCAGGGATGAAGTGTTGGCTTTGGAGCAACATTATCTTATTCATGCAGTGAAGTATGGGACAAAATGTTACAACAACCTGCTGCATTTTACTGTTAGCCCCTGATTTGCAAAGCAGTGTCCAGTTTCCAGCTACCACTGTTTTTCCCAGTAGACACAGCAGTTTATACATGATAATCAGCCACTGCTGCTTGTGTGTGTGTGTTTGTGTAAATGTATAAGCATGACTGGAGGCAGGTGTGTGCTGGCTTGTTAGCATCAGCAGCTGGTTGTCCCTCCCAGCTTGACACAAGCCTTCCACAGAGTTCCTCTTGCTGATACTGCCTGTGTTACGCATGATGTCCTTGGTTTGTGTGCAAAGTGCAACAACCTAAGAGATAGCAGAGATATTCAAAAATGATCTAAAAATAGCTAAATCTACACAATATTTGCAAAAAGAGGACTGGAATTCATTTCAATAAGGTCATTACAGTGAGTAAGTAACCTTGAGAGCATTTTAGGCAGTTAGCATTAAGCCACTATTTTTTGTTTGACTAAAGATATTCCACTTTAATCCCTATAAGAAAGAAGAAATACATGTAATAAAAAGATGGACCGACTGATATCTAACATTTCAATATTTATGAAAGCAATATCTTCAATATCTTCGTGAAAGCTATCCGGTCAAGTTCCATCAATGTTTTATTGACATGGGCTAGCTATATTTGTTGTTAGCTTGTTTGCTAGCTTTGCTAGCTGGCTGGATAGCAGTTAGCAAAAGAAACCGTACGGTGATTAATGAATAGTGAATACAATTTTTTTTTTTTTTTTTTTCCATTTCAAACTTCAATAAATGATTAAACCAGAAAAAAGTCAAAGTTCAGAGGGAAAATTCATTCTTGAGACCTTGGAAAGAGTAAAAAAACATCTTAATTCAAGATTCGCTTACAAGCTGTGAAGCTCATAAGTTATCAATACTTGGTGGATATTTTGCTATGCTACTTTTTTATTGTGATATGTGGTAATGATCCTAATATATCTCTATTTCATGCTAAACTCAGAAATACTGAAACGTGTGTGTGTGTGTTGGTACTCAAAGTCCAAAAGCATAGACGGTGGTCCAAGAATGAAGGCTCCTGCAGAGCCCTGATCCTCATCTCCTGAGTCAGTATCCGGTGTTGGGGCCGAGCCTCTGCCAGCTGTGGCATAATGCAAGCCTCATTAGGCCCTGGCATCAAAGAGACTGACAGCACCCGAGCAACAGAGTGCCACAAAGACACTCCATTTCCTCTCAAACGCAGCAGGTGTAAGAGGAGTACACAGGACTGATCTCCATTACAGGCTAATGAGGAAATTTGCAATATTCACACTGATTCAAACTGTGCTGTGTCACAGCTTGTTTATTTGACAAACTACTGCCTCAGCATCTGAGAATCGATAATATTCTGGTATGTTCAGTAAAGTCCACCATGACTCAGTGAAGACGAACATTATAAGAGATGGGTACAAACAGTGAGCTACTGGAGAAATCAAAGTTGACTCTGATAACCTTGGCATTCATTGTTAGAAAATGAAGTGTGTAGCTTTTTAAAACCCTTTCACATCAATGAAAGATCTCTCTAATGGAACTCAAATCATTTTCTCTAACAGCCCTATGTAAGTTTAAAGGATAAGTATGCTGTTATTTTAGATTTTTCTTATTGTCAAAAATTCCCATGATGTAGCCAAAGCCTGATATAGCTTATCCCTCTGTGCCATAACATGCAATTCAAGTAAGCTCCATTGTTGTCCTAAAAATATTAAAAACATATCATTGAGCCACACTGTTGCGATGGATGACATGTTACTTCATTATGATGAACATGAGAGTTGTAGTTTATTTTGAGTAAATCTCTTAAATATACCGTCCTGCTGCTGTAAATACTCACTAGAGCCCCAGCTGTGTAATAATCCACAGCTGGAAATAGTCCCCAACAAAACACACAATTTTATCCTGTTTGAGTAAAGTTTGTGAAAATCTAGTGTCCAGTTGTTCAAGGAAATTACTGATCCTTTGGTGAATTCAACTATATTGTATACTTGTGGCATGTTTTTAAAGATTTAGATCTTAAGTAGGAATAATAGGCTGGGGACTAAGTGCCACAGAGAGGAAAAGGAAGTCAGAGTATGGAGAGATGGACAAACACATTATTGGTTTTAGTCTTTTATGGGATTTGTTGCAAATATGAAAAATCAAGAATAATGCCAGCTACATTATATTCTTTAATATTTAGAATGAAGATTATCATTGTAAAAGTTGAATCGTGAAATCTAATTTCTGTTTCATATTCTGCCACTGACCTTGCTGAAAATGGAAAACCAACAGAATCAATATGCACAGAAGACACATATCAACTAAATTCTCTGACTTCCATGTGGAGCAAAACAGTCACATCGACAAATTATGCCCATCTGGCTGAGACTGATCCCTCCTCAGCCTACATTACAAGATCAGTGTGTATATGTGGGCACACAGCTCCAGGAGCACGAAGCACTCGTGATGCACAGGTGTCATCAGCAGAGTCACTCCCCCACTTAAACCCCAGGCCCATCTGTTCCATTCATACCCAAAGGAGACAGGTCATAGCCACAGCAAGGCATTACGTGTCGACCGATGATCACCAGGTGCTCAGACATTATGCAAGGAAGAACTCTGTGAATACCAAATCAAACAGGGGTAACAGCTTGTGATATCGCAAAGAGGTAAACGGCTTTATCAAGATGCTGAAGAGTCCCAAGATTTATTCGTGTTTGCACTCTTCTATACCCGATGATGTATTAGGCTGAAATGTTCAAGTAGAGGAAGATAAAAAGTTCATCAGAGCTGTTTGCTCAGTAAACTGGCCAGGCTGTGTCAGGCCCTTGAGTTTATACACATGGCAGAGTGATAAAAATGCCCTCTGTATACGGTTTGAAGATAAGAGCTGGCAGGTGGCCAGCTCAGTGAGCCCGAAAAGCTACTGAGATTCCTAAGTCTCACAGCCAAGCTAAACTTCTAAGTGCTCCCAGAAGCAACATTTATAACAAAGTGCAGAACCTAGATCTGCCAAGTGTTTGTTAATATGAGTGAATTCTTGATCCAATTGTCTGTTTAGTAAAAAAAGACGTAAGACATGTACATAAACTGCATCTATCCGTCCATAATTGCTGACTGACAACTACCTGCCTTTAAGCCTTGTTACCCATTTCAATGAGAGAGTGCTGTGCTCCAGTTACGGGGGGGGGGGGGGGGGAGTTAAAAATAGGCCTCACTCAGTCACCACTTAGCCTGGCAATGTGGAGAGCAGATTGTAAATGAGCACAGTGAAGTGCTTGAATGGCAGCCCTTGTCGCTGGCTCTCTGGGCTCTGAAACACACACTCACACACACACCAGTGTGTGTTACTGCTTTACATTCAGTGTGTGTAACGATTGAGCAGTAAACACACTTATCATGCATTAAGGGTCTGTATGCGGGGCAGATAAGGACAACAGCAGCTGTGTTGCTCTAGGAGAGTGTGAGAGGAAATTATGTTTAGTTGTATGGTTAGACCACTTCACTGGCTTGATATCATATTGGCCTCTTAGTAAACATAAGACATCTTAGCTGTCCTTTCATACTGAGACTTTACTTTTGCCCTTTCCCTGGAGGCAAGTGGAGCGGGTGAAGACATGTCATTCTCTGTAACAGTGTTTGACAGATGATGTGAGCCCAAAAGTGAACAAAAAATGGTTACAGACTAACAAGCTTGAAGCAGAAAGCCTTGCAGGTGAGGCGTTGCCTGACATGAAAAGGTGAAGTACTTTCTCTCGGCCATAGGGAATGTGACGACCACTTACTGCACTTCTCTGGAGCTCATATTGTCCCTTTATTAATCGACCAACAAATTGAACGTGAATTACAGCATATCCTGAAACGCATTATGTTCACAAAGCCAGTTACAGAGTTGAATATGCAGAAGCGCGATGCCGTTTCTAAGTTAAAATGTTTCACTTGCAGCTTTAATGTACAATGTAATGTGTATTTTCATACTGCATTATCTGTAAACCTGTGTTAAATGATTTTTTTGTCACTTAGGGGCAGTGCAACAAGCTGTACAACACAAAATTTACATATTATCACTTCATAAAGTTTTACGGCTAATGTGTTAGCAAATAGTTGCTGTTCTATACACTAAGCAGACACAGGGTAACATTAGTGTTCATTTGGAATCATGTTATAGGCCACTTGGGGAGTGTAAATACAATATTCAATCTCCCTTTAGCTCTTTGTTGGTCTCAACCTACTCCTGAGGAAAATATCTAGCTCTTTAGTGGCTAAATGCTCAACTTTGTTCACCAGCTAGGTCTTTTGTCTGTCTGTCGTTTGGTGCTGGGCCGATATTGTGCAGCGGGTTTATAAGAGCTGCTGAGTGCTGCTGGAAATGAGGTTGATGAGAACAGTGAGAATGAACCGAAACAGTAAAGTCTTGAGCCTCACTGTAAAACCAAAACAATGAGCTGAAAGATACAAAAACGCTCCAAAGAGCTAAGGGGAAGTAGCCTAAGTGTGTTTGGCACTTCACATTAGACATAGTCATTTGAGCAATTGTTAATATAAAAAATATTGATTAGTGCAGCATTGTTTTCCATTTGCGCGTTTCTACACTCTGTTCTCTGTTGTTTCAATAATTACCTCAAAAGATTTAAATTAAATCCAAAAAATATCCATTTGTCACTTATCAACTTTACCTTCAGCAAGTAGGCGAATGAATGAAAACGCACCTACAAAAGATTCATCCATGCCACTCTGCCTTCATGAACTTTCTTCCCTCTCTTTTCTTCATATCAGAAAATAATTAGCTCCTGCTTCATGCATAGTCCATTAGAGGGTAGATCAATACCCCTGCTCCTTCTGCGTGTGCTTCATTAAGTGCACCACGAGGCATCACCTCGACAGGACTTGAGAAATGTGTTGGCGGCACCAGAAGTCTCCCTCCTAGTCAACGCCGCTCTCAGGGTAGAGTCACATGTCTTCAAACACTCTGCTTTAACACACAACTCTGCCTCAGAGGCAGACAGGGGCACATGTCTGACTGCTTTTGCTAAACCACGGGCTAAGTCACATTGAATTTTGACCCCATGAGCCATAGAGAAGTGATTATATAGTGATTATACTAATGAAACACATAGAAGTGTGGAGGGTTACAGTATATAGCACTTTTCCTGCAGCCATGGTTAATGTCTTTGCTAATCAGAGTTGTTCTAAAAAAGCACTTTATAGGCAATGCGAAACAAAAAAAAATCTGATTGGGCCTTTAATGTCTAAAGCAACCAAAGTCTTTTACACAGTGCCATGTGCTTTTTGTCTTTGTAAATGTGTCTGTATACTAGGTGTGAGGTCATGCCAGGCGAGGAGGCTGATGGGAGGACATGACCCAGAGTGTGACACTGAGACTCTATTAGCAGCACCAACCTGCTTCTCTGCTGCCATTTGGCCTCAAGTTGCCTGATTCACGTGGTGGGCTACAGTGTGAGCCAGTGGTACTCTGATGTCAACACACAGTGCTGATATCAGTACTTTGTTCAAAATTAGATATCATCCAGTCACTGAAAGTCATGTCTGATAGGAGTAATACGGTATATAATTTCATATGCTGCATAGTTAATGTTCACCACTACACTGGGAAGCAACAACGGGAAGGTGGTCAGCCGAATTCACTCTAATGTGCTGTTTTGCTCAGGTACAGTACAAATATGTGTAAATATGCTGCACAGAACATGGGTGTTGTGGGGTGTAAAGGCTGATTTAGAGGCTTTTCCTCCCTGCCAAGAATCTAACTACGTGAGAAACACTGAATGCTTGAAATTTCAGGCATGAAAATTGTTGCATTTAAACATAATTAATACAATTAAGTTCAATTTAAAATGCTATCAAAATCAGTTGGATAAAACTTGAAAAAACATGAACTGTGCATGTTCATATTAATGCACTTCTGACATGTTTCTTCCAAATTTGGTCGCTATACATTTCATATGGCTTAAATGATTAATCTACTGTACATACACATATGTGGCCATTTTTGTATATCTTCAGACATATCTTAAAGAACACTGTCTGTATTTTTCTCCCATGTGAATGGTTTCTTTCTGCCTGTTACCATAACAAATTATGCATTACTAAGATTTTACAGATTGCAGACAGCAGCGACAGACAAATTTGTTTAAAGTCCCAGTGAAACAGAAGTTAGAGCTTCTTTAGCTTCTGTACTGTGACATATTTCCCAGTGAAACAGAATATTTGTACAGTTACAAGAGGGATTAAAATCAAATCCTTCACATTTGATTGGACCATTAAAAAGTGGGTGGGGCTTACAGAGTTAAGGTGATACGGAGCCGCAGAGAGAAACGGAGCTGTTGGCTCCACACACACCTCCCTCACCTGTTGTTAGATCAGGAGGATGAGAGAGCGATGAATGAATTAGACCTCAGCCACATTGTTTTGGAAATGAAAACAAAGTTTTTGCCCACTAATATCCAAACATACATCTCTCCCTGTCTCTCTCCATATTGTTCTGTTGGCTACTACGACGCCCAAACAGTGAAGTGCAGTTTTATATGACTTTCATATGATTTATATGTGGCTAGCTACTTGTCCAAAGTCATATTTGATTGGATGAACTTTTGTAAACACCCCTGAGTGCAGGATGAGTCATCAAACATTTGAAACTGTTTTACAGGAAGAGAAAAGACATATTTTGATTTTAAAATACTCTGATACTGACTTTTTGACATATATTTGGCAAATAACAAGAGATAAATGAGCAATTAACACAGGGACATGAGATTAAAACTAGGAAAATGTATTTTTCATTTCACTTATGTCAACATGACTAACATCATGATGAGCAACCAAAATTGCGAAACAGGTGCTCTGATTTATATTACTGATGGTCTAAAAATCTAATTTGTTTAGGAATCTCCAGTAAAAGGCATGATGCACACATGCATGTTTTTTTTCCTGTTTTCTCCTCTTCAGCCTCAGTTCTGCATGTATTAGTACTCTCCTGTTCCAGCTGCCACCACACCTCAACACACGCCACATGAAAGCACTTTCGGTGTGCAGCTGTTGTCACATTCCCTGTCACCCCCTGCTGAGGGACAGACCTTTTTTCAGCCTTTCCAGACACAACACCACCAACCTCTCGCCCAGCACTGCCACAGCTAAGCGGACGTTTTTCTAGGGTCCAGGCTGAAACTTGACATTTGATCTACACTTGCGTACGGGCTCCTTCGGGTCTTTACTTAGCTCAGGGGTTGAGACAGCTGTACTGCTGCCAGATTTACACCATCCTCAACAATTGTTTATGTTGCTGGTGCTTCCCAGAGCCAGGTGTAGTTTCTGACTCCTCAGCAGTTTTTTTGCAATTCCTGCTCCTCCTCTTCATCCTCCGCCTCCTCCTCCTTCTGCGGGAAACTATTCATTTAAGCTTTCCATCAAATCAATCACAACATTGTTGATGGGAGTTGTGGCTCCCTGGTTGATCTCTCCAGCAGTTCCTACACATCGACTCCTAAAGTCTTCCCAAAAACATAATCACAGCTGTCAATCATCAAGGCCAAGTTAAGCCCTACCAAATCACACTGTCAATTCCCTGCAGCAAGGACGACTGTTCATACAATGACTTATGCATTGAATACATCTATACATCTAATGACTTATGCATTGAATACAACACACAAACACAACTGTGATCTCTATCACGCTGAAAAAGTACATTTCCCTTTCTACTTCTGAAAATGTTGAGAAATGTTGTATGTATAGAAATGTGGTCAAAAATATCTAATAATAACACTGCAATGCTGGAGTAATTTAAAAGTGGCATAAATGTTGCAAGCTGCAATTAACTTTATGAGTGTTTCAAGAAATTTGAAACTAAATGAAATTCTACTCAAATCAGGCTAGAAAACTTTGCTCAAAATGTAAAATTTGGTCTCCAAGGAAGACCTAAGCCTCACTAATAACTAATCTGCACACATTCTCAAGGGGAACTTCTCAATTGGCAGCACCGGCGCATTAGTGAAGGCAGAAATATGCTTAGGAACGAGGAACGCCAGGGCCTGTCGCAGATAAGCACCGCAACCCCAAACGATTTCATTGACACCGAGCAAGAGAGATTGTGTGAGGCAGGCTAAATCCACATGCACGAATCAGGGGGGCTTTAACCTGCCACAGTGAGAAGATGAAAACATACGCATCTCCTCAGACAAACTTCCCTTGTCACAGATTGAACGCAGAGACTCTGTCATGGCATCATGCTCGACATGACAGGGAAATTCTTATCGCAGGTGTTTGTGCAGCACTTGTCACCGTGCCGCCAACTTAACTGCAGCATCCTGTGCTTCATTTAGTCCATGGCAAAGACTTTAGGCAGATTAAAACTAGCTCCAGAGAGGTGAATCTACAGTTGCTGGTATAAAAATGTGAACTGACACCAGCTGACATCTTCACAAAACACATGGCAGAGGAGGACACGCAGGATCAGAATGTTAAATGTATTAAAGAGGGCAGCGAGTACAGAGCTGGATATGGCCTTGTATAAAGATCGATAAAACAAACTAATTGATATTCATAGGTTATCCTGCCTGATATTCAGTGATGCTAAAAGCCAGTGAGCTCATGGGAATAATGCAAAGAGGTGCATTATAACTGCTGCATTATTAACCTTCTGTGGGTAAAGCGAAACTGAAGTAGAGTTTCAGTCAGAGAGAGAGATGGGTAGATGGCCTGAGATACTGAGCTGAATAAATATTCGACTGGAACTTCAACACAGTCCACATGGGGCAATCTGGTGAACATGGCTGTTACTGCACATTCGCAGATGTCTTCCATCACACCACCATGGATGTATTATAAGAGCTGAATAGGGATCCACTGCTCAGCCTTGCAGCCAATTCTTCCCAGTGGTCATTCATGGTATAGCAGTGAAAAATCCCCCTGAGGCCCAAAAAGCATTTTCCTCATAAACCACCATTGTAAATGAGATGTCTGTAAAACTGTTGACAGGACACCTCTAACTGCAAATAAGGTAAGAATGACTCTTTCTATTATGATTTTTTGATCCATGGAGGTTTTATATTTGTGAAACTTTCCTGAAGCTGCAAAAAGGGATTTAAAAATCTGCAACGCATGTGCCAGCCAAGCAAATGGACTGAATGGGCACCATTTTTGGTCTGGTATCCAGCTCTTATAATACATCCATGCACACAACACACAGCTTGAGCCTGCACTGGAAGGAATGGCACCCTGAGTAGTGCAGTTTGTAGAGCGATTGTTCAAACCCTGGCATCAATACAATGATTCTTATGCTGGTGGATAGAAGTGCGCTGTATTGTGTGCTGACACTATGTTACATGATTTCTGGTTATTCCTGAATACTAGTTGAAAATTTCCAGTTAGCCATATCCATTTAGAGTCATTATTCAATGTGACTTTAAGAAAACATCTCCTTGGAGTTAAACATTATGGGCAGTAGGGGCAGTAGGGGTCAGTCTAGACCTGGTGATTGGTCCCCCGTGTTCATAAGCAATGCAGCAGTCCTAACAATAGGGAAAACTATCAAAACAATTTGAGGGATCAGCTGGATTTGGCCGGGTGGCTAATAGTTCCACAGCAGTTTAATCATGACTTTAAAGCAATTATTCACACTGCTGAGAATGCCCATAGTGGCAGTAGTGAGTGGGATGGTGTGCTGTGCAGCAGACTTAAAGAACAACAAAGTCTGCCTTTCATGTCAGTTCTGATCAAATGGTTTAACGCTGCTGAACTAGCTGGGTGCCACCAGGTCACTGAATTAGATCACCATGTGCAGGTCGGATTAAGACTCAGTTCACCATTCATTTGGCTTTAGGTCTGTTGATATTTTGCACATAAACACATTTTGGTGCAGTCAGCATGTGAGGTCTGAGCTTGCATTGTTTTACCAAAAAGGTCACATTTTGGGTTCCAGCCCAAGATAGATAATTTCAGTGAATTCCCTCGAGACAAGAGGCAAAACAAACAAACATCCTCACCCTGGAAGAGATAAGGCAGGATGAAGCTCCTTCCCCGTGCCTTCAAGTTACAGAGGACCGAAAGCACTTACAGTTGCACAACCACACGGCACACTGCCTTTCAAAAACTTTTGGAACATCCAGTTGGTTGTTTGCTAAGCCTTGTCCCCCTTAGTTGCCATTAGTGCTTTAATTACTTCAATTTAATTTTTGAAATAATGGGTCGTTCATTTCAGACAGAGGTGGACAAGTCGAGCATCATTTGTAGCTGATTGATTATCAGCTGTAGCTAGCTAGCTAATTAAGCTAATGTTCATGAGTTGGCTGAAAATTGTGTCTCCAGCTGACTTTTCAACATTTGCAGCTGACTTGTTTTAAATTTGAAATCTTGTAAACATGGACTTATATGATAACATGCTAAAAGCTTGAGGCTAAAGCTGCTGTTTGGCAAACTAACTATCTTGGGTAACATTGGCTGAGGCTGCTGACATGTACATTTCCCCAAAATCAATAAAGAGTAGGACAGAGCCACTAACAATACCTAAACTCTGATGTGCTAGTAATTTTAAAAGTAACCTGTAACCCCACAAGCTAATGCAACCAGTTAGTGATGCGCACCTTGGCCTTGGAAGTAATGGTCAGTTAATACTGTAGGTAGTAAGCTAGTTAGCCAGATGTGCTAACAATTGCAGCTTAAGAGCAGATAAACACACTGTTTAAGCTATTCCTTACACTTTTACTCTTGTGTTGTTGGGGTTTGGGAAGGCTTAAAAACAAGAGAACCTCCAAACACTTTAAATGCCCATATCCACTCTCAGAACCCACCGGCTATCGCCTGACAACAATTTAGCCTCTGGGGACAACAGCCAATGTTTCAGAGCTTCCAGTGTAGCCAGCAGATATCCAGGCCAACACTTCCTCTTCTGTGCACCAGTCATTGTTAACAGTCCGATTAACAACTTGAGATGCAAGAATGGAGTTGAGATGACGTCTATGACCGGATTGTTTAGCCACAGTCAACAGTTTAAAACCAAACAAAAATCAATACTTTTTCTAGGTATTTTAGGTCCAGACAACATTTCAGCCAATGCATTCGACCGCTTTTGCTCCCCACATGGACTGTTTACCTGCATGCAACCAAAACATGTTTGTGTAGAAATTGCCGGAATGGAAATGGAAACCAGAATACTTCCAATCCCAAAAATCTTGTCCCTTGCCTACAGATTCTGCATTCATATTCAGATATCTGTTTACAGAGAAAACCCAGTATTTTACTACAGCTCCATGCACACTGCTTAAGCGTTAAGCAGAAATTCAAAGCTCAACAGACCTGCCGTGCCTAGTTACAGTTGCTAAGCTATGATTGGACAATTGCTGTTCCGGGAAGGGGCTTAGTGAACATCCAATTCCACTGAGACAAGATGCAAAACAAACCGAACACATCCTCACCCTGAAAGATATAAGTAATGCTTCCCTGGACCTTCAGGCTACAGAGAACCTATAGCATTAGAGCTACTCAAGCACACTGCCTGATAAAAAAAAAAAAAAAATCCAGACCACCCAATTAAAAAGTACTTGACTGACCCATATCTCATTAAAATGTGAAAAAGTGTTCTATATACATAACACTAATAGAGCCAGGGAAAAGCCTTGTTATCGTTTCAGTTACATGAGCTCCTGTAGTTTCAGTTTCATTATGTGTTTCGCTGACAGTCATTTCTCCAAAGACGTATGAGTGAGAAGTAAAGAATTCTCTGCTTATACACCCAAAGTCAAACTTCCTGTGCTTGTTTTTCAGTCAAAGATAGGGCAACTATGATTTCATCAGCTGTACATGGATAACACTCACAAAAATTGCAGGCTTTTCTGCAGAATTGTGCACACTGCTGGGCCAAAGAAAACAGTGTAGCAGAGGAAATCCACAGCTCTGAGCTGGCTGGCTGCTCTACAGGAGAAGGTTCAGAGTCCTGTCTCTGTCACAGCTGTGGTCAACAACTTCCTTCCCAAAGATCAAGAGTATTTATTCACTACACATTTTTATATTGTCTGTCAAATTGTGTAATAAAAACACATCTGGGTCTCTGTTTCTGTTTTGTAAAAGCAACAATAGTTAAATAAAACCATCCTTGGGACTAAAATTAAAGTCACCTTAAAAACTTTCAAAACTAGCTTCAACATTCAAACCGTGGCAGATTTCTCTCAGTATGACACTCAGACACTCTATATTAGGTGGAAGTGAACCTGTACTACACAGAGAACGGTGAAGGCCTGAGGGCTGAATACATTTGCAATTTTGAGTTAAACCTCATTTAAAAATATCCTCTCTGTTGAGCATGATGACATTCTTTCAAAGAGATATTTGACATAAGGATAATATAGCAGACAGCATTCCAGATCATTTTTGACATATTCACAGGGTTTTTGACATAAGGGCAGAGTTTAAAATGACACTACGAAACTTCTGAAAGAGCAAATAACACAATCTTCTCCTTACAAATGAAAAGTTGAATTCATGAGTAATAAAACACACTCTTGGTCAATTCAATAGCTTGTGGTGGCTAATGTTAGCAAACTTTAGATATATATTGCTGTATAACTGACATTATTGAGTCTTTTTTGACTCTACTTGTGCTACTAATGTTTTAACATTTACTAGTTTCCTGTAATTGTCACTTGGTGCCACAGTGGCTGCTGTTCAAAAAAAAAAAAAGCTATGTAGGTGCACTTAATAGCCAAAAAGTCCAACATGGGGCTGTATTTGCCTTTCCTGTTTCCATATTGTCTAAATAGATTATATGTGAAGTGTGTGAAAGCTCTTTTAAGGGATAAAAAATAAGGCTTGGGTTGAAGGCAGAAAGCAGCTAATGAACCTCTAAATGCATAAAAAGGGTCTTGTTTGTACTTTAGACGTAATGGCTCCTTGTTAATTTACCATGGCAAACAGATCAAGCTATAATAATCACCCCACCCCTACCAGCTCCTTTATCCTGCTAAGACTTGTGTATATCTGTGTGCAGGTACATGAAGAAAAAAAGGACATCTATCTATAAGTACATGGCATTTGGCGGCTCTAAGAAATGTTAATATTAAACTGATGCATATTAATAAACTGTCCAGAGAGGCGTGAAATAACGGCATGTGACAGACGTGACATGATAAGGTCGCCTCTACAGTGAACTACAAAGGGAACGGGAAAAAGTCTAACAGAGGCAAGGCAGGCTGGAGCCCCCTGGATCCATGGCTTCAAAGACCAGAGCAACCACTTGTATTTATAGAATGTCATCTAACACACATTAGATATTAATGTGTGTTAGATATTAGCTTGGAATGTTCATTATGTTATATATTTGGCACAAAATGAGCAAATTGAATACAATGTGTTTATTTTAATTAAAGCCGCTATGTGCAGAGTTAATTACCTTTTGACTCTGACAAACCCCCAGTGGTAGTATCACAACATACTGTAGAAGACATCAATGCACACCACAGAGACGGCACCAATTTTCACCAGAATTGTCTCAATTTTCTTCAAATGTATAGAAATTTTACTGAATATTTTTAGCAGTGTGGCCTTACAAATAGCAAACTAGTCAGTTGGTCCACCACTTCCAGACTGAAAATATGTCAACACATATTGGTTGGATCACTATGAAATTGTGATCCAACTTAATCCTATGCCAATCACATTCGTGATTGGCATAGGATTAAGATAAATGCCTTGCACTTATATGATCTTAAAAGCATTTTCATCTGGCACCACCATGAGGTTGACATTTTTGGTTTTAAGTGCAACACTATTGCTATTTCTATGAAATTTGGTACATATTTTCCTAGTGCCCAGAGGATGACTCCTAATGATAAATCCAAAACGTCTGTCATACCACAAAATTTAGTACAGATATTCATGTTCCCACTAGGATGAATTGATTGTTAATGAATTGAACTTATGTGATTACGTGACTTTTCATCTATTTATAAACATTTTGAATTTTTCCAATATGTTAATAACCAAAAAACTGTAAAACAAATGACATTCCCATCAGCCTACACTTTGTATTAAATGTCCATTATCAAAATGTAGTATGGCAATATGATAAAATAAGATGGTATAAATGGTTAACAATTTCATCATCAGCATGCCAATGTTTTCATTGTGAGCATGTTGGCATGTTGTCATTAGCATTTTGATCAACATACAACTATACCTATAGCTTCAGAGCATCTAGTGTGGCTGCAATACTCTTGTTATACAAATAGTTTCTTTTTCCTACAAAAGGTATGCCATTAGAATAATTTGTATGAAGCTATAATCACATAAAAAAGCTTTATGGTTGAACCCCACTACACAGATAAAAGACTGCTAGTTTTGTTCGCTGTGTTGACTTATCTCCTCTGACATCTAAAACCACGCATTTCAAAAAGTACCAAAGATGCGGAAGACCTGCCCTTATAATCACAGAGTCTATCTGCCTGTCTTCCTCTGTGTGCCAGAGATGGACTCAGCTTCACTCTTCTAAACACAGATAGCCTCTGGTTGCTACAGACACCTTGATCTCTCAGAAAGCCACTCCAGCAGAGGGTGTTAAGGCTTAGAGCTCTGTTTCTACTTATTACCAGTCATGGTCTCCCTCTGGCAAAACAACATGAGGGGAAACAGGGTGGAGACACCCAAGGAGGGAGAGGCTGGAGGTCTAAATTAATCCCACATGTTCCCCAAGAGGAGACTTTCCAGGCGTCCTCGACCTATTCGACTGGTTGGAGTGCAGAGGAGTACAGCAAACTGAAAGCACCTCACTGGACTTTCCCGCACTTTTCGCCCACACACTGCTGTGCACTGACTCCACATGGATTCATTTAACTTAACTATGGCATCACAAGGCACAAATTTACTTTTTTGGCAAGCACCAGAACTCCAGAAAGTCACTGCTTCAGAGAAACCAAAAGAACCTTATAAGCTGCGGTGGGAAACAAAATGATTCTAAAATGTTCATCCAACTCTATTGCTCTAGAGTAGAGATGACAGATTCCGACAAATTTAAGACAGTTTCTTGCTGTTCTTCTAGGCTTTTACATTTGTCTGATTCGCGCATATTACACAAGAGTGCACAAGCGAAAAACACAAGTTCAGTGCTTGGCAGAAAGAGGCTGAGCTAATTTTAGACAGTACTGATTTCTATTGAAGCTTAACATGTGCTGGAAAATCACGCTAAGAATATGATTCACATTTTGGATTCTTTATCAGCTGCTGTTGCAGATTAAGATGTTTATGCTTTTATTCATTTATGATAAATCATGCTAATATGCAAACAATGATCTCAGCCAGTTAAAGACATATGGTCTTATGCAAATGAGTTTTTATTGGAAATTAGGACTCTGTCACAGTTAGTAAGTCAGACAAGCTTATTAGCTGTCAAATATGATCATTAAAATGGAGCGGTTAACTATTTATAATATAAGAACTGTTGAAAATGAACTAAATCAGCCTCAACTTGAAACTTAGTGTAATGTTGAGTTGGCACCAGTTTGTGTTTGTGGCCTGCACTGTAGACAGTGTCTTGCTCAGTGATGCATGGTTGGGAGCAAGGGAAGAGGATCTGTCAGCATTATCTTAACCTAGTTGTGGAGCAGTGACTCGGGCTGGGATGGAATGAGATTAGATGACCTGGCCTTTTATTCTCTGGGCCTCTTTCACTCATCAATACCAGTGGAGGCAGATTGCTCTGACTGTATGAAAGCTCTGCCAGCAGCCTGCTGCTCAGCCCTACTTGAAGCTTGCTGGAGGGAAGACGAGGTGGTAGCTCAGGATTATTTTCTCTTCAGTACAAGATTGCCTTTGCGCTGTGGTCCAATAAAACACTGGCCACTAACAACACCTCTCCCACCGGCTGCAAAATAACAACACCTGCTCCTCAAAAACATATGGCTGTAAAATAAAAAATGTTGGATGCATACAAGTTTTATGGGTATAAGGACCTGGTTGATTGTGATTCTTTGCCAGGCTCTTGTGTGTAATCAGCCTGTAGATTGGGCCCAACCACAGCAAAGAGCAGAAGTGATGGTCCAAAAAAATTGGTCCCAGTAGTTAAAGAGATGAAAGTTATACACAGATAGAAACAGTGAAAAATATAACGATGAGAGAACTTAATTAACTACTTTAATGTTTCTGCAGTCCCTTCAGTAGTCTGTCAAGGACCTTTGTTGAACTCCCAACCCCCCAATGAGAACTTCTACTCTACAGCAACCTCTACTCTCTGAGGAGACATAACAGCTGGACATACCTTGGCTCAATAGACATGGCTGATATATGGCACTAGCATGGCCCTGCCATGGTGGGCAGTACTGGTTTGTGTGTGTGTGTATTAGCTATATCTTAAGGAAGTCCTATTCAGAACTCCCTTACCATCCACACTAAATGTTAGATCATTATCAGATCAAGGAATTTTCCTTGAACGTTTGATCCTGTTGCTGTCCAACTGTCAGCAGCTTAAAACATATGGAGTCAACATTGAGACATAAGCTCCTGCTGGAGTAATGCCATCAGTTCTCCTCCTGTCTCCAACATTTGCAATGAGTCACCGGTGTCTGATGCTAGACATTTCAAAACTATCACCAAATCCAAACAAAGGTTTCCAGAGAAACTAGCTTGCTACATGTCTTCTCTTATTTTTGAATTGTGAATTGTGAATTTGAACATTTGATATACAATTACAACATTTGATTATTTCTCATTTAGAGGCTCCCTGGAATCCTCTCAAGGACACCGGGCGTCCTTGAATACCACCGGGAACACTGCTGTCTACCAGTGGTATGTGCATACAGTATCAACTATAGCTGAGTCTCTAAGTAAAAACGCTCCACATTATAAATGGAAACAGCAACACTGTGCAGATGGATTTAAATAGAAAGTATCTCAGCTTGGAGCTACATGATGTGCATCAAAGTTACAAAGAACAAGACTAATTCAAAACCTAGTACACAGCTGGACTGTGTATGGTCAATGTGTGAAATTGTGGCCAATTTGCTTCAGAGACAGTCAAAGTTAGTGTCTATAATGTGAATCCCGGGATCCCTGGATCCCCTTAAATGTTCATCTGCAATTTTCTGTAGTGGTTCCAGCAATATTTGCTGGTAAAGTGTACTTCAAGTCTCAAGTTTATTTTATTTATATAGCACTTTAAAAAGAAAACAAGTGTTTCACAAAGATAGACATATGTATACACATACAAGCATAAGCACAGATGTTGTCTGTTATGTGCATAGTACTGAAATAGCATATCACATGACATAGTTAAACTACGTTTGAGTAAAAAAAAAAGTTTATAAATGCAGTTGCAAGAACAATACTTTCCACTTGTATCTTGGGATAATTGATTTGAAAGGGAACTTATTTTAATTTTTACTATTCTAATTACTTATCTGTTAACTCCTCCTGCTCTTTCATCTGTTT
Source organism: Thunnus albacares (assembly GCF_914725855.1). Taxonomy (NCBI): domain Eukaryota; kingdom Metazoa; phylum Chordata; class Actinopteri; order Scombriformes; family Scombridae; genus Thunnus; species Thunnus albacares. The sequence goes on from NC_058107.1 coordinate 9,667,465, forward strand.
CACTCCGTGGAATGTCTGTGTCTGTGTCTGTCTGCATTGAGTGTTTTGTCAGAGTGATTGTTATTTGCAGTGTTTCAACTGTGCACTCTCCCTCATGCCTATGTGCCTTTTTCTGCCTCTTTCCTGGCTGATGATCATGGAGGCCAAAAAGAGGAACAAAGGAGTTCTGCTTCTGTATTGATGAAATCAAGACATAGGAGGTGGGTCATAATACTATTTGACTATTTGCGAGGATAAATCCTTCACAATGAATAAAGTTAGTCCCTCTGACTCAAAGCGTGGTGTTTTAGAAAAAGGAAACTTCTGTATTCTACATCACCTTGAAAGCTGTGCATGGGTGAAGCTGCAGTACCAGGAACCAAAGATGTGCTGTCAAAAGCAATGAGAGTATGATGTCAAAAAGCTTTGGGTCAATATATAATTGTGGCCTAATCTTTTTCATCAGTTCAAAGTGAAATAAGGTCCCTTCTCCATTCATTATTACCTGTCCCCTTAAGTACCTTCTGAGAGCAGAATTGACACAACCCTGCTCTGCAATTGTCAATCTTCAGGCCTTCTCTACAAAACGAGGACCTACAGAGGAAATTACATCGTTATCTAATCTGACAAAGCTAGTCACACCACACCGACCTGCTACTGGTTTTATCCTCAAAGAAAAAAAATATAGCAGTTATCTCTACAAACCAGGAGACTGCACCACATGGATTATAAACCAAGGAGATCTTTTGGGCCTGGTGAGCTTGTAAGTCCATCAGCTACTTTTGGCCTCGTCAGTTTTCAGTCAAGATTATCATAGTTTTATCCTCTGTGTGACATGAGGACAGGATCCCTCCTTATCCAACTCAGCTGAGTTGCTGAAATCTAATGCTGTGACAGCATGTGAGGACAGAGGTGTAGAAGCATTTCAGCGAATGTTTCCGATAGCAAGATGGGTAGGACATGTTGAAGACGAATACTGATGAGCTTGCCTTAAGAGCTGAAATTGGCTCCTCTCGTGGGAATCATGAAAATATTTTTGTAAAGCTCACTTGGAGGTTAAAGTTCAGAAGTTGTGCAGGCATGTTACAAACTCCTGTTCATTTCTCAGTATGCTGTACATGAATATCACACCAGGGAGGCTGAAAAAAGAGCTATAAGAGCTATTGAGGCATAATAGTAACATGTCAATTGGTAATTTCCTCCTTCGGAGAAATGCACTGCCCTCGCCACATCTTAAACTTGGCAATATATTCTCCATCACACATTTAAATAAACAAACTAAACCCAAATCAGCCACAATGTCATATGAGCAATATTTAAAGCGGGCAGCCAAGACGGTTTGGCTCCAACACACGAGCATAAACATGATGAGTTAAACCAACAATTAATTTCACTACAGTCAAACACAGGGTGCTCTGCAGCCACTAACGTCACGCAGGAGGAAGGCTCACTGGCTCTAATGGACACTAATACCAAGCAGTGAGACGTTGATGATTACAATCTTGTTTACCGAACCCCTTGCAATAACACAACAGCATCTCCGCATACATAATCACATGCAGGACACCAATTAGGATCAATCACCAAACATTTAGTTACAGAATGCTTTTAGACCTTCAATGAATATTACATCATAAAAGGTAGCAGAGTGGAGAGGGGAAAGGTGAATATTTAGAGAAAAAAATAATCATTTACCTCATTAAAATCCTTAAAATGACATCTAAACCAATTGTAGCCTAACTAAATGTAAATGCTGTGCAAATAAAGGCCTATCTACATAACACTAGCTTTTATGTTAATAAATGTGGTTCAGTTTTAGCCCAGATTACATCCGTTTCTGTGTCCTTGTTACCAGAGAAATACTGCACTTCTATTACTACCACTGTTGTTGTGAGAGAAGTTACTGTACTGCATAAATGAGGCACCCTATTGAACAATATCGCTCCAAACACCAGTTTCTCAGAGGTTCTAGATAATGAACCCGGTAAAATGGTTCAATATGCTATATATGTGCCAAGATATAGGACTTGAATTGGTTCAGTACAGAACCACTTGTTTTAAAAAGGTGAATGTTAGTTAACTGCCACCCCCTTTTTCACATCTTTCTGCAACTCTGCACTCCATCAACCAACACATTGTAAATACCTAGAGATTAAAAATCTTTACAAGACCTTCTGAGTGGAGAACAAATGCAGAACAATGCATTCTGTAGCATCTGAATGAAGTCCGATTGAATGGATGCACAATGAAAAGCAGGAAACAGATGTGGAAGCTGAAGATTAGATTCCTGCTGCTCTGCTCTCAGGCTGGAGATATGCTGGCAACAAATGCCACCACTGACTACCTCTCTTATAATTCACCACCACACTGCAAAAAAAAGTGCTGAACGCAAGTCTTGTCCAGATAATCAATTGACAGTTTCCATTCATCCACCCATGCGTACTATAAAGTGTGGCCTATTAAGCTTGGCAACGAATGATAATGGCTGGCTTGGCTATTCTGTTTCCACAACAGGTTTATTCATTGGCGTATAATCAAGGGAAGTGATTAAGCCATCCTAAGGAATTACTAAAAGGTAAAAGAGAGCTTCTTCAGTGCAGTCACACAGAGCTGGGCTACATTTAGATATGGCAAGAGGTCTAAGCTGCTGTATAATAGAATCTCGCTATAGACACAGATCAGGCTGGGATAATATTATCGTGGCTAAACCATGACTAAAAGCTTAATTTATCATCAGGTTTTTTGTGATGGGTCGTGGTCATGCTCTGGAGATATAAATAATTCTGTACTAATGTGTTCTAATTCAATCTCAGTGGGAAACACAAACGGTCAGGTGTCAGTAAGCCAAACACCATGACACCGTGGACAGTGTGTGTGAGCCAGTGCTGGCCCAAGGTCTCACCCTCCACTGCCCACATGACACCAAGTAGACTGCTGGCAACAGTAAGACATTTAACACACTGAGTCCTGGGCATAAAAAAAGATATTTGTCTCTGGACCTGAATAAGCAAGGTTAACAAGGTAGGAATTAAAAGTGTCCCTACTTTTGCACTTGTTGCATGTCACAGATCTTTTAGATAAAGACATTTATCACTGACACTGTTCTGTACATATGTAGCTTAGCTCTCCAGCCAAAGACAAGGGTAGACTGAATACAACATAATGGACTCTATGTGTGTTTGAGAATAGGGAGACATGGCCTAGTTTGGATGTGTACGGCTCCCCAGGGGGTTCTATTATACTAGACTCAATCCTCTGGGCCTTTTACTGTTAAAAGAAAGAGCAACAGAGTAAAGTCTTAATCCTCACCCTTAAACCATCTGCTGGGGGATGAACCTTAAAGTGTAGGTTGAACCCCGGCAAAAGAGCAATATTTTTAAAAATCTCTGGGCAGCAAAAATTCAGACTTCTGCTTTCTGTGAACAATGTGACTGAATTGCAAAATCCAATAAAATCATGACACATTCATTGTACACCGAGACTTGTAAATCAGGCCGTTTGTGTATGCAAAGCCCTAGACAGCACACCAAGGAGTGATGGGATTTTAAAGCTACAATCCAAGCTACCTGCACAACCCACAAACACCATATGTTTCCTCCTGTCAGGGTGCAGCTAAAGCATCATCAGTGTTTTCCTGCATCCAAAACAGATTAGCAATACATGATTTAATTGTTTAAGTACACAAACAGCATTAGACCCACAGCAGCTATTAATTAAAGGCATATTAAGTAGAAAATGTGTATTCAAAATATTATGCAAATGCAGTGACACATCATCCCTTGTGACATATGTGTTTTAAAACACTTTAAAACCACCCAACCTTGGATGGGGAAGAATCACATTCAGCCTTTTCATTCTTCAGTGGACACACTGAGTCTACATAGGAGAATGATTGGATGATGTATCCCTACAGTCCTTAATCTGGCTCAGATGTTCCTAAACTGATGTTCAGCCTCCCTTGGGGTTTCTTGAGGATGTGAGATCGAGCATGACGTTGATTTCACTGATAATCCGTTCACCTGAGGGTTAACACTAGGGAAGAATGTAAGTGGGAATGATGATTCACACCAGACACACCACCCTCTCTCTCTCTCTCTCTCTCTCGCTCTCATCTCCCTTCCCATAGTGGCAGCTCTGTAGTAACGTCACAGCACTAAACGCCTCATTCATCAGATAGAGGGACCTGGGGCGAAAGCCTTTCTACATGGGGGTATACCTGGAGTGATTGTGATGTTTGTTGATGGGTTGTGTTGATATGTAATCATCCTCCTAATTGCAGCTGGTGTGGACTGACCACAGTCACCACCTTGTCATATCATCTGACTTTGAGAGAGTAAGGACCTGTTGGCCTGGATCAGAAGTTGCACATACATTATCAGCTCAGCTCATCACATTTCCTTCAAAGAAAAACACTTTTCTTGCTGTCCACACATTGGGTCAGACATGGTAGTAGTAAATGCAATAAAACCAAGCTGGGGGACCCCTGCAGGACTCCACTTTGGGAGCTGCTAGTTTAGGATGATTATAATGCTTCTTGATAGGCTGTTGTGACACTGTATCAACCCAAAATGAGTATGCATGAATCAAACTCAACCGCCTGCCGAGCGAATGCAACCATTTTAATTCTATCAACAACTGCCTGCGGTTTTTTTTTTTTTTCAATGGAAAGTGAGTATCTGCGGCCTAAACTGTGGGCTCCTTTGCGATCACAGCGTTGTTAAACTTGCATGGCTTATTGGAAGTTTGCCTTGCAGGTATTATGGCTGAATGGTCTCACTGAGGCTGTACAGGAAGGCGGCACAGGGCTGCTTTTTTTTTTGGCAAACCCATTTCAGAACCACTGCGAGATTCCCCATTGGGACAGATAGAAAACCACTTATTCCACCTAAGTGACTGAATCCACCCATGCAAACTTCGAGCTGCCATCCACTTTTGCCTGTGTAATCTGGCGGCACACACTGTATGGAAATCCCGTTATGCACAGAACAAGAAGCGATGCAACTTACGTGAAAACGAAAAATAAAGTGGTCGATCCCACAAGGAGTGTGGCAGCTGTGGACACTGGGATGTATTTGGTGGGTTTAAATCTCTTTCCAGCGCTGTTGGGCATTCTGTAATTTCCACATTCCTCAATTATTTATTCCGATTGGAGTCGCATGTAGAAAAAAAGATCCAGTGTGCAATATATAGGCCTTTCTGTGGCTATTAAAAGATACAACCAGTCCGTCTTTGCTACCGTTGAAGCCGCATAGATCCTAAGATAGAGAGAGGCAGGAATACATGGAGCTTTCTGAAAGCCTGGAAATCCCACCCTTACAATCCAGCCCACTGGTGAGGTCACTGAACCGCTTGAAAAGGTGGAGCCTCTGTGCCGTGCAACCGTGCAAGTGTCCTCATAAGAAAATGAGCGGTGCTATAACGTCGACTACTCTGCGTGTCATCACTGAAAGCATTTAGTCACTCTGCAATATTTTTTTTTACCTGAGAGATTTTGCGGATATAAAAAAACTACCTTTCTCGCAAAAGGTTTACCTAATTAAACGTGTTATGTGTTTAATTAACATCATAATGTCTCTCAAAGTTTAATAAGACTAACAGTTTTCATGTCTTGAAACATTGCAGGTTGTTTCGGATATGCAGCTGCACCAAAGTCCATCTAGATTCTTGCAGTATGTTCTTGCTGTCCTCCTATACAAGCACACAAATGGACAAACCAGGCGTAATAGCTTTTATAGAAAAAGTGTGGTCCCATTCTTAAATTCGGTATGATTCTGTAACCAATCGGCGCAATTTTACATGAAAATTCAGTTGATAAAAATGAGCATTTGTGTTAATCTTCTATTGCCGAAATAGACTGTAGGAAGCAGCGATATTTTCTTAAAGGAGCTGAACTTTTATTGAATTTATGTGTTGAGATGTGTGGCTTTAAAATGTTAACCGGTGTCTCAGAAGCTCATACATTTGACTCCACTGAATTCTCGTGTTGAATAGAGTTTACAGAGAAGGGAAAATAATCTACACTGTACTACTGTGGGTTTATGGATTAGGGCGCCCTCGAGTGGCATATTTCTACATTTATGCGAAAGCAACTGTTTTGGCTCGCACTGGCCACCGTAGTGTTTGTAGGAAGCTGCCAAGATTAGCTTGCCATCTCCTTTGCCGACTGTATTTTTAGTTTCCACCGCGGTCTGGTACATATTGGTGCTACAAAAAGCGTATTTTATGTTCTTCTCTCGGGTTGGAATTAACAGCTAAAAGCCATTTAGCAACAGAAAACCTTGTGAGAAGAGATAGCGGTGGACTTTGTTAACAGCACATCAGTTAAGCTCAGCTAATTAGCTAGCATTAGTTTGCTGCTTCGAGGGAGCTCGCAGTATGTCGTATAGGAAAACTTTCAAACTTATTTGTGGGTTCGCCGGAGGCTCTGCGGTTCTAGTATTCGCGGCTGCCGCTGCAGACTCCCGCGGATATTTCGGTGAGCGCAGAGAGGCGGCCAGTCGGTGGCCGAAATTCACCGTCCTTCAAGCTGCGCAGCCGGCGTGGACATCAGCCAGCCACACACCCGCCCCGACGGGACACGCCTGGGACTTCAACTGGGATAAGTATGAGCCTCCACACGCGTTGTCTCACGACTGTGTGATTATTTGTACGAAGATGTTTTTGTGTTTTATGTTCTGTCTGTTTTCTACCTCACAGCTTTGTATGAGTGTAACGCCAAATCTTGTATCCGTTGGACAATAGCCCATCCAACGCGATGTAACGTTATTTTGGTTAAAATATATTTAGGAGGAAATTTTAGGAGTGAGGCCAGGATCCTCCTAGTGGCACTGGCAGGTAGTGTCACCTCGGTGGCACCCTGTAACACCGCTGTGGCACCTCAGTGATATTCTGTGACACAGATGTGGCACCCTGTGACACCGCTGTGGCACCTCAGTGGCAGGCTGTGACACAGATGTGGCACCCTGTGACACCGCTGTGGCACCTCAGTGGCAGCCTGTGGTACTCTGTTGGCAGTTGAAAAACTCACTGTCAACTAGGGCAGGGCCAAATTTCCTGGTTTGTTTCAATTACAGGTCAGCAGCACGAAGTCTGTTTTATGATAGTTGTTGAGCAACCGTGTTCCACTTTTGTTTTTCATTCAGTTTATGTAATTACTGCCACCAAGGAGGTTATGATTTTGCCCATTTTGAAATAAAAAAGGACAAAAAAACACTCATTACTAATCCTTCGTTTTATTATTGCAAGAGTGAAATTGTGTGATTTAAACAAAATTGTGTGAACACAGGTTTAAACATGATTGAGAAAACATAAGTTTAGTAACATGTAGGCTACTTAATAAATAAGAAATAAAATGATAAAAGTCAGCTACATGTTCACATTTTTATTTACAAACTTGTTTGTTTTTCCTTTTTTGTCTATGTTTTTCACATTTTTGTGACATCTAAGCAGCAGCAAAGTGACAACTGACACTGACATAGTTAAGTGGTGTAAATATTAAAATATTAAATGAAATAGTATTGTGTGCTCTGGTAGCCTATTGGTAAGACACATGCCTCATATCCAGTTCAAGTCCGGCAGTGGACCTTTGTTGCATGTTGTGCCCCATGTCTCTCTCCCTTTATTTTTTCCTGTCATAACTACACTGTCCCTATGATAAAGGCATAAAGTCCCCCTCCTCATGTATCTTAACCAGTAGGCTATCGGAGCATGCTGTATTATTACATTTAATGTTAATATTTATACCACTTTACTATGTCAGTTGTCACTATGTCAGCTGACTTTTTCAGAATTTTATGTTTTATTAAGTCGCCTACGTTACTAAACTTATGTTTGCTAAATTATTTTTATGTTACACAATTTCACTCTTGCAATAATAAAACAGAGGATCAGTAAAGTGTCTAATTTTGTGCCTTTTTATTTCAAAACAGGCAAAATCATAACCTCCTTGGCAGAAGTAATTACATAAAATAAGTAAAAAAACAAAAAAGGTGAACGTGGATGCTAAACAACCACCCTAAAACAGATTAAGGGCTGCTGACAACCCAGGAAATTTGGTTGACAGCGAGTCTTTCAACTCCCACCAGAATGCCACAGGCTGCAACTACCTGCCAGTGCCACTAGGAGGATCCTGGCCTTACTGAATTGTACATCTTGCTGAATGACCAAAGCTATACTTGAAGTTTTGGATTTATGCCAAATCTAAGAGTGGGTCTTAAGGATCTGTAAGAGTTCACGATCCTTATTCTAAGAGGTGCATTGTCACTGAAAAGCAAATCTTGTATAAATAGCTTTTTTCTTTGAGTCTGGCGTAGGGATCTTTCCAAACAGTACAGAACAAGATATATGGAAGTTTTTCAATGTATCTTACCGACCATCTTCCTAAATTATAGTTGTGTTAACCCAGTTTTCCATGCCTCAACTTAACCATGAGAGACCAAAGCCACTTCTAATCTCAAGATCACGGTCATCCTAACTCTTTTCAGGAGAGACCCATCTGCACTGACCAATGGGAAGAAGAAAGAGAGCGCAACTGAAGACCCCAGCTCCGAGCAGGACAATGGCAAACCTAAAGCTACACGCAACATCCTCCTCATCAGACACTCCCAGTACAACCTGAGCGGGATCAGCGACAAAGAGAGGATCCTCACACCATTAGGTCTAGTTTCAGAATGGCCTCTTAATGTCTTCTCATTGACCAGAAATACATTTTCCACTTTACAGTTTGGGGTGTTATATAATTGAAATGGAGGCTTACAAGTATGCATCAGCAGCTCTGGTGTGTGTTGTTGTATCTTTGTCTAAGTTGATGGATGCAGTATAACTCTTTGCTTTTCTCAATGACACCCTTAGAGCAGTTGGTTTAGTAACAACTTAAGTTACCAGTTACCAAAATTTTCCCCCATAGTCCAGTGACTGGAACTTACAGACGTGTGTTAAATATAATGATGACTGTCATGTTCCCTCTCCAGGTCGTGAGCAGGCTGAGTTGACGGGCAAGCGCCTGGCAGCGTTGGGACTGAAGTATGATGTTCTGATCCACTCAAGCATGGCCAGGGCCACAGAGACAGCAAATATCATCAGCAAACATCTTCCAGGTAGTGGATAGATGCCACACTGCTGGTCAAACACCCAGGCTTCTTACTTCTTTCTTTGCCTCCAGATTGGGAAAGTTTGGAAAGTTCATTAATTTTTTATTGCGCCAATCACTGTTTCAGTCTTACAGGACTTCTTAGGATGCATGTTATATGAACAATAAATGATAAAGAAAAAAGAAATTAAGGTTAATATTTAATATTGCTTTTTATCATCAGTACGTACTAGATTTTAGCTGTATATCCACTATATTTGTGGTTGTTAAGAGCAGTCTACACCTAAAGTAGTTTTTGGTTTATTTATTTTTTTGTCTCATCCACAAAACAATTCTTCTGACTTCTGATATGATTTTGAGTTTATTTGGATACTTGGATTAAAAAACATTGAGTATATTAGACAAACTATGTGGGGATAACATTGCTACTGAAGTACAAAAGTGCTTTTTTAAAAATAATTATGTACTTGTGTAATTTTGGCCAGTATGTGCCTCTTCAAATATCTTAGCCACTTACTATATCAAGATATTGTTTGACTTGACACACTGTTAAAATTTCTATTCATATCCTCTTTATCTTTGTTGTATCTTGTTACTATTTAGATTCTGTATAGAACAGTACCAGTCAAAGCTGGTGCAGAAATGCAGAACATTAGATTAACTTTTATTTTCCCTCTGAATGTCATACGGACTTAGGAGTGGATCTGGTGAGCTGTGATTTGCTAAGAGAGGGCGCACCTATCGAGCCGGTTCCACCTGTCACTCACTGGAAGCCCGATGCTGTGGTGAGAGAAGCTGCACACACACACTACGAGAGCGGGCTGTTGGACTGATATTCTGTATTTGCATATCTTTGTATTTGGTTAGGTAGCTTTCTGCTGCCCACATGTCTGTGCAAATGTCCTGTCAAGTGCTTGTTAAGGCTCACAGCCAAGGGCTCCAAGCCAAAATCTGCCAATACATCAGTGCAATGCCACAGGAATGGACCACAGGAAGAGTTAATTTCCAAAATGCCAACATTTTAAAGGAGGGTAGCAGCTGAAGATAAATCTTTTTATATCATGACATTCATTTAGATGAACATTTTGCCATTGTTACATAATCTGTTGCTAAAATTTAATTACTAAGGCTTTATTCAAGTAGGGTTGAGTCAATCACCTAATTTAGGTTTTATCTTCACAACTTTGTAAAATAACATTTGGAAAAACTTCACAGCTAGAGTATCAGTTGGCCTCATTTTGGAATGAAACTCCTCATACATTCCCTACATTGCACTGCAGCATCATGTATTGACTCTGTACTGACTGAGGGGTTCAGACAGAACCCTTTCATCTGACAAGGTGGCTTTCAACCTCTCTACCGTCCTCCAGCAGTACCATGAAGACGGAGCTCGCATTGAGGCAGCCTTCCGCCGCTACATCCACCGCGCTGACCCTAAGCAGAAGGAGGACAGCTATGAGATCATCGTCTGTCATGCCAATGTCATCCGTTATTTTGTCTGCAGGTTTGTGTCGCCGGCGGACTCCGTGGTCGCGGCTCAGCCGAGGCCAGAGCTTTGCCTCGTTGCTGCTAAGTTACTGGCTTCTTGTTGTGCTAACCATTATTCAAACTTTGCCGTAATAGATTCCCATAGTATTTTTTGATTGAATATGTGCTTGGCTTGTGTCATTGTGATTTTAATGGAATCCTGTAACAAATAGTTCAACCTTTCACTCTGTGTCCAGTCTTTATGCTAAGCTAGTTAACGATCTTGTGGTTGTAGCTTCACAGTTTACCGTACAAACATGGAAGTGGTATCGATCTTCTCATCCAACACTGCAAAAAAGCTAATAAGCGTATTTTCCAAAATGTCAAACCATTCCTTTAAAAGAAAAATGATTTTAATTGTAAATATTCTAGCTGCTACATATGTAAGGCCTCCTCTTGCCCATATTAGACACTATGGATAAAAAGGACGTTAAGTACATCAAAACACCATTTTGTTCCAAAGTCAAGTTTAATTCTCTGTAAGATGTCTGCTTCTTTTACTAAACATTTGTTAATGCCTTGATTTTAATAGTATTTGAAGAGAATACACTAAAATGATTTGATTGAGCTTTAGTTTCAACAAGTGTATTTATCCCCCCAAATGACTTCTTCTGGACCATGTCACAAACATATAAATCAAATAATTTATTAAACAGGATGTAAAGATAACAGTTGCTCCAGTACTGTGGTTCATTCTTAGCTGCTGTTATCTTTCATTTGTTTTCTCAGGGCTCTGCAGTTTCCTCCAGAGGGCTGGTTGCGTATGGGCTTGAACAACGGCAGCATCACGTGGCTCACCATCCGCCCTAGCGGCAGGGTGGCCCTCAGAACTCTGGGAGACGCAGGATTCATGCCCCCGGACAAACTAACACGGACTTGATGGCCCAACACTGTAGGTTTCTGTGACTCAGATGCCCAGTTGGTCAGTCGCAGGATCAAAGCTCAGTTTTCTCCTTAAGTGTCTTGAAAATTACTTTGATGTTCTTACTTTGTAATTGAACTACCATCATGTAATGAGAGACTCTGTGGTGGCGTTGTTGTGATTACTTCCGTGCCATAGGATGCCAGCAGAAGTGAATTACAGCTGCATAGCAACTCCTCCTGAATGTAACTGAGGATTTTTACACAAGTGACTGACTGATTTTTAAACCAAAAAAAGGTGTATTTGTATAGCTGTCGTTAAAACAATTTATGCTCTTAGCTTTAAATGTGTCACTGAAGTGAGGATCGTGTTGTATGGTGCAGTTGAAATTAATAAAAATTATCATGAAAGCCTCAGTTTCTGTCACGTCCTTTCTTGTTGTTTTTGCAATCATTGAAATCACTTGAGATACAATAATAAAAAAAAGCACAGACACTTTGGCAGTAAAGTAGGAGTGATGTTTTATTGATTAGTTGAAAGCAAATGAGGTCTAGACATACAGAAAGAGGATTCACCATGAAAGTTAATTTTTAATAAAGCACAGAATGCTAAAAGCACAAGAAGCATGTTTTAAGTTTTTTAGGTGCATTTTTGCAAAGTTCCACATTCATAAACATTCAGAGACCAGAATTAGATCTGTTGTCACCTGAGAGCACACGGATGACAATACAATCTTCTCAATGAAGTAGTTTGTGCTCTCGGATAAAGGTTTAGTTCACACAAAAAAAAGTACATTCAGAACACTTGTTTCTTCAACCTAAGTAGTGTGGCAATCTGAATATTTAAAATGAATGGCTCTTTTGTCCTAGACATAGCTGATAAGCCCTCATACAGCAGTGAATGTATCCTTAACATTACAAATAATTTGGATACAGCAGGTTTTCGCACATTAACATTCCACCATTAGACTAGAACCTGCTGTGTTTACATGAGTTTACTGTTAGCCAATTTGAACCACCAAACAGATTCATAACGTTGGACATTAAAGCTATATTAAGCTCTAGTTTTGAAATCAACAGATTCAAATTACTTCTAATGTGAAGGGTTGTGAGCCCACTGGGAATCAACACCCAACTATGTGCAGCTCTTAGCTAATCATTTGTGTTCTCTGTAAGCATAAGGCAGTTTTTTAATATCAAGATGGCCATTAAAGGCAATAGTAAGTTAATAAATATATCCGGGTTCTGTAGCTGTTGAGTTAAGTTTCAGAATCTTTCTGTCCCCTTGTGGATAAAATTTGCTTAATGTAGCTTTAAGGTGGTCTCAGACTGGGCACTCAGAAGGTTTAGCCCAGATAAGAAACTGAAATTACACTTCACTGATGGGTGTGTTTTATCATTTACTCTCACACTGTGGGAGATGCTTGAGATTGAGAGATATTTCAAAGAAAAAAACAAACAAAAATTGCACAGTCTAAGGCCGCCGACAGTGGCAGAAAGGAAAAGTCAAGACATGTCCAGGAACCACCGAGAAAACATGGAAAATGTATCCATTTATTGAAGAACAAAATAAAAGCATGGAAGATCTCAGTCTTATCAGTTTTTCCCGTGTTTGCTGTCATCACCTGTGACCGATGTAGTCAGTAAATTTCCAGATATTTCGTGTATGAGCTAGAGCGCGTGTCCAAACTGACAGAACTCGTCCATCACGTCAAAAAATTAAGGCAATTCCTGAACTGAGGAAAACATAGGAAATGGCAGTCGGTTTTAACACCATTAATAAAAACATTTAATTTTTGTGCTACTGACCAACATACAAAAAATAATTTTTAAAATATTGACATTTTACTTTTTTTTTTTTTTTTTTTTAAGAACATCTTCAGTGACAGAATCCTGTTGAGGATTCCACACTAAGGTTTTAGTGACGAACTAACTTTGGGGAGTGCGGCTTGTATTCACGATATCCAAAAAAGTTGACTCAGGCTATGATACAGGTGCGACCAATTGCCACAAATAACATTACCGTCAATTCAACAGGGTCCACACCCATACAGTACATACATCAGCAAGGTTTCTTTTTTTCCTTTTTAGAGTCTTGAGTGTACATTACAACCTAACGTGATGAGAATTCCTGTATTACATAGGAGTAGTACCATACATCATTAATACAAATCTTCCACACACTTGTGCATATTTCTGTTAGGTATGTGGTTTCTGAGCTCTGGTGTAGTCACCTTGGTGCAGCTGGGTTGGGGGTGGGAAGGGGGGTGTGGTGGGTTTAGGGCTTGTAGAGGGTATGGCAGCAGTGGTTGGAGGCAGGGGAGGAGTGGGTAGTTAGATTGGAGGCTCGTTCAAGTGCTTGAGGCGGATGCGCTGGATGTAGCTAGCATTGGCAGGGCTGTAACGGCTGGGGCTGAAGTCTGGTGAGGCGGCGTGCCGGGCAGGGCTGAAGCGTCCGGTGGGAGACATCAGGCCGCTGACCGGGGAGCCGGGAGTCTGAGGCTGCATCCTGAGTCGTGGTTTAACCACTGCAGGGCTAGTCCAGCTAGATGATACACATGAACACCAATCAGTGGTTATATTTACAATACTGTTTGCTTCTAATACTGAAACATAAAATTAGTACAGATTTTACTGCCCTGTAGCACAGAATGACCACAGCCTGTCTGTAGAGGGTTGACAGGGTTACTGCACTGGGTGCTGACATTCAGGTTCTTTCTGCATGTAAAGAATCTCTTTTTTGTGCTGTCATTTTGTACTAAGAGACGGGACCGTTGATTTTGGCTACACATACCAGACATCACTTCTCGAAAAGTCTGGACTCAAGAGTGCAAAGTTTTCACAATTGTTTCTTTATATATTTATTGTCTGGGACAAAAATACCCCACCCACTGGCATTTCACCTCACTACTAGTCCTAAAAAGTCTTGAGATTGCAAAAGTTTTTCACTGCAAAAGCTGAAACGCCTTCTCTGCACCACATATATCCGTTGAATTTCTGCCTTAATAACCATGCTTACTCCTCTTTTTGGCTGGACTGGTCATGGACCGGCCCTATAACTGCCACTATCCCTGTAACAAATTGGCCACAATTTCACACATTGATCATACACACTCCAGCCATATACTAGGTTTTGACATAGTCTTGTTTGTGAAAATATGTGACCAAATCACATATTGGGTAATGAATATCGTCCACGTATTAGTCATTTATTATTTCAGATATCCCACCAAAAAAATCATTTCAGTGTGGTGTACGAGGACTGTATGAACAACCTCAGAGATGACAGACTGCATAAATCTGCCTTTACATTGCCTAATTTCTTTAGCTTGGCTTTGAATGGGCAGCTCTGAAGTCTGAAAACTGTTTCAGAGCTGTTCATTTTTTGTTAGCATATTGATATTTGAGATAATATTTGAAAGATATCTAACAGGCCAATGTATGAAAGACTACTACATATGTAAATGTAGTCACTGACATCACAGTCCATCATGTGAGGCTGTGCACTTCTCCAAACAAATGATCCCTGATACTAAAATGTTTCCCTACATAATATTTATTACAGTACCTAGTCTTTAATCTAATAATGATCTGGCTTAATCAACCACTGAAAACTAAAGCCTCACTTTTATCATAAATACACAGTATAGTCAGCAGACCAACAATATACAACAATATGCAAGGCAATAAAATGTCAGCCAAGCTTACTAACCTCTGCATGTCTGATGCAGAAAACGACTTCATTGTGCTCTTCCACTTATAAATGCTGGGATATTTTTGGGGATCGATGTCTATGCCTTCTACTGCTGACAAGACCTCTCTGTCCAACTTGGTTGGTGAATCCCTGTGAAAACATGAAAGACAAATCACATAAGCTGCTATCTACAGTGCCATTCGCATCATAAATCGTATCATAATCGAATCACTGAACCCTTTTGTAACTGGCTACCTGTCACATATAATACTAATCAATGGTAGACAGAGTTAGCTGGTCTTGCAGTACACATATCTAGACTACAATAAGAGAACATTGTGCCCAAAAAATATTACAAGGGGTTCACTAGTTATTGCTAATTACATTATCAGTTGTTTATATTTACAACACATGAGCATTAAGTTCCTCCTTTATCTATGATCCCATAATGCCCCCTGCAGAAAAACAAGTGTGACTCACCCATCGATGTAAAGTCCTTTTCTAATGTGCGGTGGGGTCCTGGGTAGGAACTCATGGGAGTTATCTAAGGACTTATAAGAGGACCCTGATGATCCTGAGCTGCTCAGGTCCCTTCCCCCATGGTCCCATGATTTGGACCTAGCACAGAAGTTGCGCCCCCCTGATACCGACCCCCTAGTCCTGCCCAGCATCTCCAGGCTCTCCTCTGCTTCAAAGTACTCCTCTGAGCTGCCACTGCTACGCCTCTCCTCTGCCCCTCCTCCCTCTGTTCTCCAGCCTGGCCCCTCCACAGCCTCACCGTCCTGGCTACTGTGACCCAGAGACAAGCGGTTCAGCCCACAGCTCAGGTCTGTAGCTGAGGAGGAGCTGTAGGAGTCCCGGAGCTCCCTGTGCCGACTCCCTCCACTGCTCCTCCTCTCCCTGCAGCTGGTGGGGCTGTCCAGTGGCTCTTGCAGCGACATGCGCTCAAACTCCACCATGAGGTTGGAGATGGGCGACAGCAGGCAGGAGGAGGATGGGGAGGTGCGAGGAGACACCTTATCTCCGTTATGAGTCCTATCTCTTGAGGAGGAGCACAGCCCGTTTTTGCAGACGACGCCGGGCGACAGGAGGCTGTTGTCGCAGCAGCACAGCAGGTCCTGCTCGGCCGCCGTCTCGATCAGGTCGGCCCCACGGTGGTGCAGTGCAATGGGCAAGATGTGGAACTCGCGACCACCCACGGCTCCCTTCAGGCCGTCCTTGGATGCAGCAGAGGAGGTGATGCTGGTGAGTGCTGCGTTCTGCCGGTTCTTCATCTCCTCAAGGCTGATGTCATCACCCTCGTCCAGGAAGGCACCAACAGAGATGGAGTTGCAGAATTTTTGGGGCTTGCCTGTAAACAGATGATGAATGACCAAAACAGATCTGTGACTCATCATTATCATAATATTCTTCATGGCAGAAGATTACGTAGCTTTGCAAAATCATATCTGACAAGAGGCTATGGCTGAGAACATTACATTGATTACAATGCCAAATAACAGATTCAATCAGGGAGACTGATTTTTATACTTTTTTCAGGACTTGCAGCTTCTCTGATATAGAGCAGGTGAGGGTACCTGGAGAGGGGGTTTTAAACCTGTTGCTGGTCTCATTCTCCCCGGCTTCTTCGTGAGCACGTGGGCTGAAGTCCTTCTTGCTCAGGTACTCTTCCAGCTTGCGGAGCCCCTCGGTCGATGACAAATCCACAAAACTGTCAAGGAAGTCCCAGTACTCAGCCCAGGGGTGGCCCATGTTATGAGCCAGGTCTCTATAGAGAGAAGACGACTTAGCAATTAGATTATTACACACACAATTAAGTCATATCTCTGCATTTATTAGTGAAAAAAAAGGTGTATAAAATATTTCAAAGAGCAGGAAATAGTCAGATAATGTACAATGTTTATTAACAGTACATTAATTTCACAAAACGAATCCGCCACGTATACATATCAGAACACTGATACGTCGTGCTAATAACCCAAAGATTTATTCCTTTTCTATGGCAGTAAACAAAAAACACATAACCTGCCGTTAACTAACTGCTATGTTCAGAGCTTTACAAGATATTCAGGGCCGACGAGTGACGACGGTAACGTTAACATGATAAACAGCAGGACTACAGCTACGTGCTGCTGACACTCTCCAGCAGACAGCCAGACACACACACACACGCCAGAGAGCCTCTTGGTGCTGAGCCGCTAGTTCAGCTGCAACACAGTTACCACACAGAAACTTTCACAAAGGGCCATGAATGTTCTTCTAGTGACTCCAGTGAACTCTCTGTGTTTCTAGCGTGGACACTGAGAGTCTGACAGCAGCTGCTCATTTTACTTGCATTTTTCCTTGTCGTCACCTACAATTTCTGTCTGTCCATCTGATTGTCACCAGTCTGTTCAGTGCCTACATAAGAAGGCAGAGGGTAGTGGTGCTGTGGTAATTGTAAGCCAAAGTAGCTGAATCTATTCTGAGTAGTCCTGTGGTTAAAAAAAACCCAACAACATATTGATAATTGGAGCCAGAGTATAACGTATCGCAAGTGGAAATATAGCGATATGTTAGAATATCAAGTTTTTGTCCCACCCCTACTAAAAAGTATGTATAAGACTAGATTTCACTCCAATTTTATAGATTGTCTTTATGTCTGAGAATAACATGCTGTCACAGTGGCAGTGGAGCATTTCTTAATACAAGTTTAATATTTGCCTAATATTGAATATGTGCTTTTTTACATTTTTAATTCAAATGATTTTTTTTCATTCTTAACATGTAGCCCTTCCTTTTAAAAAGGTAAGACAACATGCAGAAGGTTATCAATCTCAGCTTTAAGGATAATATTAGCGTGATATGGTTATTGTGGACTTACCTGCCCACTCTCTCCACCCCACGGTCAGGATCAGACTTGAGGATGTGGTGGAAAATCTCAGCTCGGTCTCTGGGTGGCGTCTTCCAGGACCGGCGAAAGTCATCTGCCTACAGGGGAAGATCGTATTCTCTGGTCATTTTATGTTTTGAATGATGCATGTGCTAACTGTGTTTAATGAACTGGAGCTTAGTAAACGGGTAAAGAACTTGCTTTAGAGGGGCTCAACGGGCCAGCAAAGGCTGTGACAGTCATCACTGGATCCATCGGGCTTCTTGTATGCCGCTGGATGAGAGAGAGACTTTCTGAGGACTCGGGTGACCACGTAGCACCGATGATGGGTTGAGAGCTGTTGTCGGTTGCCCTCAGCAAAGGAATATAGCAGCGGTCTGTAAGACAACAGACAATTTAAAGTTAATATAACACTGTTAGATGGACATAACTTTTATTCAAAGCACTTTACATACATTTTCAATAAGGGTAGCACCAATAGGAATCAAATTCAAAATGTATGATGTAACATGCGGTTTCTACTTAACCAAGCCACTCCTACAAGAAACCTACAAGAAACAGAGGAAAATAGGAACACTAAGATTTAATGTTTAAATAAAGTTGTGTCCTTACCCTCCAAATAGTCATTTATCTTCTGCCTCACTTCTTGGGTTTTATTTTTTCTGCTACAAATAAGCTGTGGAAAGCAAAAAACAAACAATTGGTAGATATATGTACAGCTGACGACATACAACTGTTGCTGGATTAGCTGGGGAAAGAATTTGCTCATGCTCATCTAAATTTAGCCTTCAATGTGCAGTGAGTGATTGTTGACAAAAAGCAAGCTAAAAGGTCAACCTGAGTGAGCTAAGCCGTCCTTCCCTCAGCTGCTACTGCCTGGATATCTTTCAGTGTTCAGTAGTACTGTACAAGGCTGCTACACGGCATGTATGTGTTCAGCACAACCCAGGCTTTGCTAAATCTGTTCTTTCTCAGTGTGCATGTTACTAAGGGTTAAAAATAAAACTCCCTTACATCACAAGGCTTCTGGCCATCCTTGTTCTTGCAGTTCTTATCGATGTCAGGATGTGAGCACAGGACATTGACCACCTCTGGGCACCCAAACTTACAGGCAAAGTGGAGTGGTGTTTCAAATCCCTGAGACAAACAGGCGGAATACAATATGAACATGGGCCATCATACTTTGTGAAAGAATCTAATCTAATCTGGTTTAGCTGGTTTGGTTCAAGAACTTACAGCCTTATCTGGAGTGTTGAGGTAAAGATCCACAATGTAGTGGATACGTTTCTGCAGCATGACTTCCTGGTCATCTGGGTACATGAGGCGCATGAACTCTGGGTTCTCCAAGGTGTCCAGCAGCAGCTGGGCGATGCCCCCCTGGTTCTCCTTGGCTGCCACGTGCATTACATTGTACCTGCAGCCCTCCTGAACAGACAAAATAGAGGAACAACTGGATGGATCAGGACATAATCCTCATTAATCTTCTGTCAACAGGGAAGGATGCTTATTTTTATCCAAAAGCTGACCTTAACTTCACCTGCTGAAGTTAGGGATGTATCACCCAACCTTCTGTATTGCCAACTGAATGTAGTTAAAGATGTGAAACTATAAATAAGCAAGATAAGAAAACTGACCAATGAATGAACATGAGCTGAAACAGTAAAAAAAGATAACATTGTTATTGTACTACTGATCTAGGTCTGATACTTTTTAAGGCCTACAATCATCAGCTATATCCACAGATGAAGCATTACAGATGTACCAAAATGTTTGCATTGATCTTATGTGTTCTGCTGTTTATCTGATGCTGTTTTAAGACAATGACTTCATCTAACTCAGATATATTAAATGAATTGAAAATAAAAAAAATAATAAATTAAACAAATTTATTTAGAATAACTGCTATTCAAAACTATCTAAAATGTATTTACTGAACACACACACATGCAGAGAGTCATTTCAGCAACTGCAAGCTTGACAAGGGCATTTGTTAAAGGTTGGCGCTGATGTGGAAAAGACGTTTTTATATCAACAAATGACAACGGCGAAGACAGGCAACCCATCTCTATTAACAGCAAATAGTTTCCACAGAGTTTGAGAAACCACAGCCCCAATACAAGTTCAAACACTGATGCCTCTTAATTTCACTTCATTCATCCTAACGTCACAAAAATAGATCAGAAAGTGTCAATAAAACTAAGCAGAGGTAGAAGAAATACACTTCATATTCTTACTTGCACAATAGTGGGATTATCCCCTGAGCCAATGAGATAACGTGGGTTGCTCCAGACCAGCTCACTGAAGGCCACCTCATCGCCCTTTTCCACAGCTTTCCTCAGTTTGGCCGTCAGGTCCTGGGTGCGTGGACTCTTGAAACTGTTGGCCCGCTCACGGTTAATGGTATCAACCTCCATGTTGTCTGGTGTGGAGAGGGAGAGGAGAGTGAAAGGACGAACACTGCTGTCAAAAACTATAGTTCACGGCTGGTGTGCACCATGGTGAAACTGTGGCGTTGTGTAGATTGGTGTGCATCGGTTTGTTTTTCTGGTTTTTGACCTGACTTTGACAAAACTTGGAGGAATGATGCATCTCACCACTATATTGACATTTTCAAAATTACAATGACTAGCTCAAAGAAGGCACTGAGATCACTGTAAATTATGCAGATTGTTCCTGGAAACAAACGGAAAGTTTGAGGATTCAGAAACATTTAAAAAACACAAGTTATGACATGTAAAATGAGGAAGAAATGTTTCAGATTCTGCACTATTTCTAGATCAGCAATCAATATAAGCAAATTTGTGGCACTGACCAACTTAACTCCTTTGCACAAAAGATCAGATTTCCTTGAGTTGCATCCCTTCCATTAAAGCATGCATTCAGATCACACTCGGGTGGATTTGATCTACTCATCGGAGGCTTGTTCAAGTAACTCAACTTGCAGCCAGTGTTCACCTGTTATAAATATGGCTATATAGCGTTGTGATGGTGGGAAACATGGCATCAGAACTAAGTGAAAGTGTCAGAAGTCAAATTGTTAACCTAGCAATATAAGGGCTTTCTCAGCATCAAATCATGGCTGAACTAAAGGTTTCTAAGGGAGCAATGCATGGAACTTTAACGCTTTGAAGAAACTGGATCAGTTGTATCCAAAGCACGATCAGGCAGACCTAAAGTTACCACACCATCAGAAGATCAATACATCAAGCTTAGTTCACAGAGAGGTAGAAAGCAACTTCATCACAAATACAGAATTTGCTAAATAAAGAACGCAGGACTCTATTCAGCAAAAGTACTGTCAAAAGAAGGCTGTCTTGTAGTGGTCTCAGAGGACGAGTAGCAGTTTCTAAATCACATCTCAGGAGGGGAAACAAGGCCAAAAGCTTTGGGTGGGCTAATACCAAATTTAGTCCTATTTACTGATGAAGTTTGTGACTTATGGCAGTAACAGAAGTGTGTATGTAAGGAGATGAACAGGAAAAAGACTGATACTGCAGTGTATCAAACCCACAGTGAAACATGGTGGTGAGAATATTCAAGTCCGGGGATATTTTGCCGATTCTGGAGTTGGACACCTGCACCGAATTGACTACACCCTGATCGAGAAGAAGTACCATTCTATTCTTCAGAGACATGCTGGACCCTCTGGTTTGCATCTTTGTGAGGAAAAATTCATACTGCAGCAGGATAATAACCCCAAACACACCTCAAAGCTTTGCAAGAACTGACTGAAGACCAAAGAAGACCAAGGACTCCTGACTGTCATGGACTTTCCTCTACAGTCACCTGACCTCAACCCCACTGAATATTTATGGGGGCACTAGAAGACTGAGAAAGATGAGCTTTCATTGGCATCAGAAGAAGCTCTTTGGAACATTGTCAAATCCTGCTGGGATAACACGGGTCATCAGGTTTTGCACAAACTTGTGGAGTCCATGCCAGCTCCAGTGTATGCTGTCATTAAAGCTAAAGGGGGACACAGCATATACTAAACCTCTGACATTCATCTACATTTTTCAAAGATTCAATTTTTCAATCAAATTGTTAAGCTGATATTATCGTTTGTAATGAAGAAATAGTATTACATTAAAAACAAATGCAAAATAGAAGTATCTTGATATAACAGGGGGTGTTGATTAAGGCCCTTCTTACAGAGCAGCCTCACACACACACACACACACTCATCTACTCACCTTTACTAATGACCAGGCCTGGTTTGACAGGAGATACACAGGCTGCAGATTTGCTTGGAGAGAGGAAATAGTCACAGATGCCCTTGGCAAACTTCTCAGCATCCTCACGGTTGGAGAAGGGTTTGAAGCGGGCTCCCTTCATCATCTTTACAGCTTGAAGGGCATCTTTCTTGTCTGTATATACATGTGCTTTCTCTACAGACAAACACACTCAGAATGAGCATTTTTTACATTTTCAAGAGAGCCAGATTTTTTTCCCATTAATTACAAGATTTTTTTTTTTGCATAATTTTCACTTCTACTCAGCCTGTAATGTCTGCTGCTTTTGCAGTTGCAACAAAAGCCTGCCCTGACAAATTAACATTAACAGCATTGATTTTTGGAGTAGCTCAAGATTAATTTAGATCAATACTCTATTCCAGAGAGGTCAAGCTGTGCTACTGCCCTGTTTCTTACAACAAAAGAAACAGCAAAAAATGTTTTCATCCACATCACTAACAAATGTGGATGTCTGACTGTACCCCTGAACAAATACAGAAACTGGACAACATAGTAGGTACACGAATAAACAAACAAGCAACAGGATAATCTGTTATGGCGGACTTTGGTCTCAGTATAAGGCCAAAAATTGAACTATCAAAGAAAATTGTGCTCACAGGCGTTGTGTAGTTTTTATTGCTAGTAGAGGGAAGTATCAAAGTATTTATAACTATGACTAAAGGTGTGAAAATAGGAAAAAGGAACCTCCTTTCAACAATATAATTATTTGGTAAAGAATTATCAAGTGCAGTGAAAACTATCACCATCTTTAATTGTAATTTCAACAAACATGGATATAATCTGTTCCTGACTGGAGGTGAATGTTAACAATTAGAGTTTTTTGTCTCTCAGACATGACACAATTAGATGCTTAAGAATTAGACTTTCATTGGCACAAAAAGACATCAACCCCCTCAATGTCACCTTAATATCATTGTTGTACACCACTAAATCGAGTGTAATGATTTGGAGTGGAGATATATGATTTCTTTTTATTTATTTATTTTTTGCTTATCTTCCTCACTATGCTATCTACTAATAAATGCATCATCCTTATTTTTTTCATTTGAAAATGTCTTACAACGCTAACTACCTTACTGAATGTTATGTTCAGTTTGATGTTTGCTACTGTGCACTTACAAAATCGAACTGTGTGAAATTATGTTGGATTTGCAACTTCACAAAAAGCATACACTAGGTATGTGTAGTCATGGCTGAAAAGTATTTTTTCTACATGTATCTAAACTTTTATTTCTGCTGTTCCCTAATTTCAAGAACACCTGACAAAGAATCTTGAGCTTTGATGTAACTTTTGCTACCTTTCAATATATAACACTGAAAAATGTATGAAACCCACAAAAGTAACAAGCTCATTCTCTTACCATTTCTAGCCAAAACATCCTCCCACAGCGGACATACTCCATAATACAAGGTTGGGGACACTTGTGCGGCCTTTGAAGGAGTTTCCGTTTTGGACTGAGAGTTACTGCCTACAGCAGAGCTGTCTGAGGGTGTCTTTACTGAGATCTCTTCTTCCTCTGGAGGGTTGAGGCCGACACCATAGCCAAAGTCCGACTCTTCGCTGGCAATCTCAGTAGGGCTGCTGCTAGATGCAGCAGTGGGTGCAACTGCTGAGGTGGCACAGGACACAGGTTTGGCATGTTCGGCAACAGAAGCCACACTGGCTGAGATGCCTGCAGACGAGCTATTGTCCGATTCAGTGGCACTGCTCTCTGGCCCGGCGAGCACTCGGGCAAGCTTCCTCTCAAAGGTGGCTCGGGTGGTAGCTGTGATAGGGCCGCACTTTAGGTTTGCCCGGGCGAACTCCTCACGCAGTTCATCGGCACTTAGCCCCCTCAGCCTGCTCAGAACCGCCTCCATGCTTCAGCTCCCTAAAACACATCAGAATATGCTTCAGCAATCATGACCATCAGTTGTTAATAAACTAAATAACCACGTAGGGAAACAGAATGATCAGTTAATACTACAAGAGTTACTAAATCAGATTTCTTTCTTCTACTGTGAATGCTATTTAAAAATTGCAGTTCCAGGTAGACTATAGTAAATATCATTTAGATGACCTGCTACCATTATTCCCAAAAAACAACCACATTGTTAGAAAAGCATTAATTCTTTGCCTTTCAAAGAATGTGAACTCTAACCTTCATTCAATTTGGTTTCACTTAGTGTGACCTACTGAATGGCTATGATTCAAAAAACTATTGTTATCTGGAACAGGAAACTGGACAAATTCTAAAATAAATAAATAATAAAGCAATCTATTATCACTCAACAGCTTAGTGCTGTGTGTACACGTTAATATTAAATGCCATTTAACATTTTCACAACCCAACAAGCGGTCACACGTTGTAAAATTCAATACAGACGAACAAGTAAACCATTGCCCTTCAGTGCAAAGCATCAAGATGTAGGTAGCGCGGCTCTATCACATAACTGATAGCTTATGATCAGCTCTATATTGTAAATATAAGTCCCGGGTAAAGCCATACATGTTACTGTAGCCCCATGAATCCATTCAGCCTATTATACCATATTTGAAAACAACCACATACATACATGTTAAACTAGCCTCTGCTAGCTCGCTTGCTAACCAACAAGTCAGCTTTAGCAGCCGGGGAAACTGCTTTGATGAAAATCTAGTCTAACACAGAGTAAAGCTAAAAATCTGGGCTGGAATAATAACGATGACAAAGATACAAAAAAACTGATAAATTGTAATAACATTACTCGGTTCGTTCGCATGCTGTCACGCCCAAAGTATGTCATTCGAGGTTCGTGGTGATGATGCCGATAAAAATCAAAGTGTACGTGATGACATCTAGTAACAAATGCGTCCCTATACTCACCAAGGAACATTTTTATTTAATATACGCGGAGCTATGGGGAATCGTTGTTAGTTTTGCACAGATATCATAAAACTGTTTGATAGACACAAAAGCTGGATACGGTCTGGAATAGTCTCATTGTTTACAACATGTTCTGCGCATGCTCAGTTTCAAGGGAGGGCGCATGCTGCGTTCCAAACCTGTAGGAAGTTTTGAAATTTCGGCGAAAATTAAGATGTTGCGTGTTACGTGACTCTACGCAGAAATAAAATAAAGTTAATCATTTCATCAAGATCACGCATCACATTCTGAAGAGAGTCATCGCTGAATTTATACATTACGCAAATTTTTTGTACTATAGCGGTAATTATTTTTCGGTAAATATCACATACTTCAAAAGATCACTAAATTTGACTCGCTGGCCATTGTCGCTCACAAATGATGCACATAGTTTGCGTTTAAAAAAATAAATAAAAAATAATATAATAATAAAAGATATCGTATCACAGAAAACACTTTTTCTACTACATTGAAAAGTTGTTGTGCCTAGCAATAATGATTAATTATTAGTTATTTAGCTGCAAAGTACCTAAATGTGTATCCCCAGAAAACCATAAAATTACACGCTTAATCGTGCCAATAGGGTTTAGGAAATGGATATCATCTGCCGCTTAAAATAGTATTTTGAGTAATGCTTTATATTTCCGTACTTTCCCAAAGCCGTGAATGTAGCATCATGCTCCCCAGTAGCAGACGTGACTAATCCAAGGAAACGATAACCTAGAAACCGCCCGTTGAGGTATTTCTAGTCAACAAAACGTCTTACAATTTTTAAAAACAACTGGAAAATGACGACTTCATTAGAAATATGTTGATCTAAGGATCACAAAAAGACGATTCATGTCGGCACAAGCCCATTTATGCAGGGCCAACTTGGGCAAGCATGTAACTTAACGTTAGTATATGAGGTATTCATACAAGAGCTGAAACAAATATCTATATAGATAACTGTCATAGGTGGAGCCAAGGAAAAGTAGAGTGAATATATCTAACGTTAACTATTACATGATCCCTTGTAGGAGACGGAGTTTGACATGCATGCTAACATTAGCCACCTAGCAAGGTAAGAAGCGAATTACTCAAGCCGCCCGTTAGCAATAACGGCCATAAGAAAGCATTAACAGTTTGTTTTCTTACTGAACATATGGAAGTGACAGAGGACAAAATATCTGCTAGCTTAAATGTTTATATTAATTGTACCATGCCCACCTCCTCCTCTCCACCCGGCTACTGTTGCTAGGTGTTCTTTTTCTCACCGCGACGGTTTCAAAATGCAGAGCGCGATGACCCGCTTCCGTCCAACATAGTGCCTGAACGAAATAACCACGTAAACGTGCTGAAATAGACCAGAAAACAAGTTGCAAATGAAGCACCTCAACCCCATCAAATGCATATATATAAAAAAGAAAGTCAAAGAAGTTGATGAAATGAACAGATCTGTGTGCTGTCCTTCTCCTTCAACTATGAGACAAGTTGCAAAATATTTATAAAGTAGCTTTTGTAGAGACAACATACTTCTGTTGATGTGTTTCTTCTGTTGGATGTGGGGGGAGGTGTTGTATTATTTAGTTTTATTTGTGAAGCACTTTGTAACACTGTTTTGAAAGGTGCAATATAAATAAATATTATTAATATTATTATTACACTGAATGAGCACAAGCTGCAATGACAGGTGAATAGTGCAATTTTATGATAAATACAATCACATCTCCCAACGCAAATGTTTCAACATAGGAATGAATAAATTCCAGTCTGAAAAAAAGAAAAGCAGATACAGCAAAGTTTATGCATATTTGTTCAGAGCACAGCAGATCAATATAGTTATTGTATGTATCCTCAATAAGCATTCTCCTCAAAATATTTATTGTCCCTTTGGAAATACATAAGCATACAATGTCGTTTAAAAACCGTTTTTTTAGTGTGAGAATGAGCACCATCCCAGCAGCTGTAGCACAGTTACATGCAGGAAGCTACTGCACCGTCCAATGTCTCCTCTATACTGATTTTTTACTCAGCTGTATTATTTATCATCTGCTTGTATTTATGGTTTGCATTTAATATCTTGCATTTTACACTATTTAACAATTACGATGAATTTACAGTCATACAAAAAAGGAGTATTTATATATTAACCTCTGGAAACAATTAACTTATCCCCATAACCATCAAACAGCCATAAAACAAGGTTAACATCTGATTCAGGGGTAGTCATTTTTTGTAAATATGTACCAAATGTAACAACAGAAAATAAACACATTTGATTGCACCTGCTGTTAGAAGTAGTAACCTTTCTGCATCGTCCTACAACTTGCTCTCTCAGTCAGTTAAGGTTTGATCATTTAGTGTGCAATGTCAGTTGATGTGACCCACATATTTTACAGTAAAACCATCTTTCAGTATGGATTTGCACACACGTATATGACATGTTACATCTTGCACACGCCCTCAGCAGAAATACGCTCATTCAAACCAACATAAGTCCTTTACAGCAGATTAAAGATCGCTTAAGGCTTTTTTTTTGTGTACGAATTACCACAGTCCATGCTAGACAAAACACCTCCATACATAACTGAGATTAATGTTTTTAGAGTTTAAGAACCCAAGGTGATATGGTTACAACAAATGTAAGAAACACTGCATTTTAACAAAGAGGCAATACAAAAAATCTGACAAGTGTGCATGAATTTAAACTTCATGAAAAGGAGTGATGATGTTTCATCACCAACTGCTTACATGTCGATGTGTAACCATGTCAGTTAAATCATAGATGAGTAACTTCACTCGTACACAGGCACAAAGAAATGGAAGAACGGTTCATAGCCAGTGTGGCGGCAGACTCCGATGTTTCTGTCACCAAAACACTTTTTAAATTGTCAGCCATCATTAAGCAGTATCAAAGCCACTGATTTAATATCACAAGGAGAATGATGACTAAATACCTTTTAGTTACCGCCAACCTCAACCGGGGAAAACTGGTTAAACAGAAGTTTACCAACTAGAGCATATTTGTGCCTATAATAACAGAATATGGGGGATCCTCTTGGCGAGGCTGTCAGATGAGAAGTTGTAATTTCCTTAGCTCTAAATAAATAAATGTGACAACAGCATAACAAAAATATAAACAACCATCAAATAAAGAGGAAAGAATAAAGCTATGGTATATAAAGTATTACTCTGCAAAAGCACTTCTGTGCTGATGGGAGAATGCCAAATGTTGGCAGCAATTGTTAAGAAAAGAGAAAGGGAATAAGGGGCTAAAAAGTGCCTTTGTGGATAAAACTCCACTCTCCCTCTATTGGCCTGAGAAAAGTTCTTCTGTTATGATTGCTGCTGTTCTGCTTCATTGTTATTTTCCACCACCATGTTGTTTAGCGGCGTTGATGATTTGGAGATGTTGTTTTGAAGCCCCAGTTGAGCCAGTTCCTCCTCTGTGTTTGTCCATGAGCTCATTGACTCATGCACCGTTACTGTGTGTTCCTCCATCTGCTTTTGGAGGCTGTCCATCTCCTCCCTGAGAAAACAAACAAACAAACAAACAAACATTACAGGAGATAATGTGTGGTCTGGCATTTGGATGGCTGCTCAACACTACACAACAGTAGGCAATGTTAACCAAGTCTTTTCGCAACAAGAGAGGATCTTACTTGAGCTGCCGTAGACAGTTGTGCAGGTTGTTGAGGGGCTCCTTGTTAACAGAAGTTGATGGTTTCAGCAACTCATCCAGCAGGGAGGCAGGCACTGGGCAGTCTGGGATCTTTACTGGCGTCACTGGGTTGGATGGGTTCCCCTCACTTTTCAACTCCATACGTTGCTGTTCCAACAGCACCATAATTACAGGGATATATTTAGTCATTTATCTTCAGCAGGCATTTTTTATTTGGCATTAAACTATCAACACTGACCTTTAAATCTCTCTAAAGTGAGGGTGCTGGCTTTGAAAGCATTACTCATAGGAATAAATGGGTACACCCAGCTGGGTAACAACATAGTAACCAGTAGTCACTGTTGCCAATGTTAAATGCTCAGAAAACTATTTTTAAGTTACTTAAGTTATAATGTTCTGGGACTGCATCTGGTGATAGCTGATATTTTCTGCTAAAAAAGGAGCACAGATATCAGATCGGTACTTGGTTTTGACCAATAACCAGAGTTCAGGTATTTGAATTGGTATCAATAGAGAAGAAGTGGGATCATTCAATCCCTAACAGTATATTTATGATTTAATTTTCAGTGGTATTTGCTGCTCAAATTTAACTGTCTTCTAATATTTAGTGCCACTGTCATTTTGAATCATAATTCATTATCATCATTCTTTAACAAGATGACGATCTTCTCGTGCGCATGCGTTGGCCTTGTGGTTATCCGCCACAATGGTCATCCCCTTTAACCTCTATCAAAGAGTTTTAAGCCAGTTTTAAGCCACATTTTTACAATAAACTTTTTAGATGTTGGTCATTTTTAACCGGATAAAGCATTTTAGTCATTGGATGCCTGGATCTTAAGTTATCACAAACAAACATTAGCGGCAGCACCGCCACTGTGAGACTAGTGAGTGGACCGTATCGATGGGGAAATTGTCAGTGATGGTAGTAATCTGTTCTGAGGTTTAGAAGTTCCTGGTGGCTGTAGGAGATGTTAGCATTACCTTAGCATGTAAACAAACTTAAAACTAAGATAAAAAATAATAAAGAAAACATAGCACTGTGCTGAGAGCCGCAAGAGAAGCTGCAGAAGCTGACTGCAGAGCACCGTCTGTCTTTGAGAAACCGTATGGCAATGATGGTTGTTTAACAACCAAGACAACAACTCCCATGATCCCTCGCTACTTCATGACATCAACCAACTCTGTCTTCTGTTATTGTTTTGATTGAGCGGCAGAAAATTACATATTGTGCATTTAAGGAAAATATGTATTACCTTCCTTAGACGACTCTGTTTGAGGTCCTGCTTGAGTTGCTGGTTCTGCAGCAGGACCGTCTTCATGCTGTTTCTCAGCTCACCCACTTTGGCTTGCAGCATAAACTTGTCCTTTCTGGTGCCACTTAGCTCCTCCTGCACTGACTCCAGCTCCACCTTGATGTTCTGTGGCCCAGAGAAATATTTTTTAATTATACACCCGTTTGCAAAGTGAAAGGCACTGGTCATGACATAAATACTGCACAGAAATAACTGCAGTGCTCATCCTCCATCTCCCTACCTAATACACTAACCATCTATAATAATATGGCATTATCTGGCAATGATTTACTTTAGTAAATGTAATTCTGTGCATTCTTAAATACAGCAACATTTTATTTCTTCTTGAGAGCTTTTCATCCGTGCAATCAAACAATTACTTGCCTGCAGAGCTGTCTGTAGGTTGTCCAGCTCCCTGTGGTGGCACTGCTCCATCATCTCCACCTGCTGCTTCTGAGCCTCAATCTCCCTCTGCCTCTGCTCCACCTCCCACTTCAAGTCCTCAACCTGAGAGAGCAGTCAATGTTAGACTTTGGACAGTACCAACAAGAGATGGGCCAGAGTAGGGCTTAGGACATCCATTTTAAAGCCAAAAATTTTTCACCCATAATTGTTTTTTGGGGTTTGTGGTTAAAGCCTCTGAAACAGCATTTAGACAACTAGAATCCTAAAATTACTCCTTGAAACCCATCGACAAAATTATTGATCAATTATTTAAAAAACATTCAATCACAGAGACAGATAACACTGACTTCTCGCTGTTATGATATTTAAATAAAAGGTCATTATCAACCAAATATTTGAGTTTAACCGTAACTGGAAGTCCTTACCTCTTGGTTAGTGAGGGGCTGCTTTGACAGTTCCTCATCCAGTTGTTTCTGGAGGATCTGGAGCTGAGAATGGGCCTCAGCCAGCTCCTCTTGGAACCTGGAAATCTCCTGAGCATGCTGCTCATCCTGAGCCCTGTAGAGTATGATATATTCAATGATGAACGAGTGGTATGATGTATAACTACTACTTATGCAACACAATATAATATAAATAGTATCATGTCAAAAATCACTGTATTGTTTCATTACGTAAATGCACATACCCAAGTTTGTGGGCTTCACTCTGCAGAGCTTTGACTAGGTCCTCTTTGGCCTGCAGGTCTTTCTTGATCTCTGACAGCTCCAGCATGGCTGCCCTGTAGTGCCGTCTATTGTGGGCTGCTTCAGCCTTTGCTGCTGCCACCTGAAGGACATATTACATCATTACACCCCAAACAACCCCAGCAGGGCCAAATGCTCCTCATCCAAGACTGGTGACAAAAAGACAGATGCTATTACATATATTAAATATGCCTGTAACAATTCAACTCTCTTACATTCACAAGAAGCTTGTTATTGTGCCTTGTGCAAAGCAAATTTTATCAAAATAAATATTCAAATATATTTTAGTCATACTGGTTGGAATCCTTTTGAGGGCAAAATGAAAATTCTCTGCAGTTTTAGGATTTTAATGTTAGAGAAGGAGAATATCTCATCCTGATGATGGGCTGAGAACTCCTACCTGTTCTTTCAAGTCCTTTACTTTGGTTTTCTCTTTTTCCAAGGCAAGCTGTAGAGTTTGCACCACCTGCTTCATTTGCTGGTCCTCCTCCTCTTTACGCTTCAGAACAGCTTGAACCTGTAGAAAAGGATGAATGAGAAAACATTCTGAGATTCCAACACAACGTCCAATTTAAAAGTGCATACTTTTCTATCTCAATGCTAATTTTTCTGCCATATTCAAATTTTTCACCTGTAAGTTGAGCTGGACAAGATCAGCCTCTCTCTTAGCTAAGGCAGATTCCAAAATGTTGGCATGCTCCCGTAGTGTATTGTGGGACTGTGCCAATCCAGCCAATTTCCCTTTTTCATGTTCTAGCTCCAGTGCTAGCTTCTTGTTGGCATCTTCTAACTTTCGGATCCGCTTCTTGAAGCATCGTGACTCTTGAAGCTGTGGAAAAATAATATACATGAATAGAGTGACTACAGAGGCCATAAAAAAACGGATAAACCATCATTTCCCATTAGAAATATAGTATGTCGTACCTCGTCCTCCAGCTCCAGGACCTTCTCCTGGTACTCCTCTAACTCTGTAGAGGTAAGGGTGATCACTTCCTGCAGCTCCTTCTCTAGCATAGTTTTGCTGTTGGTCACAGCCTGCAGCTCAGCCTGCAGAGCCACAATCTTCTCCTGGATGACAAATAAAACCAAAGTGTTTCACTATGAAAAAATTTAAATTGCTTTGACAAATATCTTTATAATAAAGAATTATGAGTCGAGTACAAGGCTAGACTGAAGGCTATCCTATTAATGTTTTTAAAACAGTTATTATCTCTGTGAAAAATAATAGCATTCCTCAGACCAAGGTGAAGCATTTTCAGTACAACAACCTAACTGCATACAAGTACTCCTTTACTTCAATTAGAAATGTTACTTTTTTCAGTTTTACTTAGAAGTTCCAAGACTAACAACTGCTGATATTATTCAGTGCAACCTTTAGACCACTTTTACAATAATAGATGCTTTTTACAATGCTAATTGCCTGAAACTCTTTATCAACCTATATGTCCAAGTTACTATTTTCAGACTAGAGAAAGTAAATTTGAAACTTCAGTTATGTGAACTTCTCAAGGCAGGTGTATACCTGTAAGGCCTGGCTGTTTCCCCCATTTGACACCTGGGCTTTGAGTTTGACCAGCTCTGCCTCAGCTGTCTCCTTGTCAGCCAGGGCCTCTTGCAGCCTCCTACTCAGGATGCCCACGGCATTCTCGTAGGCCTTGTGTTTGGCCTTCATCTCCTTCTGGGCACTGGTCAAATCTGTCCCTAGTCGCTTCATGCGCACCTTCTGCTCTGAGATGGCCCTGTTTCAAGCAAATAAGAAATCATGTTTAATACGCCCAAGGAGATAATGGACAGCAGACTATACATATGAACACAAGATGTAGGTATGTAGGCTATACATC
Organism: Thunnus albacares; assembly: GCF_914725855.1. Lineage (NCBI taxonomy): Eukaryota > Metazoa > Chordata > Actinopteri > Scombriformes > Scombridae > Thunnus > Thunnus albacares. The sequence goes on from NC_058107.1 coordinate 9,700,572, forward strand.
CTAAAATGTTGTCTAACTTGGCAGATTTTTTTATATAACGTACAGAGAGAAGGGAATGTGACAACATATACTGACTCATATGCAGACAACCTACATGTAGATCAGGACCTGTAAAAGCTATGCCCCATATTTTTATTTATAAATAGCACTTGACAACAGAGATATTCATCATGGTCCAAGTCATTTGTGTGGGCATCATTCAAGCTCCACAAATCTCAATGGAACACATGACTCACTTTTTGGCTTCTGACTCCATTTTCTCCACCTGTTTCCTCAGGCCCTCGTTCTCTTCTGTCACTGCTGCAAGCTGGCTCTGATCAAACTGTAGAGACTGGGTAGGAAGAAAACCAAATAATCCACATTGCAACAGGATTCAAACAAATATGGCTCGCAGTTAACAGTTTACTTACACCTGCTTATACTACATCCAAAACATCAACATTTACTGAAACATTTTGGACAAATTTAAGTACTCCTAATTACCTGGATCTGGGTTTCAAGCTGATCTCTTTCTGTTTGAATGGCTTGCAGATGGGCTTCCATATTGCTCATCTGCTCCTGGACTCTCACCACCTCCTTCTGCAGCCGGGCCTGCTCCAACTCCGCCTTCTGCTTCTCCTCCTGGACACCCAGCAGCTCCTGCTTCAAGTCTTTCACCTCCGTCAACAGACGCTTCTTAGTGGACTTGAGCTCGCTGATCAACTGGTCTTTGGAGCTGGCATCCCGACGGTAGGCTTCCACCATCACCTGTGAAGTCATTCACAAGGTTACTTCTGGCTAGCATGTATAATGAAACACTAATAAGATGGGTAATTTTCCCTTTACAAGAACAGTCTCCTTCTCATTTGTCTAAACTGAGACAGTAGGCAAAATGACATTTCACGACATACTGAAGACACATTGCAGGAGAGAAGGCTGCAACATTTGAGTCCTACACTGCATCATCTCCAGGCTTGAATGAGATATATTTCACTGAAGAAAAAAAGTTTATAAATACAGAGCTGCATAGGCTTCAGCTCCCCAAATAGCCTTGTGTTTGTTTCTAAGGAGGGACATACATATTCTCCTCATATACTTTTGAAAACAGTGCAAGCCTTTATTTTTGGCATTAATAAGCTGCATTTGAGCCCAAACAGGAACACTATACCTTTATTTGATACCACACAATATAGAGTTGACAGGAAATGAAGGGGGAACGGAGGGGCACGACATGCCACAAAGGTCCTGGTCAGGTCCCGTTGTTTAAATATCATGGATTGCAGAAAGCAGTCCGAATAAAATCTGATCAACCAACAGGAATGTTAACGTCTGAGTCTAAAGAGGGTGCACAAAAACTGAAGCCTTGAAGGAAATAAAATACAGTGCACATTTCTGTCAGTCATTCTGTCAATTGACTCCACCTTCTTTATGACAGCCTGTCAATGCAAACTGAGCAGCATCCATCATTGCTCAATCCACCGCAGTGTGTCACACTGAGCATTCTTCAGATGACAGCCATCTGGCTCTACAATACATCCTCCCACGACAGCTTCAGCCTGAGCCAGCTGGGAGATTCTGACAAGTGTATTTGTGTACGCAAAGTACACTTCTCTGTAGCTTCTACTAACATCACTCGCACAATCTACCCACATCTGCTCTTAGTTATAAAAATGACATTTAAATTAACTACATGGAAAAATGTAATTTTTTGATCAGTTTTTACAACATAATGAAAATGTCTCATACAGTGACACACACTGCGTTTCTCCAGAGTTATAGGCAATATCATTTAGTCTTAACTACACAATTTTCTATTAGTGAACTAGTGAATTATTTACACAGGAGATTTTTGACACTTCACTTACAATCTAATTTCTAGTACAATATATCTTACAAACTGATGCAGAGTAAATGCAAGGGCAGGAGAGAGGTCTTACCTTTTGTTGTTGAAACTGCTCCTTCAGTTTCTGAGCTTGTTTCTTCAGGGAACTATTTTCTTGTTGTAGGGTTTCAATCTGTAACAAAGCAAAAGCCCTTCATTATTCACTACCTTCTCAACATAGTGATGAGAGGGCATCTTGAAAAGAATGTCAATGTTTGTTGTGATGTTAAATCATGACTGTGGTTATTCCTCCATGAAACTGTATATTGTTTCTTTTGTTTTACATTTTATTAGTTTGACTAATGAGTCATACACTACTATACAAATCACTCCTGCCATTTGTCTCGTACCTGATTGGCTTTGACCTGGACTTCCTGTCTGAGCTGATCCAAGACATCTGAAGCCACCAGAACATCCTCTCCAAGTCGTTCAGCACCCTCGTCAAGTTGGCTCTTGTCTGCCCGGGCAGCCTGCAGTGCAACCTCCAGAACAATCTTCTCATTCTGGAGGTACTGGATGTTGTCGTCCTTGGAACTGCTCTCTGTCTGCAGCTCGGCCAGCTGTGCCTCCAGTTCCAGGTAGCGAGCCTCTAGCTGGTTGATGGATTGCTCTTTGGTGTGCAGGTTCTCCTGAGTGGTGGTCAGCTGGCACATCAGCTCCAGATGTTCTTTCTGGAGTGACTGCAACTGCATGTCTTTCTGGGAAAGGGTCAACTTCATCTGAGGAAGATAGAGCGTGAGAGGCAGTTCAGAGCAGAATGCAACAATAATTTACTGCCATACAAAAAAAAAAACATGCTCAGCTGCCCTAGAATGAGTCAAATCATCTAATTCACCCACTTCTTTTTATTCCAACAATAATCATATTTTTGCTTACATTATTTTCTTGATGGTTTGTCACATTAAAAAATAAGTTCTGACAACATAAAACTTATCAACACAGCAAATGAGGTTATATAACTATCTCCAATAGAAGAATTTACACACTATGTTACTTTTAGAATGACTACCTGCTCTAGTTCCCTTTCCAGGGTGCTGGCTGTGTTGGCAAGTTTTATTAAGCGTTCTCGTTCTTCCTCAAACTCGTCTAGTTTGTGCTGCAGGTCGTCTTCCACCATGGACTTCGCATCCTGGATCTGCTTGTAAGCAGCTTCTTGGGTCAGCATGTCAGCCTACATCGAAGACAGTTAAAAGTTAACAAATATCTTGTTAGAAAAGAGGTTGATTTAAATATATAACTGAAAAACACACGTATGTCTAACAAAATATTACATGCATTCAAATGAGTAGTCATCATTTTAGAAGGTTTTTTGTTTGGTTTTACTTAAGGTCCTTGGATCAATAATGACCTTCAGGTACCGTCTGTTCCCTGAGTGGATATATAAACTTTAAATTGAAAACTGACAGTGGCAAATTCAGAAAGGGATGTAACTGAATATACCTCAATGCTCTGCAGCTGAACAGCAATACGCTCCTTTTCTTTGATAGAGCGGTGTTGGGTCTCAGTGAGTTGGTGTGACAGTGTCACATTCTCCAGCTTTAGATGTTCCAGGACTCCAATCTGGGTCATCTGTCCAGCCTGCGAAAGCCAAAAAGAACACAAGTATCATGTAAGCCAGCATCTCCTGACTGTTGTCTTAAGGACAAAACCAGGTGCATTAGCATCAATCTTACCTGCATGTTAGCCATTTCACCTTGCAGTCGTACTCTTGCCTCCTGGGCCAGGGCCAGCTGCTGCTGGTACCATTGTCTGACCTGCTGGAGTGAGTCGATTTCAGCCTGAGAGGTCTTCAGCCGGCTCTGCAGGGTGCTGCGCTCCAGCTGGACCTGTTGAAGCTGGCTCTGGAGACCACCCATCTGCTGACGTAACTCCTGAACTGTAAAATGTAAGATCAAAACATCTCATTTAATGCAGTCAGGGTTACCCCACATCATCATGGGTGGTTCATTAACTCAAACATCTTTAGAGATGCTGACTATTTATTGGTACACTCAGCTCTGGGTCTCTGTGACTCACCTGTATTGTCCCTTGAAGTTACAGTGTTTTGCATCTCCTCCACCTTCCCCATCAGCCTGTTGTATTGGTCTTCAGCCACCTTCAGGTCATTGCTCAAAGAAGCCAGACTGGCATTCTTGCTCTCCAAACTGCCCTGGAGCTCCACCATGGCCTTCTCTAGCTGGCTGCAGTTCTGTCGCAGTGTACCAATCTCTGTAGTGAGGGTGCTCTGCTTCTCCTGGCTAACCTGAGCTTCCACATTCTTAGCCTGCAGCTGAGCATTCACTGTAGCAAGCTGGGCCTGAAGCTCTGTCTTCTCCTTGAGAGCCTGGAGGACAGGAAAGATTGGTCATCACATATGCCCAGTTACTCTCAATGTTTCCAGTGTGTCCTCATAGATGTGGCCTGTCCATGTAATTTATCATCGAGCTAAGTTTGATCATTTTGGTTGCTGTGGTAAATGAGGTGGTGTCTTGATAGCATCAGTAATGGCATTTACAGGCAAAGATGCAAATGGTATTTGATATATTGTTGACTTGATTTGTAATTAGCTGTGTGTAAGTTCTATTTATGCAAACATAGCCTTATTAGTATACAAAAGATAAAACTTCATACATAGTACATACATAATATTTATACAATGTAGATTTATGTGCTCTCAGATATGCTCTTGGGTGAGCATTTACAATACATGGCATGTAATTGGATGTTTTTACATTTTTAGATAATAAGTCATATCAACCAATCGATCCATCGATCTAATTACCAAGAAAAATCTTAATAACTTATTTTGTTTGAGATTGTGTCACAGACGTGTTCATTGATGTCAGTCATTTTTGAGGATGCAGTTTGTTCTGGGGCTGTATTTGATTATTTCAAAGTGTCTCTGGTATTTTGTCCACTACTGTGCAGAATTTGTATGTATGGGGCTCTTTATGCAATAGGAACAAAAAATATAATTAAAGAAATCAATGTTATATAACCTGATTGGCCTCAGATGACAAGGACTCCAGCTGGCCCTCCAGTCTCATTTTCTCTTTCAGCACTTGGAGCATTTCGTCATGGCCCATCACAGAACTCTCCAAGGAAACACTGAAAAAATGTAAATAACATCAGTGTTCAAATGATTTGATTCATTAACAACTGACATAATAAATGAACTGTTTTAAGTAAGTAATAAACAAAACACCAAACATCTGTGGGTTAATCATTTTATTCTATCCCTATCTGACATTGACAAATACCTGCTGGAGAAACTGTCCCTGCGGCTGCGAGGCTCAGCTGTGCCCTCTCTCTCTTGCTCCATCTCCAGAAGGTGCTGCTCTTCACTGGCTGCCTGCAGCACCTCTTGCAGGGAGGGGAACTGACCCATGGCCTCAGGGGCAATCTCCCTCCCCTCCACCGAGTAGGGCCCCTGCTGCCTGTCCACTGCAGCAGAGAGCATTCCGTATGTTCCCCTGGTAGACACACTGCTGTAAGATGAGCTGTCACTGTCGTTGCCATCATTCCCTGGCCTTGTTCCCGATTCACTGCCATCAATTTCGGAAACATTGTCCCCAACCTGGGGTGAACCACCAGGCTGTCCCTCTGCCTCACAGGTGCTGCACTCTGACATCACACTGACCTCAGACAGAGTGGACACTGAGCTAATGGTGGACTGGAGGGAGCCCATGGTGTTGTCTGCTGTCCTTACTCCACCTCCTCCCCCACCTCCACCGTCATTCTCAGGAGACTTATAGTCAGCCAAGGAGTGGATCTTGCTTGGGCGGGGTGACCTGGACTTCCTCTCCTTGGAAGGGGGAATTCCCAGGCTGCCCAGTTTGGGACCACGGGGGACACTGGTTCTCAAGAAGGAATACTCCTTGGTCATGGCGACAGTGTTGGCCCGGGGCAGAGCCTCAGGATGCAGCATTAACTCTGGATCCAGGGTACTGAAAGGCCTGTTTTTGGGGGTGCTGCGGTGAGACTAGAAACAGACAGAAAGAAAGGACCAAGGGAACTGTTATCCTGACAATATCTAACACAAATATAGGCCACTCAGGAGCCAGACCATCACCAATGCTGAACAATTCTCCAAGCTGAAAACTGGTCTCTATGCCTGTTAAGACTGTATACTGTCTAGGTTATATTTTCCAAGAAAATAGCAGGTTTAGTAGCAGACCTGAGCTGAGTGCAAGTCTTACCACAAGCATAAAAGTAGAACACCACATGGTAGTTACAGCATCAAAATAGATAATTGTCTAATGGCAGAAATTTCACATTCAAATAATTACTGAAAAGTTAATCAACTGATTCTTTGCTAGGGGCTATCTTTGTTCCAAATTTGTTCCATATCCATTCATTACTTCTTGATGTTTTTTTTAATAGACAGATGGGTAAAAAGGGGAATGCAACAGGGGCTGAAATGGTGACTAAGGTGGCTGGGGAAACCTGATAATATTGAATGCAAATTGAATTGTAAATATTGAATGTAAAAGGCTAACCTGCATACATATAAATTCATGATCAAGCGTTGTCCTTAACCTGACACTGACTCCATTCACTCACCCTCTCTTTATGTCTCTGCACTCTGTACTGTTTGAGTTGCTCCTCCAGGCGCCGGCGAGCCTCCAGGCGAATCCTCTCCTCATTCTCCATCTCCAATGATGGCTTCTGGTTGGCTACAGAGAAAGTACATTAAGCCAAAAAGAGGAATGTTCCCCACCAAAAGACCTGTTTTATATGACTATAACAAGTGAGTCCAAGCAATGAGCTTTATGTTGCATTGTTGATCAGGCATAGCTGAGTGTAAAGGCTTGTATGATGTTTGTGGTATATGGTGGAGAGTGAAACTACCTGAAATCCTGTCCTCAAAATAGCTAAATTAAACAAATTATTCAAAGTGGAGTTGCTCGTGTTTATCCCTGGGCAGGAAACAAGCTTTTTGTATAAACCACAGTGACCTGTAAGTCACAAGCTGCGCCTGCAACACTTCATTTTACTTGACAGCTACTGCAGATTTTCAGAGCAGATGGCTATGGAACTACTATATGGGTGTAACAGCACATGTTAGTTATATCATTTACTACTTCATGACCCAATGTGACTGGTAGAGCAGGCTAACAAACCAGCCACATCAAAACTTTTCCATCATGATAATCACTTTACAGTTTTTTTCCGGTTTTAGGCCAATGTTTTAAGTGTGCACCACGCTGTATAATTGTTCTTATATGCATGGTCAGTGCCTTTGAAAATCTTGACTTCAGTCAGTCATGCAACTAGTATTGACAGTAATGCAATATGTTGAAAGTCTTTTATAACCATATTAAACAAATGTACATTGGATTAGTCATAAACATGTGACATCAAGAGCGCTATACTATAGGATTCTTCATGTGGCACTATATATATATATATACATACATACATACACACACACACACACATATATATACATATATATACATATATACACACACACAAATATATTCTATGTGGGACTCATAATGTATAGCCAAACAAAATCACCACAGTTTGTGTCAGATCTCATTGTGAAAATGCTTGAAAATATTACATTTCATCACTATGAACAAGGCAGCTGCACCTGACATTAAAATACCACCAAAAGATAACATAACAGAGGGATTAGTTCCAAAACACACAGCCATTAGTCCAAACACTGTTCCAAATAAAGCACCCACACCAAGCTCTAATCAAGCAAACAAATGCCTATGGGAGTTGCAGAAAAGAGGCAGAGCTCAAACAACTTAAAGAAATTTCCACTGAATCCATCTGTTTGGGGAACTCACAGACAGGGGAGTTAAAAAGGATGTGTACATGATCCAAAAAATCAAAACATCCCACAGCAAAATGAGGTTAAAATGCAGGGGGTGTTAGAGGGGCCACTTGCTCAACATAAGTTTATGCTTACACAATTCAGTCTCCTGCATAGGCATACTGAGTCTGAGCGACTGCAATGCATCACCCTTGTGAATCGTGACCTCAGCACTAGCCCCCTCAGACTTCTCTAGCATCATGGGTGGATAAGCAGCCACACCTGGGGAGGGCTCTTGGGTCTGGGAGTTGACAGGGGAGCTGGTGCTCTGGGGAGGGGCTGTCGGAGGCAGGGACCCATTCATATGGGTGTCCCCCGCAGCACCAAAGCCCTCTGCCAGTCCATCTCCATTTGGCAGCCCTTCTGAGCTGACAGGACCTGAAAAAGAAGGGTGAAGAAAAGCCCGGAGAAACATGACAATTAAGTCATGATCAGGTATTGTGAGCTAGACTGCAAAGTGAATGTGATTCTGTTGGAAAACTGGCTGGACAACTTTGTCAAACTACAATAGCTGAAGTGAAACAGAAAGCTTGCAACATTCAAGCAGCACATGGCTACTAGGCATCCCTTTAGCTGCACCTACTCCTTGTGTCAAGGAGCACGATTATCAGGCTCATCTTGCAAGCCAAAGACATTAAAATACAAATTAGACATTTTGCACCATATGCACCAATAAGCCCACCTGTTGCTTAAAGAGAAACACCATTGATTAACACATGGGGAGTACTACTCAACCTGTGAAAACAATTCTGTGTCTGTATTTCTGGGGGGAGAGAAAAATAACCCCCGTGATGTCACCAGTCCAGATATCTGTGTCTATGCTGTACTGATTTTGAACTTTACAAATTTGTGCAACCACAAATATTTTCTCAGTCATCTCCTTCTCCTAAAGCTTAAGCGCTGTGTCAAATATAAGCATAGTTGCCCCATGATTAGAACAGCAACAATTAGCCGATTAATCAATTAGTTGCCAACTATTACATTAATTGCCAACTACTTTAATAATCGATTAATCGTTTTGAGTCATTTTTTAAGACAAAAATGTCTGATTCTAGCTTCTTAAATGTGAAAATTTTCTGGTTTCTTTAGTCTTCTATGGCGGTAAACTGATTATCTTTGGGTGGTGGACTGTTGTAAACAAAACAATATATTTGAGGACATCATCTTGGCCTTTGGGAAACGGTGATCAATATTTTTCACCATTTGAAACACCAAACAACTAATTTATGAATCAAGAAAATAATTGACAGCTTAATGGATAATGAACATAATTGTTAGTTGCAGCCTACCCGTGATGATGACTAAGAATTCAGCTCAGCTATTTAACACATCAGTTCAAAGAGCTGTGTAGCACAGAGCAGTAGAAGGCCTTGGGCCTTGTAATAGCCACCACAACAGGTCATGCATGGCAGGATAAAAATGTTAGATAAAAGAGATACTACTAGTATCTCTTTTATCTAACACTTGTATCCTGCCATGCATGATATGCCTAAAGGGAAAAGAACTTCGCAGCTAGGAGAGCAGGGTTGGAAACAAGTATATCACAGCATGAGGAGAGCCATTCTAATATGAATATGATTTCTAGGCTATGTCTCTGTATGTGGAAGTCACCACAGTCAATTCCCACTGAGCAGCAAACACACAACATCTACTATCATGTATTCACAAGGAGGAGACAAATATTGATAACAAAGCTATAGTGCTGAAATATAAGTACAAAATAAAGCAATACTTTCAATGGGGCTGTGTAATATTACCGAAGCAAGCACATGTTTGCTTTTTAATGAAACATAATAAAACCTAAATATATGTTACAAACCTGTCCCCAGACAATCAAACTGTTTGAGTCCTTTTAATGTTGATTCGGCTGACAAATATTGTTTTTTTTCGATTAGGACCAGGCATCTACAGGCATCTAGAAATCCAATTTTGACATACAAACCATTGCTTATATATTACCCCTTTTTTTTTTTATAAGTGATATTTGTCAATTTAATTTTTTTTTCTTCCAGTATCACAGCACTAACACTTCATCGTTGCCATATTTTGGTTTGTTTTGCCACTAAAAAGGTTGTGAAGGGGTGGTGTCACATGAAGACAAGATACCAGCAAAAACCATTAAATACAATACAACCCAATCATATCCTATCAAGAAAGCATCAGTACTCACCATTATGAAGACCCCCGTTAGTATTTTGAGTATTCTCAAGCCCTTGTTGCTTCACTTGTGTTTCACTTTCCACAGTATGAGCTTCAGCCTCTTTGGATTTTAAAATGATGTGCTCTTGATCAGCATTAACCTCCATTTGAGCGTCTTCTGAATGATTAATGTCCATTTCCTTTAAGAAACTGAATAGACGGTACTGCTGGTTCCCCCTCGGAAAGAAGTTCTCACAACACCATCTTCTTAGGAGGCTGGTGAGCTGGGAGCATGTCAATGTTCAGGAATACTTCTGAACACAAACAAACGAGAAGATGTTGAGTTTAACATCTGGCTCTTGTTTGGACAATATGTCACATTTTGAAGATTCACATACATTACAAGAGAAGCTGTAGCTCCTCACCAGTGATTCTTTACGGCGGTAATAATGTTATGTAACAACACAGCGTGCTTTAATTTAACCATAAGCCAGAGTCAAGGGCCAACAAGCTGGCTGACTAGTTAAGTAGATTGTGTCGAGTTAAATATACATTTACTAGCAAGTCACATTGAATTCCTTCACTTCTATCTAGAGAAACTCTGTGGACAAGTCTGACAGGCCAAAAGTGACAGTTTCACGTTTCCCTTTTTATAGGCTAAAGTGCAGGTAGTTAAGATTGAATTTATTCGTTGTAGGAATTTGTAGAATCTGCCGATAAATCAGAGATAAGTCTCATCAACCACAGGAATATCAATTCAAGCCTGTCAGCTGTCATGGTTTGGTTAAGACTGTGGGAAACACCAGTTTTACAGCGAGAGGAGAAGTTGCTGACTCTGGTATGTGTTTGCCGAATTCACCACAGAGTACAAAAGAGAAAAGAAAAATATAAGCCAAGCTTACAAATAGGCCTAAACTGCATTTATGTGTTTTTAAGAAGAGTCTGGCACTTAAGTCGAAAGATATCCAGCTGTCAATATGAAATAATGCGGCAATGTTGTTATTATGCAAAACAGCATAATGCACCAGCATGTTTCAAGTAAGTTAGTCACTGTATGCTATTAACTTAACGTAATGATGATAACCTTTGACTCTGGCTGACATTAGCTTGGTTACTTTGCTAGCCGCTTTTCAATAAGGTTTCACATCGTCTAGCTGCAGTCAACAGTTTAGACGGCGTTAGAAATGAAGAGCATCATTGATAAACATGAATACATACGCTGTTATGTTGCCCTAATGAGTCCTCCTTGTTCATTTAACTCTAACGGCTAATGACAAAGATGACAGACTAGCTTAGATGGGTAACATTAAAACGTCGTGTTTACTGTACGACAGGACCTGTCAAGCTAACTTACATTTGCTAACGCTAACTCGCTAGCTAGAATAGCCAGCGCCTGTGTAGAGGTGTGATTTTTAAATATTTTCAAATAACATTCTTTCACTCAAGTACGTTACAAACTCTATGTGTTAACTATAAAATGACAAATTCGGAAAATGTCACAAAAAGACAATAAACGCTCACCTTTTTGCGAGCTTCGCCTTTTACTACGTGGCTGTTTGGTTTCCGTCCCTTTATCTGTCCGACTAGAAACAGTGGGTGCAAACAATGCATCTATCTAGGTGGTGAACCAAATAAAGCCTGACAGCCAGGCAATCGAGCGTCTGCTGTGTACACTCACGGCGTTCAATACAAACACTCATTAATTAATGATCTAAGATAGTGCTATTACAAAGGCATATTGCAATAATAAACGTGTTAAATGAACTATGATATGGAACAAATACTACTACGGGGTAAACCCATGGATGTATATAGATTTGTCGGATGTGGTACAGTGCTTCACTGTTGTGGTCAGAGAGCTGCACCCTGAGCAGCTGTGGCAGCTAAACTGCAGCTGCGGGCGATGCCACCCAGAAGTACCATTACAAGCTGCAAATGCGAGCTTTTGAGCCTGCACAGAATGCATGGATTGCATCGATATGCACATCAATATATCATGCTATGGCTCAATGTAATGGGATTATACTGGGGTCCACATAAAGGATTTGAGTTAAGCTGTTATAATTGCATTAGCCTTAAAAACTGTGCCCGTGTCGTCCATGTGTGTAATTTGTTCTAGGCTGGCCATTAACTCTTCAATGGTTTGTATTTTGATTCTGTGCAGGAACGGTGCTACTATGCAATTACCACTAATAGTAATCCTATCTTGCAGGTTTAAAGTCATTTGAACCCCTGGTAAAATGTGTATGTAATATCATGCATCAATTGTGACTCACGAATGTTAATATATCCACAATCCCACCTCTATATTCCTCCTTATAAAGAAAGTATTATGCCATAATACCCTATGAGGCGAAGGATACAATCGACATTTTTGACAAGAAGATTTATTTATTATTAAAATAAATAAATAAATAAGCCATTATGTGTAGGGCCCAAATTATATGTGTGCAATTTCAGTCTTACTTTGGCGCCATCCAGTGGTAATACCAAGAATGACACTGTGGTAGACATCAGTAAACAGGTAAATCAGCAATGTATCTCTCTAATGTTCACAAGTGTTTCAGTTTTCTCAAAGTGACACTTCAGCCTTCAGAATAATATGAAATATATTATAATTATATAAAGATTCTACATATAGCTACTTAAAGCTTTTAGAAGTGAACGTCTTCATTCTGTGTTGCCAGTAATCTTCCCTCTGTAACACTAGTTTGTATATATCTACATGTTCTGTGTGAAATAAAGAACGGTTTTTAACAAGCTAGTAGTTTTGATCACTTGCTGATAGGTTAAATTATATTTGAAGTGGTGCATGACATAATCACTTGGGTGTCTCTGAGAAACTGAGTGAGGGTGGTTGAAGTAGTGACTTAGTCATAAGTCTTTTTTAAATTATTGAACAACTATAAATATATTTTCTTAATCTTTTAACGGCTTCACCTTACACAAATAGACAAATTAACTGAATTTACAATTACAATTTCTTCTTTCAGAAAACTGCATAGATAGTTATGTAGTCACTCATTCATTTAGATTGTACTGAATATATTTAGACATAGACCCCATTGCTGACACTAAATATAAAATAACAGCATTTATAGTTCAATTCATATTGGTTGTCAGAATATACAAGAAAAGGACTTGGTTCTTATTAAAACACTACTGATGCACATTGCTGAATGCATGAGTCACGCCCACAGCTGTAAAACTATGGCTAAAATTTCTAACATGTGGGTAACTTTTGAATATCTATAAGGAGGGAATATAAGGCTATTAAAATATCTATATCTAATGGGTTATGGTTATCATAAACCAAGTAGAACATACAAGGAGATTATTACAATGTGTGCAGGAGATTTTAAAGTAGATTTTATATAATAAACGATGACTATAAAGTCAAGAATAGGAGAGTTTTAGTTAGAGGTCTGGTCCTGTGTTCGAGTTCGCCCATGAACGATGGAAGCGCGCTCCCGATACTTCAGGTGAATGAGAGGGAAGACGAGGAGCGGGATACGGTTCACTGTGCGTCGCATTAAAAAGGAACAATTAGAGGAAAATGAGTTGGGTTACGTCGCTTGGGGCACATGTTTTTATGACAACATATCTACTCTTCGTGATGGGATGCGTTGCACAGAAAGTAAGTTAACGTTTGTTCACTGCAAAAATAATTCACAAGCTTTATCTCAAGCCCTGTTGAGAGCCGTGCTCACTTGTGTAGAGAGAATGAAGCCACGAACTCCGTTCATAAATCTTCATAATTAGCAATTGTTTGCTTCTCGGCAAAATTACTGACCCCAGTGAACTTGAGGCAAGTTGTTTTGAGAAAAAATGGGGAACACCTTTAAATTCGGCATATGTCTGATACACAAAAGAGCTCTTGAAATAACTACATTTGAAATATAATCCGCTTCGTCTGTTCATTCCACAAATGTGTACTACTACAATACAGGGCACCATAGTGGGCAGTAGCAAAAGGCGGTACGTAGTATGAACCAATTTCGTAAAGTTTAAATTTTTGCACAGTTAATGTTTTTTTTGTTAGATAACATTTATGCCGAGTTTATCAGAAGACCAGCCTGCTTCAGAAAACGGCTTACCTCGTGTATTACAGTGCGGAAAGGTTCGCCTGTAAGCTATGGCAAATCAAATTTACATTTTTTTCAATGGAGTTTTGCGTACCTTCTGTTTGATAACAGAGCAGGACGTAACATTACCTTTTTAAAAGCGCAGGCTTACGCTGCTTCTGAGCTTACGAAAGTTGTCTAGGAACAAACTATATCGCATAAAGAGATCCCCATGCTGCCCATGAACCACTGTAAATTAGCTAAAAATGTTTTTCTTTAAAAGGCGGTTTGCATTTTTAGGGGGAAGGGTCAAGTTCAGTTTCGCAATTTTATTTTTTTTAAAAAATAGCTCATGTGTCACAATCACAAACAGTGTAATATAGAAAAACATGTAGCCTATTATAGACAGAATTTTAATCACCTTACATCATGCTGGCTACTCTCGCGCACCTTTGCCTAACACGGCAAACTTATGAAAGTTTTGTATATTTAACAATTTCCAAACTCTGTGGCACACTATGTCCTCTGGGGCTTTTAAAGGGATGTTTTGATGGCACTTGCATGTTTTGATGTTATTGCACTTCACAGAGTCAGGGAATGGCATGCAGAGTCCAAACTGCTGAAATGAGAACCACACTGAGAGCATGTTAACCTTATGTTGTTGAACTTGTTGTTGTACTTTCATACTCATTGTAGCGAATTCCCAAGCCTTGCCTCTGACATGCAAGGAGTTCATGATCAAAAGTTTGTCTCTGATGAGCAGGAACGCAAACAGTGAGGGTTTGCTTCTCGGGCATGTTTTTCATTCAATTAGTCTGTCATTTATGTTGGACATGGTTTAGCTTCTTCTGTGGTGGACTCAAAGCTTACATATTAGTGAGGCTCACAGAGTTGTATTGTAACTATAGAGCTTGTTTTTTTGAGGTTTTAAAGTTGTTTTGATGCATCAACCTGTCACTCCATAATTTGGTTTATATGAATACCTGCACTATAAGAATGACTACACATGTGACTAAGGATGACAGGACTTGTTGATGAACGTTGTCAGCTGCCTAGAACTGTCATGTTTACATAGACAGGGGTAGGACTGGATACTTGCTCTTGAGGAAAGGAAGTGTAATGTCTCTAGAGCATTTCTTCATTAAATGGGATTTGATCACCATCACTGCATGTCCCTTGCAGTTTCAGCGGCCTCTGTTAGGGGAAGGACCTGACTGATCAACATTGTTTGCTGCTAGTGAATAGTTGTGAAAAGCAACCTAAAAGCTGAATGCCTTTCAAGCTTAATATATGCTATATGTTGTTCCTGTGGTCTTGGAAATTTAAAAAAAAAACAAAACAGCAAAATTCTTTAAATTCTCATATGTACTTAAAATTACTTATATGTACACTTACTAAAACTTAATTCACACATGGGGCAAGAGTGAAACACCTTCCTGCCCTCTATGTTGGGAGAGGGTCCCTTCAACATCTCCTCGGCAGCTATCCCAATGCCCAATGAAGAAAACCATCCCTTTTCTCAAAGCTGGAGAGAAGCCTATTCACTACCACAGATAAGCCTACTTTCCGCAGCCCAATACTGGCAGCTGAGAGTGGCTCTTGGAAAACAACTAAAGTTCCCTGATCACATTACACAAACTAACTAAACTAACTAAATAAATCTTAGAAGATGATCATGTATGGGCACTCCGCCCATATAGATCATCTTCTAAGATTTTACCAAGCATGTGTAAATGCTGTCCGATACTCCTCCAGCAACTGGAAGATTCTGAGAATGATCTGGTGGAGAGGAAGAGTCGCCAACTAGTGGAGGTGTGGCAAGGGTGTTTGGATCCCCAAGAAGGAAAGCTCCCAAAACATCGAGCGGTTTAGAACCATCTCACTACTCGGCATAGAAAGCGAGATATTTTTCAGCATCTTGTCCTGATGGCTGACAAAGTTCCTTCTACAGAACAATTACTTTGACATGTTTGTACAGAAAGGTGGGTTCTCTGGAACACCTTGCTGCTTGGAGCTTACAGGGGCAGTCACACAGATCCTAAGAGAAGCAAAGGAAGGCAAGGGCAACTTGGTGGTCCTGTAGTTGGACCTCGCCAAGGCCTACAGATCCATACCGCACAAGCTGGTTGAAGAGGTTCCTTGCAGACAACATGTTCCCAACAAGATCAATGACCTCATTACTATAACAACTTCCGGATGAGAGTTACTTCTGGGTCTACAACATCAGAGTGGCACAGGCTTGAGAAGGGAATCATAACTAGCTGCACCATCTCAGTCACCCTTTTCGCCCTCACCATGAATATGGTGGTCAAGTCAGCAGAGATGGAGTGTCGAGGACCCCTGACAAATAGTTGTGTGTGGCAGCCACCAATCAGAGCTTACGTGGATGATCTGACTGTCACAACATCATCACTCCCTGGAAGCAGGTGGATCTTACAAGGACTTGAGAAGCTCATCTCACAGGCAAGGATGAGCTTTAAACCATCAAAGTCAAGGTCCCTTGTGCTGAAGAAAGGAAAAGTAGTGGACAAGTTCTGCTTCACAATATCTGAAACCACCACATCCCAACTTTGACAGAATAACCAGTCAAGGGCTTGGAGAAACTCTTTGACTGCAGCCTGAGGGACACAGCTACCATCCGCAATACCAGCGGAGACCTTGAGGCCTGGCTTACCAAGCTTGACAAACCTGAGTTGTCCAGTCGTTTCAAGGCTTGGATATACCAGCATGCCGTTCTGCCCAGGGTTTTATGGCCCCTGCTACTATATGATGTTCCTACATCAACTGTGGAAGCTGTGGAGAAGATCAGTGACTATCTACAAAGGTGGCTTGGCTTGCCAAGGAGCTTAAGCAGTGCTGCTCTGTACGGGTCCACCAACACCCTACAGCTCCCCTTCAGTGGCCTCACAGAAGAATTTGTGGTGACACAAACAACAGAAGCCATGTAGTACAGAGACTCCAGGGAACCTAAAGTAGTGGCAGCTGGCATTGTGGTCCACACGGGCAAAAAGTGGAGTGTTGCCAGAGGTGGCAGGTGGTTGCAGGTGGCAGAGGCACGGTTGAGGCAGAAGGCTCTTGCTGGCAGAGCAGCTTGGAAAGGCAAAGGAAAGGAGTGACAGCATCTCCTCCAGGAAGAAGTGTGGGCAGGCGCAGAGGAGGTGGAAGAAAGTGGGACTCAGTCAGCAAGGAGCCTGGACGAGGTGGGAAAACACACTGCAGTGAAAGATCACTTGTTTGGATTTCTGGCAGGTTGACCTCTACCGTCAGATTCCTAGTCCAAGCTGTCTGTGACTCCTTACCAAGCCTGGCAAACCTTCACACATAAGGCAAGAGTGAACCGTCTGCCTGCCCTCTTTGTACTGGGAGAGGGTCCCCTTCAACATCTCTTCAGCAGCTGCCCCAAAGGCTTGGCTGATGGCTGCTACCGTGCTGCCATGACCATGTGCTCAAGACAGTTGTAGAAGTGGTCACCACAGCCATTCAGTCCAATGAACACCACCCCAGAAAGAAAACCATCTCTTTTCTCAAAGTTGGAGAAAAGCCCTATTCACTACCAAGACCGTGCCTACTTTCCACAGGCCCAAACTGGCAGCTGAGAGTGGATCTTAGAAAACAACTAAAGTTCCCTGATCACATTACACAAACACTCCACCCAGACATGATCATCTTCTAAGATTCTACCAAGCAGGTGATCATGTGGGAACTGGCAGTGCCCTGGGAAGAACACATGGAGGAGGCTCATGAGAGGAACCTTGCCAAATACCAGGAGCTTTCAGACTATGAACTAGCAAAGCATTCAGACTACAAACTACATTACCCTCTCAGTCTTCTGATCCCATATTCTTCTGTTTGTGATTTATGTGCGATGCAGCGCAATGTCCCCATGTTTGCCAGTGGCTGGTGTCATAACATAAAAGGATTATCCATGACACAGATCTCCACTAGGACATCAAGACCACATTGTCAGCCAGAAGCTCTGTGGCTTCCACCTGTCAAGAGTCGTCCTCTTCCGCTGATGGAGAATGAAGGCTCAGCAGCACAATTCTTAGAACTAGACAACAAAAGCCCTTGGTATATTGAATTGTCAGCGTCTCCAGCTTTAGTTCCTGTGTGCATAGGGTGCTCACTATCTTTGCAATTATCTGCCTCAGGGGGCACGGTAAATGATGGCTTTGTCCTCCGCTCCCCTTTTGTATTAAGTTGATTTTTGGAACAGCATAAACAAGCTTGGAATTTATTCTATCCCCCTCAGAAAAAAATGGGAGGCATCCAAGTCTTGTCAGTCCACAATTCAGCACTGTGGACAAGCAAGACTGAATTTGATCTTTGTTTTGCTGGTCTATTCTGTCTTTCAGAAGGTTTTATTTGCAATGTAAAGAGGAGACATTCATCTCTAATTGAAATGAGTTGTAGGACCCCAGTGAACTGTGAATTCATTTATTCCTCCCACGAATTATCTGACAACAGATACACACAGCCTATCAACAGATAAACATGTCACAGTGTGTCAGTGAGCTGTGGTGTGACTTTAAAGGCCAGGACTAGAGGCAGACACTGAGTGAAAGTTGTGCTGTTTGTGTTGCAGCTGCAGTGGGTTGAACAACAGAAAGCAAACTTCAGTTGTAGCTACAAAAAAAGAAGTTGATGTTGCTTTGATTGGATGAGGTTTTCAGGTGAGCTCATATCACTAGAAAGGCAAAATGACACAGAGTTAATGGATGATAAAAAAAAAACCATTTTAACTTTCAAAGTAATAGCTCTTGCCTCTTCATTTGAATTACTGTTCTTTTCAGAATGTGAGAGATTACAATGCTATATCAGACTGAAAATCATTATAATCTTTGCTTTAATGAATTGCCTCTGCAGACAAAATTGTCATAATTTGTTAGGATCTAAGCTGCAGCAGAGGTGCATCCTTTTTTCCCAACAAGGTCATTGTGAGTGCATCATATAAAACTGTTTAAAGAATAAGGTTGGCGGTGTTATATATTCTTCCTATTGTCAACAAATCCAATGAAGAGACCAAAAGCAACCTTGAATTGATCCTACTAACAAACGTCTGTGTTTAGAGCCTCATATATTTATGTGTGCCATAGAGTTTTTGTTGTCCAAAAACTATTACAAACACATCAGTGAGCCACTGGGTGACATGTTCCTTTGTTACCATGAACACACACACACACACACACACACACAGTTTTTTTTTATTTTGACTCAATCCCACATTAACTGTCCTTCTACTAGAAATACTCACTGGAGAACCAACTGTGTATTAATCAACCCCTGAAAATAGTTGCACTATTTCCTCCTGTTTGAGTAACATTTGCTAAAACCTACAATGCCCAGCTGTTTTAGCTGTTTATATTTGTGATCTGATTTAAAAAAAAAAAAAAAAAAAAAAAAAAAAATTTACATCTTCAGGAACCAAAGGCTGAGAGCTACAAACAAGGTAGGGAAGAAGCAACGTATTGAGAGACAGACAAAGACATTGCTGGTTGTGGTCTTTTCATGGGATTAGTACCGTAACGAATATTCAAAAAATGTTGTCTGGCAATTTCGATGCTGTGATTGTACTTGGAAATGTTGTATCCATTTAGACTGTGATTGATAGCAGTGTAACTGTGTCAGTACAGTTCAGCCCTACGGGATTTGGCTTCTCACTGAGGTGTTACCGAAAGACTAATTATCATGGATGCATTTGCTGGATTACATTCCAAAATCTGGAAATGATTTCTCCAAATTGGTTGAAACCACCGTGGAGATAAGGTCATGATTCACCACAGGGTTCCACAGGCTCACTTTAACAGCCACCACAGCAGCACCAGCTCTTTCTAGAGGAAATATGTTAATAGGTTTACACCACAAACATGGAAGAGAGAGCCTGCATCTGCCTGTCCTGTTGCCCACCCAGTCATCTATCTTAACTTTTCCATGTAGAGACCGTCCCATGATGGCCCTGTAAATAAAATGTTGATCATACATGCTTTGGCTCAAAGAGGTCTTTCATAAGTCACTCATGATGCACACGGTGATGAAAACGTGCTGAGCCAGCGCTCCAGTGGCCAACGAGGGCGACCCTACAAATGCCTGGGCTTAATCAGGCCGCCACACCAGTTGTTTGTAAACTCACCCTGGACTGAACATTGACATCACAGGGGAGATATGTGATAAATCCTGGGCTCGAGTATCAGCGCTTTCCACAGCTGTGAAGGATGACACAAGGAGCTTCTTTTCTGCCACTGCTTGGAGAAATCTATCAGTGTACTTGTAGGGAGCTGTACAAAATATTAAACACAAATGGGGCATCTTGTTGATACTGAATTGCGGCTGCTTTTGCTCACAAAGTTGTCTAAAACCTTAAAATTCCTTTCTAACTTGCCTCCTTCCTTTTTACCTGCAACTGGATCTCATGAGAAAAGGAAGGGTTCCAAATATTTTCTTTATCCTGTGTACTCTGCAAGCACTGTCCTCTTGTACAGTATGTGTGAGGTCATGTGTTAGTGTATACTGTAAGACATCTGTATCTTTTTGTCCACCAGTAAAACTCATTTGTTGCACTTTGAACAATCAACAACTATCTCAAATTCTGTCAAACTATTTCATTTAATTACAGATAAGTGAAAATTAATTCAGCGCCGGCTACAAACTACGGGCCTACAGAGCTGTACTGTGTTGGTATCAGTGCTGACTTGAGAAATTGAGTGCGATTGTAATGCATCCTGAGTGGACTGCTGCTGCCCAAGTACTAGCCTGTGAAGCAGTGTCACTTTTCTCCTCCAGTAAACAGGGCTGGTGAGGATTCCTGCCCCCTTTTGAGGGGCCCGCCTGCCTGTTTATGAGCCAGTCCGGGGCTGTTTGTGCATGAGGCAGAGAGTGTGTGTGTGTGTGTGTGTGTATGTGTATGTGTGTGTTAACAGTTCTTCGGCAGAAGCCAGCTCGTGTTGCAGAGTTTTCACAGTGGTGTCGTCAGCCTGGGTGGTTTAAAAAAAATCCCTGTTACAGTGAACAGTTAGGTCAGACTGCAGACTTGTGTTTTTGTCAAATCAGAGCACAGACAAGTGTAGTGTTTTTTGGCTTGTTCACTTTTTTTTTTTTTTTTTTTTACAAGAGAGTACTGTTTTCCTTTTTTGTTTTTCTCATTTTTTTTCTGTCCACATGCCCCACATTTACATAGAATGCAACCTCTCATTGAAAAAAAATCTTGTTAAAATATTTTTTTTATTAGTTTTAAATAATCATATATTTTTTTAAAACTATAAATATTATTTAAATAGAAAAAATATATTATAATGCATAATAAAAAGATGTTATTATGGTTCTGGTACTATACAAACAAATCAGCTCCACGACATAACCTAAGATAATTTAAGTGGAAATAAAGGTGCCTCTGTGGTAATTAGACAGACATATTAACCCCATCATGGAATGTGATTGAAACATCTTTTCACCAGCTTTTTTTAAAAGATGTACTGACGCAAAATGGAAACGATAGAACAATACCATTTGTTAGGGGCCTCTCAGTTATGACAGCAGCTGGTCTGATGTTTCACTGAACAAGTCATTTCAGAGAGTTATGTGCTCAGTTGATCTACTTCTGTCCAGGAAAGCCCCTGTCAGTGGCACAACTGGGGCGCAATGACCAGCCGGCTCTTATGTAAACTTTCAGCTTGCCTTGTACTTATTAGCATCACTTCATTAAAATATAATCTGCCCTCCCCGTCGTGGAGTGGCTCACCAAAACGGCACTGCGGCCCATTGTTTTGCCATGAGAAAAGGCATCCTTGAATAATTAGCGGCCTGCCAGTGGAGCGGCCTGTGATGTAACAGAACTGAGATGTTTGGCATTATAAGAATGTCCCATTTCCATTCGACACTGTGGCACTTTGGGGCCCTTTCATGTGTAGTCTAGCATGCACATCCCAGGGTGGTGGGGACCTCCCGGCCGCCTCGTCCTGGTGGGAGAGATGACACAGTCTCTGTCCATGACACAGTTCTCTTTCATCAGATGTAGGATTTCACATCATTCAAGAGACTACTAATTTATAGTCAGCGTTATTTGTAACATCTATTTTTTTTTTAACCTTTTTTAAAGTTTTATTTATCCAGGGTAAAAACAGGGTGAGTCTTTGAGAAGAGAAGGTGAGGAGCAATTTTATGACTTGGATAAATGAACATGAATACTTTTTCTCAGTTCTGGTTATTTTATTGCTTTAAAAGGGGGTATGTTGTCCTTCTCTTCCCCCTGTCATGCCCCCATATTGTGAAGTGGTTCCCCTCATTGCGCAACCTCACTGCAAACATTGCGAACCCCAAATCGGCTTACTCTCTCTCTCTAACCTCAGCAGGAATGCCATTTGGCCCGTTCAAATGTCATCCGTGTAATTCTTTTCTGTAGCACATTAATTTCTAGTAAGTGAGTGGCCAGTACAAGTGTAACATGTCATGCTCTAATGCAATTGCCTCCAAATGTCAATGGAAAAAAACAGTGAATTACAAATCATAACAAAGGACTTTAATGATTTAATTTTTCATTAGTGTTTTGGAAACTTTAAATAATTCATATTCAATTTCACAGATTTTTAAAAAATATTAAGCTGAATATTAAGTGAGAAAACATTTCATTACATTTCATTATTATATTTAATGTTAATTACATTAACATACCACAAACAGTTCAATGTCTGACAACAGTGCTATTGTTTGTAAATTAAATTAGAAAAACTATGGCTTTTACTGTAGTAAACTGGTTAAAGCTATAATATGTAACTATTCTGCATTAAAATGTCTAAAAATGACAAGTCCTGGGTTATATATTTTATCTAGTTGTGTACTTACATTATCCCAAATGTTTCCAACAATTCAAACTCCGAGAAATCCGTAATTTTAATCAAGGTAATGGTCCATTTCATTTGGTCACTCTTTCAATGGTGTCATATCCCCTCTACCAAAGAGTATATGTGCACAAGATGATAATCACCTTGTGCACAAGCGTTGTTGTGGTTGTCCGCCACAATGGCACCCACCAAAGAGTATACACATACAAGATAATACATCAGCGTTGTGGTTATCCACCAGAAACTGTTATAAATGGACTTTTATTAAGTTTTAAGCCACATTTTTGCAATAAACTTTTTAGATCTTGATCTTGATTTAACTATAATCTTTTAACTGGATAAAGGATTTTAGTCATCAGATGTCTTGATCTTAAGTTATCAGAGAAACAAGCTGAGCAAAAGTTCAGTTTGCAGCCCCTCCTTATATCCTGTGTCCGCAGAACAGCGTCAGAGAAACACAGATTTTTTATGTGAAACAGTTTTATTCAGTGTTTTTAACGGTTTTAATCTTCGTGTACTTTTGTTTTGGAGAGGAGGAGACCTCTGCGGATTATTCGGCTCCTGATAAAAATATCCTGAATGATGAACATTAACCAGGAGAAGCTGGTTGTTTAACATTGAAGACAACAACTCCCAGGATCCCACACTATTTCACAACATCATCAAACTCTGTCTTTTTTTATTGTTTTGATTGAGAAGTTACATATTGTGCGTTTCATACACAGGCATTTAAGGTCAGCCACATATTTTCATTTTGCATTTCTTGGAAATGCAAAGAGGACTGGCAAAAATCTCATAGGCCATGGTCATGGTTTAGGGCTGTACTTTTGCTCACTGAAACTTAACTTAACATTGCATTCTGTACACAAACCTTAAAGGGAAGATTAAAATGTTATTTTTTGTATCTGTTATCCAACACCTTGTTGTATCGTTAAAGGTATTTTTGTGATCCAACAAAATTCTGCTGTCTGCCTGAAAATGTTTGCCCGGGATGAAACCAATGTTTCCAGTATTTCCACAGACCGTGGTGGCCACCGGCAAGGCTTGAGCAGTGAACTTAACGTAGCTTCCAGGGTAGAGCAAGGGTAGAGTGGAGTCTTTGGAAATATCAAATTTAAATGGTGGTTTTGCCCTCAGCAAGCATTTTATGATTCTGGGTTTTTCAATTCAAATAGACATCTGTCAGATCACATCAAAACTATGGAGATGCAACCTATTCTTGGATAACTAGGACAAAATAAAGTGTTTACTTTGCCCCTAAAGTTTGCATAGAGAATGCTATGCGACAGAATCATGGAGTAACACATGGAGTGCTGAAGTCACAGATAGGGCTAAACTAAAACTCTGAAAAACTGCTACTAGAATTGGTAATCATCTGATCATCATGTAATTTAAAGAGTTTGAGAAAATACTGGTTGAGCTTTGGAGCTGTTACTTATTCAGTCTTTACTATACAGCATGATTGAAGCTAGGTGATCATTGTGATCTGCTCTTAAATTCAACGTCTTTCTGCTTAACATCACACAAACGTAACAGCTCATCTCTTTCATCACATACACACATACTGTATATTTTCTTTAGTTACATGGGTCGTGTTGCCCTCCTTACCCTCTCTGACCTCCAATATGTCTGTAATATGCTGTGGCTTGGCTGTCAGCTGTATCAACTATGGAGAGGGCTTTTTGTTGGATCCCAGTGACCTGAGGGCTGAGCGAGTGGTCCTCTCTTTCAGTCATGATTTAAAATTACATGTAGATTTTACTGATTAAAATATACTGACTGAACTGAATGCCTTTGATAAACGCATTCAGACAGGGAAAGATGGTCCATGGAGCAATTAAAATGCCTTTCTGGCTCCATATACTTTAGCTTCTCTTGTGTCCCTGTTGCCCTCTGTCTCTCCTCCCACCCCAAACTGCATTCTCAAAGTGATCTCTTATGCTTTTAGCCCAGTCCAAAGCACAAGTGTCCCCCGCGGGTGTTGGTGTGTTACCTGTCTGGCATGGGGGTCTGCCAGTCTGGGTCATTCCCACAGTCCAGAACTGAGGCCAACAGGAAAGCTCATAAACACACGGGCCTCCTGCAAAGGTCTGGTCCTGAGCTCCCTGGCCCAGCCACACATCTGCCTCTGCTTAGGGCCCAGGTCCCCCTACATCCCCACACACCTGGGAAGAATTACAGCCAGCATGTTTGAAGAAATACCCTCCCTAGGGTTACCCAGGCAGGCAATACAGGAAAAACACAGGCTTTGATATAAAGGCGGAACTGCAGGGTTGAATAGTTCAGTTTCAAGCTGGTTTATGTCAGTGAGCAATCAGACTTCAAGTCGAGTGTATTATTTGCTGATAGGTACCTTGGTTGTTTGTACCTTTTGACATAGAGAACTTAATCACCTAGTGGCCATTATTGAAATACATGACCCATCTAAGAATTTAGGCTGAGTGTAATATAATACTGGTCAACACTTCTAAACATAATGCCGAAGAAAACCATGAATGCCAGCGTGAGTGGCATTAATTGTTACTCTGAGAAAGGGTGTCATTAAGTGCCTAATTTTCTTTGAAATTGGTCATTGTGGAAGTTACCTGCCTTAAAGCAGATTTAGACTTATGACACAACTAACTAAATGTGATTCATATTGCAGGTGTACTTTGACTGTGGTGCCAAGGTGGATGTGGTGGACGTCCAAGGCCTGATTCTGTCCCCTGGCTTCCCCTACAACTACTCCTCTGGGACACACTGCGTTTGGCAGTTCTTTGTGCCTGTTGATTACCAGCTTATTCTAGAGATATTTGACTTTGACGTGTTTGAAAGCCATGACTCTGCTGCACAGTACTCTGCCATCTCTAATTTTGAAGAGGAAGAGGCAGACGAAGAGGTGACTTTCATGCCTGGCAGCTTAGCAGCAGATGAAATTTCATCAGCAGATAAAGATCCTTTGCCTCAGAGTGGTGGGGCTGTCACAAAGACTCAACAGTCCCCCCAAGACAGTGAGGTGAAGCAGGTGGTGGTCCAGGAACAGTCCACAAAGATGGAGATCGCCAAAGTCTCAAATTCTGCCAAAAGATCTGCAGATGCCTCCTCTGGCCTAACATCACCATCTTCCCCCTCTCTCCTCCTCCTACCTGTGGCTGTGCATCCTGGAGAGAGGGCTGTCAACACCGCCTCCTCGTCTCGCCTTAGGGTAGACCTCAACCCCAGTTCTAACCCGAGCACAGCTATGGAAGAGACCACCCTTGCCTCGCCACACTCCACTGACACTCCAGCCGTGAGCCCTGAAACCCAGCAGTCGGTGCTCGACGCTTGCCCCCACGATGTCCTCTATATCTCAGACCTCATCACCTTCTCCTCCAGGTTCTGTGGGTCCAACCGACCTCCTAGCAGCCAACTGGTTTTCGGGTCTAGCCAGGAGATGGTGGAAGTCATCATGGAGCTCATTACCACCACCCACTGGGGCCGTGGCTTCGCTCTCCTCTTCCACTATCACAATCTGACCGAGCCAGGGGGGGACCGGCATGCCTTTGCTCCTACAGCCAGCAAAGTAGACTCTCTGCTGGCTGCTGTGAGTGGAGCTGCCTTCTTCGCTATGATACTTACAAGTGCCCTCTGCATCATTTTCAGGTAACAGAAGTAGAATAATTTTCTATAGAAACACAAAGAAAATAAATACAGACAAATAGATTAGCGACAGTAAAGTGAAAATTCAGCAGACAGTCAGAAAAAGTGTTGCAACCACCAGATATTTTGCTTCATCCAATATATGACATTTGACCTCTATTAGCCACCAATGAATTGCAACAACACTATGAAGTCTGGATTAATTTGTGGATGCTAGTTGTTGTTAGATTTTATAGTCACATTTAGCGCCAAAAGGATCCATTTTCATCATTTTTTTAAGACATTTTACAATGAAATGAATGCTGTAACCACCATAAATATTTCTGCAGAGTTTCAGTCTTATCTAATATATGGCATTTCTTTACTTCTTCCTTGATTATGATTGCCAATAGTTGTCATAGGTGATAGTCATGTTTAGTGCTGAAATATTAGTTGACAATTAATCATTCAACTTGCAACTTTTCATTTTCATTATTAGGGTTTTTTATGCTTTTGGGTTCAGGTTAATGCTTTGTTACAATGGAGTAGATATTTTTCATTGTTTAGTGCATTTTTAGTATAACTATCAATCATTTAGAATAAAGCACATTTCCATAATAGAGAGAGAGAGAAGTTCAAGATAAGTCCTCTGAAACTCCAATATTTTTTTCAGTACAGAGAACAGGCTGGTATGTGTGTTTTGAAAGTCAGAAATCAAGTCACATTTGTTGAGTCATGAATGTTAGCCCCTTCGCGGTATACAGTTTTGTGGTGATCTTCTGCTAAATAACAGCAGAACTTATACATATTGCACCTTTACCAGGTTTTGTGATTTTTGATTTAAAAACAGGAGGTAAAAGCTAGTGTAATGTTTTATACAATGCAAAATTGTTTAGCAACCATAGCAGTTTGGCTCAATGGATGGCAATGTTGGCTGGCCGTTCATTCCCTCGCTTTGGTTCAGAGTAAAATATCTTGATAAATATTGGATGGATGCCATGAGATTTGACTCTGAGATATTCATAGTCCCCAGAGAATGAATCCTAATGGCTTTGGTAATAAACTGACTTTTCATCTAGCTCCACCATGAAATTGACATTTTTGGTTTTGTGTGAAATGTCTCAACAACAATTAAATGGACTGCTATGAAATATTGTACAGATATTCAAGGTCCCTAGAGGATGAGACCTAATGAGTTCGGTGATCCCCTGACTTTTCATTTATACAAATCATCAAGTCAAAATATCACTTTTCCTAATACTTTGGTTTCTGACCAAATACTTACAAAACTAATTATAATCTATCAGCCTCACCTATGTTTTGTGTTAGTGCTAAACTAAGATGGTGATCATAGTAAAGATTATACCTGCTAAACATCAGCATGTTAGCATTGTAATTGTGAGCATGGTTGCATGCTGATGTTAGCATTTAGCTCAATCCCTGCTGTGCCTAAGTACAGCCTCACAGAACTGCTTAGTGTGGCTAGACTCAATTAAATAAATTACAGTATCTGGTTCTTGGATAAAACCTTCAGATTCTTGTTTTGTGCTATGTTTTTGAAACTTAAACCCCGTTTAACTGAGTTCCCAGTAAACATTCTCCTGAGAAAATTCACAAGTCTTATCTTTGATTCCTCCCATGAATGAAAATGGGCTAGTCTGACAGTAAATGCACACACACACATAGATGCACACACTCGCACATACACAGTCACCACTTTGTTATGTTGACTCAGCTGGAAGCCTCAGTCCCTGATGTGGTGACCCTTGGTGATTAGTTGGGTTTGGCTGCAACTGTGCGGCTTCCTTGATGTGGAGCATTCTCACCATAGACAGCGGGGCATTCAAGGTACAGCACCTGGCATCGATTCCAGCACACAAAAACACAGAGGCTGCATGAAAGTGAATGGGCGGGGAAATGGGGAAAAAAGGGACAACAAGGGAAAGTAAAACTCAATGTGTGCACTGAGTTTGGTACCGCTAGCATTGTCAGACAATCAAAAGGTATAATTTACAAGCTGTTCCCTCTTGTCCATCCCAGGGGACAATGAACACAGGCATATTGGATAAATTTGGAGGTTTGTAATACTATCCGTTCTGACAAAATGACTGTGTAACCCTACTGATCCAGATGGATTCAAAATCCAGGAAGTTTAGATTTGTGTCGGTATAAGTATTCAGCTTGCTGTGAGAAACACCGCAGTTTATTATGATTTGTGTTCATTTCAAATACAGCTCAGTGTCTCCAACTCATCCGTCAGGCGCAGTAACTCCACAGGTTCTAACTATTAATGACAGGGAAATTTGAAACACATGTTCAATAAAATGAAAGTGTAATTAGCAAGAACAACAACCCAAGTCATTCAGAAGCCAGGAAATGCATTACCATGAAACTTCAAGCCCATGAGCAACCTTAGTAGCTGTTTTTTTTTTCTTCTTTAGTTGTTCCCTATTAATTTAAATGAGTTCACAGAAATCATGGGAAAACAACTAGCCTGGCAAGCTAGGCGCAATCTCGCAAGTTTAAAGCAGCAGTGAGATTAACTCCCAAGGTCCCCTCTGGACAGCCAAAGGTGGATGAGAGCCACAGCAGGGGTTGCCCTCAGTTGACCGGTGGCTGGTAATGGGCTCATTCAGCTGTAAGAGTAAATTTTAATAAGTGGGTACTTGTTCAAGTATTTCTGCATGCTTCATTGGGTCATATGGAGTTAAGAACAACACAGAAAAGCGTGGATTAGCAGGTACAAATATTGGATATTAAAGAAAATACAGATTTCCACAGTTGTAAAAGAGTCTAATATCAACAGCCAAAAAGGTGCCTTTGGAAACAAATAAAACCTGTATTTGGCCGGTGGAAAGTAAATGTGTATCACTCTCCCTACCTCCAGCAGCTACAGACACTTGTTGAGTAGCCATAGTTTAGTAAAAGTGCTGGATATGGTCAGAATCTGCTATCACACAACCTGGAAATGGATATCAGCGGTGAAAAAGTGACAATAAAGCATCTCTACAAGAAAAAAGTAATGCATAACAATGACAGCTCAGTAACAACCACTATGTGAACAGCTGGAGGCATTTGAGTGAATGCAAGATTGTGGTGCATCTTGCTCCATCATCCAACACCACAACAAAGCAACTATTGAGAGACAAATGGCCACGGGTATGTTGGAGCTATTAGTATTGAGTGAGGTGGTTACTATGTCAGAAAGCTCTTTTTTCAGTACAGTTGTATTGGGACAGTGTCCATTTTTACATTTCTGGTCAAATTGTGAACACCAGAGGGACTTTATACTTGAGAAAATACTGCCAAGAGTGGAAAAAAAATAGAGGACATTCATAAAAGCTGGTTTTCGGATATGTCTGTAATTATAAGCTGAATTGCTGTGGTACTTTATGTTTTCCAGACCCAAATTGTGTCCAAAAAGAGACAGCTCCTGCGCATCCAGCAACTCTGAGGTACAGACTCTTTCTTCCCATTTCTTCCTCTCTTTGTCCTGCCGACATGTCACTCTTTCTCCCCTCCCCTTCCTGGCTTCTTTTCTTTATTGCTTTATTTTTCAGTCAGACATTCCTTTCAAGACAGGGATTTACCTGGGATCAGTGGATATTTCTTTTAATATTCTCTGCGACTGAAGCCAACACTGTCCACTGCTTTAGCACAGAGCTTTACCACCTCAGGTTCATATCAGGTCACAGAGGTTTGAAGCAAAGATTGATCTACCTGATGATGGTGCAGGAAGAATAGTTTGAAATATTTCTTGGATTAAATTGCATCATAGATTTATGATATGTAATTAAGATTGTGGAAAATGGTAGCTTGCCATTATTCAGTTTCTTTACTCTGATATCTATAAAACTCTTGTATTAATGATATCAAAGACTATTAGATCTCATTATCGGTGTCACTTGTGTGATATTAACAATAACATATTTTCTGACCAAAGTAAAACACCAACAATAAATCTCTACACATTCGAATGTATTAAAACCTGCTTCCACAAAAGAATATTTTATTAAAAGGATCAGTTTACCCCAATGATAAAAGACATATTTTCTCACTGACTACTAGTTATATTCAGTCATGCAGATAGTTCTGGTTTTAGGTTTCTGCCTTTTGATTGATCTGCCTCAGGTGTGCTGCCACACTGATTTCACAACAGAACTTTACAGGGTGTTAGAACACACACACACAAACACACAGAGTAAGAAAAGTCAAAGGCAAAAAAAAAGTCCAGCCTCAAAACAGGTAGAATTATCTTTTATACTTCAATTAATCTCATCTAATTCATTCTCTTGAGCAAATGTATACACATATACACATTATCATTGTATCCAAGTAATGAACCTTACATCATCAATAATCAATAATACCATCTACAAATATATAGTTAGCCTATATACATTTTAAATTCTGTAACAATAATTAAGAATTTACATTATTAAATAACAGAATAAAATAAAATGTTTGAATAAAAGTCTCCTCATATTAGAAATAGATAAGATGTCACGTCAGTGTGATTTGAACAAAAAAAAAACAATTCTATCACAGAGTATATATTATATATCCGCATACTTTAAAAAAATAAGAAAAATATTATGATAGGATATTATTTTTACAATAATACCATCATAATATCTTGATTTTTGAGCTTGAATTTGTGTTGACCGCTGCCTACTGGGAAAGGCTTCAGTCCCTCCTGACCCTGCAAAGGAGAAGTGAGTATAGATAATGGATGGATGGACTGATGTCACCTTCATTGTAAACAAAGCACTGCCAATGTCAGGTTTTGGGGCTTGATTCCCTACATGGTGTGGTGCTGTGCTGCAGGTGCCAGAGGGAGTCCAGAACACTGGGGCAGAGGTCAGCGAGCTGCAGCTGATGGCTGAGAATCAGACCAACCTGGTAGCAACCACAGAGCAGGACAACAACAACGACAGCTCCCCACACACGGGTGAGAGAGACACACAGACCTGCACGTACACATGAATCCACACACACATACACACACACACAGACTGATATTGTATTGCTAACATGGACCTTTATTTAAAAACATAACAATTAAAGGCATTTATGGTAATTTCTCTGCACTGTCACTGAACTTGTGCAATCTATATTCTGGTTATCTCATGCAAACTTGTAAGATGTACTGTATGACAAGGAATGCACCAAGAGGCCCCAAACCCACCAATTGCACATCATTGTAGATGTCATTCATTTTTATTTATATTTACAAAACATGTTTAGACTTTTGACTACAATAATTTCAGGAATGATAATAATACCTTCAGGAATATAAATCTGCCAATAATTTATTTTCTGGCAAAGAAATGATCTGATAAAGTTTTGGTGCAGGAATTCAAAAGTGAAAGCCTGGGTTTTGAGGAATGTGCCTCAATGTCTGTTTTTCAGGACATGACTTGTCAATCAGACTGAATTTTCTGCTGATCAGTATCTCTAGGTGGTGGCCCTTCTTTATATGTTTGTCTTTGGTGGTTATCACTGTTCATGCTAACAACTCAGTTCCTCTTCTTTTTAGTCCAAGCAAATTGCTGCTGCTGTATCTGGAAGTTCCCTTTCCTGAAAGGAATTTCTTTAGGAAAGACTTCAACCAACACCTGGTGTTGAAGCAGCAAATATAAGCGCTTTCATAAACTGGCTATAGGTTGAATCACTATAAATATGTTGCAAGTTAAACTTTTAAATGAAAAACAAACTGTGCATGAGGAGTCTGGGTTGTTCTGTAAAGATTTCAATGGAAAGGAAAATTGCATTAGTTTTGAAGCAGCACACAGGCTTGATCCTGGAACAATCCAAAGGCTTCTCTTGCTCTCTCAGTGGGACTGAACCCAGGCTGAGAGATTTGTGGGTTGTGGCATTTAACCCACAAAGCAGCCTGGGAGTAGTTTGAACAACAGGGGAGTATAGTCCCCCTCACTGTGTGCTCCAGTCATGGTGGCAGGAGTTTACACCAAAACACAGAGCTTAAAAACGGTGAAGGAGTTGAGATTAGCGTGCTCCACATGTTGTTTCACTGAACCATTTAAGTTGCAGTTCAACATTATAAAGCTCTACAGTGCAAAGAGACATTTACTAGTACTTACTTAAAGGACCGGGCAGCATGAAAACCAGGTTGAGCATTTGAATAAATTAAATGTATTTTGATTAAATAAATTAAATTTCAATTTCAATGGTAAAAACTATAAGAATGTACAAAGTTTGACGGTACACATATTGTCACTAGAGCAACACTGTGCAAATACTGCTTCACCAATGCCACACTGAAACTGTATGAGCAATGATCAAAAATCAAAAAACCTCCTCCATATATTGTAATCCTAAATATTTCTTTCTCCATTTCCTCAGTCAGTGCTGGTGGTGACATTTCCCAGGATGCAGAGGTGGACCTGTCCTCCAGCGGTTTGACTGAACTGGACCTCGGTGCAGATGAGGTGTTCATTGTATCGTCCGCCCCCAGCCCAAACAGGCTGCCCTTCTCCCCTCACACGGTGAGACCCAGTTTAATACAGTTGTCTGTGCTGTAGAGCTCAAACAGTCTTTTTTTCTTTCTTTTTTTCAGGCAAAAAATACCAAACATTTTTTAATTCTAGCTGTTGTTGTTTTTCACCATGGGCTTATTAAAACTGTGATGGGCATTTTTCACAGTTTTTCCATTTTGTAGACCAAAAGATGATAATCAATTAATCAAGAAAATGATTGGCAGATTAATTGATAATGAAAATAATCATTATTTGCTAAACATTCAGGAGCTGTGAAAATCTCATTTGTTATAATGAATAAAAATCCCGTCCAGACATATTTTAAGACATATACAAAATACTTCACATACTGTACTTCTTCACATACTTTAAATACTCTACTATCACAAATCTGCTGTAAAGTCCATTCTCAGTGTATGTTCAGTGGAGGCTTCAGGTCTCTACATCACACTTGCATGAGCCACATTCTGGACCACGACTGGCTTCGAAACTAGTTGTGATGTCACAAAATCATGTACGTGCATTACCGAGGTGAACACAGAGACTTTCCCCACTCAGTAGATGAAAACAGCCTTCTAGTGTCACACTCTTCACAGTGAAGGTCAAACATCCAAGTGAAGTTAATAAGCAATAAGCCAAACACATTTTTGAGCGGAGGGAGACTTTAAAAATGAATATTCCTTACTTGTAAAGTTGTGCAGGTGCACAGATCTTCTTTCCCTCCCTTGTCTTGGTAAATGTGGAAAAATGTTCTGTCTTAAAATGTAGCCTTGATGCTATACAGTGAAGTGTTTAATCTCA
The DNA here is from genome assembly GCF_914725855.1 of Thunnus albacares. NCBI lineage: Eukaryota > Metazoa > Chordata > Actinopteri > Scombriformes > Scombridae > Thunnus > Thunnus albacares. Next base: position 9,734,177 of record NC_058107.1, read on the forward strand.
CGTCCAAACTCTCAGTGGGTGATCCCCTCACTCTGGGGAAATGACCCCTGAACCAACAGAGGTGACAGGACATTCATTGCTTTGAATTGACCCAGTGTTCCTAATAAGACCAACACCATTTTATTGGCGTACGCGTGGTACAGTCTAAACCTATGAAAACTACAATGGCATACATGGGAAATGAGGATAATTAAAAGATGGGAGGAGCGGTGAGGATGAAGCAGACGGTTCGACCAGGCATTTTTTTCTCTGCTCTCTTTTCTATTCTCTTGGAATAAGAGTTGGCATAAAACAGCTCTGGCAGCTTTTTTGAAGGACTGGCAAGCTTTTCTGCAGCCTAGGCTAATGGAGTATTATCTACAGAGCCAGATTCCCAGCTCCAATTGTGTGTGTGTGTGTGTTTGTGTGTGTCATGCACGCTTTGGCACACACTGTGTGGTCTGCCTGTGTGTGTCCTCGATGCAGACGCCCATGTAAATAATGTTTGAGAAATGCTGCATGGACTAGCAGTGGCAATGGTGACTGAAAAACACCAAATCATCTTGCCAATGTTGTTTCCAAGTGAACTTCCAGGTTAGCGTGGTACTTTCATGCCACACACCCCCAAATATGTAGTTGTGCATTAAGCCATGAACCCCATTTGATAACATTTTGTTGCAAAGTACTGCAAATACTGTAAAACCTTTCTTGCTGTAGGTGGGGTGATGAGATCAGGGCCAAGTCTGCGTTAAACCTCAGGCACCCATGGAGGTCCTCAAACCCCTCTTCTTGAACCGAGGTTTTTTACGCGACTTTGTTGTGTGGCTGATTTGTCACCTAAAAGTAGTCATTGTGTTCGTGGGGCTTTAGTGACCAAAAGAACATTTTATTTAAACCCCGAGCTAATTCTTGTCTAGACAAAGCTAGCTGTTAGTGACTCTGTGGGAAGGATTATTGGCTCGATCTCTCTCTGATGGGTGCAACCCCTAAAACCTCCACCCGCCCCTGATTAACAGCAGCTGACTGATCAGGAAGGATAACGTGGCCTGCGCACATCTAACCTGTCAATCACAATTAGCCTCTCCTAGTTGCTCAAGCAAAGATGACTTATACGGGGCTCAGAATGGTGTCGTGTCCCCAATTGGTCATTTGATGGCAAGAGTTGTGCATACACGCAACTCCACAAATGTGACTGAAACGGTTCCAAAGCCCTTCCTGTTCACTTGACAGCTTTAATATACTTAATAAATAATGAATGAGTTTGGTACGTGAGCCACACACGCTCAGCTGGCTGGCTGTGTGGCTGAGCGGGCCAAGCTAATCAGTACAGTTCCTTCTTGTTAATCCATTAATGTAGTACACAACACAGTCTGTGGGCAGAAATTAAGGTGTGTGGAGGAAACGGAGCAGGTGCAACCAGCAAAGTGGCAGCTAGTCAGGCCCTAAATTCCCTAAAGAATATGTTGGGTGGGATTAATGAATTGAGGGCAGTTTGGATGAAGGGATGCCTCTACCTGTGTGCCGATTTTGACTGATGTCAATTAAATGTGTTAGCCAAAGGTCACTACTTGTCTTACTGTATACAGAACTGATACCTCCTCCTTGTTGTCTGATAGTATTATCCACCCCTTTAAGGTTTAAAAGGAGATAATCCAGTGCTGTTGTTGCTATCTGAGCCCAGTCTTTCCATCAATGCTCAATACCAAAGATGCGTGCCTGATTCAATAACAAGCCCCTTGCACAGTGCAGTTCATTGACCATTGTAGCTGCAGTTGAGTGCTTGAATATAATGCCACCTCTGATATGTGAGCTATTTATGTTTTGTGGTCGTCTTCTTCCTAATTAGTTTGTTTATCCTCTCTAGGCCACTCTTGCTTTTAAAGCCTTGTTCTACAAGGGAAAGTGTCTGCCACACACACGTATTTTTTTCAGCATCTTTTTGCTTGGTATTCATCAACATATTCTCATATCACACATAGATATCACACAGTCTTCACTTCTGGACACTGAGCAGTTGGGGATCATTTACAGGAATGATAAAATTATAATTTTTCAAGCAGCAACAGCTCAGCTGTTCAGCTCAACTATGTCTTAATACAATCTACTGAGGCAGCAAAAGACCTCCAATAATGTTGCCAGTGGACATGCTATGCTCACCTGAAAACCCTCTATTGTTGCCCTCTGCAGACAGGCCCAGGCTACTCATTTCAGTCTTTACATTTAGGCATTCTGTGTTTCTTAGCAGCGGGAGAGGTTTCTGCGGCACAGTGACACTGGTCCCAGTCCTGCAGGTGACTGGCCCTCATCAGACTCTACAACTTCACCTACTGGCGTCAGGTCCGCCAAGGATGGCAGCAGCAGCTGTGCCAGACCAAGAGCATGGAGCGTACGCACCTTCCAGGACTTCCTCCCTCCACTGCCGCAGCTGCATAAGAAGTGGTGCAGCTGGAACTCCACCAGTCCCTTCACCAAGCTGGTGGACAGCGTCAGTATAGAACCTTTGCTGTGTTTTCACATCCAGGACCATTTATGGCATGTGAGGTTGATGAGGAGTGTGTCAGGGTGACATCTACTGAGTGAACAAAGAAGCAGTTTATTGAGATAATTTCATGCTTCCAACATAAATGATCATGTCTCAAGCATTGCCTTGATATGTATTGTTATTTGACTTAATGGGTTAGTTTGCCCAAATTACATAAAAACACATTTTCTCACTTATGTCTTATGGTATTTAACTATGCAGATAAAACAAGTTGTCAACATTATCCAGAGTAACTAGGACATTGTCTCTGGAAGATAGTTTACTGTTGATTTTCTTTAAATGCAATTTTGTAATGCATTGAGCAGCACAAAAGAAATTTAATTCACTTCCATTATATTGAGGATGTGGCAGAAATCTCAGAGATGGATATCTCATGCCCTGGATAAATAAAACCAAAACTATCTGCATGGCTACCACTTGGGAAAAGTAATAAATATGTTTTTTATAGCTAGGTTGAATTGTTCCTTAATGAAAATTCATGAAACAGTCGAAATTTCATTTGAATTAACAGATTATTCTGTTCCTTTGTCATTTTTTCCATTGCTTAAAGGAGGATTTACAGTGACTGCAAAAGTCATTCAAGACCTGTTTCCTAAATCGTCAGCATCTTGGCTATACATTTTATCATTAAATTATTAAATGATCCTTGTTTCCTCTTCTTACATTCAAGCAATAATATTAATGTGTTTTATTGGAGATGCAGAATGGTTGGCACCTTTATGCCACAAGAGCCTTTTTTGCAGCAGACATTCTGACTTGTCAGAGTATGAAAAGCACAGTCGTAATGTATGACATTAATATTGGCTGCATTCTTTTGAACGGTTCACGTTACAAAGTCCTGGTATTGTGCATGCTGACTTGCAGGCATGGCTTCCTGGGACAGAGCCACTGTCAGTGTTATTAGTTAAACCTGTGCTTTTCTTACTGTGACAAGTCAAAATATCTGATGTAAAAAAGGTCTGCCGCTGAGGACAAACTGTCCTATATCATTCCAGGCTCCATCCAGTCTTGTAGCTGACTGCAGAGGAGAAGACAGCAGGAGAGTCTTCTCAGATGTTCACCTGGAGGCCAAGGCAGACAACAGCACCATCTCTGACTCATCCATCAGCAATGCCTCTTACCCACTTGCGCAGCCTGCCCAGAGGCAGCGGCGTCTCAACTCCACCAGCAACCTGCGGCGCTCACGCTTCACAGGGCCTTGCTTTGGCCTGCTCTCCGGTACGGCAGACCCAGCAAAGGCCTCCGGGGTTTCTCTTACCCAGGGCTCCCCATCAGAGCCTACTTCTGGCTCCTCTTCCTCCACCCAGTGTCAAATGGAGAGTGGCCAGGCTGGAAAGAGGCGGGATTTCCCTGGCGAGGGTGATCACATCAGTGTGCCTGTGTTTGCCATCTCTGAGGAGGAGGACCGGCAGCCTCTGGTCTCAGCTGAGCACCTGGACCAGACCTCTGCCTCCGCTGTGCTGAATGGACTGGTTAGAGGGACATATGAGGGAAAGAGGCCTGCCATAGCAACCACCAGCCTTAGCCCCCAGAGCCAGAGGGCCAGACCAGAGTGGAGGCCATGGGGAAGCCAGGTGATAGGAGGGGTTGGTCCACTCCCTTCCAACTCGCCCACCACCACAACCGAGTCAAACACAGTCAATGACAGCCAGCTTTCTCTCAGTCAGTCAACAGTGCTCTGCAGTGTGACCAACCAGATGTGACCGGACGGGGCCTGAAGATGTTGAAAAGAGCAAGGACTCTGGTGGGCCAGTTAAGCATTTCTGAACTCTGTTAGTGTCACTTTCTTTAATATATAACCTTCTTTAATTTCTGAAATCAACTTTTGCAAAATTATTACTACATATTTTGTAGCTTCCTGCTGGAAAATATATTCTTCTAACTCTGGCTGTTCTCTGTTTTCGATTAAGTTGTGTTTGGACAAAGATGGAATAATATGCTGCTTACAATGCCAAGGCACTGACTGCTGTGGTATCATGTGTTTAAAAATGATGACTGATTGCAACCATGAACAAAAAAGTATTTTTTGAATGAGTACTCCATAAACCCCAACTCTTAGGAACACTTCTTAACCAGATTTATTAGCCAGTTTGATGCTTTTCAGTGAGTTATAATACTCCAACCATTGCACTTTGCTTTCAATAGCTCATTCATTGTGGATTTTGTGCTGCCCTGTGCCAATGTTCTGCTTTTTCTTTAATATTGGTCTTCATGTGGCTATTTTTTTAGCGCAGGCTAAGACTTATTACCCAAAAGTGTTCTGCAGAGCATAGATCATACATTAATATCAGTGTTGCAACAGTATATACATGTGTACTTCTACAGCTGATACTGGATTATAAAAGGGAAATCAAAGTAATGTAAAAGCATATACTAATGTACACTATTAGAAAAAAAAAATAGCATAAAGAATTAGCAATCACAATAGTATTTAAAATGGGTTGAAATGAATTAATGTAAAGTTTTAATAAAGACTGTCATTCACATGTCGTGTCCTTCATCTAACAAAATGTTAATCAGCAGGAACCTCAAACATGCTAATAGAAGCTTGTGCAGATCTTTTGTGTTGAATCCTGCCTTCAGTCAGTTTGTCTTTAGCAAAGCTGGAAATATAGATGCAAAGGAAGCAATTGAAATCAATCATATAACGATTGTTTTCATTAGCGATTCATTTGCTGATCATTTTCTCAAACGATCTTATGGTATAAAACATCAGAAAAATATCCCTTACAATATAGGATTGTTTGTTTTGTTCAGATAAATACATTTTGTGTCATAGACAACCAAGAAAACCAAGAAAAAGCCTAAACCAGTGAATTTTTGGCACTTTTACTTAAAGAAAGAAGACAAGCAATCGATTACTAAAATAGTTGATTGATTTCCTGTCCAATTATTCTTTTTCATTTCAACTCTAATAAATATACAAAAAATGAAGAAAAACAGGGCTTTAGTGTATTTACTTGAACACTACTTGGCAAAAGGTGACACTACAGATTCTGCAGACTCCTCGTGAAGTTGGGTAAGAAAAGCAAGTCCATTTCTACAGACAGCTATCAGTCTTTTAATTTGTTAAGATACACAGACAAATCATTTCAAATACAGTTTTTTCATTGCTAATACAACATACAGGGCATTTGTCAAACTCTTAAACATATTTGCCAAAAATCAATTTTTGCATGTGCCTAGTGCTACTCTATGGTGATTTAACTAGAAGTCGATTATAGTCTAGACTAACTGTTCAAATAGTGCATTGCATACACAGTTTACAGGCACCACTAAGGACTTCCATCCCCCATGTTGAGAGACATATGCCCAGCTGATGTGAATGTGATTCCGATGCCCGTCCTGTCTCCCAGGTTCCTGGGAGCTGTGATGAGGTAGAATAAAACCTGCCTCTTCCATACTGCTGAGCAGCTTGGTCCAGACTTTTGCACATAAAGTGAGTAAATATTTGTCTTAGTATACAACACCCCACACACCCCACCACAGGGAGAATGCAAAGCACTCCTCCAAAGCCTCTTTAATACCAATTCCTGCCCAGCCCCTCTGTCGGGGGATCGACTGGGCTTGTGCTGAGGGCCTGAGCCGCTAAGGAATGCCAGTGTGGACCCACCATGACTGAGAGGGTGAAAAAAAAAAAAGAAAACTCTAAACCACCTAGCTACCACAAATTAACTCAGGAGCTCACGCAGAGGCCTGGAAAGTGCCCATTTACAACCCCATCCCAGAATGGATCATAAACATTGCCCCCAACACTAAAAACAAAATATGAAGAGCTACATTCCAAAACACTACTCATAGTGTATCCATATTCACTATGGCTAATGTTACTAACACTATAGATCCAAAACACACCAAATTCTCTAAAATTACGCACTTACATTATCAAGGATACATACTTTTTTCTTTCTGATGATGGATAACTGATTTAGGAATAAAACTCTTCATACATTTACAAATCAGATATTATGAGCTCAAGTATATAACCTTGTAGACTTAACAATAAGGAAGCTGTTCCATATGTGTGAGACAAGTTATGTGCAAATATCCTCATAGTTGCTCAATATTAACACATCTAGCAAACATTTTAGACATCTCCAGTACATATTCTGCTAAATCAAATGAAGAACAAGATAAACTTTGAAAAATAAGACATAAAATCATATAAAATTTACTGGATGTCAGCTAAGACTTGTTTTTAACTTCTTCCCGCTATTCTTCACACCCACCAGCATTTTCTACACACTAGTGATTCCACAAAATTTTAAAAAAAGAAAAAACAACATCGAAACTAGTACTTCATTCCTGTAATTCAATATATAAGGCCTCTTGAAACTTGTGTCTGGATGTTCTAACCTGGCTGAATAAATCAAAAAAACTGAAGGCTGATTTGTCAAAAATGAATAGACATCAATACTAGCTCTGCATTTTCTCGCATGATGGGGAGGCGTGACTTATTGACACTTGGGTGATGATGGTCATAAAGATAAAACAGAGGTCATCAGGTTTGACATGCCTGTTCAGTGACAGCTTTTACATGTACACAACAGTTTTCTAACCACTCAACATGGTTAACCTGCAATTAAACAAACAAAACAGCAGCTTTGTGTACCTGAGGAACCAGAGAAAGTCTGTTTAACTTCACTTTTAATCTAACAAAATCCAACAACTGATAATATCTCCAAAACTTTAACAGAAAAACAATCTACTTTCTAAAACAACCTCTAATACATTTTTTAAAAGGTTAACTCCATTATAACATATAATTGGAACACAATCACAACAGAACATACAGTTGTGTTTTGTATTGGCACAATTCCCTAAATTGTTGGTTCTGCAAGTGTATCCTGCACAACGCTGTATATGAAAACTCTAGCTGATGCCACTACAAGCAGCCTCAGCATGTTTAACCAATGCTGTTTTTTGGAGTGCAGTCTAGTTTTTCCTCTTTACATGGAATAAAATTTCATCACAGCATAACCCTCACTACAAGGGTCTGAGAAAGCATCCCTTCTACACTATTTTAATCACCTTGGAGATGATTATCCAGAGCAAAGCATACAACAGAGGCCCCTGTGCCCTCTGACAGCATTACAACACATTGATCCCCTTCCCACAGACATAAAATCCTATACAAATATCACATGGGATTATAAATCGTATGTATGCAGGGCTTTGATGTGGCTTCTTGCCCTTTGCCTGGGAACACAGTAATGCCGTGGCAAAACAGGAAAAGAAAAAATGTACTCAGGAGGTGAGAAATTTACACATATTACGATTGTTCAACCGGTTATTAACCGTTTGGATCTTGGAAGCAGTTTGTGTTTTGGCCCCAAATTGTGCTAAAGAGTATTACTATTGCTATAATACTCTGTACTGTACAGTTTCTATACTCAAGCGATATGCAACTGTTGTTTTCGTCAGCATTCCTCTCAAACTTCTGACAAATATGAATATGTGTGTTGTAGGAAGCCCTGGATTCTTAAATAAGACAGTTAAAGTACAAAGTAAATATACATCAAGTCTTGTGAACCTCCATGAACAAGGCTGGAGGAGGAAATAATGTAAATCATGCTTATCCATATGTGTGAGCATGATAAATGGCCTTAATCCATAGAGATTGCCTCATTTGCTCTTCATCTGAGCGATCGGTTTTGTTTTACAGTCGGCGGTTAACTGGTAGACTTGACAGATACAGGAGCCACAGACAACATTTATCCCAATTTAAATGGTGGCTGGTGTTAATTGCAAACCCAGCTGTAAAGAGCAACCTGAACCTTTATTTAACTTAAATTTTAATGTTAATGTGCATAGCATTATTTCACGCAGCCCTGTGTCAGGTAAGACACTACTGTCAGTGGATACTGATTGTATTTTTTGCATTTGATTATTGCATAACAGGCAGAGCACCTGTGAGACAGTTACCTACAATGGACAAAACAAAACCCAGCAAGATTGTGTCTCTCCCATACACATGATGCTCATTTGACACATTTGATAGTTAGGTGGAGAAACGAGACGCCTGCTCCCTCAGCTCTTGAAACGTGTCTGCTCACATATGTGGTTGAATTTCCTGGAATGAAAATAAAAAGAAATCACATGAATGTTGCAGGTAAAAGCACAAAATCAAAGAGATGAGACCAAATGAGGCACCTTGTTAAGATCCTACGTTTATACAAGGACTCCATCTAGTGGTTAAATTAATGAACAGCATGCAGAAAGCTGCCACACAGCGTCTCATGTGTCTGCCAGAACCATTCACATTTATGACTCAACAACCTGATGGTTCAGTAGCACCACAGCACAAACACTATATTGGTGATTAACAAAAATATGATACTGATATAAGTGACTTGTCAACAAAGTTACTCTGAATGCTCAACAGTCCAAAATAGTATAACTAACTACATTTGTTGAACAAGTTAAAAAAAAAGTTTAAAAAAACCCAAAAAACTGTAGCTGTAGCAACTATTTTACAATAATGCAAATCCTAAAAATATGTCAATGTGATTAAATTTAATATATATTATACATTTAGAATTTCATATATTATATAAATTACATTTTAAATGAATAATTTGCTTTTGATAAATGCTATGGGTGGTGCCCTCTGCATAACGCATAATGGACAATTGCTCAAGGTGGGTTTCAACTGTTCATCGTTAAGCAGCATTTTTTAAATTACAATCTGCAGTTACTGATTAAGTGGTGGACAAGTGGTACAGCAAGAAGCATTACACTGAAATTTGAAAGTAACACTAATGTTTAACCACAAATAAACAAGGATGCAATTTCAGAGTTGCAGAGAGGACACGAGTTGATGTGAGGTGTATTCCAGAGAGCAGGTTTAGTGAAAACTCTGGGTTTCTTAACCCTGAGACGAGGGAAACTCAGGCTTTTCCGAGAGGTAACCTAAAGTCAGGGTCAGTTACCACGGTAACTGAGTGTGTGAAGCTGACCTGCTCGCTGGCAGGTTTACTTCAACAAACCCTGAGTTTCTCTCTGTCTCCTCCCTGCTGCAGAGCCTGAAGCAGCTGGCAGACACAATGTTTTAATTTTCTACAGTTGTTGAAAAAGTTGAAACAAAGTCACCCAATGCTGTTGAGCCAAGATCCAAACAGACGTCTAAACATAAGACATCAATTTGAACCTCCACATCTTTTCAACTGCAAATCAGCAAACTCATTATTACTGGACCTGATGTCATATGTCTCCTCTACGTAAAATATGTCTTATCTGTTTAATCTCTTATCTCTAACTTAACTCTCTTTCCACACTCCACATACACACACATTAATGTTTCTACCTCCACTAGATTAAAATGGAGGATCTGCCTTTTATTTACCTGTTGCCATAGTGAATCACAGTGTTGCTACTCCATTCATGATAGCTTTTTTCATTCACCACGCACACAGTTAAGTCAGAGTGAACATCCTAAAGAGTTGATTGAACTGACTGATCAGCTGTTCTGTAACCGCAAACTCAAAGTGTCTTAAACCTGCTTTCTGGAACAGACCCCCGATGTCATTGTCGCCACTACAAAAAGCAGTTCTGCCACATAACTACTGGGAGACAGACAAGCTATGTGAAACCAAGTATATGAGTTCTTGTGGTGTTTCCTATGTAAAAAGACTTACACTGCATGGTGTGCCTTAACCTGCGTACGACAGTTGCGTCCCCAGTAACAGTCAGGACGAGAAGTTACAGCAACTGAGGAGAGAACAATAAATGAAGTTAATTCATGTGTATGACATAAACATTTGGCTATAACAGTCCGAAAAAAGTCTTAAGCCCCATTTGCACTGGATTTATTGCTCTGGGGGAGGTTGAGTGATGTTAACATTACCTGCACTGGTCATTCGTTTTAATCCAACCCAGAGCGAGTATGTGGGTCATTTTTCACACTCACCACAGTAATAATTGCAGCTGCAATTCAATACCGTCTTTCTCCAAACTTGCTGGGCCTCCTGTAATTTAAGTCCTGTCTGGAGCAACGTCCTTGTATTATAAAGTGTATCTGTGATTTCTTTCAACAGGAAGAGCTGCTTTTCCTCCTACTGCATTTCATCAGCTCAGTGTGACATTGGAAGTTAGTGAGGAAATGAAAGAAGTCTAAAATATTTTTGCTAATCTGAAAAATCCATATATAGGCCTTTTTAGAAACTAATACCACAATGGAAAAAACAATAAAGCCATGTAATATCATCAAGTAAGTTGTTGTAATGTCAACTACAGGTAGGTGGGTACAAGTATTCTCATTTAGCCAGTCCTGTTGAATGTCCATGTCTATTACAGACCACATTACGTAATTTTGCGATGGTTAAATGAAGTCCAGAGAGATGAGTTAAATGACTGAGGAGCACAGAGAATATTTTATTCCCCACCTCCCCCTGTAATGTTAATCCTTTCCAGAAAAAAAACACTATGGTGTGTCTGACCTGGCAGCTCAGATGGGGGGATGTTCTGTCTGTACTTGTAGGCCAGCTCCTTGAATGTTCGCAAGCCGCAGCAGAAGCACAGGATGGTGTTTGCAGAGATACGACAATCTGACAGAGACGGGGTCAAGAACGAAACAGTATTATCACTTATTCTTTTCAGATAACAGTATGACCTTAGGTCAGCCACATTGTACATGCTACATTGCTGTGAGGCACTAGGCTGGAGATACTTTAAAGTTCCTTGGGTTGTGATTTAAAGGCTCACCTGTCAGATAGTAGTTTCCCTGCTGTAAGCCTTGCACAGTCTCCTGGAGCAGATCTCTCCATGACTTCCCTCTGGAGGACAGGTAGTTCTGGTGAAAGGATGGAAACACAGTCAGTAGGTGCAGACATGTATTTCAAGCATTAATTCAGCATATATTCAATATTAATTCTTAACATGAGTTGTAAGTGAAGTTTATTACTTGTGGACAGGAACTTTATTGGTACAGCTGACTTTTTGCAATCTGGAATGTAAACTTATTATAGAGTAGCAAATGCTAAAACTCTAATCCCTCAACTCAGGGTATCTGCTGTTACTAAGTACCAATACGAGTGCTCTCTTTTTCCAAAATTGAAAAATCTGTTGATGTTGCTGCAAGGGACTCACTGGAATTATTTCTATGTAAGGTAACATGAGGTCAGGGGCAGCTGAGCAACTGTGGATTTTTTTCAGCTTGCTGTGATTGAATGAATGTAACTGATAGTGGAAACATTGAATAGTATAACTGCATTTACAAAGAAACTGCATTAAATGTGGATAGGTCACTCCATGGCTGATATCCAATATGCTTCATAAGGTCAGTATCTTTGCTGATATCCGATCAGACCAGTGCATCCTGAGTAAATAGCATGCCCTACACTGCTGACCAAAACATGTGATGCATTTTTATATAAAAATAAATAACTGAAGACCAAAAATGTCGACAATTAGACAGTTAGACAGTTAGAATATTTGACAAAGTCCATCTTACCTGGAGGATCTCTGACTCATAGTTATTGTTGTTCAGCACACCATCCATACACTTGTCTGTCAGATTGAGTTCTGTAAAAAAAAAAAAAAGGGGGACTCCTCCCCCAAAACCTTCAGCACACTTCCAACGCTCAAATAAGCAGAAATAAATTTCCGAGTATCTTAATCACAAGAGAGGATTTTAAAGTGTTGCATGTTTGAATTCCTGAGCTGTATTTTTATGGCACAGAGCTACAAAAACTCAGTGGGTTTAATTTTAGATCAGCTGCAGAAGCAAAGGTTCCTCACAAACCAAAGTCATTCAGTCACCTCTGCAATACTGCTGAACTGTATACGGAGCTTTCATCTCATACTAACCGTGTATCATTAATACAAAAGTATACCTGAAAGTTGAAGTATGATTCTCGTTTAATAATGTATACATGATGTGGAATCTATTCTGTGCTGGTTGTGAAAGGAAAGCCTGCAACCTAAATTTATTTTGCAGGTATTTTGATGACCTTCCACACCAACCTGCTGAGAATACAATCCTGCTGGAAACTGAGTGCTTTTAAATTTGAGAATGGCTATGATCAACGTTACAGGTATTGCATTAGGACACTATTCTAGATTCAGCCTCATCAATTAAAAAGGCACAGTATATTAGTTACAGCCAAAAAATCCCATACTGGTCGCAGCCTATTACACAGAAATAAGTCTAACAGCAGAGAACCCCCTGAGGCTGTTTTGCTGAAACGGATACATACCACTGAATCGAGCCAGGCAGCCTTGACAGCCAATCCTCTGGCAGCCCCAGTACATATGACAGAAGGGTCGCTGGCACAGCACACCTGCCAACACACAGCACATCATACATGTGGGATGGATAATGGAACAATAAATCCACACATGTGAACTGCTGGCTAAATTGTACTATCACTATCAGATGACTGTATATGTATTGCACACCTCAAAGTATGTATATTAAATATGTCTATATACTGAATAGCCTTGCACAATTTAAGTTGCACCTGCACTGACTGACTTGTATTATCTATAAATTTTGGTTTCCTACATCAATTCCGTTCATGTTTCACGGGTTGTACGTAGTTTTCTTCTCCTAACAGTAGAATTTAAGTCGACCACATTCAGTCAGCGTTCATTACACTGCTGCAGCTGGACCAACAAGTTCAGTAACCACTCACATTGTTGAGCAATAACCTGCGGGCTATTTAACTCTGCCCGTCTGTCTGGCATCGGCTGGAGGCAGCAGGTACAGATGAGATGACAGCCCTGAGGGGGGCAGCAGTAGTCCTGAGGAGCTGCAGACAGGAAGGGAGAAGAGAAAGGTTTTAGACTGAAGCTAAGACATATGATATGAAAGACAGGCAGGAGGATCTTCATAAGAGTGCTTAAGTGGACTGTATTTTCCATTTATAGCTGTTTACTGGGATGAAGATCAAAACAGAAAAATGTATCCTGCACTTTGCTAGTCTTCCTAGCTTAGCTCCTCTAATAATCACCTGAAGGGATATCCGAGGACGTTGAGGGCTGCTCCCCTGTGGGCTTTGAGGACCCTTCCTCAGTTGCTGGTTTGGGTGGAGGAGGTATAGGCGGTGGGACTGGCAGACCAGGGACCCAATAGTTTGACCCTGTAGCAAACAGCACCTGACTGACCTCCTTCCTGTAGCCTGGACACTGTCTGCACATCACCAGAGGCTGACTGGAGACAGAAAAACACAACGACGAATCACATGGAGAACTTATTCACTAAAAAAGCAAAAAGAAGGTTTCCAACACTGTTGGCATCATGACATTTATGGTTTACATTGTTATTTTTGCATGATCTCTTTTATTTACAATAATTTTATCTCATGTTTTTACTAATATTCTCATTTCGGATCTTGGTAAATGGTAAATATCGTGTATGCATCAGATCATTAGAAATATTTATTTTGTACTGTATGTTTTCTACAAACAACCAAACGTTTTACCTGATGTCTGAGGAGTCGCTGTCATTGTCAGAGAGCTCAAAGAGGTAATCTGAACTGCCCTCCTCATCAGAGAAGGAGCGCTCAACTTTTGGCTGCAACATGTCCTGAGTGATCTTGTTACGGCTGTCCATGCTCTTCAGGTCCTCTTCACTGCGACACTTTTCTGTGGAACAGGAACACGAACACACACACACACACACACACACACACACACACACACACACACACACACACACACAATGTCAGCATCGACATAAAATAGATCAAGATTTTTTGGGCTATAAATCCTGTAGAGCTTGCATATAAAAATAGATATGTAAGGCTATTATTTCCATCCATTTAGTGCCAATATGTCATGATTAAAAAGGTGCTATTAGAATGATCATTATCTGTGCAAACCTGGGTGCTGAATGAGGTAGGCCTCCACCAGGTTGTTGAGGATGTGGTTCTTACGGATCCTCTCCACAGGGCAGCGGCAGGTAGGACAAAGAGAAGAGCGCTCCATCCAGCCTGAGTAGCAGGCAGCACAGAAGGTGTGCATACAGGGCTGCAAGCTAAAGGGAAAAAAAATTACTCACACACCACTGACCTTCAGTAGTCATGCAAAGCACCTAACAAGACCACAAAGCAGGGCTTCCTTGTAACCTTGGATACCTGAGGGATGGCAGAGCCTTTGAGTCTTACCTGACACAGTCATGCAGTAGGTCCTGGCAGATAATACAAGTCAGAGATTCCTCCATCTTATCAGTTTTAGTCCCTTCTACTGGTGGTTTAGTCAAAAGACTCCCAAGACTTCCCTTAGTTGGCCCCGCCACCTCTGTACTGGATGTGTGTGGCAAGCTCAAATCATAATCTTTATCTGTGAACAAAAATGAACCTCATGTGAAACCTGCAGCTATCTTTGCTCTTTTTGAAACATTTGGTATGGTTATCTTATCCAAAGTCATAGGAGGAAAAATTTAGAGAGGTCACGAACACAGCCTAGTCATGTTGGCGAGAAGCTGAGCAAGACATTTATGACTAAAAGAGATGAGATCTGACATAAAGCAATTGGCTTAGATGAGATGAAGCTAAATCTCTTGCTGAATCTGTGCACTTATTTTTGGCATTTGTCTGGGCTTGAGGTTGAATAGGGGGTGTTGGGGTTAGAACAAAAGCTCAGAGTAAAGCCCTGTAATGCATAAAATTTAATGTGAGGAATCAAGAAAAAATGGATTCATCCCAGAAGTAATAAGTGAACAAACCAGTTTTCCTCCTCTTGCTTTCTGGCTCCAGGTTTTCCATCTCTTTTTCCTGTGTTGGGGCAGCATCTTTAGCTTGACCTGACAAAGGCAACAACATAACAGGGTCAAAAAATGTTAATACTGTATAATAAAACAGTTTGT
Source organism: Thunnus albacares (assembly GCF_914725855.1). Lineage (NCBI taxonomy): Eukaryota > Metazoa > Chordata > Actinopteri > Scombriformes > Scombridae > Thunnus > Thunnus albacares. Next base: position 9,749,506 of record NC_058107.1, read on the forward strand.
TTTGATGTACAATCAAAAGACAACTTAGCCTTCACTGTGGTTACCAGTGCTTTACAAATGAGTTCATACTGTCAACCACTGACAAATACCAAACAATCCATCTATGATAAACAATGTATTATCAAGTTAAATCAAAAGGACTTTTTAGAATCATTATCATCTTGCTGCTAAAAGATTTCTTTCTTCATTTAAGTCACCTCATATTCTCTGCAACACTGAAACAAGCGTATAGACACCATGGAAGAAAACATATCTTTTCTTCTACAACAGTTCAACATTCTATCTTGTCACAGGACCAGAAAACACAATGGGAAATAATTATAGGAAATATTAGAAGACCACAATTTTACAGACACCCCTGCTCACTTTTGAGAACCCTCTTCCCAAAAGTACATAAAAACATGAAAAATTCATCTACAGAAATAAATAAAACCTGACAAGTTCAAGGAATAACAAAGTGACACACTGTTAAAATTCCAGAGGAAAAGCCAAGGGAAAATGCAAAAAAAATGGATCACCCCACATCAGCAGTGTGTTAGCTGAGAACTTACCAGAGGCAGGACAGGCTCTAGCTGCTAGAGGATCAGGTGTGGTAGGGCTCCGAATACAGAGGTGGGAAGTTGATGTGGAGGGCTGAGGTTCCTCTTGAGTTATATCCCAAGGAGCCTTTGTGAGCATGACAGGCTCCACAGAGAGTGACATCTCTGAAGATGGAACAGGAGCGGGACTGATGGCTGACCTCTCCACGTCTGATGTTCAGATACAGGGTGGGAGGTTACTAGTGAGGCATGCTATAGCTGTGTAATAAAAATGTTTGCGTAATAAAAATTTGGCACAAGAGTTATGGTGAATTAAAGGACGGGTTCACAATTTTTCAAGTCTTAAATGTGGTGCTCAAATGAACATTGAAGTAGGTTTTTCTTACTGTAATCATTCTTCTTGTTCATACTGACCATTAGAAGATCCCTTCATAATGCACTTACAATGTAAGTGATGGAGGACAAAATCCACAGTCCTCCATCTGCGCAAAAATGTATTTAAAAGTTTATCTAAAGCTAATATCAATCTTCAGCGTCCAAATGAGTCAAATCAAGTAGATATCTTTCAAGGTTACAGTCTTTTTAGTGCCAAAGACTGTAAATGTGGCAGATATCCACTTGATATGACTAACTCACACTGCTGAGGCCTCATATAAGCTTCACATCAACTTTTAAATGCATTTTCATCACAAAATGACTAGATTTTTGGCTCCTATCAATTACACTGAAAGTGCATTTGAAGGGGATCTTTTAATAGTCAGTATGAACGAGAATGGATTACAGCGAGGAAAACCTCTTTCACTGTTCTTATGGACACCTGACTGTTGTTTTCAGATCAGACTTGAAAAGTTGTGAACGTATCCTTTAACTGACTACTTACCATAACTAGTTTGTGAAATAGCTTGCTCCGCTTTGATTGAGTGGTAAACATAGGCGATGTCTGCAGGGCAACAAGAGAACATATTGTCTGTCTTTGCTTCTTATAAACTGATAAAAACATATTATTGTCATGGGAAAGTTAAATACTGACTAGCAAAATTAACAACTCACTTTGCTCTGGCTCACTTTTCCTGTATACAAAGTAGATGACATCGCCGTTCTGCAGTATGTGAGTTTGCTTTTTAACCACTTTGGACATGTTGATCACTGTGCCATTAGTGCTTCAAACAAACAAATGTACAATATGATGCATCACCGTACAATGTAAAAGGTTTTATGAAAGGACAAATCAAATACAAGCATATTTGAACAGCTCTAAAAATACAAGCATAGCTTTTCTTTCAAATTTGAATTTTTTAAAACATTGTTTCATTCATTCATACCCCAGAAAACACATATTATTCAGCTCAGTCCATCTGAAAATGCAACAGTTTGTACTGCTGTTAGAATTCATTGATGGTTGAATATTTATCATACCTCATGTCTTCAAGCCTAACAACCCCTGAGCTTTCATCTTGGACAATCTTGCAGTGCTCCCCTGAGACTAGTTTGTTGGCTGGAAAGGCCAGATCACATCCTGGCAGGAAAAATAAAAAAATGTCATGAAAAACACAAAATTAACATAATGCAGATTATTGATATGACATATTCATTTACTTTTTCAGTGGTATAGGGTATGTTAAAGGGTAATTATTTTATGTTTGTTTCTTAGTTTTTTTCGGATCAAAACAAAGTCTCAGCAATTCTGGCTGATATGGCTCAACATCTACAAATGTATACACTGGAAAGTTTAAGCTACCTTGAACACCTGAAACTGTCTTTTGCCGTGATGTCTTTAAACTTTTTATTGCCCAGACATGAGCTAACCAATTAAGGCTACTCATTTTGCATTGTAATAAAGTAAACCCCCACAAGCCCTTGACAACAAAGCAGGCACATAGGGAAATATAGGCCTAACCTTTTCTTAAGCAAAACCCATACAAAAAAATACCTACTTAATATTCTGCACACATGTTCTCAATGGACGCCTTTTGTTATCATCACAAGAGGCTGTCTAAGTTTGGTGCGCTAAAGAAGGCTTTGTGTTTTCAAGGGGGAGGTTTTAAAGGCTCCAGACAGCAATGTCTGCGTTAGAGATGGGATTGTCTTTTGTTGATAGGTATCAACATATTTAGAGTTTTTTTTAAAAGCAGAATAAAAACATGAGCTGAGTTTTTTAAAAATCAGATTTATTTATGTTGTTCACTCCATAACATACAGAATCTAACCTACCTTTTTTTCGGCCAACTGTGCACTCCCTGTTGAAAAGCAGCACTTCACTTTCACTGGAGTCCACTTTAACTAGCTTTCCCCATGGTCGGCTTCTTCTGTGACTGTCCATCTCCCTATGTTTTTTCTATAAAAAAAAATATTTAAAAATGAGAGAATGAGTTTACATTGACTTTTTTATGTCATTGCTTTGTATACGGCACATGGTTGCAAAGAGAAAGTGAAATTATAAACAGCAAACGTTCTGGTGTACGCTGATCTGTCTAAATCCTGCTGAGACATTTTATATGGTCAGTAAAGTTGGTTTTGTGTCAAACTATCTATCTGTTCATTGTTGTCAGCTAGATAGGTTCTGTCAGATGCCAACTTGGGTTCCAAAACATAATATTTACAGACACTTGGGTTTCAGCAGACACACCTTTATAAACAAGCTATAATCTCTTTTTAAAATCAATCCATGAATCTATTCTTCATGTCTGTACTTGTCCAAAATACCAGCTTGTGCCAGGAACATTTTCCTTTTAAGTCCCACAGTTCTTTTCATCAAAAGCACATAATAACTGAGGCATTTTGTGTAGCCAGTTAAGAGTTTGAATTTAAATTCAAAGCTGTTGAATGAATCATACTTTATGTATGCCGAATTCACCAGTAAACTTTTATGATTCGTTAAAGGTCATGAAAAGCGTAAGAACAACAAGCAACTTGCCAAATGAGCAAGGCTGCACTCATGTCAAAGAGTTTCTCATCAAGTTTGGTTTGGATGCTAACGGGACAAGTTCTGCTAACGAGACCTAGCTAAGCTTTGGCTTTCCTGAGCTTACTAACTTAGTTATCGAGCCAAGATTTGTTGTGTGACACACTGGGAAATCGTTAAGTTATTTCAATCGTCAACTATCAGTGTGACAAAATGTGTCATAATACAAATGCACCGTGATATCATCACAGCTAACGTGATAACACAACTTCGTTCATAATAGTAAGCTAGCGTGTTTGCTAACATTAGCAGCTAACTATACCGTGTAGCCAAGAGAAATCAGGAAGTTCACAACAATCACAAATGTCTGTAGTGTTATAGCTATGTAACTTCATGTCTGAAACGTGTTACTTTACCGTCAAAAGATGAGTTTGATGTCCCCGTGGCTCTGTATAAAACTGTTTCTTATCCTCATGTTCCAGCTAGAAGCAAGATGCACTTCCTGCCAAGCTCAGCGTTGACATTATTTACCGTTATCAGCTGATGGAGGAGGGGCAGTTTGGGTGTGTGAGTAGAGGTGGACTCCATAGAGTGTCACATGCTGAGTTTCATGAAAACAATAAAAAACAATAACAACAACATTTAGTGCCCTTAAATATATATTTAGTAGCTCAAGTGCATACACAATTGTATCAGAGAAGTTAATGCTGGAAAAAAAGAAAAGCATATGTGTTTGTTACGTCTGGAACAAATGACAGCTTTGTTACACATTTCAATGTAAGGAACTATTTCCTTTGTAAATCCCACAGCAAAAACAGACAATTAGTGATGCATTTTGTGTAGCCAGTTAAAAATTTGAATTTAAATTCAAAGCTGATGAATGGATCATACTTTATGTATGCCGAAATCTTGCATTTCGAAATGCAAAGATTTACACACATAATGTACATTTATGACGTGGTCAGTCATGCCACTGCATTTTCATGACAGAAGCTTTTTGTGAATGAAATGGACTTTTGCATGACATAACACTATTATTTTGTATCAAAATGAATATTTTGGAATATTATAGTTACTATAAGTTGTGTGGCACTCTATATTTTTATTTTTATTATTCATGCTTCATTAGTACACTCAACAGGCTACTTTTGCTGTATGCTTTTGGTCTTGTTCTTCTCTTTGCTACTGAAACAATTGCCCTGTGTGGGATCAATGCATTTATCTTATTTTCCCAAAATATTAATATATGTTTGCAACAAAATCTTTATACCCTCTTCTCGTTCATTTTGTAACTTACTGGACTCATTAAAAAGATGTTAGTCTGGTCCAGATGAAGGCCTGACTGACGGTCGGTCTATGCCAGCAATAGTCTGGCATAGACATCCTGCCAGTTGAGCCCAGCTTTTTTCCATTTGGCTTCAACGTCCTTTGGGCGACACAGCAAGCCGACGATGTTTGCCAGGAGGATTAAGCCTTGATGTGGTTGAACAGCTCTCCCATTTGGTTGCCTCCCTTGCCCGAGGGGGTGATGATCAATGCCAGGTGCAGTCAAATATCTATCTTGATATACTACAGGATTTTCTGCAGACTTTTCAGACACAGCAGGGCAGTGTCCCCACTCCGTTCGAGTCATGGAGCAACAGGTCCATGCACTCTTGAGAAATGCTGCTGCCCTCAAGTATTGCATCCACAGCATTTCTTACAAAGCACCGGAACATCGTCCAGGTCCACCACACACCTCTCTGCCACTCATGATGATTTCCTCAAGCTATCTCCATCTCATCCTCAGTCAAGGGACACCCAGCAGGAGCACGGGCCTCTTCTAATTGACTTCATGGTGTTAGCTGTTAGTACCTGGTGTTTTGGAGGCAGACTCTGCTTCTTTGCTCCTCTTAAAGGAGGCTGATCTCTTCAGTCTCCACATACACAACTGGTGGCTTCTTATTCACCCCTTTCTTGGACATCCATAACCCTTTTTGGGTTATGGATGTTTTTGAGGCAGCTTCACCTTCTTTTTTATTGATGAAAGGAGGCTCAGATCTCCTCAGACTTCACATGAAGTCTCTGATCTCTCCTGTTCTTGACCATGTTATCAAATTCCTCTCAGCCCCTGACAGAGAAACTAGCATGAAAGTCAAAGCCACCTTCTTTTTCCATTGTCCTCTCATGTTGCACACATATTCAAAGACAATGACTATTCTGAATGTAACTGTTCACAAACTCACAGGAAGTGGTGTCACAAAACCTGAAAAATTATCAAATATGTTAAGTGATAAATAAACAAAATTATCAGTGACAGTCATCCTTGCACTACAGTGCTGTGCACAAGTATTCACACCCTTGGACTTTCCCACATTTTGCAGTGTTACAACTTGGAATTCCAATTGATTTTATTGGGCTTTTTACCATTTGATTAACATGACATGCATCGTGCTTTGAAGATGCAAAATACTTTTTCTTGTGACACAAAAATAGTTAAGACAGCAGCGGCAAGTCTTTTGGGGTATGTCTCTACCAGCTTTGCACATCTACAGACTGCAATTTTTGCCCTTTCTTCTTGGCAAAATAGCTCAAGCTCAGTCAAATTGGATGAAGACTGTCTGTGAACAGCAATTTTCAGGTCTCACCACAGATTCTCAATTGGATTGAGGTCTGGGTCTTGACTGGCCCATTCCAAGACATTAACATTTTTTGCCTTAAACCATTCTGGTGTAGCTCAGGCTGTTTGCTTTGGGTCATTGTCCTGTTGGAAGGTAAACCTCTGCATCAGTCTCAAGTCTCTTGCAGACTGAAAGAGGTTTTCTTCAAGAATTGCCCCGTATTTGGCTCCATCCATCTTGCCCTCAATCCTGAGCAGTTTCCCAGTACCTGTTGATGAAAAGCATCCCCACAGCATGACGCTGCCACCACCGTGTTTCATTGTGGGGATGGTGTACTCAGGGTGATGTGCAGTGTTGGGTTTCTGCCACACATAGCGTTTTGTTCTAGGGCCAAAAAGTTAAATTTTGGTCTCATCTGACCAGAGTACCTTCTTCTACATGTTTGCTGTGTCTCTAACATGGCTTGTTGCAAACTTCAAACGGGATTTCTTATGGCTTTCTTTCAGCAACAGCTCTCTTCTCGCCACTCTTCCATAAAGACCAGATTTGTGGAGTGCACGACTAATAGTTGTCCTTTGGACAGATTCTCCCACCTGAGCCGTGGATCTTTCCAGTTCCTCCAGAGTTACTGTTGGCCTGTTGGTTGCTTCTCTGATTAATGCTCTCCTTGCCCTGTCCATCAGTTTAGGTAGATGGCCTATTCTTGGTAGATTTGCTGTTGTGCCATATTCTTTCCATTTTCTAATGATGAATTTAATGGTGCTACGTGAGATATTCAAAGCTAGCAATATTTTTTTTATAACCTAACCCTGCTTTGTACAACTCCACAACAGGTGTATTTATATTGAGATTAAATTGAACTTTTGGACTGCACCATTGCCCTACTGTACAGGCTTACAGGCACCTATCTCCCTGATCATGTATATCAAACAGTATTATCAGGAATATTTTGTAATCATTCACTGTATTACTACATTAAATAAAGACATGATATTATGATTGAAAGCATTTCTAACTGAATGAAGTTACTGTGCATCCAACAAGTGTGTGTTGTGCAACAGTCGCAGTCCATCATATTATAGTCAATCAAAAATGGAAAAAAAAATGCAGTTGACTATAATCAGCCAAATATAAAATGCTGGCAACATCTGAAGCTCCATTGATAGAGAGAAGTCTTGGTGCTACACACAGTGAGGCAGACTGCAGGCTCACCACTCACCATCCACTCAGCGTCCACAGTGCTCCAATTTGGTTGTCATTTGTATCTATTTGTATCTCATTATCTGTTCATATCCAGAAAATGTTACTGTGTTTGGCTACAGGCATGCACACACCAGTAAAATTATGTACAAATAATGAAGACAATATGCACAAACACCACGTAAATCATGTACACAGTAGGGGTGTAACAGTCTGCAAATTCAACTACAGTATCAGTATCAGTATCAGCGACAGTTCAGGGTCTCTTCCAATTTCAGCATTCAGACTCAGTCCCAGTGGGAACAAGACTTAGGAGTTTCACTCAGGTCTGCAGAGTGGAAGAGAATATAGAGGGACTCTTTGGCAATATCTGAGTCAGTAAGATTCAGAGTTAAATACTTCAAAATCTTACACAGAGTTTATATTACTCCCTCCAGACTGACTTGCCCTGCTGTCAAGTCCTTCTGGATAGAGGTGTTTAATTCAATATCAGCAATTATGAATATACACTTCTAATATAATAGAATACAGGAGAATGATTTTGTTGAACTAGAGTATTTGTAAGACACGTTATTTGTCAATAGATAACAGGTTACTTAAATCTTCGTGGTATGCAGAGAGTAGTAAATATGACCATTGATGTGAATTATGATCTGTGAATTATTTGGGATCAAGTGAGGAACCTTTTGGCACATGTGCTGTTAAATCAGATATAACCAACATTATGGCACCCTCGCCACAGGGGTATCATCTTTTCTTACTTTTTTGTTTGTTTTTTGAGTCTGCATCTGAGATCATTTTGGAACTTTGTTAGGTAGACATGTAGACCCCATGATTATCAATACAGATAATAAATCATTAATTATGTGTTTAATTATGTAGAATAGCACTGTAATTGTGCCCCCCCACACCCAATCTTATTTGTTGTGGTGGTGGTTTATCAGTGTATTGTATTTCTATTTTTCTTTAATTTATAATCCAGGCTCAGGAAGTAAAGTGGTTCATCCACTAATCACAAGGTTGGCGGTTCAATCTCCGGCTCCTCCTGTCCGCATGTCAAGATACTGAACCCCAAATTGCTCCAGATGGTCAAACCAGTACCTTGCATGGTAGCTTGCTGCATCACTGTGTGTGTGTGAATCCGTGAATGAGCAGTTAAAAACAGTAAAGCACTTTGGAAAAAAGTGCTATATAAATGCAGCCAATTACCATTTTCTATTTACTTTTTCTATAAATGCAAAACATAAAAAACGAACAAAGAAATAAAGATACAGTTTGAGGGTCAAAGGGAACATGATCACTTGATAGATTACTGACACAAATAATGTATATTGTGTAATGTAAGTGATTTTTAAAACTGCAGTGAAATTAATATATATAAAAAACATTTTTATGTTTATTTTTATGTTTAACCATAATTTTGTTTATTACTTATTCACAGTAATAGCTCACTTCGCCTACAAAGTAAAACAAACCTTCTACAGTTTACAAAAATGAATCCCCAGTTCATTGTCCCCAACTGTTGATGATATCACAGTTTTCTGGAGACAATTAAACACACTCACAAATACTGATTTGACAGCACAAATCAACAGTAATTACATGTCTGAATTATTAATAGAGTGGGTTTCCATTTTAAGCTCGTAAAGACTCATTAGCCTAATGTTTTTCAGTCAGAGACACTAGAAAATGGTTAGCTTTGGCAGAAAAAGCTCTTATGGAAACTGTGCAGCAACGAGGACTAATTCCCTCTTAAATAACAACAACACAAACATTACATCTTACTTAAGCTTGAGCTGCAACAGCAAGCGGCACTGGCATGAGTGTCTCAGACAAGTAATAGTGAAAATCACAGGCATCTGGTTTTAATGGCTGCGCTGTGCACCTGCATGAATATGATTGGCCGTTTAGAGTCAGCTAATAGCCAAACAGCGGATTAATGAGCCAGTGATTGTGAAGCATGGATGAAGCAGCTGATACCAATCAGCTACTGCAAGTGCCACTTCAGAGTTTTACTCCATAGGTTTTTATGTCCAATTTTTGTATGCTCTATGTATGTATGTATAAAAGTATGCTGTATGTAAATAGATTGTTTTTGTTCTTCATAAATGGTCATTTTGTTACTATATTCATCTTCTTTATAATCCCAGTTTTACCTTGTAGTATGGTCATATAGAGTTATTCAAATGTTTGTCATGGTATGATTTAAGTTGTTGCAATAATACAAAACCTATTTCTCTTTTCTATTAACTGCATTCACCATGTCCACACATATTAGTGAATCCCACTGGTTCCAGTCACCATTCATATTGAAAAGCAATTACACAGCTGGCTTTATGGGACCACTGGTCATTTTGATAGGATTTTATAGTGCAGTTACAAGTGGGCTGATCTTTCTTGTTTAAGAAAGACCAACGTGTCTCTCTAATAGAAATAGCAAACGAGCCCTTAATGCAGGACTAATCTCAGCAAACCCCCATCTATTCCCTGGCAGTGCATTATTAATGGGCAGTGTGGAGGCTGGTGAGTACAGGGGCCTCTCCTCACTAATGCATCCATTCCTCATTGTTAGATGTCTGGTGAGGAAACCCACACACATGCTGCCTCCTCACACACCCAAAGACTCACATGGATACACACACACACACACACACACAAAGATGTGCCATCCATGCAGAATGTATTCTTAAGGGAAATTATTATATTTTTAGTTGGCATTCAGTGGTGAACACTGAATCCTTTGCAGATCCTCTGATAAGGTCACAACAGCAAATTGAATGCAGCTTATTAAGTCCCACTCCAACGCTGTCAATCAGCATTTCTTAATTGGATCAAATATTACTTGTGGCAGCTGTATAAAACATCAAACGAGTAATTAAATGAAATAATGAGAAAATAAACCTTAATGTTGCCAAGTGGGAATGGAGGCAAGCTGGGGAACGTGATTCCACCGTGCTCTCTGAAATTATCTCTCTTCGGCTTGGGCTAATTGCTGGAGGATGTCCTCTTAACTGAGTGTGAAAAGCTGTGTCTAATTACTGCAACATTAATCAGGCATTAGCATGTTATCACAAGGTTAACTTATCAGGAGGGGCCCAGAAGCAGCTGGAGGTGCCATTTACCCATGCTGCACTGGGCCAATAGGGCCACAAGGGGTAGTGCTTGTTCTTCCTATGAATCATTACTCAGCCTGTTGAAGCCGGGAGCTGAAATCAAAGGCAACCATGTTGGATTGGATTGTATGTGCATTGTGGTTTTGAGACTCCTCGGAGTGGAATGGGGAATGTCCAGAATCGATATAAGCTATTTCCTGCTCATTGTGGAGCTGAAATGAGAACATTTATCCTCAGGGGATTCAAAATTTTAGGTCGTAATTTGTTAACATCTTACTTTGCACAGACACACCAAAGGAGACATCTTTACCCCAAACTGTATGAGGAATTACATGGACTAAAAGAATCTGCAAAATCAATGTCATGCAATTGTGTGCTTGGTGGAGCACTTGAGTCTGATGTAATGAAGATTGACTGGATGGTGATTGCATCCCGAATTACCCCACTAGTGGAATATGAATACAGATAAAACATCAACTATCTCCAGTGGGAAATGTAAAAAATGAAATACTTGCCACTGTTATAACAAGCATCCTAGATTATTAATTAGTATTTTCAGTTTTTTTTAAATGTTGCTACGAGGATTTTTTGGTCTGTATACTTTTTAATTGACACAGAAAAATATGCTAGATTTAATGGCAACGGTGTAATTTTGAGCCGTGCATGCCAAATGACCAGCATGTGTGTAGATTAAAGGTCATTTCTGGCAGCAGGTTGGTCCTGTGCCCTGACTTCATTACCAGCAGCTCCAGAATAGTCTCATCAGGATTCCAGCAGGGCAGAGAAGCCATACCTCCGGCAGCCCTGCCAAAGGCGCTCATTTGTCAGAGAGGCATGGAGATCACAGGCCGACAAATCTCCCACGTCTCCCAGACTGTCAAGCTCTTTGCCTGCATATCAAAGACAAAAGAACAGAGCCGGGGAGCAAGAGAGCAGAGCAGCCATTCCATTTAGAGATGGTCCGCTGTTTAAACCCCCCGAGCGTGCCCTTTGAAAATGCCTATTAGCCTGGGTGAGAGAGATTACAAGCAAATAAAATTACATTCATTGTGATATTTGATTTCATAATACCCCCAGAATTATAATTACACCACGCTCACACTTTTCATTTAAAAACCATTTGGCAACAACAAAGAATAAGAGATGGGAATGAGCAGGTTGTGCATCTAGTGAGTGAGTGCACATTATCAGGCCTGTTTCACTAGAAGTAACAATAATGGGAGAAGAATGGAGGCACTAATAAGAATGTAATCAGGTGAGAGAGCGGGATTTAATGATATGGAACACAGGGCTTTATTTTCATCTGCCAGTCTTTTGGTGCAACAACAGGAGAGCGTGAGGGGAAGGAAATGCCTTTTTTTTTCTGGTGTTACATTCCTTTCAGTGGCCGCTATATGGAAGCAGATTTTTTAAAAGGCTTATTACAAACCTGCACAAGAGTCACATCCCCTCCATCATATCTCAGCTGCAACCTGTCTTTCAGGGTTGTACCAAAAGGACAACGGTGTATTACACAGGGAATGTGGGCATATGCTTTCTGGCTTAAACCAACAAGCAGAAGGGAAGAGATAAGAGACATTCTTGGGCGGCACAGAAACGAGGCATGAGAAGGGCCAGCTTGATAGCAGTACTTGTTGTTCTGATGTGTTAAATAGCTGGCCTTCAACACCCCAATCAATCGCTGAGTGAGCCACTGTGTAGCCAAGGGTTGCGTTAGATAGCCAGATGGCTGAAGTCAATGGAGCTCTGCCTGCTCTCTTGTGTCACAAAGGGATGATCATGAATCTGGCCACACAGACCGGACAAAATACATGAAATATTGCAGCCTGAATGTTTTCCTACGTTGATCAGTAGATAGATGTTGTTTCAAAACGTGTCACTGATTAAAGTTCTGTGCTAATCAGCAACAGAATAACAACATTTCATCCCCAAAACATTCAAAAACATAGTTGGCCTTGGGTGGCTATCATGCACATTTTTGTTTTGGCTTGCACAACTGGCTTGTCTGATGTGATAAGTACTACTGTAGATCTCACTGTGTGTAATGATGCCTTCCAACCATTGTATGGTACTCCTGCCACTTGACACAGAAAAGTAAGAGGCAGCCAATACGCCAATGTGCGCATACAAGAACGTCTGCGGGACAAGACAAGCATTTTTGAACGTGCTCCAAGACCTCCAGAGGCCTGTGTTGACTAATCTGCAAACAATCCGCTCTGCAAGCCCCATTGCAAGTGGAAGAACAAGCCCCTTAAGCTGTGACATTAACGAACACAACCAGATAAGATAGGGTTTGTTATCTTGGTGCATGGAACTCCTGCCCAGATAGGAGATAAGAGCCTTTCAAAGCATGTTTGCTGCCAGACAAATTTCCAAAGAACCATGGGAGACAAGCAAAGCCAGGCCTGGAATGCTGAGAAGCCCTGTCAAAGCCAGTCTCATGAAGAATATGATCCCCCTGCCCTTTCCACCTTATTATAACCGCCTTTGGTCTAAAACCAGTGGCTATTCTATGCACAGCTATGTGGACCTTCTTGTGATGAAAGCAGCAATAAGAATCCAATATGCATCAAGAAATGGATCTCACACACAGATGTTGAATGCATGCAGCATCAAACTGAAAAAAAACCCCAATATCATAAGATTGTAACTGCACACGTAGTATATTAGAATAGTAAACCACTACATTTCAATAGTTTAAGATATATCTGCCTTTAACAGTGTCTTTCTGTATGTGTGATGGCACACTGAGATGACAGAACTATTACAATATTAAGTCCTACATAATATTGAATAAATTAACATATGGCATTGGGGTCTGTATAGTATTGTTTATTTGCTGACTGATTTATGATTTGATGCCAGTGCCACTGAGCAACCTGGGAGTTGGCATAACTTGACTGTCTGTATGAGCTAGACAGGATATTTGACTTGTGTTTGCATTTTCTATCAAAACTGGGAGAATTGATTTGTCATCTAAAGGTCTTCAGTTATAAAAGTATGTTTATGCTCAAATTAGTGTACACCCTAACAAGTAATTTTGGTAGTATGAAATGTTACAATGATTAGCTTCCTAAAACTAAGGCTTATTTCTAGTTATATGAGATAAATTAACTTGTTTCCAGTTTTGCTACCTATCCAGTATTTTGGGGCTTTTAATTTCATTTAAATTTTAATAAAAAAAAATTGTTTTTGGCAAAAAAAGAATAGAACTGTCAGAAATAATATGAGTGGGAATGCAGCCTGTATTTTTTGTGTGACAGAAATCATTTGAAAATATAAATAATTTAAATTACTTAACTATAATAGCTATAACTCATGAGTTACAGCTATTATAGTTATAGCTAAGAGGGGGTAAGCGCTGCTTGTTGACTTTCCCCATACAGATTTATCCTGCTGGTCCAGGGATTGACCTAGCAACCCAGCATGCTCTCATTCAAGAGCTGTTCCTGTTTAAACTTGTGTTGTGGTGAAATATGATATAAAAACAGTTAATGTGTACTTGAGATGTTAGCATCTTTTGATAAATAATCCTGCACACATGCTATCTGAAATGTGGCCCCCAAAAATCAATAGCTATTGATTTTGTCCTACATTCCCAGTTTTAAAGGGTAAGCTTTAGCATCTTTGACACCACATACACAATCAAGTAGGACTTGTTTAGATCACTAGGCCCCCTAAGCTAGGGGCATAGCATTTTAAATAAAGAGTCTGAATACTAAATGTATCTGTAAACAACTGCTAAAAAAAACGCACCCTAACTCTATCAAACAGCTTACCATACAGTACACACTACTGAACATATTAGTTGGTAAATTATCTAATCAAACCAAACAGAAACCACCCCATTACTCAACAAAGTTGAATGAACATACTGTACAGTCACTGGTTTACAGTGCTGGTGGTCTAATTCCAATTCCAGCCCTGGCTTTAAGGGAACACTGCAGACAGACAGTTCAATATTTAAGCTCAGTGTTTTCAGCAGGGGGCTAGCACGGTTTTATATGGAAAGATAGGATGTGTCATTTTTTAATGTGTTGTTAATATATAGGTTGTAAAAACAGCCTCCCTGTCAATTTCATAATTTCATATTGGAAAGGAAATCCTCACACATGGAAGCCAAGAACTAGGTGCTGCATCTCTGCCAGCGTCAAACTGAATAAACACTTATGAATATGCCCACACCACCAGAGGGGATGGACTAAATCGTAATTCTCATTCTGCGGCTTGGAAAAACTTCCGCCTTTCCGGGTGCCAAGCGGCTCTGAGGCGATCCCAGTGATGAGCCAGGGAACGCTCTGCTAACTGAGCTCTGGAGAAATACGGTCACGGCAAGATCCATATTCAAATAAACTTCACTCTTGGCCCGTGCACACAAGCCATGTTGTCACCAGCTGGCAGTGTCTCTCACCGCCCCTTCAAATACTGAGCCACTTTTGATTAACGTCTCTACGGCTAATCATGTGCGCTGGCTGTGCCAAATTGGACGAGCCACGTATGGCCTCCATTTGCCTTGAAATCTCTCTTTTTTTAAAAAAAAAAAACCTCGTTCTAAGCATTTGAGAGCCTCCCTTTACACAACCCACCCCTCCCCTAAGTCTTCTCTTGTCTAGTGCCCATACATAGAACAGAAAGGGTGGTGTGGCGGCACGGTGCCATCCTGCGGGTCCCTGAGTGAGAGGACTATCGCTGCCAGATGCACCCAGCTGCATAAATGTTATTCATTTTTTATGGCTTGTGTACATAATATGGCCAGTGTGGGAGATTGTGAGGTTCCACTAAAGGCTGGAAAATCCTCAAAATTGAATCAAAGTGGAAAACTTATTTTGGCTGCTGGCTGTTCTGGACCTCCTTCTTTTCCATCTCCCTTAATTCTCTTCTGCTCCTCCCTGTCTTACATTGCGCTCTCTGAGGTTCTTCTGTGAGTGATTTACAGTATATTCTTTCTCCTAGGCTGCATTGGCTGGACTCCTTACACAGCCATAGCGGTGGTGGTGTTAGACAGCCAGAATATTTGTCATAGGTCCAGAGGTGCAAAGACATTAGACAGCACTTTGTCACCAGGGTCTGGAATTCACACCATTTGGCTGTTTCCAAGTCAGCTCCTTAACCGCTGACTGCCCTGGTTTCTGTCAGCTGCCGCTCTGTTGACATTGAGGGCTAAAATAAGACGGCAACATGGAAGGATGTATGCCGCTAGCCTTTTTAGGTGGTCAAAACAACATGCAGTCTACAAAGAGTGCTGTGACAGGGATCCACTGCCAAAGCCCTTGACTTGGTGCTCTCTCCCTCAGTTCACAGTTCAGATATAGTTTAGTGGTTTAGAATGGCTCTTGTCAGGGTTTGCTAACCCCCGCAGAGAGATGGGCTTGAACTCAGAACAGAGCCACAGTCTCCCAAATCACCAGGCCCAGTGGAGGCCCCAGCAATCCAAATGTGATCGTGGCGGGGGCCTCCAGTCTCATTACCAATCTCCATTTCAAAACAGCCTTCAAATGGGAACTAATGCATTAGCTCTCGCTGGGGGAAAAGTCTAGGGAGCCACTACATAGTAGCGCAAAAAACGCTTTCATACATGTTTTATCAGCGGGGGAAGAGTGAGCAAGAGAGAAAAGGAGCTTGGACTGAACCATTCATTTGTTGCCCATCTTATTAGCTTGGCACTGTGTTATTAGCTGCCATTGTGCTCTATAAAAGCCCCTTAGGCCTGTTCCACTGTTCGCTGAATCTGGGGTGAGCTCTGTGCCAAGGGCTTTTTGGAGGTATTTGAGACCATGAAAATTCAATCCCAAACCCTAAGCATTGAGGTTTCTCACAGATAAATGAAGAGGATTAGTGGAACAATAAAACAATGTCTTACCTCAGATACCACCGTATCCTATTAATTGGGATTATAGTGGAGAAATGTGTAAAAAAACACACAATCGTGTATCACAGTCGCTTTTTAGTGACAAGCTGTTACATGAAGCCCTGTCATAGTAACAATGTTCTATCAAATAGGAAATACGGTCCAAATTATGAACAAGTGAATATAGACAATAAACAATGCAAAGAAAAAAAAAGAAAAAAAAAAAGCATGGACACATGTGAAGAATAGCTCTGAAAAGAGCTGACAGTTGCAGACACTGTAATAACCCACCTTGGGTTGGATATGCTAGGCAATGTGTCAATTGATTCCCATCTGATGATGGACTGTGTGCTGAAATAAATTGACCTTGCCAGACGATGAGTGAAATTGATGGAGCTTTTCATCTCCGGAGGGCCGTTCCACACTCAGCCGTAAAATGGATAGAGCACAGGACAGAGTGATTGAGTCGGGGGGAAATGTAAGGTGTGTGTTTTTCTTCTACCAAAGCTTGCTTGGTAAATAATAGTTACAGGAAAAATCACTATGCAGTAACAAGTACAGGGGTTAAGTACCTGTTGTTGACTAGATGATTAGGACTAAAAGCACACAGAGTTAAAGTGAAGCTGGCCACTGACAGATGCTACCCGTCTGAGGAATATGTGGCTCAATTACCGTGAGCATAAATTGAAAGTGATAGTAATTTAAGTCTTCCCAATACGCCTGCCCCATTCTGGCAAACAGTCTTTTCAAGGAGCCCTTTTAAAAAACCCTGCTGGAGTGTGTGGAACACAGGAGCGCCATTGATTTTCAATAACATCCCCTAATGACCTGGCCACGGTTTGATCCACGCTGTCATTATGGGCTGATACCATGGGACAGGATTGGTGGGTCTCACAGCGCACAGCAGAAAGATGAGTAGTCAGGGCATTATCAGGATGAATTGGCCATCTCTGGACAGGCGGCAAGCACAGCCGAGGTCTCGTCAATAACAGGACGGGGCGCCTCAGGGCTCCCTCCGCGGCCCACTCCAGAGCGTCTTCCGGCCTCATTAGAAAAGCAGATGAGTGGTGTCCATGAGGAGGGGAGGCGTATGAGAAGAGAGAGAAGCATCTCCTCCACCATCCGATAGCCTGCCTCCCAATCATTGCTCCTCTTAATGAGTCCAGACCGCAGGTCAATATGCCGCTGGGCTGCCAGTCAATACCGGTTACCTGCAACACAAACACTCAAAACCTGCTTTCATACAAAATCAATGTCCTATTAGTCCCTCCCTGTATTGCCTTGGCCCAATCTCATCGATCCCCTCTGAAAAGCTCTGCAGCCCATGTATGACAGATTACGGTCAAATGATCTGATGGCTTAGGCTACTCTGCCAGCCAAGTCCGTTGTCTTTATGATTTCAAAGTAATAGCTTGATATCAGATGAGCAAATACTCTAAATGCTGAAAACTGAGGCACAAGCATTATTGGCAAACCTATCAACCTCACATCAACATTCCCCTCAGTAGGTTTGGCTTACAGACAAATTCAGTTCTTGTAGTCAGCACTGAAAATGAGTAACAGGATGAAAGACAAGCAGCAGATGTATGACATTAGGTCCAAACTTTATTCCGTACATTTTAAACCATGAATGTTCATTTTCATTTTTTTGCACGCCTAAAACTCTACTTGTTTTGTATACAAGAGTCTAAGAAAAACAACTGCACATAACCACAAGTTTGACAGAGAAAGTCCTTTTGCCGCCCACTTAAAAGTGTCCTTCTTTTCTGTCTGGGACTGGTCCAGTTTGTGACTTGGAAGTCTTTTAATAATTCCATCATTATTTCATTGGTAAATATAAACATCAGTTAATCCAAGTTTCTGTCAGAATCACCAGTAACCTCTGTTCCCTCCAGGTGATCTCTCCATTAGGGTGCTGTGTGCTGCTTTGCATAGATTGCAGATGATCCTTCTAGGCCCCTTTACAACACCCTCCCTTCATACTTTCCATCCATTGGCCAGGCTTGTCTGTTACCTTAATATTCAACAGGGAGGTGATTCCCCATGTTTCATTTAATTTTGTTTTTCTAGAAATGGTTAAAAAGCCTAATAAATTTACACGGTAATTTTGCAGCGAAGGAATATCAACAAGTTATTTACATCAGTATTCTTTACAGAGACTGAACAAAGACCTCATAATATATATTTATCTGCATATCTCAAAGGCAAAACAAATGAACAAAACAAATCTGTAATGTAACATTGTACATTGTCATCATTGAGGATATCCTGGTACCATGAGGTTAAATTACTGAAGGTTGAAACCAAAATCCAGTCTTTACAGTGGGTCATAATGGATATGTCTCACAATCAACTGGGATAAATATTGTAAAAGGTGTGACTAATGCACAAAATACATAAAATTCATAGAAATGATATCTATACATGGAACAAGGATAGGAAATGTACAAACTCATTTCATGACCTCTCTTTTCGCACAAAGCTGAAAAGAAGGTATTGGATTAATATATTAATAATTATCAAATATTTAAATCGGATATAAACATACACATATTTGTGTTCTCTCGACATTATTCAACCTTCAGTCCACTAAAAATAAAGTCATGGCATGTGCTTAATCAGCCTTACACACCTTTACTTTGTACAATCATACCCTTTCCCTTAGGGAGTTTTGCTCTTCCCTGGTGAAGAGCAGTGCATTTTGTTCACAAGAAGATTTCAGATTGGGGGAGTGGGGCTTGTGAGTGCATCTACTAAGACTTTGTGCACTTTTCTAAGAAGCTACCGTGCCTCTACCTCTTTGGGGTTGCGAGATGGGGAGTAGTCCCGTGGGTCCTGGGTGGTAGTGAGGGGGGTAGTCCTCCTGGGTGAGGCTGGCCTGGCACTGCCGGCTGGCACGAGGGGTGGGGGGGCACTAAGTGCGGCAGTAGGGGGTGTTCTGTTCAGAAGGCCGTTGTGTCCTGTGGAGGGGCTGAGTCTAGGGTAGGGCATGCCGCCTAGGTGAGGCATAAAGGGGGGCATGTGCGGTAGATGACCTTCCATTGGGGACTGGTGCAGCTGATGGAGGCGTGCTCGGTCCAACTCCTCCCTCAGGTGGAGGCGCTCCCGCTCCTCTGCCTGTTGCCTCATCCTTTCGTGTTCTCTGCGCACCTCCAAAAGGTGCTCATGGTGAGAGTAGTCATGAGCCTCCCTCTCGCGGTAGGCTCGTTCCTGTTCGTACACACTGGGGAAGCGATGTCCTTGCTCGGCCCTGAGCTGGAAGTCCATGCGTCGCTGCAGGTCCAGGTTGCGGTAGGCTTCTCTAAGTGGATCCCAAGGGAAGGCTGGGTGGGGCAGGCGCTCTCTTCCTGCCAGAGGGCTCACTCCCATGAAGGGAGCCATACGAGCCCGGTCTAGCACATTTAGGCTGCCCATCTGGGGCATGGCACTCATGGAAAGGGGCAGCGAATGTGCCATGGGAACACCATGCAGACCCGGTGCTGGGATGTCACCACGTGGTGAGGGAAGAGGGGGCTGCTGGGACAAAGGTGGGTGGTGGTGGTGTGGGTTGACAAGAGCAGGAAGAGCTTGGGCAGGTGGTTGGGGAGCAGGCTCGGAACTCACCACCATGACCTCCTGCTCCTCTTTCCTCTCCTCCTTAATCTTCATGTCATTTTTCACTTTGTGGAGGAGCTCTGCAGGTGGAGGCTCTTTCCTCTCACTGTCCTTGAGTGTAGGTGGGGGCCCACCTGCCATCTTCATGCTCTGCTCATTGATCACTGCCTTGGAGTATGGAGAAGGAGAGCGGTGGGTTGGTTTGATGGAGTCTTCTGAGGGTCTCCTCTCTAGCATCTCCTTGCCAGGTGAGCGGCTCTCCTTTACTTTCACATCAGCCAGCGTGGAGGAGTCTCTGTGGCGCTCCAGTAGCTCCTTCTCCGCCTCACGGACCCGGTCTACGCTGCCACTGTGATGGCGTCCCGAATCACTGGAGTTCTGGCTGTTGGAGCGTATCAGGCTGCTGATCTGGTAGCTGACCGGTGCAGAGGCTGGAGAGGAACGGTTAGAGTGGCGGTTGCGTTCCACAGAATCCCTGTAATGACATAATAGTTTAGTCCTGTAGAGGTGGATTGTGTTTAGGTATTACATTTCTACAATAAATTTCAAGTTATAATTGTCTTTCAAAACTTACAGGTTACCATGCTCTTTTCTTCCTCTGTTCATGTTCACTGGCTTTAAATTTGACAGTAACACCTGCTAGAATATCATCCACAGAAATCTGTACAATGTATCTTTGACAGAGCTGCTTGTTTCCTGTTTGATTTAAGTCTGTTTCTTGGTTGGATAGATGAATTACATTTATCACAGTTTTCCACAGATACTAGTAATGGACTGGAGAATTGTTATTTTTTCTTTAGTCTTTAATTGTGCATCTTTCTTTCTCCAAAGTTGATTTGTGTTTTCATTTTGTCCAAACATAATTTGGTCATCTTGGATATATGCTAATGTTCACCAGAAAAGGGATCATTACTGTGGCCATGTGTTTAGAGTTGTGATCATGTATTTGTGTGCTTATGTTTTTTTTTTGCAACCAAATATTCACAATTTCTATCCTTTACATTATTTTTTATTGTGGGTAAGATGATCAGATTGGTTACCTTCTTGGATCACATCATGCTTTGAAACAATACAGTGACAAGAACTCTCAGGTCACATGTTGGATTGTGATGATAACGAACATTTCTAGTATTTTTTTTATTGCTGAAACAATATTGTTCACTGAGTAAAAGTGGAAGCTAATATCCTCTAAATAATATTCAAAAAGTACATAAAAAAAGCAAACATTATTTTCATCATCCTCAAACTCACCTGTCTTTATCCTTCTCCTCTTTTCCGATGGACGAGTCTCTTTTCTCTCTTTCCCGTTCCCTCTCTCTCTCTCTTTCTCGTTCCCTCTCTCGCTCTCTCTCGTGGCTGTTGGCTGAGCTGCTCCTCTCAGTGTCTACAGTTTTGGGCCACTGTGGCGGGGTGGGGAAAGATGGCGGGGTGCGTCGAAGCCTGTTCCAGGTGTCGTGGTGGGGGCTGCCAAACGTGGGCAATCCTCCTGGCCCCTCCTTGGTGCCAAACACACTGTTGGACCCTGGAAGGAAGGGAGAGACAGGCGTGGGACCCACTGTAAGTTAATTTCACACAAAACCTTCTTGAGGACACATAAGATGAGAAAGACTCAACAACAAAAGCTGCTTTTGTCTTTGTCTCTGGAGGTTCTCTCACTGAAGCTGCTTGAAAGAGTTAGAGGTTAATGGCTCCTCCCACCCAAAGAAAAAAGTCTACTCATTTGCTTTTGGACTAAAGCCCCCCCCCCCTCTTTTTCTGAACTGGATGAACAAGGGAGACTCACTTGCCCTCTAGAGTTGAGGGCTGTGAAAAGCCAAGGGAGACCTTAGCATTCCACGGCATGTCTATTCCAATCACATCCATTTTCACAACAGGGTGACCGATTTGGCACACAAAAATAGGAAGGATGAAGAGAAAGAGAGAAAGGCAAGATAGAGAAGGATGCAGGGGGGAAAGAGACAGCCCTCCATGGTGGTGCAGTAGGGGCTTGTCAAATAATTAATAAATGAATTGCCACCAAACAGCAGACCTGGGAGGGCCTGTTGGCAGTAGTGCAGCCAGATTAAAGCCAGGCTGTTGGGGACATAGTTGGTGGATGAAGTGGAGGCAGGGAGGAGGTTTGCTGTGGTGTGTTGTACTGCCTTGTTGGGCCTCCCTGGGCTGCTTTGACACAGAAACTAGAGCAAAGTGTCTTGATTTTTTTTTTCCTCCCCTCCTGGCTCTCCCTGTGGTCTAACGCTGTCCTGCTCTGTTCTGTTACTGGCCACAGGGGCCAGATTGAAGGGGGGAGCGGTGGAGGAGGAGAGGGGGCCAGCGCTTACCAAGCGAGGGGTTGCCTAATCCTCCGAAGGCACTGCTTGAAAGGTTGCCGAGGCCGCCAAAGGAACTGGAGCGACTGAAAGGATCTGCAAAATGCCAAACAGGGATTAGCAAAGGGGGGGGCTGGGTAGTGGTGCTCACCACAACACCAACCCGTTCCACTCGGCTTTTTTCTTACAAGCGAGCTGATTTTTTTTTTTTTTTAGCGCTGCCACCCTAGCTCTCTGCCTGGTAATCCTGCAGTAGCCAGGCCTCCTGGATGCTGGATTCACTGCCACTAACTGGAGTGGAGTGTCTCTGACCCTGCTGGGGCTAGTGGAACTACACTGCTTGATGGGGAAATGAGTTTTGAGTTGTTGGAGCTGAGCAGGAAATGGACTGTGATAGAGTAGGGGAATTGGAAGGTTGCATAAATTAAGCTAAACAGACCACAATGGCTTAACTATAGAATCATTGTCTGATGGGCTCCACTGACGCAGACTAAAGACTCCAAATTTATAGTAATAACGCAAATATTTACCCTGAGAAGTCAGTGGACACCATCAATCAATTTGCATCCCAATTTTAATTCAACAAAACCCATCAGGAAATGCAGAACTTATCTACAGCTTAGGGTTTAAGGATTTTCAGGATTTTGAGACAGCTGCGCTGGGGCTTGTTGATATATCAGAAAATACAACAACTGAGAAATCTCCTCTGCCTCACACATGGATTCCCTGGATAGGGAATTTTTCTTTCACTAAGTCTTCCTCCTCAGTGCACCATGTATTCATAAGAACAAAATGGGTTGACTCAAGGGCTTATTCCATGGAATCAACTTGCCACTCTGACCCAAAACAGTGTCTCAAATAAAATGGTGGAATAGATATATAAATTAAATGAATAAATAAATGAATAAGTAATAAATGCACAAATAAATCCAGCAACATTAACTAACCTCCATTATTGCTGCTATGAATTACTGACTCAACTTGGCATGCCCATAGAAAATAGTGTCATATATGCTGTTGCACTACATATAGTTTGCCCAAACAAATGAAGGATGACAAATAGGGCTGGAGACTGGAGACTAAGCTAGCTATGTCTTTTTAACAATCCCACACAGAGTTATTTAAGGCTGTGTTATGAATAACACTGTTGTGATTTCATAATGACTAAGCTCTCCATTACCGTGAACTTAAGCGTTTGCTCAAGAAGTGACTATACTGGCCAGCTGGACTCCATATTAACCTTCAAATGAACCTCAGATCAAAACCAGTAATATTAAGGCTTTAAATTACACCCTATTGGCTTATAATGTGTTTAAAACATGAGTTCAAGAGAGAGAGGGATGGAGCGAGAGAGAGATGGAGAAAACGAGGAGATAAATGTATAAGAAAATTTGAACATGGAGTTACTTACACTTACCTGCCAAATGGCTAGGAGGCAGGAAGCCGCTGGGGTGGGGGGCAGGACCGTACGGGGAGGGAGCTGGGTGGCCGGAGCCTATCAGACCAAAGAGGACATGACAAGGTTATTATTATCCAATTAGACAGTTATAAAGTCTCTAATTAGCCATAAAGAGAGAAACAGATACTAAAAAGCCATAACTAAAATGTGAACAGGTATTTTCTGCGACAGTAAAACAAATTTGTTGAATATGCATGTACGCTAGATGAGTTTAGAGACGGCTGAGTAATGCCACTGAGCAAATTAGCAACTGATATTTTGCTTTTATTGCAGCATGTTTGTGTGTGAGTCTATAGCTGGTTATTGAGGTCAGTTCCTGACTGTGCAACAAGCTGGCCTCTTTCACAAAACACTGTTACCATCACCCATATTTCATGAATTGTTAATGAAGGAACCAATTACAGGAGTGCCTCTGACACACCACTGCATAATTACCAGTCAAAGGCCGATCTCCTCTCTGTTGCCCTCCAACGCAGGGCAAATCAGTCAATTACCTAACCGAGAGTCATCCATATTCATAGACATATCTGACTCCCTTTATGGGCAAAACATTTGCTACAAAAGCACTATAATTAAGTGAACATTACAAGAGAGGAGAGAAAAAAATTAGGCCATTACAGTGGTGGAAGAACAATGCCGACATGCAGCTATAAATGCTCATTTACATAAAGACAAAAATGCCATTGGAAGGCTTTGAGAATGGCATAATATGAGTGTTTTGAACGATTTGTCTTGGAGGGTGCAGTTAATCAACCTGCACTTGGAACTGGAAGACCCCACTGACCTGTGGAAGAGAAGAGGGGTCGTGCCAGGTCATGAGGGTACGGGAACCCTGGGAAGACTCCTGGAGCTGGGGGTCGACTGAACAGGTCCAGCTTCCCATTCATGTCTAGTTTGTGAGGGTCCAGCTGCATTTGCTATAGTTGAGAGAGGCAGAGACAAGGAGAGGGAGACAAAGAAAATTAAGTCAGTAGGCAACAGCCCCAAACATTTCCAATAACAGAATGAGAGGGATTTATCCGCAGCTACACTGGGTGAGAGATCAGAGGAAGACAGATACATCAACAATGGCTCCATGTCTCCAATTCTGGCCAACTGTCTTATAACAAATATGTGTAAGCTGATTAGGGACACTAAATCCTTGGTAACTGGGGTTCCGGGTCCAAGAAGGACTGACACCACCGGGCCAGTGGTGAGCCCACACTATCCTTTGTCAGTGATTATTTCTTGTCTATGTTCACAAGTTTGGTCAATATAATTATAACTAGCTATTAACCATTTTAGCTGTCTCAGCCGGCGAAAGTCTCTAGTGAGCATGCTCTATGGGTGCATGGGGCCCATAGAGCGTGCGCAGTATGTTTTCATCCGGGTAATTTCTTTACAGCAGGAAGTGGCTTTTTTTGCTTCATGAGCTGAGCAACTTTCATACGAATGAATGGGGCCCCGCCTCTGACGCTGTATCCAGTTCTCTATATACATTAATGGGATCAATAAAGTTCTTCTTCTCTTCAGTGCATTAAGCCATTTACAGAACCTTTATTCATACTTAGGAAATGTAACCCTCTTACTGTATTTTTGAGAATGTGTTTGTTGAAGATTTAGACAACACAACAGGACACATAATTTCTGTGGGATTTTGTGTAACTATTAAAGGACCAGTGTGTAAGAGTGTAAGATTTAGTGGCATCTAGTGGTGAGGTTGCAGATTGCAACTAAATGAATACACCCCCCCCCCATGCGTGTAGGAGAACCCATGAAGGCCGCAAAACTTATGAAGAACGTGAAAGGCCCTCTCTAGAGCCAGTGTTTGGTTTGTCCATTCTGGGCTACTGTAGAAACATGGCGATTCAACATGGTGGGCTCTGTGGAAGAGGACCCATTGGCTATGTAGATATAAAAGGCTCATTCTAAGGTAACGAAAACACAATGATTCTTATTTTAAGGTGATTATACACTAATTTAAACATACTTATGAATATTATATTCCATTTTTGCCAAGTCTGTTCCGCTAGATGGCGCTAAATTCTACACACTGGACCTTTAACTTTTACCACTTTCTGTACATTTTATGTGATCTGCCTTTCCCACCCACAGAATCTCAACACATAGTTTTTCTGAACCCAATAACACAAAATGTAACTATGACATGATGCCCTTCTATGTACTATATATATTATTTGGGTTGTTATTCCAAAACCAATATATTATATCTAGTTTTCAATAACAGCAAGACTCCGGCAAGACATGATTTTCCATCTCACGCACCTTCATTTTCTGCTGGTGGTGGTAGATCTGCCATGCGATCTGGACATGCACTGCGCACCACTTGCCAGGTTTCTAAAAATTTAGAGAGAAACCGAGGTTAGCCGGCTGGCTTTGATATGGGGAGCTAAAAATGGATTCTGGCATTGAGATTTTCTGGCCAAACTACAAAGTGGGAACTCGTCAGAATTTTCAACCAGGCAACGGATTAAGAAAATCTATCCCTGACTTTAACCCCATAGAGACCTCAAAGCTAACCTTAGATACAGCCAAAAGCCTGCATTTCTTTGAACACTGATTGTTGAAGAATTTGTAGTTTTTGACTTTGTGGCCTGGCCAGAGAGATGAAACATTTAACAGAAGATGGACAAGTCAAACACTTACCCTAACAGATGTCCTGAATGGATCTGTTATCTGTATGGACAAACATACAATCATTATCATCATCCACATAGAATGAGTACCCAAAATATACAGTCGTGCGGACCTCATCAGCAGTACTGGGGGGCTCAAATCACATTGGGACTATACCCATTTAAAAATTCATGCCCTTACTTTTAGTCACTTTGGATTCATATGTCCATAGAGGTGCATAAGAAGAAATGCCTTGTGCCAGAGAGATGTGAATGCAAAGACATGCACTCACATCTGTCTGAGACACATATGTACTACATGTGTGGCTCACTGGAAGCAACAGAGCAAGACCAGAATATTCGGGATGGCCTGTTGCTTACCCGTGGATCCTTCTGTAGGAGTGTGTGAGGTACTGCTCCAGGACGTGCCGCTACATCGATGGGATTGGATGCCTGAGAGAGCCAGAGGGAGAGAAAGAGAGAGAGAGAGAGAGAGAGAAAAGGAGAGAGATAAAGAATGATCAGACAGATATCATTATGACATTTATAACTGACTGAAAAAAGGACAGAATTTATTACATACTGTTCATTCAAACATTAGGAGATATTTTGACCTCATATGATGACTCTAAAAATGGGGTGTTTGGCTAACTTAAGGGTGTCCTCAGCAGAAAAAGGAATAGTTTTGTTTAATTATGATATGTAGTCAACGTTAATGTCTGTGGCATGGACGCATATAAGAAACTTTAAGAAACTCTTCCAGCTAGTGACGCCAGCATCACTATAACCTTATATCCTCCCTCAGTAGCGCTATAGCCCACTAATCTTCAACTATTGCGACTGCAAAGCTGATGTCAGTAGTTAAAACTGCAATGATGCTGCAGTCACTGAGTCATGCCAGAGTAACACATCTCTGATCTCTCTGATCTCCTCTTCAAGTCTTTGGAGCGCAAGTGCCTAGATCAGCCTTATTAATCCATCCCTACATCAGGGATAGGAAGATCCTGCAGGGTGACCCGGGTCACCAGCCCCCAAAAGCAAACACAGCCACACATCCCAAGCCTCCCCCCAAGCATCTCTCCAAGAATACTTAGCAGGGGCTTTGGACGAATAAGAGTGTTCCTTGAACCATCTGGAGGGGCCTTTGACAAAAGGGCCCCTCCATGACAGAGCCCGCTGGGAATAAGGCCAGCGGATTTAGGCCAGCTTTGATTGGTGGCTTACACTGGGTCACAGCCGCTGGGCATCTGCCAGACAGACCCACACCCTCCCACCTCTTCCTATCCATCCCATCCCCCTGCATCGCTCCTCCTCTGCTCTTCTAGACAGGTCTACTTAGGTCAACATAAAGTTCTGACAATGGTTCAGGTCCAGTCAAATCTGAGAGTTTGCATAGCCTGTAATAATTGATTTAAATGGGAAGGAGTGAGGTTTATTAGGATCCTGTTTCCCTTTTTGAGTATCTGCTGTTTTTCTTACCCAAGACAGACAGCAGGAAGAATTTTGTGTGGTAAAATATCTAATGTAGTACAGTATGTGTTGTGTGTATTTCTTCCATGGATATAACTTTCAGTGATATTTCTTTAATGGCATATATACAATATATTCAAAATGATGATCCTTGCATAGGCAGCAACCATCCTCACTCCACCTCGTCTCTGGATACAGGTGTGCTAATGGCCTAAATAAGTTATTTAAATGTTTATTGCGAATGAAAACCTGAAGAAACTTGGCTCATGGAGGCAAATGGCTGATAAATACTGGCATACAATATATTACCCATCTGATTATACCAATTCCATGCAGTCTGTTTATTATTACTATTCCCATTTCCCATTATTACTATCTCAGTCATTTTGACCCATGCGATTCCTTGGTACTCTTGACACACAATAGAACTTTTAAATTGTTTTTTTACACTTAGAATTGGTGACTCTACTTGAGTCTATTTTGAGTGTGTTTTATGAAGAATAAAAATCTTTTGCATTTTGGCTTATTTTTTGTGCAATACGGGTGAGTTTGTGCTTCACTTGTGTATGAGCTTGTGCGCCTTTAGTGCTCATGCTTGCTTGAATTTTATCTGTAAGTTGTGGTTTTTGGGTAGGGATGTGGGGCTGACCTTGGGCTGGAAGGCTCCTTGCAGCGAACTGAAGGGTCCTGAGTGTGGGAGCAGCGGGGGCATGCCTGGCATGGTGGGGGGGTAGGAGGGGAAGAACTGGGGAGAAAAGGGAACGGTGGGAGACACAAAACCTTAAAAAAATCATACAGAGATACGTACCAGACTCAAGCATATGCACACACAAACCCACAGCCACAATAAATGCTCTCATGGCAACATTCAAATATATCAAATATTTGATTTGCCAAATGCAAACAATAAATTTTAATTAGAACTCACATTTGAATGTCTGATGAATGGATTGTCCAGTTTAGGTGTGTATTTGTCGAACTGCAAGATATAAGAGAGAAAAGAATTAGGAAACAAATGTCCACCATGTTATGTACTTTTACAAAATCCTTCATGCATAAGCCTCTTTTAATAATAACATCTCATTATTTTTACATCAAGAAAACAAAACACATGATCAACATCTGCAAATGGTAATAAGCAGGGTTTTGGTCCAGACTAATAAGCCCTGGAGTGAAGCAGCTGGCTTGCACCAGTCATGGGTTTACTTAAACTGCATGGTCAGATAGGCAGTTAAATTACTAACAATACGACCGCTTTAGCCGACTGCCAAGGTGAAGACAGCCTGCATGATTTTCCAATTGAGCATACAGAGGTTGGGCGTTGGGGCCCAGCTTGGGAATCAGACCGTTTTAAAACCAGACCAGTTGTTTCTATCCACTGGAAAATTTGTAAAAATGTGAATCTAATTACTTTTGACTGCTATGGCTTTCCTTTTTTTAGAACATGCCCCAATGCTATAGATGGGAGGGCAGTACGAAGAAACATATAGCTTGTTTTTGGTGTTGGAAAACCAGACTTCAAAAGAGATTTAGTCAAGAAACAGGCCAATTCTCTGTTCATAAGATCATGGAAAGAATATATGGAGCCTCTTGTTTGAGCAGTCTGTCTTTTATGATTGAAACTGAATCGAGTCGATGACATTTGCAATGGTTAGGCTAATTCAGGACAGATCGGCATGGAACTGACATAACCTTGAAATGCTGAATTGATGTGAGGAAACCTTTTCTGTGGCAGAGCTTGTGCCTAGACTAGACTGACAAAAATAATCTCAGTTGTAATTTGCCATATAAAACTATGTCCTTATATGAAAAACAGTTTCTGATCATGTCCTGAACACATGGGAATCTAGTCAGTAAACTGAGAAGGAGAGGAGGGAGAGAGAGAGAACCGAGAATGTTGTCCTGTGTATGAATGGAGACTTTGTATGTCTGTTCGCAAGCCAATACTGGCTCTCTATTTTGAAACAGGCTAATTACAAGTGACAGTAACTTATTCCTATTCCGCAAATACACAAACCATTTGCAGGTACTTTTTGCGAGTGTTTTCACAAAGCTCTCTTGGCAGGCGCAGACGTTTTTGGTTTACATAAAACAGGAAAATGAGTGGGTATGAATCAGTGTTTCTGTGTGCGCGTGTGCTGCAACACGGGTGGTTGAGGGGGGAGCGGGTGTGGGCTTGGCTAGGCTCCTGGTGGAGACACAGGGTTTGGGTCAGGGGCCCTCTGGTGAAGCAGGGCCATTCACATCTGCACACAAAATGGCAGCAGTGGCGGTGATGGTGTTGGCGGGCTTGTTCGTGGGTGATAATGGGCCCAAATCAAAGACAGACAGCCTATTGAGAGGAAACGCCGAGCCAGCTTCCGAGCTCATTAAACAGGTCCTCTGCATTTCTGAAGGCGCGGCCTGTTTAATGTCTGACACTGGGAGAGGGATTCATGCCGCTTTACGGCCTTGTAAAAAAAGGGAAAAAAAAGAAAGAAAAAAAACCTCTTGCCCCCGTAATTTATGGTGCCTGTCACAGTTTTACAGTAAACAGCTTTGGCTAATTAAAGCTTAATATTTCATCTTATAACAATTAAGGATATTCCTTGTCCAAAGACATGGCAGGGGCAAGGGGGCGGGGTAGGAAAGACACTCAGTGCTGCCATTTGGCAAGCCAGCTGCTTGAGGGCGTTGAACAATAAACAAATATAGAGGCTTCATAATTTCATTAATTACAGCTATTAGCCAAGGGCTGTTACATAGTTGAAATGACATGGGCCGTCTAGAGAGCAGGAGAAAATAAAAGAGAGAGAGAGAGAGAGAGCGAGAGAGAGAGAGAGAGAGAGAGAGAGGGAGAAAGAGAGAGGATGCACAACCGGGCCATACTCAGTTTTCCTTTCATGACAAAACAGTAAAAACAACCACAACATCATCATTACTCCTGCCTCTCTAAGCAAGCACCAAAGGGAAGAAAAACAGCATTGTTACTGAGAGGAGGGAGGGAGGGGAAAAGGCATAAGTTAAGTAACAACACAGTTTCAATTAAACGAAAAAAAAACAGTAGTTGACATTAATGGCAGTCTCAAGTCCCACCATAACAACACAGGAAGAGATGTACATCACTGGCTACATAATGCCAGCATTAGCTAGATGAGGAAAATCGCCTCTTTCATCTTCAAAGAGAGGGCTGTGTACTGTATATAATTCCTACCATGTCAGGAATAACCAGCAGACCAGATAACAGCATGTGTGTTGGCTGAAGAACCGTCTAAACGGCCTCTATACTTATCTGAGACTGTGCCATAAATACCAGAGCTTTGATTTCTAATGTACAGGATGGGGATAATCTTGGAGCGGGGCCTTAATGGGACCACAGGCTCTTAATCAGAGGTCGTGACATGATGGATTAGATCTATTAGACTAATGCCAAAAAGCTACAAATGGGGCCCCCGTCTGAATTGACTGTCAGAGATTGCTGTGCATTTGAAATGATGGATGAATAGTCATAACCTTTTTTCCTCTGTACTAATCTGAGAGCTGCCAGTTTGACCCCCCTCCCCCCCCAAACTTGATGGCAGTCAAAGCACGGAAGCAATTAGAAACATTATCAAAACAGTTTAGCAGTGATGTCATCCCCCCTTCATCCGCAATGAAGTCATTTGAGAGACTGCAAGGCTTTGAATTTGTCATTGGCAAGTATGGTTGCTGCGGAGCTGCACGCGCATACACACATGTGGCAAGGAACTTGCACACAAATATACAGGCCTACAGGAATGCATTCACACACGCGCACACACACACACACTGATCTGTTTGACGGCGCCTTTGTTGCTCTTAGTGAACAGGCAAATGAAAACATTCAAAACCATTTAAAACACATCCATATGCAAACAATTGAAAATCCTGCCTCCAGGCAATTCCCCTTTTTTGATCCCTGCCAAACACCGAACAGTAAAATCTATGTAAAGTTAAGAACGAGATGAATAATCTAAATAAATTCTGGTAATGTTGGCCTGTTTGGCAGACATGCCATTAGACAGAAAATGGCCTTTATGAAACATGATGCATATTGTGGATGTTAGTATAATTTTAACATGTAATTCCACTACATGTTTCAGAATATATGCATACTTGGTCTGGTTTGACCAACCTGAGCAGCAACTTGCATGTATATGGAAACTAATAGACGTGCTAGTGTGTGTGTGTGTGTTTGTGTGTGTGAGTGTGTGTTTGAGGGGAGGTGGCACTATTTGTCCTTTTTATAGTGGATTGGATGTGGTGCTCCCAGATTCTCATCAGCTCTCAGACTTCAGCAGCAGGACAGTTTGCAAAAATCAAAGAGCAGAAAATTCACACTGAATCAGTGTCATATTTTTCGAAGGGGGTGGTTTCTACAGCTAGGGGGACATATTTGGTGAATTTTGGGGTAAAGAAAAAAAAGGGAGGAGTTGATTGAAGAGGAAATTGGGAGAGGTGACAGGTGGGGGGTGGGAAGTTACGGGAGCTTTTTTTACTTATCCTCACATTTCTGGCTTGGGTACGCACCATGGGGGGTGCGGTGGGCGGGGTGAGGATGGCGGCCGGGGGCAGACTGGCGGGGAAGGGCGTGAAGGTGTGCTGGTGGGTGTGTTGGTGCTGGTGCATGTGCTGGTGTTGGTGATACTCGGCCCTCAGGAGCGACACGGGGGCCAGCGGCGAGGCGGACGGCCCCCGGCCCCGCTCTGAAGTCTGAACCAGGAAGCGGTTGTTCAGCTCCTGCCTCAGGAGGTCATGCTCTGTAAGAAAGGAGAGCGAGGAAAACCAAAAAAAAAAAAAAAAAAAAAAAAGAAAGAAAAAAAAGGGGGTGGGGGAGGGAAGGGGGGGACACAAGAAAAAAAAGGCACGGGCGCCCAGTCAGTCTTCACAACAAGGGTAGAAGAGAAGAAAGAAATAGTCACCTGGCATTCTCTGTTTCTCCAGCTCATGCTGTGAGGGTTTTCTACGTGGGGACTCATTGGTGGTGGTAAGAGAGTTGCCTGTGACAATGTGCCAATCAGAATCCCCGAATGAGGCTGGCAATACATGATTGGTTGGTTGAATGATATCAACAGGCTGGTATCTAAAGACAAGAGAGAACCAAGAGTCATCCCAGCAGAAAACACACACACTCTTGCCCTCCATTAGAAAGTCAATGCACAACTGGCATATTTATGACATATTTTGGAAACACCCATCATCGCTGGAGACATTTGTTTCCTTCTATTGCAGCATGAAATTGCTTATCAAACGGTCACATATCGTTGGCAAGAGAGGACATAATTCTGGTTGTTGAGTTTGCATCACATTGCTGACTGAGTGCACTGTTTTTCAACATGTGACTGTTAAAGTGCTGCTTACAGTACGCTGAAGATGTCTCCAGCTGTGATGACTGTCCAGTTGTTAGCTGACATTTTCCAGTGACGCATCCAAGCCCTCCTACAATTACCTCATCCCCCTTTTAAAATTTCTAAGCTACTATAAATACAGCCCATCTTAAAAATTGATGTATGATGTTCTCCACCAGTGAAAATGAGATTTAACACTAAAGCATGTGACTTGTAGAAGAAGCAGTATAGTACTGCTTTCAACATTTCTCCAGAATTGGATTTATTTCCATTCCATGCGGAAAAAGGTTGATTTGCAACTCTTTAGTGGCTCTTTGGAACATTTTCAAATTTTTGATGAGGTTACTTGACATATCTGAAGCTGCTGCACTACATGGACCACATTCCTAATATTTACAACCAGAACAATATGCTGACTTTTTAGGAGAGAGCTGACTGGTTCACTGTCTTGCAGCAAATATGTCTAAAGTTGTAGGCTATGTTACTAGCGCCGCTCTAATGTGCTACATACTTTACAATGCTCTTAAGACTAATGCTAAATCTTAGTTTACTATTCACTATATGTATTCACTTTGAAATGCTGAATATCAACAAATACAGCAATCTTTTCTGTTTACAGTATACAATCAATAAAGAAGAAAGTAAACCTAAATACATTTAGCAATGATCAAAAACAACCACATGCACCATTAGGTATTTAAAAATTATATATTTGTATATACTGTATTGTGCAGAATCAAGAGATAAATGAGTAAAAAAAAACAATAAATGAGCACTTACCAGATCAGCAAATCATGTATGAACACCAGTGTTGACTGGCTTCAACACCATATAGCACATATTTTGCGACATTAACTTTAGAAATAACATGAACTTATTACAGATTTCAGGATAGTTCTCCAGTCTGTATACATGGGAACTGTAGCCTCCTATGTATTTGTAAATATTAAAGTGTTTTAATTTCTTACGGTTATAATTGCAACAATAATATAGTGCAGCTGTGCAGCCAAGCCTGGTGTAAATGACCATAAAACAACAACCTGGAATATAAAATGAACACATCACTATACAGCCTGTGTTAAGAGTGTACATGTCCACTATTATACTACAGCTAAATATATTATGGAAAAGCCCTTACACTTTATTAAGGACACTTCTGATAAAGAAAACTTGGAAATTAATACAATAAATACTATTACTGTTTGCAGAACTTACTGTAGTTATTTTGTTTAAAATAATTAATTTTGTTTTAAATCAAAAAGGATCAGGAGTTTGTGTCTGCACTGAGGCTATGATCTAGTATGTGAGGTGCGCGGCATTACCTGGGTAGGGGGTGCCGGCAGGGTGCCCGGGCACCACTAAACTGTTGGTAGGTAAGGTCGGTGGTGGCGGCAGTGTGGCTGGGGTTGCAAACATGGCCGGATGGCGATGGGCCGGGCTCCGTAGGGAGGAATAGTGCGAGGTAGAGAGGTTGGCTATAGACAGAGGCAAAGGGGGGGCTGAAGATGGGAGCCCGCTGAGGTGGTGGTGAGGGGATGGGGGCAAGTGCTGTTTGGGAAGACCCACTGGACTGCTGCTGTGGCTGAAGATTTAATGGGAGACCAAGGAAAAAAAAAATACAATGGTAAATGGACTGCATTTATATAGCGCCTTTCTAGTCTTATCGACCAGAGGCTGCCATGCAAGGTGCCAGCCTGTTCATCAGGAGCGACACAGTGCTTTCTATCCAAAATGCCCCACAATGTTTCTGTGCTCACCCATTCACACACACACACACACACAGCAATTTGGGGTTCAGTAAAACACTTCGACATGAGGACTGGAGGAGCTGGGGACAGAGACCGTATTTCATTCATTTATAGTGTTCAGTCAGAATACAGCAGTATAATACAAAAAGTACCACTACCTTGTGCAGTTTCTTTACATGTGATATCTTTGTGTACATCAGTTGTATATTTGTCTTCTCTTGCTTTGTTGCTAGCTCAGTGTGTGAGTTCAGCTCGTCTGATAATACTGTATGACACTTTTCTTTGACAACCTAAGAATGATTTTCCAATAAAGCTTCTTACGGAGGTGAGGGCAGAATCTGAGAGGATGAGGTGAAACTGGAAATACTTGAATGAAAAACAGTAAATCTGACAGTGGTGGTGGTTATTGCGTGCTTGTGTGGCGGAAAATCAATGTCCGCATGAAAAAAAGTCAATATTGTGTAGAATATAGCACTGTACAGAATCTTGTCATACTGGACTACATTATATTAATTTGGAAATTGCTGCAGTTTATTTTATTGGTCTTTCCACAAGACTGGCAGGAACACATTAAAGGAAAGTGGTGTCTGCAGTGTAACACCCTGACCTGGTACAAAAGGCGAAATGGTGTAAGGGAAGAAGACAGCTCCCTGGATACTGAATTCCTGTTCCCTTATTGGTTTAATCTAAGGTTGAAATGTGCCACTAATACATCAGTGTGTTACAGTACCAAGTGTGCCCATGTAACAACCTACCTGATGTCGTGGAGGTTGTTGTACTGCAGCGGGTGATGCAACTGGTGGTTGATTACTGGCCTGGCGTGGTGCTGTGGGGGCGGAAGAACACGAGGCTCCTGGTGCAAGTGTGGGTGAGGAGGGTGGGGCTGGGGTGGCGCCCTCAGCAGGGGAGGGGAAGGGACAGGGGGCGGAGGTTGCTGCTCCTTCTTGACACTGAGAGGAGGCGGAGTGGGGAGGCGTGACCTAGGAGGCTCTGGGGGAGCCGCCGCTGCAGCGGGGGCTGGGGAGCCCGTAGGCGCCGAGGCCGGGGTGGGGCTGGGTACAGGAGGCGCGAAGGGCACCTCGCTATTGCTCTGCTCCTGGCTGCGTTGGAGACCTGACACTTTGGCTGAGCTACAAGTCTTGGACTCAGGACTCTCATTCGTTGGCACACCTGAGAGGAGAAGAAAAAGATAGCAAACTGTAAGAGGAGAATTTGTCAACCCCTATCTGGAAGAGTTCACCTAACAGTATAAATGACGTGTTAGTCATCTCAGATGTCAAGACATTTCCTAGTTTGAGTCAACAACACCTGGTGCCTAAAGGAGCTGTTTGCTACGGTGTGTATCCAGAACAGGTTCAGTGATGAGTAAAACATAGCTCACTCTCCTGCTTTATAATCTTGCCCCAATGTCTTCTGCCCAAGGTTCCTCTTGTTTCCCTCTCCCTAGGTTCCATTAAGTGTTTAATCAGGTCATTTTCATGCTTGACTATAATCA
Source organism: Thunnus albacares (assembly GCF_914725855.1). Classification (NCBI taxonomy): domain Eukaryota; kingdom Metazoa; phylum Chordata; class Actinopteri; order Scombriformes; family Scombridae; genus Thunnus; species Thunnus albacares. The sequence continues at coordinate 9,785,743 of NC_058107.1, forward strand.
GATGATCCAATTTCTTCCCGCGATCCAGTCAGTATGAATAAATCACAGCTAATTAAAGTTAAATGTCGGCCCCTATTCAGGGCTTTGCTGAGCACACAATCTGGCATGAAATAATTATGTTTCAATTGTGCTGTGAAGAGAGATCGTGGCTCCTTATCTTGGCCTCTCTGCCACTGCGCCTTTCTGTCCTCCGTTCCTGATCTTTCAGGGGATTTGGGAAAGCACAGCAAAGCACTCTGAACTCGGCCACTTTGTCTTTACCATTCATCAGCGGTCTTTTCAACAGACAAGAAGCCTTTATAATCAGCATTCCACTGAACACCGACTTTTCATACTTACGCTGTTGCAATTTAATGACTGTAATTATCTACTGTTGTAGCAGGAAAATGAAAGTGGCAAAAAATGCCGCATCTCAACACCTTTCACATACAAAGAATCTCTAGGCACTTATGAATCTTAATGAAAAAAAATATGTTTGGCGATCTTCTACTTCTCTCAGAGTTAAAAAGAAAAGCAAAATGGGTTTGAGGAGATGGTAGTGCTACAACTGCCACAGTTAAAACACCACTATAGCTTCTGAACTCATCAAAGCTGCCAGTGGTGGAATTCGTTTTAAGCACAGAAGCATCGCATGTATAGAAAAACCAGGGAGAGATAGAATTCACACATGGAAAGAGACAGATAGAGGAAGAGAGAAGACAGCCTGGTGGAGATGAGGCTCTCTAAGCGGCTCTAATCTACAGCTAAGATGCAGCAGTACTTCAGTCAGAAGGCTTACTAGCGCCTCAATTAAAAAAGCTCCATGGGCACTCTCGACGGTAACAAAAAATGAGAAGAGCCGGGAGCTGCTGTCAAGCCAGTGAGAACTCGACATGCAGCCCACTAATGGAATATCCAGTCCCTATTAACAGCCTGCTTAATCTTTCAAGGATCCTAACACCCATAAAAAGACCAATAAAAAGGCAGGGCAGAGCTTTTATTTTTTTATTTGTTGAGCTCCCCTCCCTCGCTCCTTGCGATTTACGGGAGAACTGGGGCTGGCTAAGGTGTCACGATTTTCAAATGAATTCCGGGGTCCAGGTGTATATAGACCTCCAGATTTATAGGGGTCTGGGATTTGGATTAAACTGTCAGGCTCTCGTTCCTGCAGGCATAAAAGAGGGAAACTGAACGCACAGACAGAGAGACAGGCACAGACAGACAGACAAACAGTGGTGAAGAAGCAAATATCCACAGTCGAAATGTCGCCGTTGGGCGATGTTGCCGTGGCAACCTGTTCTCCCAGACACAATGCGAGGCGAGTGATACTGAAGGAAGTCTCACTACGACCACTAGGAGATAGAGAGGGGTTTCTAATACTAATGCTGAGAAGCCAGGGCCAGAGCCAGTGTGGGGTTATCTTAATGATGATTCTAATGGGCTCTAATGGAGGCAGGGAGGTATCAACTCAGACCAACCCATCCCTCATTAAAGTCACTCTGAAAGCTAAGACACCCACAGACACACACATGCACAAATGCCCACAACAGAGGATGGGTAAAAAGAAGTTTTCAGAATGGGCATATTACACACACATGCACACACAGACACACACACTATAGCTCCAACATCTTCATTTTAGTGAATCTGTTGGAGGATTAATAAGTTCAAATACTTATTTGCTTCAGAACTGATCACAACATGCTAAGATGTTCTTGTTTTATAAGTATAAATAGATTGTTGTGCTGTAGCACTTTACATTGCAGGTGTTCCAGCTTGTTTAGAAGCAAACAAGCCAAGAGTAGTAAACAATTAACCGTATAAAACACAGTTACTGTGAACACCCGTTTTTCTCTGTTTAAGCAGCAGCCATTTTGAGTGTAAACTTACATGTAATGATAAGAAGATGATGGAATGCTTCTCTGACACATGTCACCTCAGGGCTATATATAGTAAAATCACTGTTGTTCTTCAACAAACAGCATATCCTCACTGCAAAACCTCACAACTGTCAATTGGAGTTTCACATATTTCAACAAAGTGCTAAATTCTGCATTGTTTTGTTCTTCTTTTCCTTCAGGACATGGAACACACTTTGCCTGCAATCACATACTGAGGAAAACAGTAGGCAAGCCACAGGCAGTCATGTGAAACAAATGCCATACGAGTGTCTGTACAAAAAATATGCTGTCCTGAAGCCCTGCCCTGCAAACCTGAGCAGATGGTGTGAGTGAGTCAGGCAGGTTGGAGGGCAGCCCGGTGGTGGGGGGTGGCACCCCCCCAAACCCCTCCCGTTAGCTGGGTTAGTGCACCAGGGGGACAGGGACATTCCCTAGGGGGGTGTTGGCAGGTCTGCTCACCAGATGACATCTCATCCCAGTATTGATCTTTTTATAGTTGTTCCTGTGGCCTTGCTTACTCAGGGGAATTGGGCCTTGCCCTGTGTGCACGTGCCTGGGTTTGCAGTGATATGGGGTTGGAGGTTAGAGGGGTTGAGAGAGGAGGGAGACGGGGACTAAGGTAGCAGACGGACAACAGGCCACTGGGATTCGCTGGTGATGACTGATGTGTCCAGCGGGGAATCTGGGATGGACACAGTGTCGCTACACAGCTGTTCCTGCCTCCGATATCCTTCACTTGTGACCCTGTTTGTCCCTGTGGAACATCTGGAGAGCTGGCACTGATCTGGTTCTATGTGGCCTTTACGCAGCCAGATGGCCCAGTTTTGAATGGCTTGGACCAGTCTGGAATGGCTTGGCCCAGAGCTGGACCAGGATGGGCTGGTTGTCATCATCCAGGAGACCTAAAGGAAGGATAACGTGGTCCTAGCTGTGACCAGGATATCACTCTAAAGCACAGTCTGTTGAACATGCCATGTCAAGAACACAAGCAGAAGCCCCGCAGGGCAGCACTGCACAAATTGAGCTTTGAGTTGCAAAACTGCTGCCTTTGAAAAGCATTCCCTTTGAAGCAACTTTCTCAACCACTTTATTTTAAACACACACCTGGCTACCTACAAATGGACCCAACAACCTCATGAATGAGACAAGGGACCTGGAGGATATTCTCATTCGGCCTCCAACTAAAACCCTCTGCAAACGAATGCTGTGCATGCAAATAAGTGAGTTACATAAATTACCTGCCCACTGCTGACACCGATGCCAGTATATACAACAGCCAGGGAAATAGAACCTGTATGCAAATAGCCTTTTCAGATTAGATACGAGGGTATGCAAATTCTTCCTGTGACAAGGGGGGTCGAGGGCTAAGAGAAGCTTAAGGCCACTGGGTGTTCTCATTTACTAGGCAAACACTGCGGTTCACTCCCTTTATGGCTTTGCCAAAGCATAAACAGTCGGCGCACTGATAAAATAAGGACATGAACAGACAGATATTTAAATAAAGCGGGATATCTGCTGAAAGACGTTGGAGGATGCAGAAGGTATGTGAGAATGCACGCTGCCTTGATCCGTCTCCCGCTGGCTCTGGTTGACAGAATATTCGGCTGCTCTTGACGGTTGAGCTCACAATGATTTGGTTTTTGTACCTCTCTAGACAAGCAATCTGCACAGAGCCAAGGCTTTGCTCACGAGTTAGTGACTGTGGAAGATGGCTATAACAGATACTGGCAGAAGGCAGGAAACTGCAGTCTTACTAATCAACACTTCATTGCTGTGAGGTATTCAGTCAAAAAAAAGGCGGGGTGATTTCAACAAAATGATTTTGTATGAGAGGAACAGAAGGGCTAAGCAGTGTTGAATCATTGTGCTAATAATAAAATCATAGGAGAAATTTGCAATGGCTTGCTTTCCCTCACACTATTTAATCTGCCTCGAGCATCTCCAAGCTGGTAACGAGGGGAGCCAAGGCGACATTTTTGCAAATCACTCAGAGATGTTAATGGGGGAGTAGACGAAGAGAAAGCTGGCCAAGATAGCTAAAGAGTGGGGACAGCTGGCACGTTTCAATTATTTCTCTCTGTCTCCGCGCTGCAGCTGACAAAAGGAGTGGATGGCAGCAGAATGGGGATGGGTGTTAAGCTGTAACACGTTTACAGTCAAAGCCCAGGCATAAATTGAGAACCTAATGTTCATTTCAGAGAGCTGGCAGCTCAAGCTGCGGGATGAATCAGTTTTTCATGCGCATATCGGATCCCAATTCAAACTCCAGCCATATGGTGCAGGACACATATGCCATTCACCTCTCATGGCACATATGCCAGTGTTGTCGATAGGATAGGAGGCGAATGGTGGAGAGCACATCTTCAGATCGGAAAGGAGACAGATAGAGAGAGAGAGAGAGAGAGAGAGAGAGAGAGAGAGAGAGAGAGAGAGAGAGAGAGAGCGAGCGAGAGAGAGAGAGAGAGAGAGAGAGAGAGAGGTCTAGATGTTGACTGTCTAAATCCTTTTATGTCATATACGGTCCAGTGGTGCTCCAAAAGCAATGTTAAACCTTCATTAACCCCTGGCTATAAAGTGCTGCAGAGAAGCAAGACGCCTCTATACTCACACTTTCCTGCTCCTCCCTGAATCTCCATCATGGCCCATCCCCCCCACAGAGCTGTTTCCAGCAGAGCTCATGTGCTTTAGGACAGCCATCAGTCTCAGCTTCTTATGAACACAGCCGGGTCGTCTGAGGTCAGTGCCACTGGGCTCTCCTAAATAAAAGGGTGGACATCTTGGAACTTTCAACAGAAAAGCTCAAGTCTAATGGCTCCTCTGACACGGCCCACCCTGCCAGCCTGGAATTTGACCCCTTTCACTGTCACTGACCCATCACTGACCCCAGTGACCCTTCTTACCCTGAGGCTGTTGTGGACAGACAGGCAGGGAGAGGGAGGGGCCCTCTGAACTTTAAGGATGAATTTAGTGTTGAAAGGAAGGGGAGCCTTCTGGAGTTATTTGTGCAATGCTGCGAGCACTAGCCTTATCATTTCATTAATTAGCATGACACGCTTGCCCAATGGACTTGAACGCCGCAGCGGCAGCTGTCTCAATTGATTACAGCAGTGGACGTGGTGCTGCAATTATCGAGGTGACTGGAGACAACGCCTGCCACTTCTAATAAAGGACTTAACTCCTGCTTCCCATATCACAGCACAGCGGTAGGAGGACAGTGGCAGCCTCCCTGTGTCTCCCATACCTTTATGACCATTTCAGAGTCTCTCCACGGGCTGCTGTGGAGCTCAGTGTGGGCTGTAGTTCTTGAGCAGCGTGTCAGCTTTACTTAAGCTCGCATAAGGCCTGAACAGTATCACTTTGATGCCCCACAGGAAAGCATCCTCTATTAGCCCACCAGCTGGCTCGCAATCCACAGAGAATGGACGGAAAGAAGGTAGAAAAGACAGAGAGAGAGGGAGAAAGAATGAGACGGAAGAGACACAAAGACAGGGAGCTTTGCCTTCAAGTCTAAGCAGAAATGGAGGGAGTGAGTGTTCAACAATGTAAACAGAGGCACTGCTTTCCAGCCTCATTTCATGTATGAACATGCATGAAGCCCACATGCCTCTAAGTGGATATAATATTATCTTTCAGTGCCGTACTGATTACTTCTCAATGGAAGGGAAATGGCTGGGTGAAAATCCTTCAACAAATCCTAAGTGGCATGACAGTGGGCTGAAAGAGCCTGCATGTTTTTCTTTTCCTCCTCCTACATCTCCATTTTCACTCCCCACTCTGAAAGCAAAGCAACAATTGGAAGCTGACAGCTCCTAACCATTCAGCATACCTCATTCACTGTTTTGACATATGCAGCCGTTGCAATGTAGTGCCATGATATGGGTAGGACAAACATCTTTGCCGACATATCATATTTCCTCAAGTGTTTTGCAGATACAGGGGTTTGTCGGTATGATTATTACAAGCTGTGGTTTAGACTAAGACGTTGCTGAGCTACTCACCTGCTTCATGCAAATAGAGCAGCCATTTTCATCATGTCAAATAATACCGTCTGACAGGCAAGAATGCTGAGGCAGTTAGCTTTTCCATGTTGTGTTATTCTTCAGGTGGCAACAGCTAAAAACAAAGATCTCTTTATCAACAACTGCCAGAGAGCTGGATCATCAATCAACCACCACATTTCTTCTTCTTGTCATGTTTACATGCTGAAGCGTCCTGTTATTACAGGCTAGGACTGCTGATCTGCTGATCAAAGCTCAGGGCTACTTCTCTAGTCATTCAAAGGCCTGTCAATGTACCATCTCTTACAAAGTCCATTACTGTATGCAAGAAGAATTTTATTGCATAAGGTTGAACAAATAATAAACTAAAACCAGGTTGTTACCAACCTATTTGCAACCATAGCATCAGCAAACAGCTACAGCAAAAATACTGCTCCAAGTGCAACTTCCCAAGCTCCAACCGTAAATACACAGCATGTGCATTTGAAAATGTATTTATATTTCATGTAGATGATTCAGTCAATACAGAAAGTACACTTTTCAGATCCATTGTAGGCAACATTCACGATTAAGCCTTTAAGATTTTGATTATGAATGATTATAATTATTTTTCATTGGTAAATCTGTTTATTTTTAAGTTTCATTAATTACACATACAGATATTTGATATGAAACAGCAAATTCTCACATTTGAGAGGCTAGAACCAGCAAATGTTTGGCATTTTTGCTTGATAGTTGACTAAAATGATTAATCGATTATCAAAATCAAAGTTGATAAAATTTTTATCAGTTGACTAATTGATTCATCGACTAATCATTGTATCAGTATTTGCTGTGATTGCGTACTTACCAAAAATATAGTTTGACCACTAAAAATCTAATCTGAATTTATTTACCATTTTTATATACATTGCTCTGTAGCATATATCTCTAAATAATCTAGAGTATATGTGAAATTTCCCTCCCTGGGAGGGTGTATGCAATACGGTAAGATCTTAGAGGGCTATTTGTCTAAAGATAACACCCCAGTGTGCATTAAAGTGCTTGGGCTTAAGTTTCACATGTCTGCAGGCCCCAAGGGAAACACACTGTCCGGTATAGACACACTGATGTAACTAATGCCTGCTCTATAGGAGGATCCTGCTGCTGAGGTGCTCCTGGGGTGCTGCTGGGTAATTAGGCTTACAGATGGAGACCCAGCAGCTGTTGAAAAGTAGACTAGAGCTGCCATTTTCCACTGCTAATGGCTACATGCCAAAAGAGCTGCGTCCTTATGAGTGTTTATGTTCTTTTTTCTGCGGCAGTCGGGGCTTTGTATATCTGAAAGTGAAGACATAAAAAATCTTGCACTTGTCTGGGTTTTCTTTTTTTAGGACCGGGGTGGGGGGGGTTGAATTACATGTCAAGGCTGATGCCACGTGTGGAAGGCCGAGGACGAGATGTTTGAAATAGCTCTCATGCAGAGCTTACTTAGACAAAGGCACACAAAAGCCTCCTCAAAATCCCTCTCCCAACCATCATGTTCTCCACCACCGCAGGAAAAGAGTGACAATCGGAGGGTGTATCATGTTTGCAAACATTTGCTGTCCTTCCTTGCACCCCATTCATCATTCTTGATTGGAGAGAGGGAGAATGACAGAGAAAGAGGGATGAAGTGACCCAGACTAGGGGAGAGAGAGGTTAGTTAATAAGGCAGAGGGAGAGGGGAGAGGGAGCAGAGGGCAGGGAGTTGTGTCAGGTAAACTAATGGAGACAAGGCCCGGATCCTGACCTGTGGGGCTGCTGCTAACCTAAACCCACCACCGTCTGCTCTCATCTCCTCTAAAGCCCTAGTCACACAGACAGGCATGCGGCAACATGTGCACACACACACACACACACACACATACACACACACAGAAGTAGGAGAATCTGGGCCTAGCCTCCTCAAGCCACAGTGGACAAGCAGCATTAGCAACAGCCTGCACATTTTCAGGGCTGCTATGAGATGCCGCATTTCACTATGGCGTTCCAAGTGCGGTAAGTGAAGAATTGATTTGTTTGGAGTGTGAAGGCGGCGTGTCAGTTTGGGGAAATGTGTGAATGTGAGTACGTCTGTGAGGAGAGGGGGGGGAGGGGTGCACGGTGAAACAGGAGCAAAATTGGACTCCGAAACGAGCCAAATCGCTTGCGAGATGAAACAGACTACACGAGGAAAAAAAAACAACAACACAAGGCCCCAGAAAAGTGTCAAGCAAGGCAGGCTGGCACAAAAGCAAAAAAAAAAAACAACACAAAACAAACACACTTTTCTTTCTGCTCGACATATTTCAGACTGCAGATGACAAAACAACACTGAAGGAGTTAGAGGAATCAAAATCAAACCGCCAAGTGTGTCTGACTGTTTCATGAATCCGTGTCGAAGCGGAGGCTCCACACCACATCAAACCCTGTAAATTCTCCTGAAAGCCTCTCCTCTCCCTTCAGCAGCCAGCTCTTAGATTATTGTGTGCCGCTAAAAGTAAGTGCTGGGAGTGTCACACTTGAGAGTGTGTTTTAAGCACCATAAAGTATCGAGACCCAGATGGCTCATCCTCCCTGAAAAACATGTCCACACTACTTCGGCTACAGTGGCACCTGCTACCAGGATTAGGTCAGTGCTACGCCAACCCAGCACACTAATACAGTGTGCCGCAGCTGATAAGGAACCCAGGGCTCTTCAGCACTTGCCCTGCACTTAACAGATGAGTCAATAACAGTATCATTAGTGATAGCAATAGCTGTACATTTATCATTCCCAAAAACACAGGGTGCAATGATTTTGATGTTATTTGTCGCTGTTAGACTTTAAGAGATGTGGTCTTTTTAAGGTTTATATCGGTGCTGATATTTCTGGACTGAACCTGCGGATAGCTCGTATTTGGTTATACTACCCCATATATTTTAATATCACATTTTTTGGTCGATAAAGAGTTTCCCCTAGAATTATATTTAAAAACACAAACATAAAAAGCTTTGATAGATTTTGCAGTAAAACTAAAACTTAACCAACAAAAGGCACACACACACACACATACACACACATATATATATATATATATATATATATATATATATACACATGTGCTTGTGCTCTTACACACTTCTCCATGGGTCATGATGCACTGGAGCAGTCTCTCTCTCTCTGCTTCCCTATAGCAAACAGCAGTGAAATCCCAGTCCTGCAGCGCAACCCTCAACACAGCAGCACTAACTCAACAGCCAGGGAGGTTGGAGCCCATGCTCTGCTGAATGGGGTATTACAGTTAGTCAGAGGCCATTAGGGGCCCCACCGCCAGGGCCCAGTGCAGGGAATTCACCGGTAGCCAAAAACAACAGCCAAACAGATGACCGCTTGAATATTGGAGGAGACCACACTGTGCATGTTCTCTTTTTTTTACCCTCCCCTGAAACAGCCAAAATGCAGGCCCCTGTGTCTGAGCGAATTACCGCCTGTCTGTTAACAAACACTGGGACGATTAATGGTGCTAACGCCCAATGAAATACAGGACCAAACACAAGCTCTTTTTCAGCAGTGCGTGTCGGGTTACTGCTTTCACCATGTGTTGAGTTCAAGGCTAATAGCTAGGCTCTATAGCAAACCTCTCCAAACCCAACCCTCTGTCAAACATACTGTACTAGTCCAAGCCTGCGGCATTGCTCCTAGACAGAGTGGCTCTGATAAGCCACTGACAGGAACAGTGATGCTAATATGCTACCACTGGAAAGGTATGGAGCTCAGAAATACTGTACAAACAGTAGATGGAGACCACCCATCTGGAAGTACTTTGAAAATACTTTATATGGCGGGCTGATATTTCTGTTTGATTTGGGATCTTGTTTCCTGGGTTCATCTCCTTTCTCCCCAGAATCCTCCCTGGTATGTTCTTCTAATACATGGATGTCCTTGTCCGTCAAGGAATCTAAAGCATTTTACATCCGTTCTGTTCCTGGTGATAGTTTTCCCATCTTTATAAGCCTGTGTGAACTGCTTCCCAAAATGTCCAATCCATTACAAGCATGTTTGTAATATCCATCTAGGCTGACGACTGTCCCCTTGCCAGCAATTGTACATTATCCAAGCGTCGTGTTTGGCCACAATCGCCTACCATCTGGCTTTGTCAATGAGCGTTACAGCCTCATCTGCAAACAACATTGGCTCTGTACCGCTCAACACAGATGAGCTTAAAATGCACATAGCAGGGGACTGGGATCTTCAAACAAATGAAGGGCGGGGGAAAAAACCCACTCTCTCTGGCAGAATCACTGGAGCCGGGAATAAAGGATTAAAAACAAGAAAACCTGCAAGTGATCACAGGCAACAGGCTTTACATTTCAGGCCTGACAGTAGTGATAAGAAGCTGGTCATGTATTCTCCCAAGTAAACAATGAAAATGCCTTCCACACTGCAGCTGGCTGTGTCTCTGTTGGAGGAGGAGGAGGAGGAGGAGGATTAAGATTAGACAGAAGATGTGATGAGAGCTACTGCTCTCTAGAGTTATCCTTTCTAAATTCTTCCCTTTATCCCCTCTAAAAAAAAACAAAAAAACAATAAACACAGAGCCTACATCCATTTTAGCCAATGGCACTTCCCTGTTGTCAGGGAACCTCTGATTTCCTCACTCAGTGGTGAAGCTTTAGCTCTCTACAGGTTTATAGTGAAGCAGTTAGTGAACTAGACCACGGTAAGACTACTGCTAAGAGGGCTTGGGTTCAGCATGGAGCTTTGCTTGTAATAATCATTTATTGAATGACCAACGCTTTGCCCACTGAGCTCACCCAAAAAAAACTCACATCAAATAATTTCTCAACGATGACAGTAATCATGTTTTCCGGTTTCAACATTTAGAATACATTTTCCCTGCTGTGCAGCTGCAGTTGATGGCTGCACAAATAGAACTGTCAGCTGCGGTGTAAGTGTCACCTCTGGGTCACAGCCACAGCAAAAATTCACATGTACTTTTTCTGGTTTGGTGTGCAACAGGTTCACACAGCTGGGGTGTAGTGCTGTAGGTGAGGGGAATCTTGTACATTGAAAGGCCAGGATGGCAGTAAGCTGGCATTTTATCATTTAAGCTGAACTAAAGTGACAGCACTGAAAAAGTCTCAGGGGAGCACTGCCCTCTATTGTGTATAAAAGATGGCTTTGAGGCTGCAGAGTAATGCTCAGCTTTGAAGTGTTAAAATACATATTTTTGACTTTATCTGATATACTATGAAACCCTCTGTTTGTACCAACCTGTTCTTAACAGTAAGATAGGAAGCTCAGCTCAGAAATGAGACACCTCTGGCATTATAAACAGAAGATGCATAGTGAAAGTGCAGTAGCCAAAATGCTGGTAATACCCCTGATAACTTATCCTAAAACTCCCTCATGGCCTTTAGTGATTTTGTAATTGCTCCCTCTCCACAGCTAAAGCTGGATCCATATTTAGTCAATGAACACAGAGCTACACAATGGAGTCTAATCACAAAGCCTTCAATGTGACTCCCATTTTCTGTCACAATAGCTGATCACCACCCACAGGCTTGCTGACACAGATGACAGAGACTGATAGGACTGGCTGACAGGTGTCAAGCATCCTGACATGTAATGGCTAACAGACAAGAGGGAGAAATACATTAACAATCTAACAGAGCTCCTGTGCCAAGAATGAAGCTCAACCAGCAGTGACCCAATACTCTGAACAGGGGCTAAGTTAATATTTCATGCACACTGGGCACAGAGCACAGAGCAGACACTTTTCTAATGGACATAATAGTTGCTCTAAAGAGGCCACAGAGTGCACACGGGAATAGCATGACATATCAGGAATGACTTTACAAGCCAGCTAATTGCTGTGCATGGAAGATCAGGGCTGTCTTTGAAAACAGGCAGCTTGTAAGAGATGGTCTAGTTTGACATCACTTCCTGAACAGATACAAAACCAGTTGGCTTTTCAAGGTGCCAGGCTGTAGGGATTTTGGCTAATGTGGCTCGGCCCCTTTGACTCCCTGCCACTCAACATAAATAGTACATGACAATGCAATCATAATTTAAAATCCAATAAATATTGAAGAAGAGTTAAAATAATTTATGGAATACCGCAGTATAACAGGATGTGTGTGAGTGTGTGTGTTTGGGAGTGTTTTGTCTCCTTTCACTCCTCTTACGCAGTGTACGGTGAAACGATGGGCAGCAGCGGTGCAAGCTGGGAATTCTGTAATTGCTTTTTCTGTCCCTGAAGCAGGCTTTCCTGCTTTAAATCAAAAAATGCAATCTCAGTAGTAAAGTTAGAAATGGCTCAATTAATAATTAAACACGTGTCTTATCTCCGCTGAGCACCCCCTATTTATTTTCATCTCTCCGACAGGGGTGGCTGCACAAACAGCATTAGCACTATCAATAAAGGCAGCATTAATATCAGCCCCTTTCTCCAAAAACAAATCACCCAGCTCATAAGCTGTCCTATGTCTGTGAACAGTAATAACCAAAAGATTAATAAAGAAACAAGACATATTCTGTGGTTTCCGACAATTCCTCCTAAGTATTTTCTCTTCCCCAACTGAGAGTGTTAGCTAACTCATCTGCCTTCTGTACTCTGCTAGGAGTTTGTACCTTTTCAATATTTAAATTAAATCAGGGTAACACATGAGCTGCTGCTCAAGCTCAGTAACAAGCAAGCTGGTGTAAAAAGCAAAAGGGATGGTTTCTTTTATACATCCAAAACTACCGACCTCCAGATCCCTTTTGCAGATAGTGTGAGTATCACATACAAGTGCCCAAACACCAAAACACCAGAGCTTGACCATAAGTGCTATGTCAATACAGGAACCTTGGTCTTCCTGATAAAGAAAGCATTTCTAGCAAGCTGCCTGGACTTTGTCAAACAAAGCCCAGTAGGTACTAGAGGTGAAATTCACCAGGCTTAGATTCCACAGCGGTGATGGCTTCTTTCAATTCCAGTGCTTGCTAATCTGACTGTGTGTAGCCTCTGGAGCCCTTGTGTTTTTCCAACAATATGTCTGCCCTCCAGTCATCTAGCCTGCCTGCTAGCCAGCCAGCAAGTCACACTCTCCATCTACCTCCACTCTATCCTGATTCAACGGCAGCGAAAAGCTGATTAGTTGGTCAGAGGGTCAACCTCCATTCATTATTTAATGGGTGAGAGGCTGCAAACAGTGAGGCTGGCCACTGAGGTTAGTGATACATTACACTGACCTGGCCAGAGGAGAGCTGCCCGGCCGAATACAAACACGCTGTCTCATCTACTTCGCTATGCCTGAGCTGCCCTCAATCCCCCCTGCCCCTGACCTTGCCGCTCTCTCTCCAATCACCATCCTTCCTCCCTTCTCTGGCATTCAGAATCCAGCAGGTGAGATTGTGTTTCGTTTTCCTGTAAGCTTGCACTGCAGCAGCAGGCCTGTAGCTATGGCTGGCCCAGGTAACGGAGGAGGTGGAGGACGAGGAGGAGGAGGAGGAGGAGGAGGAGGAGGAGGAGGAGGCCATAGCTCTTTTATTGACATGCAGCAAACAGCAGTGGCGGAACAAAGGCCACTCAGCACCTATTGAGAGAGCAGGCCTGCAGACAGGGTGGTTGATTAGCGATTCGACACGGGGACCCTGGACTGTGTAGCACATAATGAGAGCTTAGGGAGCAAGCCATGAGCCGATGGGGGAAGGAGGTACGGTGGAGGCGGGCTGGGGACAGAAGAGGGGAGAGGCGGGGTTCTACCGTAAGGAATTGATTTCCCACAATAGCAAAGATGGATATATGAGTAAAAGGCTCCATAGAAAAAAAGCAAGGGTACTGGCAGATCCTAAATCCTTAAGCTACAGCATTGGTAATGTGTTTATATATAAACAGTTAGAGGATAAGCCCTAAATCCACTGCCAAGCTAAATGGTTTATGCATCTTTTTTGTTTGTTTACTTCTATGTCAATTAAGCAAATTGGTCCGACATTGCTGACAAGCAAGAGATCTACAGTGAATGGATTTTGCATTCATGTCCAAAGGCTTCTATCTCCCTTAACAGCAAAGTAACCCCATCTTCACCTTTCATGTGGCCTCAGAGAGATGTCAACAGAGTCAGATGTGCATGATGGCAGTTGTGTGAGTGTGTGTGTGTGTGTGTGTTTTTTCTCCTCTTCTTCGTCTGCACGCTCTCTCCTTCCTTTGTTCCACTGGTCTAATCCAGTATGTGTGGGCCGGTAAGTTTAATGGAAACAATTTATTAAGTCCGGCTTAAAATGCCATCTGCAGCTAAGCCTCCCAAAGCCGCTAAGCTCCTGGTTTCGCCCCGGAGCTTGCTGTGTTCACGCTTACTGTAATGCTCTGTTTAAAATGAGCACAACGGGTCAAAATTAATCAGGATTACAAGGGCACAAATCCACTTCAGAAATGGGTTTTCTACCAATCTTTCTTCTGCTATCCCAAGATGCCCCAGGTTTGTCTGGTGGACCGAACACCACACGGGGTTTATCCTCACACCACGGCAGGTAGCACCCAGCCAGGACAGCATGCCCTAAGAGAGTACAAGGGGCAGCTAAAGACGTTACATTGGCTATACGTACTGCTTTAAAACCCATAGATACAACATTCAACATAGTCACTGCAGATTCCAAAGTGTTCTTCTCAGATATTTCTAGCCACTAACAGCTAGGTGATAACTCCTCACCACTTCCATAGGCGCAGCATTGTGAAATGTCATAAGAAGGCCTACCAGTGAAGTGTTTATCTGTGCTCTGTGGAGGTGCCCCGTACATTCTCAGCAGCTACATTTAGCTTCTCATTCGCCTTCAAGCAAGTGACAAGAGTAAACTCTGACCTGAAATTCAATAAGAGTAGCTCTTAGTGGAGCACAAGTCTTCAGGGCGCTTTTACTTAAACATGCCATCCTCCAGGAAATCAATAATTTGCAGGAGGTTTAAGACAGGAAATAAACAAAAACCAATAACGGTTAGATAATGCTTGCCCTCTGCTGTTCCTTCCTACCTCATAACCACCAACACAGACAGACATTCAGCAGCACTTGTGCTAGCTCTTGGGTAAAAACATCCAAAGAGAAACGCACAGTGTGTGCTGTGTTATAACATATGCTATTAGCATGTGCTATTATGTGTACTGTTAGCTTGCATCAATAACAGGTTGTCAACAGACTAGCAATGCAGAAATGACGAAAAGTAAATATGAGAGAAAGAAGGCAAGGGTGTCTGGGTTTTGCCCAAAACCATGTTCTGTGTGCATAATTACAGCGTTCTGCCTCCGCTGATTACAATGTTGGTCTTTCCTCTCCTCTATTAACCCTGAACCGTTTCATTAACGTGACAGACTGTGGGTCTATGTGCAATTTTGACTTAACCTCAACTGGTTGTACCCGTAACTGCTCACTAAAATAAAGTTCAGAGAGGAGCACAACGCTGTAAAGCAAGGAAAGGGTAAAAGTAAAAGAAACAACACTCATTACCTAGAGAATTGTACAAGCCAAACATCATCACAGCATTATATATTTATGTATGCCATAATGTTTGTGTGTGTGTGTATCTGTCTGAGTGTTTCCCAGCCAACAGCTCGACAGGCCTGGTGATCAGAGGAAAGCGGGCTTTTCATTGGTCCCACAGGACCATGAGCGAGACCGGTAATGGGACACATACGCTGCATTCTAAACCAGAGGAAAACAGCCTGTGGGCTGCTCTGTATTACACACACATTATACACACACAGAAAAACCATTCTAGGCCAAAAACAAACACTGTCCCAGAATCCATTACAGCTCAAAACAACAACATTGGAATGGGAGATGAGAGACGGCTGGTGGCAGCTCTGCAATTGTAGCATGATAACTTCTTCCTCATCGTCACCAAATCACTTCATCAAACTACTGATTTCTCTGCCGGCTCACCCTTTCTAACCCCTTATTCTAATCTGGTGCTCTTCTTCTACATTACCCAAACAGGATCTGGTTGATCTGTGTGACAATCATGAGAGACTCTGATTGGATTGTCTGGATGTAATTCCAGGGTCTTAATCCAACCCTGTGTGCACATTAGCAAAACTCACGAGGCCTTCCTTTGCCAGCTGACATGGAAGGGTTGTTTAAATGTTTTATAAAAGACAACAGCTGTGTATGTACCTGTACAAGCAGTTCTCCACAGCAGAGCATGTTTATGTGCAGCCATGTTCTGTACAGGCATGCAGGGAAAATAAGTCAACACCCTGACAGCTGACAACAGTAGCAGTCCAGCAGCCTGGTGGAGAATAGATAGACTCGGACGCAGTCTAGTTGTTTTCTAAATCACACAAGTCTGGAAGTCATTGTCATTGTGAACGCTAGTTTCACGAGGCTGACACTGGTCACAGGTCATCTACATCACACAGCCAGCAGGCCTGGTTTCTCTCCTCCATGTCAGCCACACTTTTCCACTCAGCAGTCAAAGCTACTGTGCTAAACCAAGCAACACCTTCTTATGTTGTTGAGAGGGAATCTAGCTTTCACAGCACATGTTCTGATGGGGAGGTGAATAAAACAGAGGTCAGCAAAACCTCCAATTTGTCATGATCAAAAGGCAAGCAACCGATGGTATAAACAGAGATCAGTTATTTGGGAGACAGGTGGAACTGTAGATTTATAATGATGCTACAAATCTTGACATCATTCCTTGAATTCAGAGGAGCGGTGGTACAAAACGATTAAGAAGTTACAAAAATAAAACAAACCCAGTACAAAGCCCTCATTACATGGGCCGCAAGACCCCTTTCCCTGTTATACTTATGCATAATCTATATATACAGCTAGTACTGGACAAATAAATGATAAGCAGAGTAAAATATGTCTATGTAATATACCTGATTACATAACACAATGGTGTTCATTATGGTGACATTTTTAACAGTCCAGCTAAAGGCAAGCTCATCTATTTGTTCAGTCTGTCCTGCAGACCTACAACACAAACCCTCCTAAAATGGCCATATTTTACACTGTTCAGCACTTCCACCTCCTTCTCTCTCTGCTGGTGTTAATGGCCCTGCTTCCTGGTTTCTGCCCTGGGGGGACGTGGTCTGCATGCTGCTATGTGTCACTGGGAGGCTGATTGCACCTCTCCTTCCTTCATCCACAGCTTGACACCTTTCTCCCTGCTCTGACCTGGCAGGCATCGTTGAATTTAGTGAATATAGAGGTGCAGCTGACATTGTATGCCTACATAGTATCTGTAAAATGCCAAATACACCAACACATACATGTGGTTGTATAAACATGGACAAATAAATCCACAAAATCACGTAAAACCATCATAGAAACATAACATAGAAACATAGAAACGCACAGGCCTTGTGATCTACATATGTGTGTATGTGAACGCACACACACAGAGTTGGTGTTGTCTGGGGGGCTGACAAAGCTCTTTCTCTCTCTTTTCCTTTGGCATCCATTATGGCCCAGGCCTGCTGTCAGAGAGCTTGTATTGCCTGAGGGGAAGTTCCCATTTGTGGGAGCATGTGGCAGGGAGGCTCTTAATCCCCTCTAATGAACCAATATGTAGGAGGGCTAAGCCTTTAGCGGGGTCGTCCAAGAAACGCCACTCCGCACCCCGGCAAAAATGTATGCATATGTAGTCACCAGACCTTGTTTATGTCTGCTGACATTTGAATCTGAATGGGAGCTGCAGGATTAGAGCGGGGAGATTTGGACTCATTCGTAAAATCCAGTTGTTGTTATGTGTATGAATCAGGCAGAGGAGTAAAGACTGGAGGGGGAATGGAAAAAACAGCGGGCTCTTACCTTTGGGTGTGGTGGGGGAAAAGAGCTTCTCCGATCCTACATCAGACACCTGGAAAAAGAAGAACAGGCAGAGCTTTAGTGGTTTTGTCTGATGAGCAGAATCAGTGGGAAACATCAGTCAATCCTATTTTAAAAAGACTGAATCACATAATTGAGATATTCATCAAAACATATCTAAAAAGGATGTGGTCTCAAGTGCTTGGAGGGAAAGCCTAGCTGCTACACACAACATTATACAGTCAATCGACAGACTCCCATCAGCCAACGAAGAGAGCTCCCTCTGTACCTGATGGTCCCTGACTGGCTTTTTCCTGTTGAGGTAACATTAGGTGGCACTGTTGGGCCACCTGAAAACCCTCAAAAGAAATGATGTCAAAGACAGAGGAAGTCAGAAAGGTGGCTATGCAGCATCGGGGCACAAAGGCTGCTGCATACATGCAGCCGCTCAAAAATTACATTTCGTTCTGCAATATATTTGAATATATATCATGAATGCTCTACTCTAAAAGCAATATACTTATTTCACAAATTTGATATCAACACAATATCAGCCCAGACTGGAAGTAAACTGTCAATAAAATGAACGGTTACTGGGTCAAAAACAATTGTTAGTGTTGCTACTGACTTAACTGACAGTGAACTGGTGGACTACAGTCAAACGGAGAGCGAGTCAAATACTTGAGGGAGAAAGGCATCTGACTATGAAGTGATAGTGGAGACTTGTAGACTAAACACTGCAAGGTATTTTCCTCTCTGCTTTAGATGGATATGTAGATTCTGGCAAGCACCACCTAAATCAAAACACACCATACATTTTTACATTTCTACTGGCCAGACAGGAAATTTTAAAAAACTATGACCGAAAAGCAGTAAATCCACACAAGTCCTGACATTGTGCAAAATACCGTAGCAAAAAGTCTGTGCGCTCTGAAGATAATATTAACAATGAAAATCCTCCTCTGCTTGTAATGTCAGCCCATATAGGGGCTTTGTTTAAAAGCCACGATTTCCCTTTGCTTTAGCTCCTCTCATCTGGGTTCTGCAGACTTGTAAAAAGCTGCAAGAGCTGAACATATGTTCCACCCAAAGGGCCCGAGTGTCCTTAACTGCCATGCTTGTATTTTATGCGGCACAAAGGGAGCATATGTAAAGAATGAACAGTGAATCAGAGTGAGTGCAAGAGAGACAGAGACAGAAAGAGAAAGCAAATGATTTTGTAAACACAGATGGCTGTCCTTGGCATCCCTGTTAGTTCTTCACAAGTGTTTTGAGGACATCCTCTTCTTTCCAAGACCTCCCAATTTCTCCTTCACTGCCACTGTGTTGCTGTTCGCCACCGTGTTTGTCTGTCTGTGCTTGATGTCTCGTCTCAGCGCTAACCACAACAGCACGCAGCATTAAGCTGTGTGAAGAAAGCAACAATTTGCTCTCTTCACACGGCAGCCATATAAAATGCAGGTAGGAAACCTTAACCGAAGACAACAAAGCGGATATAAACAGCTGCTAAACGTCTACTAAAAATATCAGTTCTGTTGATAATTATGGAGAGATATTAGCCTAAGTCAAATTATACCTCTACTACAATCCAAGGATAGTCAATAATGGAGACAGATAATATTAAAAAGCCACTTGCTTTTATAAAATTAATATTTGAATCATGCAAACATTATGCTAGATTAGATTTGCTAACAGTGTAATTTTCAGTCGTGACTTTTAGCTTCTGCTAGAACAGCTGTGACCACATTAGTTATGATATTATTAAACTACAGTATTTAGAGAAAGACTAGCCAACCAGTGTATTTAAGGTAGTTCACTTACTTAATGCACATGTAGGAAGGATATGACATCTATTCAGTTTTGTCTCAATAAAAGGAACGTTCAAAGAAGAGCAGACACTCGACACAGAGATGTTTCCTGTTTCCTCTTACACTAGAGCAGGCGAAAGACTATAGAGGAAAGACATAGTGTTGAGCATTGCCCTCTTTCAGTCTCCCAGAACCAGGGCGCCAAGCTACAACACAAGCTCTTTGTTAGCTTTGGACGACATTAAACGCTCCAGTACCAAGCCTCAGCACTGTAGCAGCACAACCTCAGCCTTGAATCACAGCCCCGGAGGCCCTGGAAGAAAAATATGGGCTCAGAATGAAATGAAGCTTGTCAAATGGACACGGGAGCTGGCTCAGGGACTCGCTTAGTGTGGCACAGGGTCACAAAAGCAAAAAAAAGACAGGGTAGGTCATGCCATAACTCATTATAACAGTTAAAACAATTGTTATGACCAGAGTGGTTATACGGAGAGCAAGGCAGACATAACATGTTCCTGTGAAAGAGAACCGAAAAAGCTGTGTTTACTATGTGCCAAGACGACCTAGATCTGCTTATCCCTATTCCGACCATTTTGAGTGTGCCGTTAGCTGTTTTATATTCCAGACGTATTCCAAGCAACATCAACAACCACTATTTAGGTTTAAATGCTGTGTTTTGCACCTGCCAAGTCTGCATGAGTCAGTCGTATAATCCACAATTACAAGGCCGGCTTACAAAAGCACTTCTTAAAAAGGCATGTCAAAGCAGAGCCTTGATTTGGCTTGCTGTTGTTTTTGTAGAACTTTCTGGGTTTTGCTGGTCAAGTTGACATTTTTTCACGGGGCTGTGCTGCTGGCAGTTGGAGCTGCCTGCGGTTGTGGTGTACAGAGGTCATGTATAACAAATTCTTCACACTCTCTTTGTTGAGGCAACCCTGGCTGCCATTAAAAACAGACAGGGAAAGACCAGACAGAGGGGAAATATATATAGAGAGAATGAGACAGACAAAAAAAGAGGAGCAAAGGCCAGGTTTTCCAAAGGAAACAGGGAAATTTAACCATTTAAAAAAAATAATGGGGGAAATTCAAGCCACATTGCCTGGGAGCCAAAAGCCCTTGGAGCGGGCCGCAGGAAGCCTGACCTTTGTGGGGGCCGTCTGCTATTTGAGCCTGGGGCTTCAGGGGCCTGGCCTCCTCTCTGGAGGGCCGTCAGCAGGCCTCAGCTTTCCTTCCCTATTCTATTCATTAGCCATGCTTTATGATTCAGCTTCCTCTGAGCCACACAAGAGCTCCCTGAGGAAAGAGACTGCTGGAGAGAGGGAGAAAAAAGGAGTGAGACTGAGGGAGGGGGAAAAAAGCAAGAAGGAGGTCATAGGGCCCAGCCGGGGCCCAGCTCTCAGCAGCTGTGAAATCCTCCCGTTTCCTCAGCAGGCGCAAAAGGAAAGAGGGGAGAAAGAAAGAGAGGGAGGCCAAGGAGGGAGCTGGGCCAGTAAACCCACCATCAGAGTGCTAACTCCCTAAAGAGCCACAAGCAGAACCATAATTCCCAGATTTAGGGAATGCCAAATTACAAATTACACTGCTGTTTGTTTTAAAAAGTCCCCCAACTTCCCTGAACACCAGTGACTTATTGGCTGCATAAATCTCCAGATAATAACAGAGACACAGAGGGAGAGCAGAGAGGCAAAACCCCTCGCCAGCAATAAGTGAGACATTTACAGCGAGGCAGAATGCATTTGCTGTCACAGCAAAGAGGCGAGGGGAAAAAAAAAAAATCTTTGCAAATTTTCCATGTCCACATCGCTTTTACTTAACAACACTGCAAGCTAATTAATTTAGAAAATCTGAGACAAGCCTAATTGCATTTTTTAAGTGTTAAAATGCTCCCACGCTTAATTTTTGCACAATGGGCCGACTGAGTAAGACGACGCAGGCGGCAAGGGAGGGCGGTGTAATCAACTGAATGACCTTCAGGCATAAATTTATGAAAGGCATTGATCAGTTAAGGCTGTGATTTCACCGAGACAGGAAGGTCAGCAATTACCCAGATTCAATTAACCTCATTTAGTAAAGACTGCTGAGAGACCAATTTCTCTCCCCGCAACCCCCACCTACAAAACCCCCTGCTTTATATCAAACGATCCCCAGGCCGTCCATCTACCTTTGATGTGAGGGTTCCTATTGCATGCCCTGCATTCCTTGGAGCTGAGCAAATTATCTCCAAACAGGAAGAAATCTTGCAGCCAGGGGTTATATAAACCCAGACTAAATAAAACCAAATTCCTAATACAGTCCACCCCATACCAATCCCAGCAAGGAAGGTAAAGCCCTTCCCCTCCCTGGTAGAGATATAATTTTTACACAGACTGGCAGTGCTATCACAACAGCTGTGGCGTGAAAACAAAGAAACCCGTTAGTAGGCTTTGTTGTGGGCTCCTGCCTGCAAAGACTATAATTACAATTTAGTTCTGAGTCATTTGGCACATTCTATGTTCTTGACAGACTGTTGTAGGACAACTGGTAAGGCTAATCTTCACAGTAATATACCATAAACCAGATATGAGCCAACAAGTTTTCAAAATGACATTTCTCTCAGTTGAAAAGGACACTCTTGTAAAATGATTGGAAGCTCAATCAATACCAATTTAACAGGCAGTATAAATGCTTATCAGCTGTACAAAACTATACATACAGATGAAAATCAACTTAACATGCATCATTGCAGCTATGGCTAGAAGCATGTTGTTCTGTTGTGTAATGATGGGTAATAGAGCATAGGAAACAAACAGCACACTGCTGTGCATGCTTCCCTGACAGCTAAATGAGCGGGTCAAATGTCTTGGTGTAGGCAAAGACTCTTGATGGTCCTGTAGAGGAGTAAACAGTTACTCAGCGCTGTATTGATGTGACATGACATGGCACTAAAAGACATATCAGGTAGAATGAAAGAAAGAGAAGAAAGAGAGAAAAAAGAGAAGAAGAGAAGCAGGCAAGGGGGCATATATACTGCCATGGACGATAAGGCTCTCAATTACCCTGGTCGGACCTGTCTGTCCATGGATCCACATTCACCAAACCTCCCACCTTTACACACTCACTCACTCACACACACACACACACACACACACACACACACACACAGTGTTAATTTGCTTCCCTGCTTGGTGTTTCATCACTGTCAGCTTCCTCCTTCACTGCCCTCTCTTCCGATTTTCCATTTACTGTCACCTAAAGTCCTGTGTTCCATCTCTTTTAGGGTTGTATCGCTGTTCTGATATATTTTTAAAGCAAAAATCAGGTTTTGGACATTTACTCTCATTTATCTTTACTGTGATAAGGATGATGCTGTTTATTTCAGTACACTTTTACTGTAAAATTTAGCAGTACTACTTTACCGTGTATTTGTATTTGTAGGATTCTAACGTGATATTCTGATTGGAGTATGTTTGTTTTATTTGATTGTTTTCCATGTATAAAAAGACAGCTTTTACATCACACACCGATCTTGAACACTGACAAAAAGAAGCTTATCAGTACTGATATGGTAAAAAGACATTTCAGCCAAACACGCAAGGACCTGATTTTCTCTGTTCATGTGGGAGTAGCTCAGAGCTTTAATAAACACTTCTATCAGCACCCACTCAGGGCCCTCAACTACTGTCACCCTTTAACCCCAGACATCCACTAATGCTACTTTAGCAATAAATGCCACATTAGACATGCACAGTAAGCCTACAGCTCCCAGGCTGCAATGGGAGACACCAAATTACTTATCTCTCCTGCATTTGTCCTCGCCACCGTTCCAGAAACTTAATGACCTCCCGAGCGGTCGTTTATTATAAGCCACAACAGTGCTATGCATTCCCAGAGCAGGGAACAGCTACCATCTACCATACTTCCAATTCCCACCCACCACTACCGCCGCTGCCGCCTGCTTGTCAGAACAGGTGTGGGCCAGCAAGACTGCAAACCCCCAGTGAGCATGATGGGATATACAGCATGAACGGAAAAGAGAGAAGAAACCTCCCACGCAACTGTCAACCAGCAGATACTCGTCTCAACCGAAGCATCATTAAGATGATAATGAATTCCATAGTGGCCGTGTAGAATGGAGTGGTCTCCCCTTGCACACACAAACCTCTTTATACTTAGCCCCGAGTGCCATTTTCATAGCCACCTATTACGCATGTGTGTGTGTACAACAGTGGGCCAGGGCTGACAACTCCTGCTCCTTCTCCCCTAGCAACAGACACAGGAAAATGAATGCCGAGAGAGGAGCAGGGGGGCTTGAGCTTTGTGTAAAATATTACCCTTCGTCTAACTTACCGCACCCCACACCACCCCTGCTCCCATGCCTCCCTCCCTCCCTCCCTCCCTCCCTCCCGCGGCTGTGCAGCAGTTGCTAGCCCTTATCACGGCTGCCTGTCAGTTTAGTATACAAATTAGCAGTCTATCAGGGGAATGCAGGGGCCTGTTTCATCAGTAGGGAGAAGGGCAGAGGCACGCACTGCACTAAAGCCTCTCGCCGCTGCAGACAGAGAGGGTCACAAATCAGTGCCGCAGCAGGCCCACAGCCAGCACTAACCAGATAAGGAGAAATGAAGGAAAAAGGACAAGGCATATTTCACCAGAGAGGATCCAGACCTGCTCAAACTCCCTGCAAGGGCCCTGGATGAAGGATGGAGGTGTGCTGGTAGGGGGGGGGGGGGTTATAAGGATGGAGGATGTTACAAATCACAATCTCAACCACACAGATTACAGAGTAACAAAGAGTATATGAGAAACAGGTATTGAATTAAAAAAAAAGAAGAAAGAAATCCCTTTTATAAAATGTCAATGACAGAGACAGAGGAAGTGCTTTCAGTTGATTATCAACTAAAATTTGCAGGAAATTAGGGCGAGCGCATTCCCACTTTCTCTTGTGAAGTGAACCTGTGCATGTTAATACCAGCAGAGACAAAACGGCTGCGAAGGGCTCTCATTAAGTGGCATAATGCAATGAGGCACAGTCTAAATTGCAGCAATAAAAGCCGACAGACAAATCATCTCGACCATCGCAATCCATTTAACTCAATTAATGCAACACCAGATCTGAGCTCAGTGGCTTAAAAGCATGCGTGGCTCTCCTCCTTTTTCAGGCTTAGGGGAATAGGCAGAGGGGGGCACTGCGAGAGGGAGTTAGTAGTATCTCTTTAGGGTGAGATAAGGGTCAGTGTGGACATTGCACTTTGATTAAGTCCTGCTTGAGACCACGAAAATAGGGAAAGAGAGAGAAAAAAAAGAAATGAAGGCAACGGGAGACACAGAAAAACATAAGCAGAAGATAGCAGTAGGTCTGCTCGGCACAGCACAGCCAACTGTGGAAAGGGCGTAGCCTCTTTTCCTTTTTAATGTCAAAATGTGTGCCAGCAGTGATAAGAGCCGCAGGTAATCTCCCGGTGGAATCAGGGGGCTGTTCGTCATTACTCCCTGGCCCTGATAGAGATCAGAGCACTGGTGGCTTCTCCTGGCTCTCCAGGCTTCTCGGCAGTCGAGATGGCAGATAGCCCTTTAAGACACGGCTCACTGCTCCCCGATTGGCTGGTCAACAGCCACAACCAAATCCCAGCTCCCTTGGGGCCGCTGTGAGGAGGTATGATAGGACGGGTCACGGAAACTCACTGTCCCCGTATCCACATCATCCACTTGTTGTAAAGCCTTTACCCCATTGTCAGTGTGGGTGGTGGAAAGTATAAAAGCTTTTCTGGATGTTATTGTCTGAGAGGCAGGATAACAGACAGGCGGATTATTTCAAAAAAAGCGTTCTCCAGAGCTCTCACAATGCGGCACCGTTGTTGCTGTGGAGAGGATCCTGGAGGAGATAATAATAATATTCCTAGTCAGAGCCTTTGCTGCAGTAGAGCTGCCTTCTAACAGAGAGATACACATCATTCTGACTGGCCCGCTGTGACATAATCGCCCTGCGGAGAGCTGCAGGCAAGCTTGGTAGGCAAACCACCTCTCACTGCAGCTTGTTAAGAGAAAGGTGGCTTTAAGCACCGCTCAATAGAAACTTCTATTGAACTTGTTTTTTTTCTCACTCCATCTGAACAATGTCTTGGTGAGTCATAGCCCACCTCAGGCTACACAAGTTACATTCTTCCTTTCTTCCTCTCTCTTAAGATTGTACTGTGCTTTTGACTTGGATGAATTTGCTAAGAGGGGAAAAAACAAACTCGGCTGGATCTTAAATAATGCAGCGATAAAAAAGATGTGACCCTTTCCCTTGCCTCAACCCACACACAGATGAATTTCTTCTGCAGTGAAAGACAGCACACAAAGAGAAGAAAAAGGCAGAGCTGGCACAACATGGAAATGTGTGGTAGGCATTGGTTTGCTCCTCTGGGCACGGACACCTTTAATGAGAGGAAAAAATGTGCAGCAAGAAGCAGATCTCACCCGTACTATGCCAGTGATTTTGTGTAATATGAATCACCTCCTCTCTAACACAAATAAATATTGTGCTAATGCCAGTGGGAGTTTAAGGCTGACTCTGGGCTAGGAAAACTATGGAGGAACCAAGGTTCCTCACACCAGCTTCAATAACCAGTCATTCTGCATCCTATAGCCTCCTAAACTCTACACCATGCACACACTAGATGCCTGTGACCCCTGACCTTTCGACTTGGCTCTCTGCTGAGCTCACAGTTTATCAGTGCGATTGAGGGTGTGAAGTTGTTGATGCTGGTCTAGTAACAGCATCTCTCCTAAACTACAACAGCAG
Source organism: Thunnus albacares (assembly GCF_914725855.1). Taxonomy (NCBI): domain Eukaryota; kingdom Metazoa; phylum Chordata; class Actinopteri; order Scombriformes; family Scombridae; genus Thunnus; species Thunnus albacares. Next base: position 9,811,967 of record NC_058107.1, read on the forward strand.
CTGAAATGAATCAAAGGGAATTTAGGAATTCATCTCGGCATCCTGCTCATATGTCAACCGCGAGCATGAAAGTTGGCCGGGCACTCAGGATCAATACAGCCACTTGTCCTGTGGAGGAATGAAGGGGGAGTTGTGGAGAGCAGGAGGTGCAAGTGGAGGAGTGGAAAACTGGAAATGGGGCAGGGTAGACTGGCACCCGTTGCTAGATGTCCCATCAGTCTGACACCACCATTCCCTTGCACTTAAAGGCACACTATCCACCCTGCTAGCACAAACAAACATGGTATGCACTATATAAAGTAGTCTCAGACCTCCAAAGCCATCAGGTCATGTTGGAAAGGGATGTGGCACGTTAAGTGGAATTTACTTTTGATGCAGACATCAGGCTTCAGGTTTCTGGCAGCTGTAACCCAAGCTTCTCCCTGAGGCCTCACTGCAGGGTTGGACAGGACACCCAGTGCCCAAGCAGTCACCTTAAGAAATACCTTCACTTCTCAGTTTCCCTTATAAAGGTAGGGTGGTGGTTGTAGGGGGTCACTGTTTCCAATATAAGGCATTTTTTTACAATGGCCAGAATTTCATTTGATTAAAAACACAGAGAGGTGAGACTGCTAGGAAGAAAAAAGGACATGGTTTGTGTCTGGTATTTGCTACTTGCTGCATAGAAACTGCTGTTGAGGAGCTTGGTGCTATTAATGGAGTATGTTGTGTTCTGAGGTTACAGAGGAAATTTAATATAGAACGCAGACCCCAGCAGCCCATGGTATGCCCACTACTTTGTCACAGCAATGCATCCTTCAGACTTTGATGTTGTCTTTTTATTGACATCTTTATTCCTCCACAGGAATACATGCCATGGTTTTGACTCAGGCATGTCATGACATTTTATTATGGGAGAGTGTGAGCCTAAACTGAGCTATGAACCCCCCCTTACATCTCTTTCGTGACATGGCATAGCTCTTGAGCTCTTCTGTCACTGACAGTCCAGATGTGTGACTTAATGTGGGGTGGGTGGGAGTGTATAAATAACCATGATGACATATCAGTGGGACATGCCAGGAGCTTTGCTCTGTAAGGGAAGAGGTGATGGAGGGGGTGCTGAGCTAACTGTGTACCTCTAGGGAATCCAGCTCAAGCTAGTTTAACGCCAACGCGACAACTGCGGAGACCTTGTGAGAGAGCTTATGGCTTTAGACTTAACACTTACTGTGTAACATCACTCTAGCACACCACACTGTGACCTGACCTTGACAACAGCCATGTTATTGGTGGTTTTCAATTGCAATGATCATTGCTTACTGCAACTGTATAGGAAATAGTTATGAACTGCACAGACATGCATCTATGGCTTTATATTGTCATGTACAGAGAAATGACAGCTTGTCAATACTTGACTAGAGGTCACTTTTATTAACCTTAGAGTAAGTTCAGAACACCATTGGTCACTCTCTGTGGCCTACATTTCTAGTAATTGCATACTGGAAATGTGTTGTAACTGTCCATTCTGTGAGCTTTGCTTCTTTTATGAGCGCTGGTGAACTCGGTGTAAACCTACCGGCTGTTATCTCTGTTAATAACATAGCACCTGTGGAGGAATTTGATCTGGCATCCATCTAAACACAAATCCCTGGACAGAAGAGAAGGGCAGGGAGAGGAGGATATATTTGATGTGTTTGCATTGCTAGAGCAGATTTACGAGCAATCACTGCAGAGATGACTATTAAAAGTTGTTGGCCATGCCAAGTGTATGCAGAGAATCATTTGCTCTGGATTAAAATATAATGAAGCAAGTGAATGCAACTTTGTCTTACATGCAACTCCTTAAATTATTCAAGTGGAAAGAAAAAACAACAGGCAAAGAATGTTCCCTGGAGCACTAATACCCTTTTCTGGGGCTTGTTCATGATGGCAACAATGAATATCTTAGCACTTGTTAAAAGCTTTGTTTTCCTTGGGAGTCTCTGTGTATGAGTGGACTAAATGAGCAGAAAGGACACAAAATCACATGCAGAGGCCAGTCATTTTCACTACCAGTATGTTGGCTCCACTGAGGTCATTGGAGTGCGTTTACATAATACACTGAAATTGATTTTTTAGTGTATGGGAAGAAGCAAGGTTAAACAGCTCATTACCGCAGTGCCGGATTGCCTTAACAAACTAGTTTCCTGTCAATAAAACAAACCTGACAATTACACTCTTAAACTACCTCTTAAATGTTGAGCTGTCTGCATTTTCGAAAGGACGCTTGCTGTAGCCAGTGAGTGCCTAAGCCATGCTGATAACTGGTTTAATTAGCTGTGTCATTTAAAAACTTGTACTTGTTTTTGTGAGGTAATTCTATGGCAACCTCTATTTCCTTGAACTTCATTTCAACATCTGCACGTTCAGAAACACTCAGCCTGGCTCAGGTGGCTCCTGTCTATATTTGAATAAGAGATATGCAAACAGATGAAGTCAAGGCAGCAGCTTGTGTGCTCAAGCAGCCTTTTCTCACATTTGAGAGATTCCTTGGATTAGTTGGTTTAGGCTCCAGGGCCTTTATACTGCATGCTATTCATTCAGAAGAGATGGAAAAAAGTGTGTTTGCATTTCATGTCTGTCAGTGGTAAAGATGCGGTTGGAGGTAGAGGTCAATGTAAACTGAGTCTAAACTGAAAAAGGTGAACATTATAGCCAGCAGAACCCAGAAGACCCATTATGTGGGATCCACCGGAGAATCCTTCAGAGCATCTTTCCCTTACATGTTTCTGTCAGTACAATTAAGGCTTTAGTTGAAAGAAGAGGGTTTAGGGTGTTAAAAGCTGTGAAGCTGTGCACAGTAGGATGATGAAGGGTGTGGGGGCTTAGCTCATGCCTTATTCATGCCATTCTTGTTATTCAACAACACACTGGTCACTCAGTAAAGGATCCACAGCCATTGCTAGACAAACATGCGGTGTATTGGATCTAGACTAGTGTTTTTTTTTACCAGCCCTATTTACTGTTTCTGTTATTAATGTTTTTTAAACATGCTCAGGTGCATCGCAGCAGGGGGTGCCCAGCTGCCCTTGTGAACCTGTGTGGCATCCCACCCCATGCCACCCACCAACATGTAATTGGAAACCTAGTGCGCTTTGCTGCACTTGTAATGGCTCTTTGAATACTCAGATCCCCGAACAGGCCATCATCCATGATTGACAGGACCCTGGCGAGATGCCAGTGTGGGGAGGCAAGAACTTCTGGTACAATTCTTTTGCACCCACCACAGATCAATACCTCCATATGCAATTATAGTAGCTGAAACAGATGTGCTCACAGGCTTCAGTGCTCTACCTACACTGTTGACTACCATGACACCCTCTGCTTCCCATCACAGAAACACATACACACATGCACATTCATGCATGCTTGCACGACCACAAAAATACAGGCAGGAGCCTTCCAGTTCTTTTGCTGACTATCCTGACAAATTCTACTCTCAGTGGTTTCATGCTAGCATAGCAATGCGTCTAAAGTACTGGGTCACAGTAGAAGAATGCAGGGAGCATGTGTGAGCCAATGTGGTTGTGATGGGCCAGTGGAAACAGTTCTCCTGTCCCCCCTCCCTCCTGCTGGGAGACAGTTTAACCTGCTTCTCTGACAGTTACACTTGTTCTGTCAGCTGAGCCCCCACCCTGTCACTAACAGGTGGCCTGTCCCTCACAGCAAAGTCATTTGCCTTGCACAGCAGTAGTCATGGGTAGCCTCAGCCAAGCAGCATTCAGGTTTCCAGCATTACAGCTCAGGCCAAAAAGAGAGGCCGCGGCAGAATACAGAGGAAGGAGCTGGGGGTAGGGAAAGAAGAAAAACCTCCTCCGATCAAATAAATGCCACTGTAAGCACAAGTGACAAGTCTTGTTTGGGCTCGTCCCTGCTCAGGGCCTGAAAGGCCAGCACTGCCTCATCTCCTCAACTATGTCTGCAAGCAACGTGGGTGGGTGAGAGAGGGAGGGAGACATGTCTGATTGGTGCCATAGCCAAGAGTGAGAGCAGCCCAATTATATTTCCTATCCCTCAAGAGCCGGCCAGCCCCCTCCGGTAGAGCGAAGCCTCTGCCATCTCTCCTCTCCTCACCTCTCAAGACACTGTAGATAGATAAATAAATGACAGCCCCGCTGGGGCTTGGCCCAGCCTCCCAGAATACATTGCATAGGCTGGCTGCCTGCCTGTCCGTTTGCCTTCACCTGACATTACTGCAGATAGACATTTTTCACATTATTATCGTTGCATCGTCTCCGTTGCCCTGTTCAGTCACTGAGTTGTGGTTGATGATGGCGGCATAGGACCTGAGGAGATTGGAAGGAAATGTCTCTTGTCAAAGTCAGCATAGCCTAGCTTAGCAGAAATTTAACAAGTTCCCTGGGCTCTCTCCATTCACCCTCTGACGGAGCACGGAGCCAGGACATGGCCTGCTGACAGCCCTGGGCATGTCACTGTCACTGACACTTGATAGGCCAGAGAGAGGAAGGAGAGAGGAGAGAGGCAACAGGGCTCAACCCTTAAAGACTCACACTTTACTACACAGCTCCATATTTCTACTTTCCTCTAGCCATAAAAAACAAACTGTTTGAAAATCTGACTTTTACTAATATAACACAAATGCATACTAATCTTAATCGCACACTGACAAGTTGTTGTCATTACTTTGCAATGACTATCTTTGGGCTGTCACTGGAAAATGCTTTGAACCTGACAGAAAGCCAAATATCCCAGGATGTTTGTGTTTTTTCAGTAATAATCAGGTAGAAGCCAACAGAGAAATACTCCAGCTTAAACTGCATGTGTACGAGCATTTTTCCCCCCACACTCTCACCACTCCCCGATAGTTAAAACTCAAAACCAGATGTTGCGGATCAGCAGGGATAAAAAACAAGGCGAATAAAAGTGGAGGGCGGAATGGTACGCATTAACTATAATCAAAAAGAAACAAAAAGGAGACCAGGATGCTTTAATTACTTCTCACATATAATTTGGTTTTGTGGGGGCAAACCAGGCACTGCCAAGAAAAGAAAGATGAAAAGCGACTTAAATTACATGGAGAGAAAGTGCAGAGGCTTTGTACACACGGTCCATCTATTCTCCACAACTGTAGACAAGGCTGATGACTAGCCCCAAAACCTTGCTGTAAATTGTCCATGGATACAGACCAACAGCCATGATGGATCTAAGCTGTTCAGCATGGCCATAACTATAAGAAAGTTGTTGAAATATACAGACTGCAGACTGACAAAAAAAAGTCTGAACATTCTTTCTATAAAACAATTTGTCTTTTCTGGCACACACTGTATGTGAGCATCATAATGGTAATCATAGTTATTGTTTTCATCATAGTATTCATCATCTAAAATTCCCTTAAATAATGTGATTATAATCATTTTTCATGCCATTCTGCCAAGTAGCTGAGGATATGCGTTATATTTGGCCACTGTAGAGAGCTTGGATGAGGCCTGAGCGATGTGCTCTATGAATCTACTTCATAGCCATCCTCTGTTTGCAGAGTCTCTCTTGACTCGCTGGTGTTGCCACAGTGCTAAATTGCACAGCTGTTCCACAATCTGTGGCGGTGTTAATTACCCAAATGTGAGCGGCAGCTCGTCAGTTCCTCACTAACGAAGGGGTCTGCTTTCCAGCGAGGGTGCCGTATGTTTGGTATGTAGGCCCATTTCCACCCAACACTCCCCTGGCTGCACACGGACCACCCGACACATCCGCATCCTGGAGAAGAGGCATCTAATTAAAACCCCTGACTCAAATCTGCTTACTAAGGGGGAAAAACACGCGGGCTGGATTAAAAGACGGCAAGAGGGGTAGAGTGGGATGGGGGGCTTTAATACACTGCGAGTGAAAGGGCTTAGGAGGAAATATGAGAACTCTCAATAGTAAGATCCCAGGCAAGGCTGGAAGGAAATACTGTGTGAATGTGAGCCGATCAGTCAGCGTTTGTCAGTCTGATCCCCTCGCACTTCCAAAGCCCCCAGGCAGAGACAGACAAGCAGGTTGTTTTCTGGAAAAGTGGCTTCTTAACTCTCCTGGTTGGCCCCTCTTCCAAGGACATGTACATCAATTCTTTACTATGAGGACACAACTCAACAGCCTATACCGGATGCAAAAAAACCCTCAATGGTTCAACCAAAACTGAATAAAAATAATGATGAATGACTTTGGTGATGTTTAACAGCAACTACATATAAAAAGGTGCATTTTATCCCTCTCACACAATCACATGATGACAGTACAGAACAATGAAACCCTCTCCAGTCAGACATTGTAAACTGTTAATGCACTACATTACATAGTACATCACCCCACTTCTTGCGTGCAATGTTCAAAACAAAGGTGTTAAGAACTCCCCTCATGAATCATACTCGCTAGCTAAAAGCCTGGCTGCTCCGTACCTCCCACCTCCGGTTATACATGAACGCTACAGCCTGAAATAGCACTGGGAGACTACATAATGAATGCATGAAGCTAGGTGTCACGAGGACTCGTATGGTGCACAAAACGATGGGGCAATTAGGCCCACACGACACCTCGGGATGGCGTGATGAAGGACTCCTGGGCTTGTATCCTCCGCCTCTGTTCCTCTATCATTAAGGACTGAGCAGCCACATCTGGCTAATGGCACGCCTGGGGTTCCTGCTCAAACACTGTGCCACACCGTGCACATTTAATTACGCCTCATAAAGGTAACAAAAGACATGGCCTGCTCTCGGGGAAGCACTGTTTGGAAATCGGGAGGGGAGACAGAGTGAGAGAGACGAGGGGAAGGCGAGGGGCTGGCCAGCTGCCAGAATTACAGGTTGACCTAGGTCGGCAGCTTCAAAAGAGGGGGAATTCACTTGAGTGTCTCCTCCTCTCCTTGAGATGGGTCCCAATGAGCAGGCTGAGAGCAGGAGATGCTCAGTAGCTGAGAATTCAAAGGACCTCTAGTTTGTCTCCCTTCTTCTATTAGATCGGGAACTGCACAAGGCGCTGCTGTCAATGGCTAATTGCAGAAGGGCTGGGGGGATTAAAGGGAGAGCTCTTTTGAAATATGTATGGGATTTAGCGGCTGTTTGAAGTGAAGAGGGACTTCTTTGTCAGGGGGACGGAGAAAACAACAATAACAACATCACAGGAGAATGCCTGTAACAGTGCTGTGGCCTGGCATTGTGACCTGCTACACCTCCACCCTGGCTCTGAGGCGCTGTGTTGCTCAGCGGGCCCCACAAAGAGCTCACCACATTCAGCCGAGAGCATGAAACATACATTACCCACTGACTGAGTGACTGGCTGACCTATGACTTCAGTAGTACCTGGAGGTATTCAAAAGACCTTGGATGGCTGCTTTGTGCAGCACACAGTTGACATTTCGAGCCGAGAGAAAAAAAAAAAATTGAAGAAAAAAAGAAAAACATGAGCGGGGACACAAGCCCCAGGTCTCCCAGAGAGCAGATGCGCACATTTAGGAAATAACATCAGATAGGAAGAGTTGAGGGACAAAGAGGCTCATTGTCAAAGCAGTCCATTGTCTGGCAGTTTGAGAGCTGGCTACCGCCACAGGAAAGGTCACTGGTCACTTCCATTTGGACCTTCACATAAATCCCCCGCTGTCCGGCGCAGTTAATAACACAGCCAGCTCTGAAGGAACTGCCATTGCAATAAAAAGGGGAGAAAAATGTATTTTGTTTTGCCAACACCTCCCTGTCCCTTTACAGCCACTGGCCTTGTGCGGTGCTTTGCGTTATTTATAACTTAAATGTTAAAAACAGAGACATCTCTGCAGTGTGCATTAAAAGACAAGCCTGCCAAAAGTCTTGCTCCACAGCGGCTTCCTCTTCTGTAAAGTCTTTCTCTGCTTTTGGTGTAGAGCGAGTGTTTTATGGCAAGTCCCTTGTCAGGATTAAGATGTAGATCCAAGTGCCACAGGGACAAGCATAAATTCTCCATCTCCCACTGTGGACCCACAAGTGGTGGAGCTCAGGGAGTGTCCTTGAAGTATGAATAACATCACATGCTACGTGTCATCTGTTATACAGTAATGACATGTCCTCTGAAGAATCCACATCTCCTGTGGCCCATAAGTCTCTGAATGAGATAACTACTTGCTTCTCTGTCAGAGAATTTTGGGAAAGGCCATATACATTAAAACAAATAAGTACAATTCATGTATCCTTCTAGTTTTGATACCAACACTCTGTTTGCACCAACAAATTAATGCTGGATGTAACGTGTCATTGATTGAGCTGATATACAGAAATCTGATTCAGAACCAGGGAAACATTCATCAGTGTTAATGCAGTGGAACAGTTATAGTCAAGGACCCAGGATCATCCTGCTCTCTGTCCAGTAAACCAGTAAATCAGAGGGCAACAGGCGAAGATAGGAAAACACTGAGTAATGTTCTAGTACTGCTGGCCCTAACTGGCCTGCAGAATGAGGAGTACGTTCAGGGGCAGATTAAGTGATTTGGGGGCCCTAAGCAAACTCAGTCATGGGGCGCTTTATTTTTCTCTAATTGAGAATGTTAGTATTGGCGGTGGTAGACAAAGTACTTACATCTTTAAACTATTAATACCACACTAACAATACTCAAGTAAAAAAGTAAAAGTCCTGAATTACAAAATTTACTTAGGTAAAGTGCAGAAGTATTATTAGCATAATGAACTTAGATTTACTTAACATCTAGACAAAGTGGTGCTCATTTTAGCTGCTTTATATGCTGCTGGACAGTTTAATCTATCATATTGCATCATATTTTCTCTGTTGTTCGTATATTTTGTGTGTAAATCTTAATCTGGAAAGTAACCAACAACAAGCTGTCAGATAAATGTAGCAAAATGATAAGTACAGTGTTTCCCCCTGAAATAGAAGGAAGTGAATGTGGAGTAGATGCATACAGTTGTATGAAATGGAAATATTTAAGTAAAATGCATGTACCTCATAACTGTAAGCATAATACTTGAGTAAATGTACTTGGTTACTTTTCACCATGTGGTATTATGGAGGTTGATGATTTCCATAACTGGAGTAATTTGCCAGGTTTTTCCTCTGTTTCTCTGACATGAACTACTCACTGAACCAGCCAATGAACAAAACTACATTCATTTACTCAAATGAGGTGAAAATACTTGTACTTAAGGCTACTTGAATATTATACTCCTTATCCTACTTTCTGATACAAAATATATGAAGTATATGAAACAAAATATCACGTAACATTGTAGATTAAACTACCCAGTAGTAGAGCATAAATTAAATTTATGTTAAAAGTAACATTCAAATGTTGCTTATAAGGCAATACGTCTCTAATAATAATACAAGTAACATGTAACATAGTAAAACTTTATATAACACAAGTTAAACTTCAAATGCAGGACTTTGACTTGTAATGGAGTATTTTTATATTGCAGTATTATAGACTTTAAGGATGTGAATACTTCTTCCATCACTGGGAGCAGCATGTTGCTGCACATTGTCTTCCTCTCTCTCTGACCTGAAAGCAGTCTTCTTTTCTTATAGGCTACTAGTTGACACTTTCTCTTCATTGAAAGCCATTTTTTCTTATATTATCATCATTCTCTTTGTCTATTCTTATGAGGGTTTGAGGGGTGGGAGGGGGAGAGGGGCGGCGTTGCCATCATCTAACAACTGGGTGGATGCGACAGCAAAACGTTAGTAACTGTGGTCTTGCTAGTTGTTTCAGAGGGAGCAACAGTTTTTACAATGATTGCTTTACTTCCTCTTAGTTTTTCTTTTGAAATGCGCTCTGTGATAACTCTGTTTCACTGTTTGATGTTGTGTTGGATTGCACATTACCTCAAGGAGTTTCTGCGTCCCTATTAACATGTGAGTAAAGAGGAGTGCGCCGCGGTCGCAGATCCTCCTCCAGTGAGGGAACAGTCCATTAATCTGCAGCACGTGGGGGGGTCATACATTGACAATGTACAATGCTAAATGAAATTGTAACTGAAACTGGCAATGATTTGGGCCCTTTTGTACGTAATTTTGGGTTTAAATGAGTTAGAATAGTAACACAATTTTATATGTTTCATATCTAAACATCATAATAAATCTATAGCTGTTTGGGGCCCCTTTTAGTCGGGGGCCCCAGGCAGTTTCCTACCTTGCCTAATGGTAATGTCTGCCCCTGGGTACTTTGTTTTGCAATTCTACAGCACAGCTCACTTCCATATTTCTTGAAGCCTCTCACAGGGCAGCTTAAATGTCAGAGTATAAGCCAATTTGGATTAGCTCCACATTTTAGACAGGTTCCAGTTGGGATTTACAATACTTTTAGAACATGTTCCTCCCTAAGTACAGCTTTAACCCTAAATGCATCAACAACATATTTTACTGACGTGTTTTTTTTCTTTTTTCTATATGTTATTTCACAGATTGTTGCAAATTTGAAGCTAGACAACACTCCATTCAAAATAGCTTAGCAGGCTGAAACCTTACTTGCTAATACCGGTTTATAATATTCTAAGGTTTTAGGCATTGTCGTCACTACTGAGAACATGGCGTTGCATCCAAATGCTTGGGCTATTTTCTTGAACGTCTCTTTAGCTCATTTTTCACTTGTGAGTTCACGCACGGATCCAGAATAAATCTCCATTTCTTCTTCTATCTCGTATCCAGGCTTCAGGGGGCACAAGGCATTAGTCTCATGATGCTGGGTTTGTCATGTCTTCCCCAGCTGTGATCTGCCTGAACTCTTACATTACAAATAGCTGGAGGATTTTTCACCCTCTTATCACATTTGCCAAGCAGGCCTGTCTCTTATCAGCTTTCCGCTAGAGATAAATGGGCTTTTGAAGATAGGAATAAGAGAGGTTTTTGCAAGCTAATTCCAGAGCCCCATCTGCAGTAGATTGCAGATAGGTGCTGGGGAGCGGAGAAAGATACATATTTTAATATGTAGGTGGTGGGAGTATCAGGTTTAAGAGTGATTGGTATTACAATGTCATATACTCTACAACCCAAAGACATGCAGAACTAACAGGCAATAAGACGAGATAATGGACTGAGAATATTTTATGGAGACTTCATCATTGACCACATCAGTTACACTGCTGCTTTTGCGCCAGCCCTGATGAGAACAAAATGACATTTCCAACATAGCCTATCTGAAGCCTGCAGCACAGTAAAAACAGTGATTGGCAGGCATAGCAATGAATACAAAGACATGTTTCACTGTGTGTCTTATCAGGGGAAAAGGTTTGGGACATCTAGCAAATAGAAACAGGAATAAGTCAGAACTGATTTGATCTGATTTCCCACCTATATTTAAGTCACTTTTGGACTATTGTAGTAAAGCTACCTCCATATGTCTCAGTAAGACTAAAATGAATAATTCTGCATTGCAATCTACAGCTTAAATATAATTTTCTACTACCTAATTTAAGTCATCACATTAACATGTTCTGAAAAGAAAATTATGATTTTGTCACAGGAGCAAGAGACTATAATATATAAAATATTTTTTTCTGCTATATACCAAATCATACATTGAACTCATTGCTTTTGCAACGTGGATTAATCACAAGACCAGCACCTTCCACCAGTGGGTGTGCTTTAAAAACTACAACTATAATTTAATGGTACATTTTAGAAAAATTCAACAACAACAAAAAACCACAACACAACAAAAAAGTGCTAGTGATTGTGAAAAATGCCAGAAAGCAGGATATTTTAGTATAAGCTCAGTATTCACATTCTATAAGCCACTGCAGGAACAATACAGTCATACTAAAAGAGAGAAAAATATAGCACAGATCAACAGAGGATAGTCACTACTGAACACAACACTTGTAGGTCCCTATGGAAATATTATAGTAATACCCTGGGAGAGCATAAAGTAGGGCAAATCACTATAAGCTCACAATTGGGACGCGCGTCTAAGCCCCTATAGGATTATTACGGAAATGTTATAGTGAATTCTTCTTAGAGGAATGAACTCATAAACAATAACAGGCTTTGATTTCTGTTAGAGCGATGACAAAGTTACTGACTCGTATCATAAGAGGCCGGAGTGTTGAGCTAATATTAACAGGCGACATGTGATCCAGCCTGACCTTGATGGTTGAGATTCTTGGGCGCGATGGGAGAAGAAAACCTAATTAAACAGCTCCTCTCTCGGTTGTATAAGTCAGACACGGGACAGGCTCATATGGTGTTAATGCCCTGCGAGGTGGATTTAAGAGTGCGTGATAATAGCCTACAATATGCTACAAAAACCAGACGCCGACCTACAAAACAGCTGGAGGTTTGAGTTAAAAAACGGATACACAGCAACCAGTCATATTGTGGTAAATTATAAAATTACAAATTAAAATACATCTCAAATTCATTCCAATCACAAGAGGATAATAAACTCACCAGTGCAGACAATTGTTAATAATGTTGAATAATAAGAAAATAGTCTATTTATTTTTGCTTTTAACCAAACACCCGTAAATCTTTGCATAACTTCAGTTTCAGTTTCCGTCAGTCAGTGTGACATAAGGGCTATAGAGAATAGGTAATGGCAACCTTTACGAAACAGAATAAATGCTGTTTTGGAAATAAAAAAAAGGGTTAAAGTGAGTTTAGATGCTATTCAAGCCGCCACTACATCTTGGCTTTCAATACGCGCGGGGCGCCTCGTTGGAAAGGAAAATGCGCCTGCCACCGGCGGAGACGGGCTATAAGACAAAAAATCCTAACAATGGACAGTTTACTCAAACACAACAATGATTCATTTCGAAGAAAAATGTGAATATTAATTTTTTTTCATCAGCATTACCGAATAGTTCACCTGAAAACCAATGAAAGCAACAAACGCATCGTAGGATTCTCATCAAACCTTACCGAGTCCAAATGCGCTGAGATCGGTCGCGGAGGATATCCAAATCACCCAGACTGGAGGAAATGAGAACACGCTTTCATGAAGATATTTAAGCAAGCCTCATTTGGGGTTAAATCCAATTTGGAATAAACTGATTGTTCAACGGTTAGACGATGGGAAAACTCTCAACACAGAATAACCTGCCAGAACAATAAATCTTCACGGAGAGGATTTCCCCCCCGTCTCTCGAAAGAAAAGGCGGCGAGACCGTCAGGAAATAGTATGAAAATTCAGTTTCTTTTCACTTCACTAAAGTTCTAGAGGCAATTATTTGCTCTCCTTGAGTGAACACAGTGGATCTTTGTCAAGCCTGAGCACCGCTCATAGGATTCCAAGTCGGATAGTGAAAGCGCCGATGACAGATCGTCCACAATAGATTCCCCAAAATATCAGTCGATCTCAAGCAAAAAACGCGACGAAATACATATCCAAGAGACGTGCGAATGCTTTTTCGTGCATTAGGGGTTTCATTTCATGGTTATCCACAAGATCCCGGCGCGTTTAATAAGACGAGAAGTCCCGAAAAACGCAGTGCGCTCCACACCTCTCCGACCTGCTCTCTGTGCGCAACAGAGAGGGAGACTGAGCTGCGCTGCGCGTCAGCCAGGGTGTGTGTGTGTGTGTGTGTCTCTGTGTGAGAGAGAGTGTGTGTGTGTGTGTGTGTGGCAGCAGCTGTTGAAAATGAGGACAGGACGAGACCAGAGCAATCAATGCATGAGGGCTTGATCTAATTTGTTAACACTATTCCCAATAATGGACCCAGGGGTTTTTCAGATATTTCCACTCCTTTGCACTCTTAAACATATTTTTGCTGGATTGAACCGGATTATTATTTTTTTTTTTTAAAGAGAATTTATTTTATGCTCATTTTAAATAGCTATGTTGTATATTACTTTAAACATGTTTATGTTGCATGTTTCAGTATGGAGTATGCACTAGCATGTGTGCAGTCCCTGTCCTGGAGCTGAATTTTCTCTTTCCTAATACTCATTTTTTAAATTTTTATTCATGGAGATGACCACCAGCTGGATAGAGTAATTTAAGCTTTGCTCACAGGTTAATCATACATGCAGAAATATAAAGTGAAAAAAACCCCTATTGACCTCTCCAGTCTGCAACGATTCCCTAAAACTCCCAGTAGCCCGGGGAATATGGATTGGCATCAGTCCTGACCGAGCAAGGCTATCCATCTGCTCCTTTTCCACAGTGAAGATGTTATTCTTAAAATGTACTTTAGAGGAGAACTCTCTGAGGCTAAAGAGGAGGAGGAAAGAGCTTTGACATCTCCCACAAAGTTAGCCCTGTGGTTATCCTGTTCACTCTTATGACCTGCTTAACTTAGCCATTATTGAAGTCAGGTTGAAAGAGGCTTATGCTTGTAAAATGCCAAGGCAGAGTAAGGGGCTCCTTTACAACTCCACCTCCCTGTGGAGTTTTCTGGAGACAAGTAGAAGATTGGTGTTTACTTTCTGCCATGCTGTGTTATACTCCACAGATACCCCTGAGAGAATGGCAGTTCTGTTGTGTGAAACAAATCCTTCTTATAAAGAATGATAAATACAGTATTGCAGATGGATAAATAAATAATACACTATGATACTCACCAAAAAACTGGGCATCTACACATTTTGCCTGTAGGTTAGGCACTGTCTTGCATGCAACAACAATAAGAGTTATGGCCTACTTTGCGGATTTGTGTCAGGAATGCAAGACTTGTGATTATTTCCCAGCTGACTGTGATTAAGGGTCATCCCCAAGCTCACAGACTTCCCTTAAAAACATGAGGCATTACACACACAAACACGAAAACACACCATCGGACCAACCAACAGACACAGGTCTGAATAAAATGATTAAAAAGCATTTAGAATTCAGTGGGGAAAAGTTAGATGCCACTAAATTGGACTTTGGTGATTTGAGCAATTGGCTGTCAATCTGTTCATCCTTGAAAATATCAGCTTACTGAAAGCAGCTGAAAAGAGCCAGTGACCGAAATGAGAGAACGTGTATGACGCGAAACCTGGGAAACATTCCAGGACGACGTATGGAACAGAAAAGCAGATGTTGGACCAGCAGGGCATCCTGGGAAACTACCCTCAAAGATGCTAGGAAAGGGAACAATAGATGTTTAAGTCATAAGCCCCTTTTACACATCCTGGTCAAGGCGGCAATGTTGCGCTGTTATTCCACCTCGCCGTTCTATATAAAAGGTACGTACACAGAATGGGGCAGCATTGTTGTTCCGCCATTAAGTCGGCAGCAGAGATAGTCATGTTGCTAGATCGACGTTTCTGTAAAAGGGACAGCCGGCATGGTGGGACCACTCACACTAGACGCCGATGCCGTTGTGTTACACGTCACACCTCTGATTACGGACCGCCGGCATGCTATCTAAAATCACATACGGAGGCGGTATTATGCTGACTTTGTTTGGTTCAGTGTAAAAAAGCAAAGCCGACTTAATGAGTCTTCTTTATGGCAATATTGCGAGATCTCTGTATATAAGAGCCTATAAAGGAATCATCGCTCCTAAGGGTCATATTGTATCTGCTTTCTCCTATCACTCTTCCATCCCAATAAAGAAAAACTGTAGTGAATTCTAGGATTTGGTGTACTATCCTTGCTTTGTAAGGACTATGTGCTGTCTTTTCCCATAAACAAACGCTCCAGCATCTAACTAGATATAAAAAGCGCCTTATAACAGCTACAAAATTGTCTTATTTACAGGTTATTTTTTGTTAACTCCCCAGCAGTCACCAATACATCCAAGATTCACTGAAACAGAGCTTTGTTTAGAGGTGCAACACTGATCAAAGCTGGAAACTTGATGATGTCTACAGGACTTCTAAGATGCAGCGCGCAGTAACTGGGTCCAGCTGTTACTGGTCAGTAAATATCTCCAATGTGTACGCTAAGTGCTCATTAAACCACAATGTCTTGTTTTCCATTTCTTTGCCTCTGAAATACAGAAGATGCCTTGTAAATGTCACTGTTTTGAAGATGTTAAAAGACACCATCGAAGCAGCTTGTTAGTGTGACTTCTTTACAACAATCACACTAACAAGCAGATTTCCAAAGATGTCAGAGTATTCCTGAAATATATTGGAGACAGTTGAGATGAACACATGAGAGAGGCTTCACCAGGATTCAGTCTTAAGCCAGCAGGGTTACATATACGTAGTTCCCTAGGTAGGGGTCTAACCACTACATCACCTTTGGGAGAAAGGTTGGGTGTATTTTCTGTCCTTCAGCACTTTAACAGCCAGCTTTCGGCTTCACATCCATTCAGTGGTGGGCCGCTAATGCTGCCAGCCTCAGCCAGGAGAACAGTTAATCTCAGGTAAACCTGCAATGACTGAGTGGATCTAGAGGCCTGGTCCAAATATCTGCCTTGTGGAAATAGCAGCTGGCATACAATACCCCCCTCCTCAACAGCTTCCTAAAATAGGTACATGTACAGTAAAAGCTGTTATGTAAAGAGAGAAGCCAAGAGTGTAGACAAAAATATGTCGAGTCCAGATCGAATGTTGACAGGAAGCGTTAATATCGACCACAATGAGCACATTTAATATGAAGCCATTAGCCAAATATTTCTTGGAGCACGGTTTTTGCTGCTAACAGCTCATCACCCTGTTTTTGAAATTGAGACTTTATCAAGAGCAAATACCCTCCTTTAAAGTGAATGATATCAAAGCCTGAAGGCATTGGCAGACAAAATACAAATTAGCTCAGTTGCTGATTCCAGAATTATAAGTAGCAGGGATTTAATCCTTTTAGCTTTTCATGAAGCTAAAAGCACTTATATTTTATTTAGAGCATTTATGTTTATTTTTGTAGGGATGGACACACAAGCATTAAACATTCACTGAATTGACAAATGCCATATAGCATTTATATGCTTAGCTAATTTGGGCTTTTATATGAAATCATTTCATTTTTTATTGTTCGGTTAAACAGCAGCACTGGGCAGTTACTCTGACTAGAGTTTGCAAACAACAATGTAAGTTTGGATCTGAGCTATTTCTACTTTGAATCCTCGCCATTACTAGTAATGATGGTGGAGAGGCACAACATGTCACCACAAAAACGGAACACAGTCATGTTTTATTCCATTTTATTTCTGCAGCTGTACATTGTAATTTCTATCTGGAGAGTGCCTTGCAGAATCCATGATTTATTCATTACAGGGGCTCGAGTAGCATAGACCAACAATGTGAGAATGAGCACCTTATTCAATGACTCCCATCTTTCAATACGGACAACATTTCTAGGTCATCCTTTTGGAGCACCAGCATACTCCAGAATACAAGTAGTGCTACTGAGAACAGAGGCCAGAGGATGTCAGACACTTTGAAGGACTCTCAGGAGACCTGGCTGAAAGTAAAGGACTTTACAGTAATAGAGGAGCTCTAGAAATGTACAAGTGACTGAATAAAATACAGAGACAATATACTCTATAGATTTATATGTAGAAATGAATTCCGGTCCTGGTAATGGATTTTCACTTATGTTCAGTCTCCAGTTCTTTGCAGTCATATTTCTGAATCTATTGCATATGGCTTGTCAGGCAGTTCGTTTTTAACCTTCTTGAAAGTTGTGCTCATCAAAGCCCTTGTGGCAAATGTTTCTGGAGGTTCGTGTTCGACATGAAAAGTCGTCCTGATTGATCGAGGCAATGTAGAACAAAAAGCGCCCTCCGCCAGGCACATTAAAAATGAATTTTCTCTGGGATTCAAAGGGCTGCGCTGCTAGGGCAGAGGGAGATGAGAGCTGGTAACTCTGCTAGTTTGCCTCGGGAGCCCCTCTAGCAGCTAGTCCCAGCTGATCCATCCATCAGCCTTCAAGCCCACAGAGGTGAGTGACTGTTTGAAGGCTCTCCCGGCTACCTTATCCTGAGGCTTAACAATCCAATATTGGTTGTTGCCGAAGATAATTACTCTCCATTGATGGTAGAATACCCAGGGCTAGCTGCAGCCATTTGCATTGCCCAACACCACAGATCGATCAGAGAGGAAAAGCAGTTGGGAGCTGATAACAGTGTTGCGTTAGACCAGCGTTTCTAGGAGGGATGTTATGCTCTCTCTGGCTTTTATTCTCCTACACCCCCACCCTCTCATGGCCATCCTCCCCCACTCCCTCCTCTTTCAATGAAAAAGGTAAAGAATGGCTCCCACTGATAGAATCAGCAAGGACATTGCTGTCTTTATTCTCCCTCCAAAAGCATGCACATGTCACCTTGACATTCTTTATCTTCTTCACATTGCTGGCAGGAGAAAATGTGCAAACTAGATCCTGCATTTGATACACAATTGTTTATGGACGCACAGCTTTCATTTTCCCTCCTCCTGAGCTGTTTGGAAGATTGACGGAAGCAAAAACTACACTTTACGGCTCTTGTCTAGGAAACATGAAAACAGAAGGCACAGCCTTGTGTGGTCTTGTTGCTGATTTGTCTCTACCGGGGTATAATTTACACTAAGAAAAAAAGATGGAAATTGGAGAAGTGAGATTAGCAAGTAATTTATGGGCACTTAGCAAGGTGCCTGCTATAACAACCTCTGATATGCTTCACTGCAGTGTTGTATTCTGAGAGGACAGCCATGCCACTACAGAGCCTACATACAGGACAACCAAACCCCACCAAATTATGCGTGAACACTGAAAGCCTATAATCAAGCAGCAATAATCAGAGCTATCTCACATCTAACCCGCTGCTTGGGATGTGAAACAGAAAATGAAAAACAAGTGGTGTTATTTTCCCTGGTAATAAAATTTCCATTCCTTTAACAAGATAAAAGTGAATTGTGCTCCAATTCAGAAAGTGTGAAAGACG
Organism: Thunnus albacares; assembly: GCF_914725855.1. Classification (NCBI taxonomy): domain Eukaryota; kingdom Metazoa; phylum Chordata; class Actinopteri; order Scombriformes; family Scombridae; genus Thunnus; species Thunnus albacares. Next base: position 9,830,686 of record NC_058107.1, read on the forward strand.
TTTGGAGATGAATTTTTCATGCACATTGATAATTTAATACAGACTGGCACCAGTTTATTAACATTCTATGACTTCTCTTGCTCTCTGAGAATAATAACCATATAATCTGTGGCACTTTGGAGGGAACCGCCATTACCGCCTGATCAGGTGGTCAAAGGTTGTTGCTGTCAAATAAAATGGTAGAAGTTTAAAGGCAACACTGGAGGGTTTAAGTGAATTTGAATTCATAATTACCTTAGAAAAGGCATGTATTATAATACTACAACATTCTGATGAAAATAAAGAAAAATTGACTACATTGTCTGACCTCTCATTAAGAAGTATTAGCAGGCTCTTGACCACATGGCAATGTGCAGAAAATAACTTATAAGTAGCAAGTGAGCTGTTGGGAAAAATGGATAATATCTGAGCCAGCAGAGGACTCTAAAATGGCAATAAGGCAGATCAAGGTGAGAAATGGCATCCAGGTGCTGGCTAAGAACAACTCACACAGCCAGACAAGCTGTTTTTTAATGCATTTCTGACATTCATGGCCAAGTTGCAGAGATAAGAAACACTCTTAGAGATAAGTATTTCATTCTCCATTCCTCTCATATTAGAAAACAACAGACAATCAAGAGCAAACAAGGACTCTGCAGAAGTTCAGGTGCAACAATAGTTAAAGACATAAGCAGGAGAAAATGACAGAATATTTGTTACCATGAGAAACACAGAGTTGCCGGCAGAGACTGGAGTGAGATTAAATATAGGGTTACCAGAGCAAAGACCTAATCCACTCACAGACAAATGCAGGGTCTCTGAAGCACATTTGTTGTGCGGCCTGAGGTTTAACAACTGGCATTATAACTCCATTTCTCATCATTACCTCCCTGTACTATAGCACTGCAGAGATAGGGTCAGCTTGGGAAAAGAGCAGAGTGAGTGGGAGCAAGAAGGAGCGCAAATAAAAGAAATGATGGAAACCACAGAGGACACACAGTACATAATGTATAAATTCCTGTATATGTTTCCTGCAAATTCCAATTTCAGATTTTGATTGTATGCGCCCAATATTGTAAAAAAAAGAAACTGAGTGAGTATGTGTGCATGATGGTTCATGGTTGTGCATGATTCCACATGCTTGAGCACAGTTGTGCACATGCAACGTCTCCGCGGTCACCATATGCTGCCGCATTTCTCGGTGGAGGATTGAATGTGGACACAAGTGCTCCCAGCAGCGAGTCAGCGTAGTGTCAGATATGGAAATCCACCAGCATTCATGAATGATACAAGGCCTGCTCTTTAGCCCCACACGTCAAAGGATTTGCTAGGGTGGGTGAGGCAGATGCTTTGACAGATTTAAGGGAGCTGGGGGAGGGTCTTTTGGCTTCCCACTGCGCTGCACACTAACTCTCTAGTGTTACAGAAGTGTATAATAAGACCCCTTGAGGAAAAGTGTTAGGGAAAAAAAGAACCACCCAGGCTTTAAAAAGGACAAAAACAACAAAATCTGATTGCATTCAAGGCCTTATTAACATATCCTTTCACCAGCAGAGGATGCCACTGGTTTTAATTCAGTAAGACACAGCTGCTGGGGCCCCGCAATTTCTATTATGACTCCATGATTCAATCAATTATGGCTCTAAAACTATGGCTTAATTAACTCCATGCACAGGCGGCTGCTTTTCACGGGAGCCATTCAGGAAAACAGGAAAACAAAATGGCTGCCGGCTTCCCTCATGCTCAAAATAGAGGCTAAGATGGTGGTGGGTAGATTAACTATGCCCTGTGCAGTTTTATTGATTCACAGTTTTGTCTCATAGGGGATGTGGAACAGGAACATTGTGTTCTTCATTCTATGTGTATAGCCTATTCCTTCCTCGCAAAAAGGATATGCTGCAGCTTTCTCTGGAAAGCTGTGACCTTGGCCCATTTTCAGACTTCTAGAAGAGTGTTAATAGAAAAGCCCAAAGACAAGGATGGTTGATAAAGTTAGTGAGTCCTATAAAGTGATTACAAAATGTTGTTTTCAAGTCATTATAGTGTGTGCGGACTGTTGCCCAGTAATACTGTTTCAATGACTTTCTCATGATAGAATCCATGAAGCAGTTTAATTGCTGAATGTGGCATGGACAGCACAAAGAGAAGCTGAGTAATCTAATATTAACTCAAGTCAGGGCAGGAAACAAGCCTCCATCAAATAGGAAAATTGTCAAAAAAGTCCCCCTTGCAAAATACAAATCAACAGCAAGTAAATGAGTTTAAATTAAGTTAGGAATATCACATTATCATCCAAAATAAAATTTCCAACAGTAGATTTCAAATTAAATTACAGACTAAGACGCCAGCTGTTTACACTGATCTCTTCACTGAACTGGTGGCAAACTTAGTAGTTACTCAAAACTCCAGTCTACTTGGAAAACTCAAGGTAAACATACCACAAGTCTACAAATTACAGTCAGGTGAACTGAGGATCCCAACACCGCTAAACCAAGAGCCAAAGATGGAACCCATGTAAAAACTTCAAAGAGGCCAGGTTGGAATATTGTGGTCATTTTACAAGCTACAAGTGTCAGACACCACACACATGAACTTTTTTTCACTTCAATCAACCAACAAATCAAGCTTGTGAATCCCTCTTTTCATCATGCCACTCTTCATATAAACTACCCTTGTTGTATCGTTGTTTGGCATTTCACTGAAGAATACCCCCTTTATACTGGAAGCATGAGGAGTCCTCTGGAATATCATCCATCTAATGACAAATTAATGATGAAGAGACCAAGAAAATTACTAAAATTAGATTTAAATCGTTTACAGCACATCAACAGAAAATTGCCTTTATTCAATCACATCTCATTATTATATAAAAAACAGTCCACCTGAGGCCATGCGTAAAGGCCATGTTATTACTTCAGTATTGAGTTCGGATGTGAGGACTCTGGGAAGTAACAATGAGACAAGAAACACATTTTACTGCTAGCCTGGTTATCAAACCTCAGACAGTGTGGAAAAGAGTCACTGCAAATGAGTTAAGACATTAACACCAGTCAGATGGTTTCCATTTTAGCCCATAATTGTGTGTGTCAGTACCTCAAATCCCATATTCTTAGCAAGAGGACCCTTGCCCTCCAAACTAATGGCTTCCACATCAGAGGTTAAGGTTCTCAACCTGAATATCTTAACCTATAAAGAACCTTAGAAGGAAATGTCTTCTCAGCAATTTTTGCTAAAAGCCCTTTTTCTGTAAAAATACTTATGCCCCCCCCAAATTGATAAATTTTAATTCATTTTGATGAAGATGTCTGCCAATCTGCGGGGCCTTTGTACATGTAATATGGATTAGGCACTTTAGCTCAGGGAGCTCAGCCATGATGCCAGAAAAGCTTCTTTGCATCACAGCTCCCTCGTTCATCTGGCCACAAGCCTGCTATGACTTTTAACCCTGTCCTCCCTCGGGACATACCCCTCACGACCACTCCTCCCATTCCCCCAAGGGAGCTGCCCTGGTCCTCCTCATGCTAGACCCCAGTGGGGATGGGGTGGTTGATAGAAAACTAGTGCAAGGGCAAGGGCCTTCCTCGCTAATTACACCAATACAGCTCCAGAGACAGAAGCTGAGAGCCTTTGACATCAGTTTCATATTGGTCTCCTTTGTTCCATTGTGCCGTTGCAGACTCGCTGCAGGGGTGTTGATCATAACTTCCTGCTTGCTTTAGCTTCATTGATGGACTGAAAAGTGAATGGATACATAAAGCCCTCCATTTTCAAACTCAAGCAATTCCACTGTGGTGGTGTTCAAACATGAAATGAATGTAATTTATCTGAGCTTATCATTTCCTTTCCCTCACACAAAGAACACTATAATGTAGCTCTGTCCAGTAAGACTTTCCACTTTACAGGTTATCTAAATTCAATAACATAGAAATACCCAAACTAAGTGCATGCATGCTGCACTGCATTAGAGTAAAGTGACATGCAGCAAAGGAAAAAAAATACAAACGCAGACATCTTACTGTACAGCTAAAGTAGAAAGTCTTTGGTCCAATAAAGAATAGATCACTAAAATCACTATGAAAAAAATGAATAAAGGAATCTAACCACTGCAACTGCATTAACTTGGACTTTGGTCAAAAGTGTTTGAAAGTGCCAGCTGGGATCTGCTTTTTCCTCCAACTTAAAAGTCCTTTACTGTTTTCTGCCTTAAAGCCTGTTTAGTTTGAGAAAGGCTTTTGAATTCCTGGGATTCCTGTAATGGCTTGATTCATTAAACAAAACATTTGAACATCAGGATGTCTCATGGCTCATCATGAGACCTCTATCAAGGAAGCCTTTTGGTTTGCAAATGTATTCTGATTGGCAAAATCACTTAAACAGTACAGACAGTGTACTTATTATAGCCTGCAGATGTTCACAGAAGTAAGCTGTTTACTACCTCAAAAGTCTACAAAATCTGGACTTCCTCCCTTCTAACAGTATGTATTTCAGCAATAAAAAAGGTTGTTTATATAGCAATCAAGCCACAAGCTGGAAAGCAGGGGAAGATTGTAGAAAGGGGAGAAAAAAAAACTCAACCAAAACCACTCTATCCCACTTTAATAGAAAGCAGAGCAATGGCAGCTGACTGGGGTTCCATCGTAAAGACAAACAAGCATTAACTGGGATGTTTTAAAGGCAACAACAGAGGGTTTTTATTTAATGTCTTAAAGCTTTAATTGGCGCCTCTGTTATTTCCTCTTCAAGGGACTGAGGGTAACAGTAAACCCAGTGTCAAGGAGGAGGGCCTCACTGGCTGTGGCGACCCAGCAACTGGCTGCCCTCATTGGGCCTCTACATCTGTGATCTTTACCAATTGAGCTCAAGAGGCTGTGCTCCCCTGGCCCCCAACTGCCAACAAGGCAGGTCTCTCAGCTAGGGCCTGGGAGCCTAATCGGCCTGGAAGGGCCCTGTCAACCACTCAGCCTCAGGGTCACATATGGAAGTGACTAGACCTGTTCTAAGTCACCTGGGGATATTCATAAATCTCTAGGCTGTTTCCTTAAGCTAATAATTGGGGAGAGCCACCTCTCCTCATGAGTTGTGTCTGGCGATATTATGGCAGCAATTTTGCCCTTTCTACTCTCTCCATGCCTAACAGGAAGTAGATATCTATGGTAATAGTGGTAACTAAATTGCTCTCTAAACAGCCCCAGGTTTAGGTCCCCTGGAGATTTCATTTTAGAGATGTAGGGGAAACCTAGCTATTGAGTTCCAGAAAAAGTAGACCACCACCTCATACTGAGGTTCAAAGATGGATGTCAAAGCAAAGCTACTTCTCCTGTGCTCTGGCTTTATACATCACAAAAACATTCCAGCAAATGAACTTTATATACACTAAGTGTGTCTCTTTCTCAAATGTCTTCCTTGTGTTAATGTGCTGAGGGTGGGATCCAATAGACAGATTGTGGAGCCAGTAAATCTGATACTCTCCTTGAGGAGAACAAACGCTCCTTTATGTGAACAGTTTACAACTCCATATGTATTTTCGATTCAGATTTATTTAGTGAGGGGCTCAGTAAGACCCCTGAGGGATCCATAAGCCTTAGTGCTCCATCTCCACCTCTCTTGTTAGATTTACACCCTACAACAACACAAACAAAACTCTTGTTTCTCCCCCAGGAGCCCAGCTGTGAATCAGAGCAGCTTCTATCTGAGCTCAACACGCAAAACAGGAAGAGGGAGAGAAAAGAAAAAAACAGTTAAATTCATACTGTCTGGCTAAACAGTAGGATCGTAAGTAGATTGGAAGAAGAGTTGGTGGAAGGGAATGGGAATCGCTGCAGAATGCTGAGATAGTTTTGTGGCGGTGACACATGCAAGCCAGTCCATAATCATTTTGAGAGGAGACACAATTGAGGAGGTTTGGCCAAGTGAAGCTAAGTGGGATTGATGGAGCAGAGCTTACTTGCCCAGACTGAAGACACATTGAGGTCTACGGTGAATACTGAGCTCCAGCCCGGGCTCACATACAACATGATCTGGGCTTTACACAGTCAAAGCCCTCCATCCTTCCTTGCATTGTCTTGTCTGACACGTTGAAGGATGTGAGGGAGTCAGGAGCAGACAAAGGCCTCTCCTGGCTGGCCCATTAGCTGGAGAGAGCGATGTCCAGAGCATTGGAGCATGTCCCCTGCTCTCGGGTAGGGCCTGTTTTATTAATGAGCCAATCGAATGAGTGCAGACTGGGGGCTGGTCACTGCTGACTGTAAGAAGCACCTTGGGCGGCCAGCCTGGTGAGTGAGTATAGCTGGGAGTCATAGGACTGATCCCTGCAGGGGCCCCAGCCAGTAATGTACTCCCTGGCGGGCCTCGGTGGAGGCACATTTGACAAATGGACTCCTTTAGCAGAGCTGTGCCGGGGGGATCTGGGCTCTGGTGTTGGCTCATGGCTGGTTTACCTGCCCACCGCCATGCTCGCTTCTTCATCTGCACTACCTCCCCTGTGCTCAGACAGCTACTGACTGATAATGAGGCCATGTACACGTGAATGGATGGGCCAGGCTACCAAAGACACACAAACGTGCAAGTACACATAGTTACGCACAAACACTGAGCCTCACCGTGCTGAGATAGGCAGTGCTGGTGGGCCGATGTTGTTAGTATCATGGAATTGTGTAGTTGGAACCACTGCTATGATGTCTGTGATGGATTACAGTGGAAAACTGGCTAAGAAAACCTTGTACTATCTTTGGAAAAACAGGGTAACAAGAGGGGCTTAATGTAATAGTCAGCAATTAGTATTGGTAATTAGTCAATATTTGGATAAAAGTAAGCAAAATAACCTATAATAAATACAATTTACAAGATTTGATGCCTTTTGGAAAACATTTTAGATTTTTTTTTTGACAGTCAGGTTAATTTACTCCTGAATTCCATATGTCACATCAAATTCAGACTGAGACAGGAAGTCGGTGCTCTGGCATTTGCTGCACACTTCCTTTCCACAGATTAAACTTTTGTTGACATTTATCTAGCACAAAAATATCAAATCTTCAACGGACTTTCTTTTTTTTCTGGGCAAACAATCCCTTTTTTTCTAGTGTGGTGGCAGATGCTGAGGTTGGAGACAAGCATTGTGACAGATCTGGATGTGTGTAAACAAGGAGCTGAGTGCATTTATGTTTTCTTCGTGTGGTGCAGGATTGTGACAAATTCCAGAGCAAGTCTCTAGTGAGTCCCACTGCTTTGGTGTCAGCACCGAGCGGCTGTCTGCGCGTGATGGAGCTGAGAAGCGCTGAGCACCACGGCCTCCCTTGGGATGCGTGCCGAACAAGATGTCGCCTGTCAAGCGGGGAGCATTTGAAAATAAATAACATCAATGATGATTTCAGTTTACTTGTCACGAGCGTGTGCGCTTTGAGAAGTGATGCCATCACTCTGCTGGGGATGCAATCGCTCCTCTTCCCTCCCCCCCTCTTCTGAGACAGACCTCGGCTGCGAGACGCACTCCATTTCCTATTCAGATTTAACATCAATCTGTCGGAGACTTCAGATATCAGTCTTAACAAGCTGCTGGGTGAGACATGTGCATTGATCATTCATTAGAGTCACTATAATAACCATGGAGGATTACTCAGTATCCTGTCTTTAAATCTTTGAAAAAATATCCGCTTTCAAAGACAAAGTAGGGTTAGTTACATTATCTTGGACAACCTGGACGTATATATGATAAAACTATTACATATGCCAATTACACAAAATTTTGAAAAAAACATTTTTTTTCATTACTTGCAGCAATATGAATGACTTCATCTGTTGTGTGCATTGTCATCTTTCTAATCTGTATTATATTGAATTGTTAAGGGAATTTCACAGTCATAATGTAGCCATCCAAAATGTCAAATGACAAGACTAATAATTACAGTCTGATTCCAAACAATTCCAAGGACAATTTATTAGCCTTGTCTGGAACTCAGTTTGTTCAATAACTCAAAGCAAGAAGACAGGTGAGACCATTCATCAGATACTCAAGTGTGTGTGTATGTGTATGCATGCCTATGCACTCATTTGGCCTCAGCACATTGGAACGAAGCCCAGCAGGGGAGCCTGAACCGATTGGAGTCTCAAAAAAGACCAAAGAGCACTTGTAACACAAAGAGTTTCATCTCAGCTCCTTAAGGAGAACCATCTGTTGTAAGGCAGCCTTTCTCTCTCTCTCTCTCTGCAGTTCTACAGTCGATCGTAGGTCAAGAGCAGGAAAACAAATGTGCACTGTGCACATGTGTCTGTCTGTCTGCCATTCCTCCAGCCAGAGATTACATATCAGAATGTTCTTTTGGCAGCGCCGCAAAAGAGAGAGAGAGAGAGGGAGAAAAAAAGGTCCCCAAGGTATGGAGGCCAGATCTTACTTCCTTAGAAAGGCATCATAAATTGTTTGCAGTGTGTTCATCTCTTAAAGACTGGGGCTAATCTCAAGTGGATGGAGACAGTGAGGAGGGGAAGTGTTGGAGAAAATGCAGAGGGACTGGATGAGGTGAAGGAAAATGTGGGGAAGTGAAGGGATTGGGGAGTTGGGTTTGGCGGTGGATTGGATGGGCAGCCTCCTTCCTGTTGAAGGCCTGATCTGCAGTATTGTGGCAAGAAATCCTACCTGTTCATGACCACTGGGGCAACACACAAACACCAGACAGGAGGATCTGAGTGCGGTCAGGCTTATCTGTGTCCGTAGCCATGTATGTACTGACAGAGAGTACAGACATGCATTTCTACTCATCAGCATGTAAGTGTGTGCCATAGCCTTTCATCACCCCACGACCTCCTCCCTGTCGTCCTATTTCCTAGCTGACCTGCACAAAGTGAATCAACCTCTTGCTGTGCACCTCAGAGCCACAGGCCTCTAATGCCTCCATGTGTTTCCCTCTCACTCAGCACATACAGTATCTGCCTTTGATTGGAGGCTGGTCTGAGGGCCAATCGATCATAGTTTAAAGGCCCCTAATCAGGAACAGAAAGAAAGAATGAATAAAATCATACATCATTGCCTTCTGGCTGCTGGCCTCCTGTTATTCTCTCTGTCTCGCTTTCTCTCCCTTTCCGCTGTCACTCTCATGACTGTGTTTGATATCTAGAAACAACCAGAAGCGCTAAAAGCAATTCTTTGCATGGAGGGAGAAGAGTTGGGAGGTCAAAAAGGAAGCACCCAGGACCCATCACAAAAGTCCCAAAACAAGAAAACAAGCAAGAAAGAAAATATAAAAGAGAAATGTTCCTATGCTTCTCATGCAAATGATGTGGCCCCTGTTCAAGAACAATCTCCAACAAATATCACCTTGTTTTGACCTATTGTAGTGCCATCCTTCAACCAACCAGTGTACTACTGAAATACCTGAAAGCAACAGTGACATGCATCCTTCCCAGTTTTATCAGTCAGATGAGTGGCATTTGTTTGTTGAGTGCATGCAACAAACACGAATATGTCTGTCTATGGAGAAAGACTTAGTAGCGCTCATTATAATTATATTATAATGAAACCCCCAATGATGTGGAGGAACCTTTGAGAGACAGAGCATGATTCATGACAAGGAGACAAGCCTGAAATGTTGGTGACCAAGTGAAGAAAGGGATAAACAGATGGAAAGTGAGCAGGAGAGGAGTGAAAGAAAAGAGAATACTAGTGAGTATATGGAGCCCTCCTGTCATCTGTGGCCTGACTGAGCCTTTTATTTATGCCTTCTCAGATGGAGTCATGTTGAGAGCAGAGAGCAGGAGGGAGGGTTAATGATTGGCATTGACTGCTATCAGCCCCAACAGTGCCCAGGCCCCTGGCCTTTATAAAAGAATCATATCCTTTCACCCTAATTAAAAGGCAATGCTTTTACCTGGAGGGTGACCCCTCTGAACCTGCTTCCTCTCTCTCTTTAAGAACCAACCCCCTTTCTCATCGCTTTCAATCTGTCTATCTGGTGATTTTTTTTCCTCTCAGTCCAGATCCCGAGAGAATCTTGGACTGGAACTGCTTTATTTATATTTCTCCATCAAAAATTAAGAGAAACAGTGGAAAGGCTGCAAATACCAAGGTTAATACTCAAAAGGAGGCAGAGTAGATAGAGCTTTCGGATAAGTCTATCTCATCCTCTCTCTACTCTTGTCACCAATCCCTTTGCCCTGTTCGATTGTTTTCACTGGTGGTGGGATTAATCGACTGTTCCATGGTATTGGCGACTCATTGCTAATTTGGAAGGCTGTCCCATTGGATTACCAGGGAGTGAGGCCCTCTATCCCTGATCCTCCGTCACCGTGCTTCCATCTCTCTGTCTTTCCTACCTTCAAAGTACGATGCAACAAAATAGCCGCAGCAGGCATTATTAATGAACTAGAATGGGCGAGGAGGGAGGAGCTCATTTCTTATTTATGGGACACTAACCAACTGGCAACCTCCCTGACAGTCCTATTAATGATCTTTAGTGGCCCTCAGGCCATTCCATCTCCCTCTCTCTTTCCCAGTACCTGTCTCCCTTCTCTGCTCACGTCCTGCCAACCCACCTCCCTCTCTTTGCGAAACCAGCCTTCGTCTCTTAACATGGCAGGATTGAAGCGGTGAGGGGAGTAGAGGGGTGGGGATGGGAGGTGGTGCAAGCCTGTAATTTGTGCAGGGGATTTAGACATTACAGGGGGAAAAAGGGCTCTCTTGGGACCAGGCAGTTGATCAGCCGTGGCCCCGGTGGAGCAAGTCAGACAAATAACAAATGACAGCTCTGTGATTAAATCAAACCTTCTACTTTAAGTGTTGAAGTATCTGCCTGTCACTAACAATCTAGGGCTTGTTAAAGCTCCCATCCCCTCCTCCCCCACTTAAGAGCCCTGCCTCCTCTCCCACTGCGGAGTCCCATCAAGCTCCCATCCCCTCCTCATCCTCAAAACTCCCCCCTCTACTTTCCTCTACCCCCAAAACACATCAATCAAACAGCTCCCTCTGGACACCCTCCCACCTCCTCCCTTCATACTCCTGGCTAGCCATCTACCCTCAGGAGAATGAATGAAGTGACACACACACAGGCACACACACAAAAACACACACACACACACACACATACTCCTGTATGTGTAAAAAAAATCTCCAAATACTAATAAAATAAGTTTCTTAGCATAACATTTAGAAGTTAATGCAAAATGGATATGATTGCTAAAGCTGTAGAATAAAATAATGAAATTATCATTATATATTTGAATCCACAGTCAAGCTTTACTGCACCATTGAGAGCTATACAATGTGAACCCATACAGTATGGTTGTAGTTCAATAGCAGCATCTTGTATGCTCATAATGGCTTTCTTCCAATACTTCTTCTTATTTGTGTATGTATGTGAATATCAATTGATCTATGTGCTCATTGGGGACAACCATAAAATTATGCTTGATTCAATATCTTTTCCTACAATTATTGAGGTATACCAGTAATTTTTGGCTGGACTGCAATAATGGGGCCAGCCCAATAAACACATATGTCTTTCACTGACTGAGTGAGTCACTGACTGAGTGATGAAGTTACACCATTGGTTGGCCAAAGCCGGCCGAAGGTCCTTGAAGCTAAATATCCCAGAGTGCATTTTGCACCAACTGACAGCAAGTTAAGCTGTTGTAATTTTCACTGTAGAATGGTTAATATGTCACTTTATTATGTTTTTTTTTTGTCAGGTAAAAAGTAACCATTTAGATTCCCAACATGTGGTCTGTTATCCAAATAATGCCCGTTTGGAAATTTGCTTCGACATTTTCGGAGATGTGAGGAGCTGCTGGCCGGGTGCCAGCTGGTCATCTCAGCTGCTAGCAGTCTATAGCAAGTGAGTTTACCATGATTACCTACCGAGAGAAGATCTGTGCACCGTCGCCAGTGTAACTTCCTCTCAATTTCTGCATGTTACATGCGTCTAATGTCTTTTCAAAATAAAGGACTTCTGTGTTCATGGTAAGTAAAAAAAAGGCAATATAACAATAATACATTTACCAATGCAAACTTTACACACATGAAACACACTGTATTGGGGTCATTTACACTTAACACTGCACCTGAAGTTTACAACTACTGTATGAAAAGTGCTATACAAATAAATAAACTTAAACTTAGATAAAAACAAACTTTAAAAATTTTTAACTCTTAAAAATGCTGTGCAGGCTGTTGATGTCTGATGGTAACCAGGCGATGTACAAATTTAAAGCCCTCTAACATTTCATACAAAGTCCAACCATATGCCACTGAATTGCCACATCATCCATGATGATAGATATTTCACTTTGTTTTAATAGTCATTATATATTTTAACAATTCTATGGCACACTTAAAATCACACTTAAAATAAATTGATTCTGCCATTCTGTTATTTATATTATATATTATATTTTCCTTGGTTTTTGATGTAGTTCAGCATCCAAGGAATATTTTTTGAATCCAAAATAAAACATAATAAATAAAAATACAAATTCTAAAGTCAGACAATCAAGTAACTGGGTATAAGAAAACTCATGGACAATCAGTAGTGCTGCCTGGTCTTTGATTCCTTTGTTTAGAGTTCATATCCTCCATGTTGTTTTACTTCACAACCTGTTGGGGTGAGTCAAAACAGTCTCTGATGACATTAAAACACTGCATGATGTTCTGCACTCCTACCTATCTCTAGCCTTTTCACACAACATTAACATTACATGTTACACTTTGCTGCCACAAAAGCTTCTTACACCAGAGAGCGGCATGCTGAGAGTCAAACTGGAGCCATTGGAGGGAGGGGTTGGGGCACCAACATTTACGATTTTCAGCAGATCCAGCTTTGCCATCACTGCTGACCTGACTCTATCAGCAGATTTTATTGTCCACTAAGGTAAATGGAGACGGCATTAACCCCTGTGGTGGGCCCATATACCCTTAACAGTGACGCCAACAATCCTTGGAATAGCAAACATTTACAAGAAGTGCCATAACCAGCTAGAACGAATGAGGTACAGGACAGCCTGGCTAGGGTAGTTAGCTGACCTTATAAAATGTCTGGCTGCTCAGCTGCTCTGTTGCCTGTTGGGCAGGCTGTTGATGTCTGAACGGTGACATGATTTAAGGCTAAATTAGTATTCATCACACCAGTCACAAGCCATTAATCTAATATCCCCGACATGAAATGATATGCAAATTGCTGCCCATTGTAATGCTGCACCATGCATCAGTGCTTCAAAATGGCCACTGGTTCAAAACGCATCTGCATCACAAGTCTGCACCATGAAAAAATATAGGTGTCCTACCTTGCTGCCATATAAAAATATAGCTGGGAAATTGCACCTAATATAATTTGATTTAAAAGAATTTGATTTGGCATTTGGCTGGTTTGTTCAACATCAAGAGACGAACTGTATGTTGAAGCTGCCAGAAGCAAGTTCATGTCATTTACAAAAGAGTGAGGTGGAACATATTGTGTACATATATGAGTAGTATGCTAGTATAGATGATAAACCCAAAATGTATCTTTTGAGTCTCAAACACTGCAGATGGTTGGTGTAGTGGTTTGTACTGTGCTTATTAATGGAGAACAGTGGCTCTGTTCAGCTTTAATTCAGTTGGTTGGAAGCAATGGGTCCCAGAGGTGACAGGTGGTTGAAACGTTTTTTTTTCCTTTTGTGAAAATATATGAATAATGAATAATATATGACTATATATGAACATATCACTTTTAAAAGCTACTGTATCCAAGCTGACGAGAGCCACCGTTCAAATTTAGAAAGGGTGAATGTTTACTTGAAAAAAAGATTTTGAGTAACTACATATGTTTCCCATATTATTCTTTTTAATCATCATTTTAAGGAGTAGTCTAAAGGGCTCATGATAAAATCCCTGTCTTCTATTCAGCACAGTTTACTTGCTAGATGCCTATTTGTCCAATAAATGCACATAATATACAAAGCACATTACTTGTTTAAAAAGATGTAACCAACGGACTATCAATGGATAGTGCCATGCTTTTTTATGTACAGAATGCCGTATGTTGAACAATTGCAGCTGCAGTGTCTTCTGAGTTTTATGCTTGGTTTATCCAGAAAGTTCTGAAAAAATTGGCAGCTGGAAAGTGTGATTTGCGTGGCTGGTTTTCAAAATGCGCTAAATGTTTCTAAACTCGCTTAATGAACAGAAACAGAACAATGGCACCATTTCAGATTAAACTGGACCACAACATGTCAATCATTCACACCTGCTTCACAGCCCTGATACCTGTGCAAATTGTAGCACCTGGGCGCAGCAGCCTTTCACTAACCACTGTCACTATCTCTCTCTGTGTCAAATCAGCTTTACTGGCATGACAGTACAGAAACCTAAGTGCCAAAAGAGTAAGTAGTATGTCTAGAATTTTGATGTATTCTAGAGATGATCAGGTGAACAGCAATGATTAAACATGTAAGCACATGAGTGTTATATGTGTTTTTATAATAAACATTCAATATAAATAAAATATAAATCAGGCAAATTCAGGTTAATTGTAGTGTTCTAATTAATTTATGGTAAAACATAAGTAGGATAAAGCAGGTTATTTTATTAAGTAAGCAAAGTAATGCTTGTATGTTTTTATTGGCAGTCATATTGATTATGTTGAAAATGTGTGCGTATGCCTGCATGTGAAATCATGAAAAAAACTGCAAGGTTTCTAGAGCTTATCATATGGTGTCTGATTAGTTTCAAAGTGAACATAAAGACCAGGTGCCTTGTTGATATATGATCGGGAGTCTGCACAGGGTGATTTACTTTGAAAATTGACCGGATGCTCTATGCTGTTTATGTGTCTAACTTCCTGCCCAGCTCAATCTGCTCTGTGCAGTTTGACACAGCTTCCATCAAAAATAAACTAGGCACGTATGTTTAGTGGAGCAGAGCAGAGAGTCGCTTCGCTGCAGTGCGTTTGGTGGGATCACAAGTGTTGACTATAGTGGCTGTGATCAGCTCTGGCCTGGTGGGATGAAGCCTTTAGAATACTGACCATGAGCTTTGATTGGCTGTTTGGTTTGATTATTGACACAGTCAAAGACAGGCAGTTGCCTGAAAGAACAAAGGGAAACATAAATATTGATATTTAGTGGCTGATTCTCCTTTTTTTTTTAGGAGCAAAAGCCTTAATGCCATAACTTGTGAAGTCTTTATTTTGCTTATGAAAACAGAAAAATCTGGACTAGTTTACCAAGGAGACTCATTAAAACACAGTTTCAAATTTGTGAAACATTTATTCTATTTGTGAAAACACAAAAAAGGGCGATTTCACTAATCTTGTGGCTAGAAATTCACAGCACGATTCCACATCTCTCCATTTCGTTGGTTATGGCCATGTAGAGCTTCTCTTTCTCTTTTAAAAACAGTTATTAGAAGTTATTTTTACCTTTTGAAATACAACCACAAATTATCTTTATAGAGTAAATTTTCTAATCTGTCTAATGTTGTCTGGATGGGGAAAAAGCAGCAAAATCCCCCTTTTTTCAGTTTTCACAAATCTGAAACTGTATTTTAATGACTCTCTGGAATCACATGGATGCGCCTGGGTTTTATGTGCGTAGGTTTTGAAACTAAGCAACTCCATATTATCAATAAAGTCAATATTGACTCCAATAATGATTAGGTAAGGAAAATGTAATAGTGTTGTTGAATTATATTTAGACTACTCAGGTTTTAGCTCTACATCCACACATGGACATGTCCAGTTTTACCAAGATGTAAATCTGGCTAAACAAACAATATACCTAAACAATGTTTTTCCTGCACCTCGCTGTAGTAAAAGGACACCAGAGGACAATTGTTTCTGGCGGTGTGCCCAGCTTTGAGGCTGAGGCCAGGGTCTGAGCTGTGTTGGGGAATATGCCTGGTGACAGATGCTCGGGAGACACGGGCCACGGCGGAGGTCCAGGGAGAGCAATTAGCACAAACGAAGAGGCTATGTCGTTAGCTGGTCTTTATTAGCCTCAGTGATCAGTTCAGAGGCCATTAGTCTCCTGTGATCAGAGACTTCCCTGGTTGGCTTGGCCCATTACTGCCATTTGTGATCACACATGTACAGAGTTTCAAGGTGGTGAGATTGCATGTATCACTTTCTGGTCATAAAAATTAGAAATGAGCTAGTTAGCGATGTTCATGTCTGATATTATGGATGTGATGCAGTTTGGTGATTACATGAGAACAATACACTATTGGGTAACATTCAAGAATTGAGAACAAATCATATTAGTGTTTGTATTCTTAGTAGATGCTGTTCTTTGATGTTTCTGGCATAATGACAAGGCATATTAGCATAATTACTTGATTTCTTGAAAATGTTACATTTTGATCAGTTTCAACTGACTTGTTGTTATTATTCTGTGTTTTAATTAATAATTTTAGAAAACTCTCCCAACCTGACAAGAATAAGGAGCAAACAAAAAAATGAACTACTGAAATATTACATTAACATTGCACAAAATACTATATGTCAACAGCTTTAATCTATCAACACTCATCCTGGCAGTAGCATTAAGAATAACATTTTGTCTAGCCCCTCCTCCAAAGAAGGTCAAGGGTGCTGTGTGTGTCTCTAAGCAGATAAATGACTTTGCTGCACAGGCAGTTAACCTGTTTAAATGATCTGCTGAGCTAACAGGCTTACTGCTCGGGTTGGTTCTATGACCTGCAAATTGTTTGAATAAAGCAGATAATTTAAAATAAAAGAATGAGCAATGCTGTGAACATAGCAGGGAGTCATAATGATAAACATTCTGCAATTACATATAATAAATTAACTTACTAATAATCATGTCTCATATGTGTTGAAATTAATTGCTAAAGGACTATTAGTAGTAGTAACCAGGCGCCATTGCCCATTTGGTTCTGCTTCATGTTATTTATTTTCAAAACTATTTGAAGTACCTCATCTACCCAAACGTGCCTAACCTGGAGGGAATTGTAGTACAGAATGTCTTGCTCTGTACTTTGTGTGATATCACTGGCTGGTGGGGGGGCTTCGGGACATTTTGTTGTACACCTCTTTTCTCTGTCCTGTATTGCATGCTGGGAAAGATACGCCCTGTGTGTTGTTCCTCTCCTTTGCCCAGGCCCTAAGAGACTTCTCTGCTAATGTTCCCCTCCTGTTTTACAGCAGTACTTCCTGGAACAGCCCCCCTACTAGTCATCAGATGCTACATTAAGGGAGCACTCTGAAGTCTTCCTCCACCACTAAGGGCCCCTGATAAATAACTTATGGGGGAGAGGATTCAAAACATCTCTCCTATTACTAGCCTCGATTCATTTTTTACAGTCCCTCGAGCCCCCCATCTGTCCTGCACTTCAAACGCATCTGAATGCTCTGAGATACTTTCCGTATTCTATCCTATGGGATCCATGTGAAGGTAGAGAGGGAGGGGAGGTAGGGATGTGAGTAGGGCTGGGTGGAAAGGAAAGAAAAGGAATATGACAGAGCCAGGAGCTTTGAGCAGCAGAATGTGCCGAAAGCATCTCTCTCATCACCTTCCATTCTGACTATTCTCCACGGAGGGGAAGAAAGAAAGCATTTGAAGGAGAGGGAGAGGAAGGAGGAGGGAGTGAGAGATTTGTGGTTGAAGCGTCATGGTCCGGCTCAGAGCTGCCACTCTCTGTCAAATTATAACACGTCCAACAACTCAGCTTTTTCTCATTCGCAATTACAAATTAGTCCATTAGGCTGTCGGCTGCCTGTCCCCTTTCTTCTCTGTGCTGGAAGGGAATCTGTGTGTGTGTGTGTGTGTGTGATGGTGTGTGTTTAGGCTCATAAGGGTGGGCAAAGGGAGGAGAGCAGATGGGAGGGGACCTTCCCTGGGTGGGAGATGGCAGTTTTCAAGTCACATAACGAGACAAACAAGCAAACCAACAGTTGTAATTTGATGTGATATCGACAGTAATTGTCTTTGATGCTGTGGGTAGGCGTGAGGGTGGAATTGGGGCGCGGCGGGTTGGCCTGCAAGTGGTAGTTATGGAATATAAATTGGGGCTGCCTGTTTTCTGAAGGAAGAAAAAAAATACAGGCGCCCATCTTTTGCAAGGCCATCATGACAGCGTTTTAGTCAACCCCCCTATCAGCTTAAATGGATTTTAAATTAGCAGTGAGAGCATGGCTAACAACATATCTCAGCTGAAACGAGTCCACTCTGCAGAGTGCAAAGCCAACGTGTGACATGTATGGATTTTGATGGAGTCAAGATGGCTTTCACTGATCCCTTTTATTGAGACCATGAATTTTTCCCAGCTTTTGAATCAGGCCTATTCACATCTCAAGCAAATTCAATTTGAGCTTCAGTTCAAAGATGTGCATGAGACCAATCTTGTAAGGTAATATTAACTGTGAGACACTTATTCAAAAGGTGACAATATGATTTAACCAACATCACTTAAGATTACATTAAAATGTAATTATTGTTCCTTTGCCCATAATGAATCGTCATGACTTCTATCCAACATGTGCCTTTATAAAGCCTAAAGGTGGAATGTCTGAAAGGGAATTCATTACTGAACTACCCTTGTCTTTCACAACTTATCTAGTGGTCTTAAAATGACTTCTCTTATTATATCCTGGTGCAGATTACTTTTCATGCAGGCTTTAACTTGCTAGTCCAACTGTTTTTCCCTTCTGGCCACTATTGCAGCCAGTTAAGTGTCAATGCCCAGATGACTATTTCTGCCATGAACAGTACCCTGTGGATGTAGGCAGAAAACACAACCACAGAGTCTTGTGTTAATAAGCTCGGTCTCATTTTATCACTAAGAGAGTAAAGTTAATGAAATCATGCAGGAATTAAGTGGTTTAAGGGCTAAACTCTGGTTCTAGGCAGACGGTAATGAGCATGCCATGCGGGAACCCCCCCCGCAACCTCCTCACTCTATGTTGAGCTACTAACACTGCTTTCATCCAGCCGGTCTGAAAAAAAAAAAAAAAAAAGACACAAGCAAGTCTTTCAAAGGACAAATACGGTGTGGGGGGTTTGGGGGAGACTGGGTGAACTTAACAAGCAGGGATCTTACAGATTTAAGGGTACTGCTAAAAATTTATGGAGGCATGTTTGGACGGGGGCCACGGTGAACAGCTTGGCCAGCTGAGCAACATCACAGCGGGACGCCTAATAAGCCCTGCGCAATTTTTCACCCCATATTTTATCAATAAAAAAGCAGTTTAAACAGCCTCCCCCCAGCCACTGCACTGCCTGCCATCTGGAGCCCTCTTTCATTTTATAATCCAACTGTCATTAAAATGCTTCTTGGCAGTTTACAGCTCGTTCCCCCTGTGCAGATGTGGAAGCGATCTTCAGACGGGGCCCTCTGATCAAAGTGCTCGCTGCTGTCAGACAGAACACTTACCACCCTCAGGCTACCTTCCAGTCCTATCTGGACTTAATGCCCCCTATTATTTATTTATTTCCACACTTCTGTATTTATCAGGTGCACCACTCCTAGCAGAGCTCAGGTCAACTCCAGAAGCTGGCAGCGGTTGCCTAGAGGTTATAGATGCAGGCTTGGGACAAGGAGGTTGCAGGTTAGAAATGCTGTTAAGGTGCTGTTAAGTAAAGCATGTGACCTTGGTAAATGAACTGCTGGAGTTCATGTGAGCTAAAAGTAGACGGTTAAAAGGAAAGAACAAAAAGAAAGCCAAGCCACTGAATCTGACCCTCGCCTACAGTAGTACTATTATTTTTGGGGGCTGGATGACACTGAAACAATAATACAGATTAATTATTCTTAGATTATGTTCAGTACTTGGTCCATTAGTTCTATATATTTCACTCTTAATCATACAAAGAAGTCACCTTTGGTATACAGTATGATGAAAAGGCACTGCTTATGCTCGTTAGGAATGAGAGTATTTTATCGACAAATGTACTCATTAGACTGAAATTTCGTCAACACAATAGCTTCCCTGTCTGTAGGATTTCAGCCCTGCCTATCATTTACTTGATTCATATCCACCAGTAAAACAGCAGTGGAGCTCAAGGTCAACAACACTTTATATGAGTAAAGCATGAAACAATCACTTAGCATGCCAAAAATAATGGCAATAAATATTACTAATTGAAAAAATACAGATACATTGTTGCTGTAAGTCACTAACAAGAGATAAATGTGAGCTCTGTAATCTAATAACACGAGTGTTTCTGGCGGCAGACACAAAGGTGATGGCAGTGGGTCAACCCGTTGGCAGTGTCTCTGTATCATATCACGCTGCCACATTCACTGTGTGCACACGCCTGACTTGCAGGCTGCCCATCGACCTGAGGCCTCCTTGCTGATGTGCCGTGGCGCGCATGGCGTTAATGCTCCGACCGGGTGTTGATTGAGCTTCCCTCAAGCCAGTGACGCATGTTGCCTTTGTTTGGCAGTCGTCCCGGCGTAAGAACTGGGGCCATATTCCGCCTGTCAGTGCCATGTGTTCGCTCTCCTCAGAGCACAGCGGCTGATGCCACTCAACCACCACCCCCCTACCTCCCACCCCCTAGCATCTCTGTGGGCACCCCAGGCCTAACAGGTCTGCACTAATGAAGTCAAATTAATTTAATGGATGCCCATGCCGCCTGCGTCTGTGGTGCTTGGCAGGGGGACAGTTTTAATGCTGGTGTCTGTCTGTGGCTCCAAACCTCATACATATCCAAGAGCTGCTATACCTCTTCTGTTTGTCAAGCCCAAACTGACAACCATATCGGCTTCAGTTGTGCCAATGTGCCCTGCATGAATCAGAATTGATCTTCAGTGCCCATAAAAACTAAAGTGGCAGGGAGAGCTCTACAGTTAAGTTCGGAGAGAGGCCAGGTGTGTCCACTAATTAAAGCTCTCTGAAAAGGCGAAGGGAAAATAATTGGCAAATGAACATTGAGTGACAGCCATCATTAATACCTGCTTCCCGCTGCCCCCTGAGCCCAAAAATACCCCAGTTAACTTTTATGGAGCACCCTTTGATACAATAATTATTTTTTTCCTGTAATCTTTCAAGCCTTGTACCTTTTCCCCTGGCTGGTACAGATCAAAGCAGGCTGGTTTTGTGCATAAGGGACTGCAGTGGCTGGGGTTTCTGGCTTAATTGAAGGCAGCTGGCCCCTGTGTGTGTTTGGGCCTGATCTCAGCGTGCTCTCCCGGGTTCTCGGCTTTCCACATCACATACACGTTCGCCCACGGAAAGTTCCCTCCAGAGCCCAAGTGACGTGAGGGCCTTCAGGGCTTGAGGTCTGGCAGTCGCCAGCCCATCCACAGGCATCCGAGTGTTTAGATTGACTTGGAGATGCTCAAGTGGTTAGTAAAAGAAAGATGAAGTATGTTTCTCTCAGTGGGTGGGAGAGAGGCTCAGACTCAGTGCTCACTTCCTTTATTGTCCATCATCACCATTATGAGGTCTGCAGATGACTCTTCCCATAAAGACGCAAGGTCGAGAAACTGGCTTCAGTAGAAAATATTTGGTAAATGGAGACAAAATACAGAGCCTCAAGAAATAACAATGGCCTATGACTCCATGATTAATGTGTGTTGATTTTCCTTATAAAATTTCTTCAAAAAATATGACTAGTGCACTGCTTTGCTGACTGGACCCTTTGTCTGAGAAGGGAATTGAGGCTCTCTAAACATTCTTTTCACAGCCACAGTGGACCTAAACTCCATTTACCGATGTATTCTTGGCCAAAGAGGAAGCAATGCTTCTTCAGGGAAACATTATCCACAATGGCACTGATTCTTAATAACAACAGGGAATTCTATATTTATCCCTGATTGCATATGCCATTTGTTGTGGAGGAAAAACAAGTCCTCTTGCATTAGAAAGTCTTGTGCAGACAAGCCAAGGCTGGGACAGACATGAGTCTTGGTGCGCCAGCTCTAAACGCACACAAAGTCTGTCTTACATTTCCAGCCAGAAGAAATGTGTAAGTAATTACAGTCCAACCATGTTTATTGAATAAAAACCCACTTAGGCATTATGTTTATGCACGATCAGAAACACTCAAATCTTACATCCACGTGCACAAAAACATTTGTGTCTTTTTTTTTCTCTTTCCACAGAACATCTGCACCCAATATGGAGTCAATTTTACTTTTATTACTCATGTGGAAAAATGTATATAGTGCTTGGATTGTTATTCAAACACAGGCCACTTGAAAAACAATGATTGCGGTGCCATGCTGCTTTGGAGCACGTTGGACACACACTGAGCATTGGGTTAGTCAGTTTAGCTGCCTGTTTAACTTTGTGTCACATGCATTGAGATTACTCCCTGAGCTATATATTATGCTTTACATCTTATTAAACACATGTGCATTAACTGCTGAAAGATTACATCATTCAAAACATATTACAAATTAAGTGATTTCAGGTTAGTTACATTAAGCAGATTTGACAGTTTGATAATATGTTTGGTAACCTCATTCTCTTTGAATGGTAGATGATGTTATGCAAGTAATAAAATCTGCGACCCTCTTAACATTACAGTCATTTGATTGTATGCTAATATTAGAAGTATTGGTAATTGTAGGTTTAAAGAATGATGTGTAGTTTCATTTGGATTAATCGTTTGTTGACAGTAAGGCCATTCAAAAATTATTGTCTAAATAATGCAGTGTACCTGTGCAGCCTCTTTTTCACAGTACTAACAATGCTTTACAGTTACTGAACACACAGAACCAGTTAGATGTAATACGGCATCACAGGTGGTGTACTATTTCACAACTTGTCTTGTTTGATATAGCATGCCATGCTTTCTATATCACCGTATCATTGAGCTGACGAGATCTCTAGCAGAAAATTGTGCAATCGAGCATTTCACCTGGCCATTGTAGAAACCTCACTTATTACAGAACCAGGGCTCTCAGGTGGGAAAAACAGTATTTGAGGAAAAACACCTCTAAAAATGGACCTGGTCGAGGTGGAGGAAAACCACCTACCAAAACCTGGTGTTCATCGAGGCAACAATAACTCCCTTGATAGCAATGATCACAAGCTGTTGAACATGGATGTGGTGGCAGGATTTTTTCGAAGAGTTAGCAGAGCACTGGTGTTTCAAAGACAAAGGGGTTGGGGGTGTGTTATGATTTTAACAGCACAAAGGGACGACTATTTGTTCTATTAACACTCTCTACCAACACAAACAGCTTCACTGAGAGGAGACAGTAAGTGAAAGAAGATTACAGTCTAGATGCCATGTCAAGTTTTCACACCCCCACCCTGCTCTGAGTGGCTGGCATGGCTTTTTCTTGCCACAACCCTTCTATTTTCATCTGAGATGCCAACATCAGTGCTAACCTTTAAGAAAGAATCTGGACCAGGCTATTGGGTGCCACATCAATGACGCCATAGTCATGTTGACTGTCCCTGCATTGCTGTATGACATGCATTGCTAGTGACAAGCCGTCTTTGCTGATGTCAGTTGGCTGTGTCTGCTGGCTGGCCCCGCAGAAGCTCCAAGTCTTTCTCTGTCATCACGCCTCTCCTTCCCAACATGCACTGGGGCTGGGTTTCACTGCTGAGCGTGCCCTTACACTCACTTCCCTCCAAGCATGCACACATACACACACATCACACCATTGTGTGCACATACAGCTAAAACTAAGAGCATCCTTTTTCACTGCAGAGACATATCCAAATTTGCTCCCAGATCACCGCATACTTGTGCGCTAAATGCACAACAGATGTACTGCTTGACAACCGAGAAGCGAAGAAAAAAAAACACACATATGCCTGCAGAGCACACATGATTTGGAGCTGACCAGAAATGAGAGCATGTTGCAAACAGCCCCATATAAATTAAAGAGATAAGTGTTTCCAGGTTCAATGTAATAGCTAGATGTGAGTAACATCATGAGACCACCTGATGGAAACATAACATGTTTATTTCTGGCCAATCTACAAAGCTCATCGTTATTTTCTCGTAAAAAGTTGATTATCGGCATAACTCTAACCTTAACCTTGACCCTTAAACATATTCATTAGAGATGAAACAACCATTATCAGGAGAATGGTTAATCTTTCAAGTTGTACTATGTATCTTCTAATTATTTACCCCTTTCTGTTTTGTTTTACTTTTAGGCTCAGCCAGAAAGTGAAAACCGTAGGAAGGAAGGAACTGAGTAAGAGAAAAAAGAAGAAAAGAAGGAGGGAGGGGGGAGAAAGACAAAAGCAAGAGGAGAAAAATGACATCTCCATATTAAGGCCTGTGTTGCCGGTGTCAGTTCTAATTTCACAGTGCCTGTGGGGAGCTGAATGCAACCAGTCAGCTCTGGTCTCATCTCGTTCCTCCTCCATTTTGAATCAGGGCCGGTGAATCCCAAGCTGGGGGGAAAGGAATATTACTGGCAAATTGGTTTTAGATTAAAGGAGGTGGCGAGGCATTCTGCTTTCTCAGCTCTTTCCCAGGTGCACTTAATCTAATTTCATTAAAGAGATGAGGACGGATGATCACTTGTGTCGAAACATTAAGCTGGTCCATTTTTCCCATCCATATAAAAACGTTAAGGTTGTCAGTGGCCTAGTGGGTGGCCTGTTTGTTATTGAATATGATGACTCTTGGAGACCAGTCTGGATCTTGCAAAGCAGTGGGGGTTGGGTAGGGGGTATGTGGAAGGGGGAACACACCTACATGAATATATATGACTATTACCTTTTTCCTTCTTCAAGATGGCGACAGAGGGAAAGAGGTAAAAACCGTCAACGTTGGTAATGACAGAGACGCACAAATAGAGAGGGCAGTAAATAAAAAAGAGGACATACTAGAGAAGGAATGATTTAAAGAAAAAATAGAAAGGTGGAGGTAGTGGTGGTGTTAACGGATATGTTTAAATCCCCACAGCATGCTTGTTTTTCGATGCACTGCTAGTCTCAGAGGGCGTACCCTGCCAATACATCAGCTGGGAGGATACCACTAGCTGACGAGCCATTACCGATAAGCTGGTAGAGACGCTCCGACGCGGTGATATGGCATTCATTCTGCACACAGCAGGAAGATAAGGGGGTAGAGGAGGAATTAATGTGTCAATCAGAGCCTGCGCGCTGCCCTGGCAGATGAGTACACCAGAGCCATAAAAGAGCTCATAGACAGGATGTGGTAATGGTCCTTGGAGACTCCCCTGGAGACAGATACACTTTCTGCTGAGTGACTGCTTGGCAAATAGGACCAAATAGAATTAGTCGACCTGGGTGTCCTCCGCTGTGGCTATGGTGATGCAGCTTTGGCGGCGGTAACGCACCTGACACGAGGCCGCTGTGTTAAAGCCTGCAGAGAATATAAGAAGCTCATGCTAACGCTTTGAACACAGACAGACAGCCACTGTATTATTTGCACAGAAGAAAGAATACAGAGGAAATTGGAGGAGCCAGCGAGTATGGCAAAGTGGGGTCTAATGGAAATAGGATGACACTTCAGGGGAGTGCATGAACAAACTGAGAAGGGATGAATCTCACTCTATTTCTTTCTCTGCCTCTCCAATGAAAGAAAATGACCATCTTGACTTGGAGTATCTCAGATGTGTCAGAGGTTGACAAGATTGGCTGGTTGATGGATTACAGGTGGGGCAGTGAGGGGAGGAAATGAATTACTAACATTTATACCACCATTACTACTAGTAATAGTAGTATAATCCCAAACTATTACTGCTAGTAATAATAGTATAAATGTAAAACATGTCTTTTCAACTCTCTTACTAGTTGAAAAGACATGTTGAATAATGCACAGTGTTATGAGACTGATTGCAAAATGTGACAGCATCACAAATTCAAAGCAGTTAATGTTACCGAATTTACCCTCAAATAAGTTTACCAGATTTACTTGTAAGTATGTTACATAAATAAAAGCACTAACCCAAAAAGAAGGAACAATGAACTATTGAGGCTATTGAAATTCACATGACCGAAATATAAACAAACTATGATGTATGTTAAATAACACATCTTATTCACAATTATATCAAATGTTGTCCATGTGACGTCTTGGTATCGCAAATGTCATCATTACACAAGCACAAACCATTCATTCAGCTATTTTTTTTGTGTGAAGCACTAAACAGCTAACACGTGTTCTGGAGCATTTAAGTACATTTTAATCAACTGACACAGAGACATTAAGTGGCTCAAAGTATTTGGATCAAGAATAAATTATGTTCCCAATTCCATAGCATGAAACAGACTCAAGTACACACAGACCCTCTATTGCAAAGCAATTTGCCCAACATGTGGTTAGCTCCTTTATGAGCAATTTAATTTAGCATGGCTATGTGCAAACAAGCCAAGTGTTGCTTTAATAACAGTAAAGACAGAGAAAACATTCTTCTCCATAAGGAATCCTTAATTATATGGGTTTCCCCCAGGGGGCAGGCATAAGCTAAGCCATTCAAGGTCATCACTGTTATTTTTCCTGAACGTACACTGAATACTTCGCGTTGTCAAACATCATGTAATCTTAGACGTCAGATGACAGAACTCCCACGAAGAAATGCCAGTGATGAGAACACAACACCCAGATTCAAGGCTAGGCCAATCTACATAAAGATCCCCCCTCACAGCAGCCTCACACTGAACTGGAGGTGACCTGGCAATCTCTGAAGAATTCATGTCTGACACATTCTGGAAACACATCACTGCATGCTATCTCGAGCATCGCTTTGACACAAGCGAGCTTCGCAAGGTGCAGCAAACTGACTTTGCTGTAGCAGCAACTCGTCAGTTTTATTCAAATACAGTATAACTGATTGCACCCTGGGGGCACACCTGGAAGCAATATTCTAATTAAGTTAATCTGTGAAATCCTGACAATGTGGGTGTTCAGGTGGCTGGTAATCTGATGTGAAAGGAGCCTTTGTTTTCATTGGAAAGATACGGGAGGAGCTGGCACCTGTTTCAGCAAAACGTTGCAGAAAATTATCGCTGTCGAGTTATCCTGAGTGCGGGCAATTACAAATGACAGTGTTTGTCTTTCTACTCATGGAACCCAATTTTTACACCATCGTTTGTTTTTTTTTTTAACTTGCGGTGATGGCCTGTCAAAGTATTTTTTTCCCCACTCTTCTCCTTTCCTCAGAAATTTGCTATGGGCTACATTAGCCTCTATCCAGATGCTCTTTTCTTCTTTCATTCTTGGTAAATACATGAACATCAATTGTGTATTTTCAAAGTATCCACAACAGTGATTTTTTTTCTTTGCTATTATGCTGTTGTTCAGTTACATTTCCTATTGGCCACAAATGAAAGCTTTTCTTTGTCTCCTGGAACTGGATCAGTACCATCATTAGAACAATGGAAAATAGTAATACTTACCTTTGGCCTCTATTCTTGTTTAGATAATAAACTGTCAAATAGGGTGTTCACATTGTGAAGCATTTTTGTTAATGGGTTACTTTGTTGTATTGCCTTTTGAGATATAATGCAATCTTAAAGCAGTTACAAACTGAGTTTTTTTTAAAAGTCTATACTATATTTTAAACTCACTGCTCATGCATGTATGTAAAGCACTTGCTGTTTCAATGCTGTAAATCTGTCATATGCTGCTTGCTGATGCAGGGCTAACATTAGCTAGCAGCAATTTAGGAGAAATATCTGAGGATATCTTTCTTCTCTATGCAAATAACATATTGCGAAAGTGCGTCCTGTCACTGGCTGGTCTGAGAGCTGCTACAGACCTGTGGTTATTACTTTTTAGGTGGCCCTGAAACACTAAGTTCACCCCCACATCAAAAAAAGGCTCAAGACCAAAAATGAAAACTTAAGAACTGAGAATGAAAACTAAGAACTGAGACCTGAGCTTGGAGAGACATGAAAAACCAAGTTAAGTATCTGTTTGAGTGAGAGTCAATAGTTTTACACAGTAAAGCCAAGACAACTGTTTACATGGCTCCAGCCAACACCTTTCTTGTTAAGAATTGCCTATGGTTTGGGATTTACATTCATGGTTCATGTATTGTATAGAATAACTGTTCCTTAACTCACAATCTGTTGAACCTAATTTGCAGAAATATCTATGTTGAAGATGAATAACTTTCATCCAAGCACTTCTCTGGTCATTTAACCTTTTTGTAAATTAACAGGCTTATTATGAATTGAATCACAGTGTGAGTGCATGGCAAATTGTAATTAAAGTGACCAGGCTCAGACTGGCAATCTGGTAATTCTGGCAAATGCCAGATGGGCTGGGCCACCTAGTGGGCCACGAGGCCACCAGCATTGTGAAGAAAAAATTGTGGGGAAAAAAATTCAACCTGCCAGATGCAGACCACTTAAAACAGCCCATCTGATTGGGGGTTACACAGTCCCAATTGTCAATAGGCTACCTATACTGTAAGGCAGGTGCAGGAAGTGTTACCGTTGTCCTCCCACCTCCCCTTCAAGTGGATGTGTCCATCCATGAAATGTCTGAGGTCACATTTCCAGATCATCATAGGAAAGCTTGTGTCCATTGTGAAAATTAAGTTTTGGCTATTTTGTGTCATGATGACAGTACTGCATTTTATCATAGACTACATTCATGACATATGATTATATTAGATTGGTTTTATTTGTGAAGTTACAGATCGTAGCATAAGTGCGCCGAGAGTTGAGTTGCTCATCAATTGTCAAACAAATAAAATCATAAGTGCGCCTTTTGGGGTGCCGACTTTTCCTCCAGGCTATTGCTTGGCTATTTATTTGCTTATTACATTATTTTATGAAACCTTGTAAGTACACCTGTTGTTTGGGTGTGAATCTATCCATTGTTTAGCTTTTGTGTTATAAATAGCCTGATATTGCTTTATGTAACTCATAAGTGTGTATGTTGGGGAAAAATGGGGCTTTAGCATTTTTTCATAGATTTTATGTTTTATGAACCAGTAATATGTTTACAAGTTGTGTTTCACAAGCTAAAATTCCACTTCATGACATGATGATAAGTGGATGAGAAAAGAAAGGCCTGAACAGGTGAAGCTGCAGTCTGGCTCTTGACGGTGGACTGTATAATAACTAGTACAAAATTCAACAATCAGACAGCTGAAAACTTGGCAACAGTGTCTAATACTCCACTATGTCTTGAACTGCATCCCAGTCCACCTAAACTTACCGACATAACTGGCGCCAAAAGCCAAATATGGAGCTGTTTTACAGAACAGACAGAGGCTAACACATAACCAACAACATAGCAACACCGCTGAGTTTCTATATAACTGCTTGTTTTTTTTCTTCCGTTTCTTTTAGCAGTGTCGTTTAGCATCATAGTATCAAACTTTTATAAATTAAATGTCAAAAATTTTGACACTATATGAAACTGTTGCAAGTCACAAATAACTGATAGAGCAGGAAGGAAAACAAAACACTGGGAAGGAAACACTCTGAGAGCTTCCCTCCCACTTTACTTCCTTCTCTACCCCCCACAGTGATGCCAGGGAGCCGTATGGAGACTGACAGGCCTGCAACGTCTCTCTGTCGTGTCAACTAGCAAGCGCCCTCGGTTCTTTCTCGCTTCAATGAAGAGATAAAAGCCTATTGACTTGCCAGGCTACAGTTAATGCAAATTGGGCCTGCTATCAATGTATTATTTATAGGGAGAGCTGCAGACATTTCCACAGAACTGGGAGCTAAGCTTACAGGAGATTAGGCATGCTATCTCATTCATTTACCAGGGAGTAATTGCTAAACTGTAGAGGAATTAGGATGCGTGAGGTTCCCCAAAGGCGTTTCATCTTGTAACCAGGTGGCTGCCATCAGCCAACCACCTCCAAGACTGCGAAAAACAAATACACAGAAGTGAAACTGATAGACTACATCTGTCAGATAGTCAAATGGTTAACATTCAATGACATCACTGCTAAAATAATTGGATTTTTTTTAAGCACACAAAGGTGCTTATAATACTAGCTTAAGCTAGCTCCATATAATCATTGTTTTATACGTTGAAGATGTTTGCAATGAATGATTACATTTAAGTTACTGAAATAAGCCGCTGTTAAAAAATAGAGGTACCTAATTAATGCATCTTTAATACAATACAAAAATATTCTCTTCACTGCGCAGTGAATCTGACTTTTTACATGACCCACGCAAAAATGGAAAAATGGGTCAGGTTGAGGAATAGAGACACATTGCGAAACAATTCAACTTCACTCTGTTAAATGAACTATGTTTTTCACAATTCAACTTATATTGCTGAAAACATGAATACATTACTGTGACTGAAACTTAACTAACGCTAACTCTCAAATCTTAAACTACAACTGTTTCCCTGGTAGGGAAACAAGCAGATAGAGGTGACATGTTCCATGTGATAAGATTAAGTACACACACACTAAAGCTCACTGTATGCAGCATATGCTATGATCTAGGCTAGAAGGCATATTTAAGACATATTCAGGCATAAAGTGCTCCAGAAATAATAGATGCCATATCTTTTTACATAGCAAAACAGAAAACTAACACTGAAAAACAGCCCCCTCCCGCACTGCATTTTCCTTGTCACTTTCTTGCTCTGTAAAATGCAAATGATCACAGTGGCGGGACCGGCGGAGTGTGTATTACCCCTCATCTTTTTTCGCTACACACTATGACTGTCTCCCTCTTTTAGTTGAGAGCTCAAATTTGTTATTCACAACTCTCAGCCCCTTCATGTGGTGGGTGAATAAACACAGGAAAGGCAGTCTTACCTTGTCGTCAATATCACTCTCGCTGTCACACTGTAACAGAAAAGAGACAGACACAGGAAATATAAGGAATTATTCATTTGGCTCCCCCCAGTAGCTCATAATCAGTGCAGATGTTATTTTTGTATGGAACCTCTCATTCACTGACAGCTTTCAGTGCAAACGGCAGAGGATGAAGAGGGAAAGGAGAGTGTGGTAGTCTAAGAGAGGTTTTCAAGTTTCTAAAGCAACACAGCAGCACAGGACCCTATTCTGGTGTTTCTGTCACAAATTCAATGCCGTAAATTTGCAAAAGATGAAAAAACGAATAATACTATACAGTTGGTTCTTTTATAAAGAGCCTGTTCAATGACTTTGCATTCAGCTGCAGCTTGTCATTTAGCCTTTTAAGTGTGCTTTAAAATTGGACGATAGTATCTCAAGGACACAGAGAGCATAGGCTTTTTGAATACTCAAACACAGTGCCTATTAAGTGTGGTATTTCAAATTCGCCTTGTGACAAACCAGTCTTTAATTTGTATGTCAAACTTCTACAGGGATAAAGGAACTTAATAACAAGAGAGGTTGTATTCTGAAATCCGCCTCGTCTTGCACGGCCAAAGGCCAAATCGCCTTCTATTCAGTCGAAAAGTGAAATGGTTTTTCAACAATTTTAGAATTTTACTGTATGAGGATAAGTCACTGCACCATTAAAATACAGTGATCAGGCTCAAATATCTTGAGAACAGGGTCAGCCTTAGAAAATAAAAAAATAAAAAACAAGAAAAAAAGAAAAAAGTCAGACCTTGTAACTGACAAACAAATGGTGAGAATACTGCAGATACTGAGGGACATAGCTTTTCAGTCCTGGCATGTTCACAAGCAGATATCTCTTTTTATCAAATAATTTGAAAAATGTTAAGTCAGTAACCCTGGCTTACATTGGTTGTGGTTTTTAATGTACTAAAATACTCTAACTTTAATCTTTATGGCAAACTTAACCACATTCCTTAACATAACTTTAACCCACGAGATCCTTGCTTCCGTTTCTCACGTTTATTTGTCACTAAATGCTCTTGGCTGGTAACTCTCTCCCCTGGGACAATAGATAGTGAGGTTGCGGAAACAAGAGTGGTCGAGCTGCAGGCCAGTCCCACTGGACCTCACAGCAGGATGCATGAGGAGCAGAGCAATTCAAGCGAAGAGCCACATAGAGAGGGAGAGGGCCCCCAGTGAAAAACTGTCTTCAATCTGTCAATTAAGTCCCTGTGGCAACATATTTAAGTGGATCCTCTTTATTTTGTTTGACTCCCTTTCAGAGCTGGGCACAATGAGGAGGGAGCTGGGTCAATGGAGGCACAGCGGCCCTTTGTTGCGAGTGCGGTGGGTCCAAATGTATAATTAAGTAACGAGAGTAATCAGTGCAAGGGCTCAGTGGCCAAGATCTCTCAGGAGAGGAGAGTGGAGGGGGGGGGGCGGGGGGGGGGGGGCTTCCATGCCTCGTGATTCATCCTACTCTGCAAAGACAAGGGATACAGCAGGAGTCCTTGCTGGCAGAAGCTTTAAGTGAAAAACATTGTGGCTCAACCCCTTAGGAGGGTTTACTGTTGTTTGCATCTCTGTCTGCAGAATAGCAACTCCAAGAAATGCCTGAGCTCCTATTGTTCATACCGAAGCACAAGACATAGAACAAGAACATACACCTGTTGGAGGATAAACACAGAAAAATTATACATTCAATGTGAGGCTTTCTTCCTGCTGAAGTGACTGTTGTTTATGATTCCAGAGCCTCTCAGTGAGCAGCAATGAAAGAGAGAAAAGTGAAAGCAAAAACAGGGTGCATCACAACAGACAATATACCTGTGAGAAAGGAAATGGCCTGATAACAGTAGTGTACTTGTTTGAATGTGGTTGAGTGTGTGGTTTTTATTAGAAAATATTTGACATGCTATGCAAAAGTGTGTGAATGTGTTTTCTTTATTTCATATTCATTAAACAATTATGATTAGCTGTTCTGTATTAAAGGAAGATGGCTCTTAATTGCTAAGAACCGAAGGATAAGAAAATAAACTTGTATAAACGTATGTGTATATACCGACATGTACTTGTCCTCTTTTCTCTCGAGGAATGTTTGAAAACTCTAATTTCAGGGCTTTTGCTTGTCAAAAGACCTCCATTACAGAGTGCAGGGCATTAAAAAGAGAAAGTGGCTTACGCTTCTTGTCAATCAATTCCCCATTCAGACTAGGGATTCTGGACAAATTAATTATCTGCCATTTCTATACTGCTTGTTAGGGGCACATCACAACTTTAATCACCACCCATTTGTTCCCTCATCACTCTAGCATTTGATCTGAAAAGAATCACATTCAAAACAATGTTCCTCTCCATCTTGATCCATCTTTGAATTACAAAAAAAAGGAAAATTGATCCAATCTCCAACTTTGCCTCAGCCCCAGGAAACTGGTATAAATGTATTCTTAGCATGCAGCTGAACGGATGACTTCCATCTCACAGCGGATCTGAGTTCCTCTCTATTACTGGGGACGAGTTTAAACCCTAGGTGATGGAGATGAACAACTGACTTGGTCTATTCCCTGGGTGCATGCTTGGCCTTGTTGTTGCAGCAGTAGCCATGACACAAGAGATGAGGCCTCACAAGGCTGGATCTGGCGAGGAGGAAAAATAATATCAAAAGAGCACAGCATGGTGCTTATCCTTTTACAAGAAGCATGCACTGCAGCAGAGCGTAAAGAGGAATACAAGCCGCGGCTCAGACAGAGACAGAGAGAGACACAGCACAGCAGGGGACGGAGAGGCAGGTAGAAAGGGGGAACAAAACAACAGTAAGAACAGGCAGGGGGGATGCTATAGAGATGAAGGGATAGATGGATGGAAGTAGTGTTAGAGCAGTTTTTGTCGGTACTGTATGTGATTGCCCTGTTCAGCTATAGCACATGGTCAAATCAAAGAAAAGAATACAATGAACCTATAAATGCATAAGATTGGCTCATGTGTCTGAGTGCGTGGGTGTGAGAAGAGCACCACGTCATTTAGCACTCTCTGCTTCTTTGAATATCTACACCGGGGAAAAGACTTTCAGCAAGGCTATACTAGAAAACCAAATGGTGAAAATGCAAAACCACAACCCCAAACAGAAACCTCCCTGAACAGCACGTCTGGTGGTCAGGGGGGACATTGTTAAAATCGGAGAGATATGCTGCTCACTAAGCTGTCTGACAGGAGCCAAGCCCCCAGTGGTTTGTGTCTCTCATAGATGTTCACAAACCAAACACACCAAAAAAAACAAAAAAAAACACACACAAAAAAAAAACTGGCTGGCTCTTCAGAGGCAGGGAGCAAGCAGCAACATCTGCACCTGGCAACCGCCAGCTACGAAGGGTAACAGGGGACCGGCTTCAGCGGATGGCTCATCCACAACCCTCCCTCCCAGCCTCCCACCTACTCTCCAACTCTCCCTCCCTTCAGCCAGCGCATCAGACGGATGCGTTTGACATTTACACAGCTTTCAACACTTCAGAGACAGGAGATTTATTCCGCCAGCGGCCCTGGCTAGAGCCAGGCCTCGACCTGGGCTGGCCCCCATGACAACCCTGTAGCTCAGCCCTGAAATGAGGCAGGGCTGAGGAGAGAAGAGCAAGAGGGAAAAAACAGAGAAAGGGAGGGAGGGATGGATGTCTCGATTCTCCTGGACATTCTCTCTGGCAGATTCCGATAGACGTGCAAGGGGAAGACAATAAGCGTTGCGCATCCCGGAGCACATTAAAACGACTGGCCAAATTAATCACACAGTTCCACTTGTCACACTCAGAGGACAGTCTGCCATGAATTCTGCCTCAGAGATAGAGAGAGAAACAGAGGAGGAACTTGCCCAGCTACGCAAATGCTGGCACGGCATCAGCGACTGTCTGCCTGAATACTGATCGCAACCCTGTACTTGCTGCAAGAAATCTAAAAAAATAAATAAATAAAAAAGGGAAAACAAGAGCTGCCAGAGCTGCTGGCATATAAGTGTCACTGTCAGTTCCTTCTCAAAATAAATAAATAAATAAATAAATAAAATGAATACAAGTGAAAAAAGAGAGCATATGCATACAAGTATTTGTGCTTTCACAAAACTATTTGTGACGAAAGCTTGGCTGTAGTTTTTTTTTTTCATATTAAATCATATTTTATTTCATCATATTGTAGTTTAGTTTATTTATAAAGTGTTCCCACCAGATTATGTCATGTAATGTAAGGACTTCAGATGCATTGGAGCGGGCAAGTTACAGTAAGTGTGTGATTAAAAGTGAAAGGATATAACAACATTCAAGTGTCCAACTGTGCTCTGTTCATGGCAGTCCAAAACAATGCTGCACCTACATTTTTTAGTTTGTGCCAAGGATTGAATGTCTTAATTAAACAATTAAACTTGATGACTAACAATTAAAAGTAGGGCCATAACAAGTCTGACTGAGCGGTGAGACAGCAGCTGCTCCACTTGATCCCTCAACCAAGTGAATAAGGTGACTAGCCGACAATGTAAAAAAATCATACTGACAGGAGAAATGGCTTCAATTTAGGAGACATCTGTCCAGGGACGTATACTGACATACCCCTGATTGTAAGGAAGAGACTACTGACAAACCTCGATCTCCTAGAGTGAGAACACACAGAGGGGGTAATGGTCCATTTAGATAGTCGAGGACCAAAGCAGTGTCTGATACTGGTGGAACAACACCAATTTCCTCCTGTAATTTCCCTCCTGCGGCTGCTGGGATGAAGTGTGGAGACGACGATGCGGTGGCCACTCTGATGGGGTGTAGAATCAGAGCCCAAGGTCCGCTGGAGGACCTCCTGCAAGGCCTAAGACATCAGCAGGGTATCTGAAAGTCTCCTTGGCCTTATACTTCAACTCAGCTTTCATAATTTATCAACAGGATGTTTTGTTGCATGCTCTTATGTTCTCACTCTCCTTGAAGCGAACCGAGAAAAGCCATGAGTCACTAAAAAGTTGAGGAGGTGGTGTGTGTATGTGTGCTAGGAAGTGTGTGAGTGGGTTGTTATGAAATCAAGATAGTCATATAAAAAATAAATCTCTCTGGGTGCGTCAGATATCCATACAACTTCATGACTACTGTGCACCTTAACATTGGCGCAAAAACCTTAAAAATCCTCTTCTATTAATATTAAGGTTTACATACCTCACACGCATTTAAATATGTCAACTCAAAAGAGAAAAAAAATCAAGTGATTGTTCTTGACCTCACTATCTGTGTCTGAAAGCACCACCTAGCAAACTGATTTGATCACAGGATCAAATCTATACAGCCATTTGACCCTTGACCTCACCAGCAGGCAGCATGGGAAGTCAGCTGATTACCCTGGGTCAGCCTAGGAGCTCTGGATTAGGAAAGTATTGATCCCAGTGAAGATGTAGGCTCCAGAGGGAATGAGATTGAGAGAAAAAGCTCTGCCAGGGTAAAAATCATATCGACCAGCAGAAGAGGCCTAGATGGGCTCTCGCGTAAAACCATATTTGAGCCGGGGACTTTGGAGTTGGCTGTGCAAACAGAGAGACGGCTTCAGCAAAAGCTCCTTTCACAGACGCCCACTGACAGAGAACAGAGAGAATGAGAGTGAAGGAAGACTGAAGAAGACAAGCTTGGAGAAATGCTCTTTGCATTAGCCAGATACACAGAGGCCTCTGGTTCCGAGCTGACACACTTAAGGGAAGAGTCAGCGGGGGTCATGTAAATCAAGCCGGGGTGAGGAAAGATATAGTCCTGACCTGGGGCCAAACTAAGCAGACTTTAACATTACCCAGAGTCCATGTAAACAGCACTGAGACCTGGCAGCGCTCTGCTTCACTTCCATGCAAAGTATGTGGTGAGGTCGAGGAGGAAGAAGGGGAGGGGATGTATGGAAAGATTGATGGTGATAGTGGTGGGGGTAAACTTGAAGAGCTGTCCCCCTTCTTCACTAAATTAAAGGACCGCCTTGTCATTTCCAACAAGAAATCCCTCAACCTTTGCTTTCAGCACTTGCTGGGGGGGTGACAGAGCCGGCTGGGCTGCTGGTGTGATCCTTGGAGTAGTTTGGCGAGGGAAAAACAGACAGTAATGGCAGATGTACGAGGGAACAGGGAGCATTTATTCAGCTCAGAGAGAAAGAAGAAAACTGCCAGAAACCAGAAAGGACAGGGAATACACAACTGTGTTATGAATATAGTTGTGGAAGAAAAATGAGGACATAGGTAAGAGAGAATGAGAGAAAAAAACCCACTGATTTATGTTTTTTTCTCACCTCGTCTTTCATAAGGCTCCCTTCGGCTTCCTCTTGTCTCTGCTGACCATATGACTGTAGCTAGCTCGATAGCTCGCCTTCAGAGGTGAACGCACACTCAAATACACACATGTACAACCCTCAGCACCTCCCAGTGTTTTGACATGGCCCCAGGCCCGGTGCTGCTGAGCTGCAGCAGCAGACACTGGGCATTGGAAATTTAAGTCAGGGCGTAGGAGAAATTAGGCGAGGAGGCAAGGAAATGGGATGTTGACTTGAACTGGCCCTGGGGGCAGCTGAGAGTCTCCCTGTGCAGCTCCGCTGGCTGCCTGACAGTTTGATGGAGCGAGTGGAGGCTTCCCCGCGGCCCGAGCCGCCGTCTCCAACACTGATGTAGCTCAGTGAGGAACAGATTGAGCCTCCAGGCATCGCTCTGTACTGCTACTCCCCTCCTCTCTCGCTCTTTCTCACTCTCTGCACTGCTACTACAAGCTCTCTCTCTCACTAATCCTGTCAAGCCAACACACAGAGACATGTACACACAGCGCATATGCATGCATATACATACTATGCACAATCACACAAAATCACATACTGTATGCACACATAAAAACACTTAGATACACAGAAATAACAGCAACACCCACAGAGACCTTGGCTCCCTCTTTCCTTCTCTTCCCTACGACAGTAATGTGATGAGCACTACAGATGCTGTTTACTGAGCTCTGGCCGATGCACAGGGGGAATGAGGAGGAGAGGGAGGTGGGGATGGAGGGAGAGGCAGAAGGAGGTAGAGTCAGGGGGCTGGCAGGCCACAGCCGTAATGAAAAGAATCTGGCGGCGGCCCACTGTGTGCTGGTCATGAGAAGCATGTGCCGCCGGGGGGCTCTACTGCTAATTTAAGGGGGCAGCCAAGCGTTTCACGCTAGACTTGTCATCGGGCCAGAGGGGGCATTCATACTGGGTGACAGCAATTGCAAGAGGGCGGGTAGGGGTTTGGGGAGGGGGATTGAAGAGAGGGAGAAAGCTTCAGTCCCTTCCCCCTCCCTGTACCTCCTGCCCCCCCTATGCAATGATCAAACGTTATTGTAGGCAGGGGACAGAATTACAAATGAGTGTCCTGTGGCAACGGCTGCAACTGGATTCAACTCCTCTCTCTGCTCTGTTCTCTCTCCAGGTGGCCACAAGGGGCACACCTCATCCTCTAACCCCTGCTGTCCAAACAGGATTTAATACTTGCATCTTCCTAGTTAACATGACAATAATAATCTGTTA
This sequence comes from Thunnus albacares, assembly GCF_914725855.1. NCBI lineage: Eukaryota > Metazoa > Chordata > Actinopteri > Scombriformes > Scombridae > Thunnus > Thunnus albacares. The sequence continues at coordinate 9,868,820 of NC_058107.1, forward strand.
CAAAACCCGGCGGTTTATACTACAAGTCCTCCAATTAAAGGACAAAATATGTTGTTGGTCCATGCCATCCAGAATGACACATATTATGTTCACTGTTGGTAGGAAGCAGGAAACAAACTGCTGTCTCCGGTGTTAAAGTATGACTTTTTATCGCTCTATAATAACGTCACACTGTTTCCTCCTTTGCTACTGGCGGAAAAGAGTCATAACTCCTACAGCCACTATAAGGCTTTGTCACTTCATCATAAACTCATATCGTTTTGGGGCATTTACTGAAATGAGGAATAGTCTCCTTTTTCTTGGGAGGACAGTCTCCGTTTTTAAGACCACAATATCAGACAAAGAGGTACTACATGTGTGTTTGGCTGAACCCTATGTAGGGGTGGTTGAAAGGATAAATGCCTCAGTATAAACGGTAAAACAAAATTCCTGATGGATGACAAACTTTGTGTGGTGTTACGGTATATATCATCATACCACCAAACACTAGCCCCAATATGTCCTTGGTTTCTAGCAGCTCCCTCCATCTTCACACCATGGGCAGTCTTTTAAAGGTAAAATGACTGATGGGCACATCTTTAATCAGTACAATCGACTGGCCTGAGGATTTAGTGTGCACTTGGGGTTTGAATTCAGATAGATAAAATAAGCACAAAGTCACTGGAAATCATTATAGAGTTTAGAAGAGAGAAAAAAAGAAACAGAGGGGGGAAACGTGCTGTCAACCCTACCCCTTCATCGTGGATCTTATGAAATGACTGAAAGAGGTAGAGAGATGCAAGCGGAGAGCAGGAGCTACTGAGCAGTTGTTGCTAACAGCTGGCTGCCTCCCCCTCAGAAAAGAAGCGGCTGGCTCCAGTCTGGCAGCCAGAAGAGGCGAGTGAGGGACGAGAAGGGATGAAAGGAGGAGTGCAAGAGATGGAGTCAGTGATGAAAGGTGGGTGGTTGATGGTAGATGAGTGGATGTGGGGTGCGGGGATTAACCAGCTTGCAAGGAGAAACTTCTATTCATTGCCTCTGAAACAAGCCATCACATGAGAGAGTAAGGAAGGGATGAGAAACAGAGAGCAATGTAGAATGAAGGAGGAGAGAGGAAGGGAGGAGGCAGCCACATTGCACATCTTCAGGCTGTGAATAATTTAGAGGAGCACTGGAGAGACGAGACGAAGATGAACACAAAACACCGGCAGCGTTTGACCTAGAGCTGGAGCTACATCAGTGCACATCACAGAGCGGAGAGCTCTCTCCCGCTCTCCCTCTTCCTCCCTCAGTCTTTCTCTCTTTTCTCTCTTTTGCTCTTCATCTGCCTCCCTCTGTGTCAAGGAGGAAACAGCTGTACGCTATTCTTGTTTCGCCTCACATTCTATGAAACTCAACAGAATGGCTGACAATTCTGTTTCTTAAGGATCTGTCTTTCTCCCTCCTTGCTCTGCTCATGCCAGAAGAGTCAGGTAAACCTCATACAGAAATGGATACGTGTATATCCAGGCCATATGGGGCCATAAAGGAGGATTCCATGTCTGCCTGCAGATCTGCTGGCACACACAACCTCACAGGATGAAAGCAACAACTTCAAAGAGTTTGAACTTGATTCAAGCTATCTCGCTGCCATAAGGGTTAGAGTTAGAGGCCACAAATGTTGAAACAATTATTCAATCAATAGAGATTTATGCAACAACAATTTTAATGATCAATTAACCATTTATGTCACTTTTCAAGCAACATGCCTAATATTTGCTTCCAGCCTCTTAAATGTGAGAATTGGCAGTTTTTTCTCTCTCTTAAATATCTTTTAGTTTTGGACTGATAATAATGAACAGATTATTCATTCTTAAAACTAATCATTAGTTGCATGTGCATGTCAATTAATACATTTAGGTTCACAAAATACTGGATTGTTCCCCAAAACACTGAGCCCTTCCATTGCATTTTGTGTTCTTGAAACTACTCAAAAGATATAATTTATTCACTTCATTAATTCTGTTTAAAAAAAATCATTCATACAATACAATATTTACCTGCTATAAAATGGCATTTAGATGTAATGTAATTTCTAGCAGAATGGCTGCATCAACACAATGTCTCTGTCATATGAAATAAATGCAGTGCTAGAGAGAGACAGAGTGGTGAGCAACCAAGCAGTGGAAACTGTGGACAGCGGTAGTAAATAATGGCTGCCCTGCGATTAGGCACAGAAGAGGTTAAACAGAGCTTGTTCACGCCGTCTTTGTCAAGATGCCATGAATCACCTCACCTGCTGAAGTGTATGTCTCTGTGTGTGTATGTAATGAAAGGACTACTGGGCATCTGTGGTGGGAGTGACAGTTGGGCGGACAGAGGGCGGTCTGATCAACCCAGAAGGGAGGGGCCATTTATTACTGTAATTAAGGAACCGTGGGAGTAGAGAAGCTAGAATTGTGAATGCATACATATTTCCAAATACAGTAAATCCCTTCATTTGGTAGAAAATATAGTATAAGGCAAGTGGATGATTAGTCAAAAATGAGGGCTGAAGATGGCAACCAAACAAAACACAAGGTAACTCGGTCCCCCCTCTTTATTTTCTCGCCTCCCTCAAACACCCTCTCACTCCCTCTCCCACTGTCTCCTGCTCGGTCTGTGTGGCTGATATTAATGGGACGTCCCTTGTTTGTATATGTGCCAAGTTGTGTGCACCACTGCGGGCTGTCTATTATAGCAGGCCTCTGGGGCAGCTTTTCCATATGGCGTCACATATGGCACTCAGCAGCATCAATTAATGTTGTTATAATACTGATTTTTATGAGCTTGGGTTTCACTCCTTTCCTCTCTTCTCTAACACCCCCGGCCACCCCCCACCCCCATCACTGATTCTTTGATTCTTCAAACTGCCTCTCTTCTATTCCTCAAATCTTCGACAACCTGGCTTCTGAACAGTAGAGAATCCAAAAGTTTTTTCTTGCCAAATTCTGAAGGCTTCTACCAGCTCTACTGAACGGTGCTCAAAGACCTTGAACATGACTTTGTTCCTGCTATACTGCAGAAGAGGGGTAACACTATTGCCAATGTGTCATAATCTTTGCAGCTTCTCTAAAGCCGAGAGACTTCGATCAATGAAATATGAAGGAACAAGAGTGAGACAAAGTCAGCAATTATACAGACTGAAAACTATGTTAGGTTAATTCCACATATCTGCAACCAAACACTGTATTTACAGCACCTATTGTAGTATTGGTAGGCCATTAGGCCAGCATCAGGGCCTATTAGTGTGTTAAATTAGGGCTGTATTTATGCACAAAGCAATAGGCAGATGGATGTAAGAACAGAATCTGAGGGGTCTTTTTGTTCCCTGGTGCCTTTGGTGGTGGATCTGACAGGAAGGGAACAAGAGCGTAGCAAAAAGCCCCGCTTAAAAAGCTCCCAGCCACACCAGCCTTGTCAGCGACGCCACAATTAGAGACTAGATCACTCGCACTTCCCAGCGAGAAACATCTCACCACCACTCCTCAATGGAACTCTTTCGTTTGAGGAACACACTCAAAGCAGGGTTTTAAAACGTTTCGGATGGCTAATCACTCTCAGGATGAAAGCCCTGGCGTGTTCGTTTGTCTCCGTGTGGGGAGCTTCCCTTGCCGTTTCTCTGTCTCTGATTCTGATTGTTTTTGTTCGTTTCTTTTTCAGCAGGCAGGCGAGGCAGGCGAGCTGGCAGGCAGCGCTGTTTGAAGGTGCAGTCAGACCCGAGTGCAGGCCTGATGCTTTGTAGTGATATTTCCAGCAGCACAATCTCATTACTTTTTGACGTGGGAGATGCGTGCAGGGGCGGATTGTCATTTCACGCTGTCAAAAGTTCCGTGAGGGAACTGAGACGGGAATGGAACTTCAATGACCTGCATGCCTCTGGCTCATCAAGACTGAATATATTAAACCAAATAACACAGATACAATCCAATGAACCAGATCCTTGAGGATGCTTGTAAACTTAATGTCCAGTCCCCAGGGGTGTTTCTCTCTTCATCTGGAATCTCTGAAATCGGATCTATTTCACAGCCTCCTAAACCTGTCGCTGTACATCCCTTGAACCTAATTAACCTACAGACATCACTGCATATACACTCAGGCAGCACATGTACATGTAGCTTGGACAAACCGGTCTTTGTGTCTTGAGAGGAAAAGTCCTGAGGGCAGCATCCCACACCTCTCAAAGCTGGTGAGAGCTCCTGGACATTTTCACATGGGACAATCATTGGCAGCTCCCCCCTTTAAAAAAACTGGGGGGTGTCCCTCGAAGTTGATTTCACACAGAGTTCTTTCAATACACAGAAAAACTTTGCACTGTTTAAGAAGCTGCCAGGCATTGATTGAAGCGCCTGGTTTCCATGTGAACCCCAGCCTGTTGCTGGGGTGACTGTCCCAAAGTGCTTCCTGGGTAATTTTCGAGGTCACTGGTTTGTGCACGCCTATGTGGTGCAGATGGGCCCACCCTCATTCAGGGCCCAGCAGGAGCTCTTTCATTAGGCCCAGTGAATGGCCTCATTCATCCCCTTCACCTCAATTGGTCACGCTGCGTCTCTGCAGAGGGCCCAGGACAAACTTTTCTCTCTTCCTACTCCCTGATCTTCCACGCACCACCCACCTTAGTCATGCTTCACTTTTGTTCTGGAACATGTGGTGGCTGAAGCTTCAGGGCTCATCTTTGGCAGCAAACTACCTTCAACCGACTAATAGGTGGAACGTAACCAATTACTGACATTGCTATCTTTGTATATCTTGAAGAATGTTATGAAGTAAAGCCTATGCATGACACATTATTTATCTGTAGAGACAAACATGAAAATAGATATTTACTGCATTATTTTCACTTTTGGGAAACTATTTGCATTAGAGTCTGGCGACATTAGTCAAACACATGCCAATGAGAAGAATGATAATTGATATTCATACATATTTTTAAGTCTTTATGAATTATCAATGCATGTATCCCAAGTCCCATACTCCTATTTTTATCTCAGTGTTGCACAAAAGGACCCAAGGAGCCATTGCAGTAGAGCTCAGAGCCATTTCATCCATAAGTTGCCTGTCTCTCCACTGAGCCACTCCTAAAACTGCAATGCTTAGCCATGCTTGTGGGTCTTCTACTCCCTGCCTCTTTTTGGTCCACAAGTGAGTCTCAGGTCTGGCCTAGTGAGAAGTGACTAATTGTCTTGAGTTGTTAGTGTGCCTGGAATGAGATCCACTTCAATCGGTGACAGGGTGCACAATAATTCTGTTTCTCCCTTTCTCCTCCCCTCTCTCTCTTTCTCCTTCTTGCCGCAGATTTACCCCCACTGCTTCTCAAGCTACTGAGCTGTAAAATTGAGTGGACGGCAGGCAGGATACAGAATGAGACCTGGCATCGTGGACGCACTAACCTTGAGGAGGGCCACTGCTGCTGGCTGCACCTAAAGAGATGGAGACAGAACGTCAGCCATATTGGACTGAGGAAGGTTAAAATGAGGAGGGAGGAAAGACCAAAGGTGGAGAGAAAGGTAGAGACCTTTGCTGAAGAAACAATATGACAGCTTGGCAAAGCAGGTCTTAATCAGCACGAGGATGAACATACAGTACATACTACACATAGATGACAGTGTCAACGACAGAGAGAGAAAAGGAAAAAGCATTTGGTATCCATTAAAGTGATCTTGTCTGCCTTTAAATTCCTTGTTCTTCACTCACTTCCATTTTTATTTTATAGTAGCCTATGTAATGTCTAGACTAGTTAATCCCTTAGCTACTACAGTGTACATATGCAGCTAATGTATCTACCACCCAACCTTTGCCTTTAGACAATTCAAACTGAAAAATTATTTGATGACAAAATGTACATATTTTGTGAAAAAAGTATATATATATATATATATATATATATATATATACATATACATAAATGTCCCTGGAGCATGTTTGCTAGCAGTTCAAACAAAACTAGCCTTTGTGATGAAATTAACTTGTGTAGCTACTCTTAGAATGAATTTGAGCAATCAATTACTATGAATCACAAATACACTAGCTGCAGTTTAGATGTTAACAAATGGAGCCTCAGTCCCGTACAGATGATATTAGTGCTCTGAGCTGCTCTCTCTCCACGAGAGATTAAGCAGGTTTGTACTCTCCCAGGCGGGCAGGGCTCCCCCCTCCAGGGTGCTGCACTATCATTTGCAGGAAAATTACTTCAGTAATGAAGAATCCAGGCCCATAAATCCTTGTGGCCTCACCTTCCTTCGCCGCCCAAGTCTCGTTGAACAGCTAGTAAAAATTCCCTTTAAAAAATTCATAGCGCAATTTTGCTCAAATCCCTCCCAGCAAGCACAATTATGGAACTTTCATCTCAATTGATTTATGTCCTGGGCTAGGAGAGGGGGGCATGGCTTGGAGGGGGGCAGGGGTTTGGGAAGGGGGAGAAAAAAACAAGTGGTAAATCATTGTTTTTAAAAGGGAAGGCGTAAGGCCTTTTTTTTTTTTTTATCACTTTCACTGCATGTGTGTTGCAATGCCAGCAACAGAAAGGGGCATGGATAAGCGGAGGAGGAAGAGGAAAGGAAAAGGAACGTCTAAAGGGTTTGAAAGCAGAAGTGAAATCGCAAAAAGGACGAGGGGGAGGGGAGGGAGATTGGGAAGATGGGGGCGAAAGGAGCAGTATTCCACTTGATTAATAACGCTAATCAAATTATACAGTGTTCCACTGTGCCCTGAAATCTGGGGCCATAATGTCCTCTAATGGTGAGGTTCATGGAGCTAAACTTCAGAGGGAAAACACGGCGCTGACTGCTGCATGCCTTAATGAAGGCAGTAAAACATCCATTTCCAGAAGCCATGAAATGAAAGGCAAGATTGTAGATGTGCACCCAGTGGCTCCCCCACTGCACAAAAATGGAAGGCTGTTAACACAAAAGACAGTGTGGGAGAGAGAGAGACAGACAGAGAGACGCAAAGCCTTAAGAAGAGAAATGAAGAGAGAATAATACAAGTGAAGAGATTTAAAGGGCAAGAACACCAAGAGTAAGGGGATATAAAAAGAAAAGGGATGATGAATAGAGGATAGAAAGACAGATTGGTAGATGGTCTCAGTGCTTTATTTCCAGAGAAGTTCTCTTCTGGCATGAAGACAATCTTTGTCTACTGATTATGGATGAGCCAGGCTGTTTTACTATGTCTGTTATACTTAGTGCTGCTGACAGCAGCCACAATTCATCACTATTTAGTTGCTTATGCACCTAACCACAGCATCCTCCCCCTCATCTATCTCAATACCACTCCATTAGAGTATTCCCTCTGTCCATCCAGCCATGCATTCTGTTGATCCATCCATCTGTACATCCATCCATCCATCCATCCATCCATCCATTCATGCATACATTTGTCTGTCCATCCATCCTCCCATCTATACATCCATTCATCTGTCTGTCTGTCAGTTGTCCGTTGATGTCTGTCCAGCCATCCATTGTTGGACGTCCGTCTGTCTGTCCATCCATCCATCTATCATTCCATCCAATCTTCTGTAAATAACCTTGGTCCCTGAGAGATCTGACACATACAAAAATATGTCTCTGACCTTAGCTGTCAGCTAAATGCTGTAGCTAAGAGGCTAGCTTGTTATTTCTAGGCATTATGCCAATAGGCAGTATGACTTCTGTTGGCATTGGAACACTATATGTCTGACATCAAAATATAAGCACAACATGTAAAGATCATTGGGCACAAAGTGTAGTGACGCAGAAAAGGTCTGCTGCACTACAACTGAGACTCCAGACACTTACATTTATACAAAAGCATTATGGTTTGCATTTAATCTGCTAAATTGCACATGCTACAAACAATCAAATCAGCCTTTACATCTTGAGTAAAGCAAATGCTCGTAGTCCTTGGGGCAAAATTTCATCTGGAGAGCAAAGAAAAAAAATCCACCAAAGCTGAGAAAACACAGATTGCTATTGTTATTATTATCATAATTACAGTTGTGCTTATCATGCAAGCAGCCTCAATCAGGATGAAATACAGTTTCATTTGATGAAGCTTCCTGTTTTGACTGGCTTGAGTTTGGGAACCACACACTTGGCTGGCGTGCCAAAAACTCAATCAGGCGCAATTACATAGCCATCAGATAGAAATGTAATTGATTTGAAAGCTGACACGAGATATAACTACATTACAGTGTAGGCACAGTGGGGAGGCTCCTTGGGGACAGGGCCTACGGGGAGCTCATTACCGCCAAGCTTTGAATTATTGAGTGCTAAGGCAGTGACATTGAGGAATAGAGGCGGGCGATTGGCTGTAACAACTCGGCAAGTGTTTATCTCAACTTACAGCAACCTAAGACATCTGAAGGAGTGATCTACTCGTGCATGAATATTGCAAGGGAAGAAGTTGTAATGGTTCATAATTGAAAGGGTTCAGGCCAAGGTAGAGTATGCAGGTGTACATCTTGCCTTCTACTTCCACCTCTAGTATTCGTGATGAATTGGACAAGAACAAAATACAATACACCTTTCAGCATTTCGATAATTTCCGCAGCAATACCACCTAGTCATTGGGTCACATATTTAGCACTTTGGGATTCAGTTTGTGGTAGCATTACATGACACCCCCAACTCTGCACAGTGGAAGCTGTGTTGGCTGAGCAGGGTAGTTTCTAAAATTTACTTTCTTTTAAACATTACTTGATTGGCTTGTATTGCCTGGTTTGGTTGTTGCCATAGGTGTAGACTTGGGTTTGTAGGGTAAGGACATGCACCCACCTATGTCATGGTTTTAAGGAATTGTCTTGAGAAATATTTTAGTGATCTCAGTCAATATTGTCATTTTAACTACTCATAATGTTACGAGTACAAATTGCCGGGTCAGTGTGTTTTCTGTAAAAAGTAGGCTACTTGGGTGGACAAAGTCTGTTGAATGATAAATACAAGTGGAGGTTTTGGGGTGATGTGAAGATAGGTTGAAGCATAACTCTAATAGCTGCAGGAAACTCTTGTGTTGGGTAGCCAAATCAAAAGACAGAGAGGACAGAGCTACAGAGTCTCAAGTGAGGTTTGAAAATAATTTACAGCAGACAGATGGTTCAGTCAGGTTGTCATTACTGTTCTTGTAACATTTATATTGAAAATGTAATTTTTTAATATTAAATGTAGTCTCTGGTTCATATTAATAAAATTAGGTGTGAAATATCTGTTAATAAATTCCATGACACAAGTTCCTGTTTTAGGCAAGTATTGCACACTGAATCAAGTAAACACATGTTTACTTGATTTGGCAGATTCAAGAAGTTTGTTTGTTTATGTGAAATGGAATATGGAAAAAGATAGAGAGCAAAAACACGCAAACACAATTGTGCATACTGGCTCTCTGACAAAAGTCCATATCAAAGTTAAAACTAAACCTATGCCCTTGGTTGTTGCTAACCTTGGCTGCTAGTTTCATACTTAGCAGCAAAAGAAACAGCACTATTAAATAAGAAGGATGGGTGTAACAAATTTTATTCAATAAATGTGTTGATTAAGAAGTCACTTTTTGTGTGTCTTACTTGTCTTTTTATGAAAGACCTAAAAAAAAAGTATTTCAGTATTTGAATAGGACATTTTGCCAGTTTTTCCACATCTTACCTTAACAGAAACAAAGAGATTAAATTAAGTGGCAGTCTCCCCTGAGCTGGTGGGTGAATAAGCACATCTTTCTGACCACCAGCCTATGAGTCTTCCCTGAAGTTCTGAGGGGTGACTGTTGTGAGGATAAAGATATAAGTCACTGCAGAGGGGCCTCAGCGTCCCCCAGGAAACTGGTGACTGCCTACCTCTGAGAGAGCTATGCCCCCTAGGCTTCTGCCACTGATCTCCCTCTGTCTCTCTCATTCTTTCCATCACTCTTCTCTCTCCTTACACAGCCCTCCTGTGAGCTTTCTCACAAAAATGAGAACTCAATTAATTCAGGCGAAATGAGGACGAAGGAGGAGGAGGAGGCAGAGGAGCCCAGAGAGACGGAGAACGGGAGAGAGGGAAGTCTAAAAGAGCTGCTTGTCGATCTGCGGCCTGGAAACAGCAAACAGAGCATGGGGTGACTGTGCATGTGCATTAAGTCTTGAGCCAAGTTAATCCTGTCTGCAGTTTAAACATGGCAGATGAACGAGCGCTTCCCATTACAGAGGGGGATGCTGGGTAAACAGACAGGTCAGAGGGAGGCCGACAAAAAAAAAAAAAGAGCAAAGAGAAAAGAGCAAGGCTTGAAAGAGATGAAGACGGAGCAGACATGATTAAAAACATGCTGACAGTCAATCCCCTGCATGTTGTTTATTACATGGATGCTGGGAGGGTCTCACAGCTTCATCTTTTATTGCAGTTCAGTGATGACTTAAACTGACATTTTAGCCATTATGGCATAGCAGTGGTAATACTGTAGATGTAAAATTATAGTTTTAGGTGGTTGTGTTAGAAACCTATACAATAATCTAACATTAGAAATACCTCTGGCTCTTATCTGAGGTAATGAGCAAACTGTGGTGTGAAAAAGGCTGCCTGTACTTGAGTTTATGGATGTGACCTCTGACCTCTGACCTTGAGAACAAGGGCTCATGCTAAAAATGCAATGTGCGGTCGGTTAGACAACAATCATCAATCTTGCGTGAGCTCGGTCATCCTGCTTAATGCTATATTAGGGTGCTAGGAGCCCCCACACAGCTCAGCTAATTTTCTCATAGCCTTGCAGAAAAACTGGCAGAAAACCAGCTGTTAGCAGGGCCTGTCGCCAGCTTTGAGGTCACTAGTGCATACACACATGCACTCTCACACACACCCACACACACATACAGTCCGAGGACACACACAATATGTGATATGAGGTGGCACACTGCAGTATTTCCAGCAGCTACAAATGCTAAGTAGGCTAAAAACAAATTGTCACTGCAGCTGCTTTTTTCATCTGGACTTTTGCTTAAAGTACACAACTGTTTTCTGTGTGTGTCACTGAGAACTAAAAAAAAGCAAATAAAAACAAATGACCCATTTTTACCGCAAGACTACTTGTAAGCTGTGAGATGTTATCTCCAGTGCGATGGTGTTATAAAAGTAACCACTTCCCTCTGACAGAGTGTAAATCTCACGGTATTCGGGGGATATTTTTATGTTCAATTTTGACTGCAGTACATATATTACAATGTTTTACCAGTCCCAGCTCTAGGACAACGCTAGTAAAACAGGCAAGTCAGACAGTTCCAAATTTTCATATGATAAATACCTTGCATGTAAGGAGCTAGGGGAGGATTGTGGCAAATGTGTTTCCAAGAAAATCAGTCTGCCACTAGTACTTAGAGTGATTGAATAGCCTGTAAACAGAAGCAGCAGTCTTGCTTGACGCTCTCTGGGAGATTCTAATATAGTTGTGCTTCCAGGAGCTGAAGGAAAGGCAGGAGGTGGGGCGCTGAAGTTCATGAACTGAACATCGAGTATAGGAGCTTTTAAAATTACCCTGTCTCTGCACTTGGCCTGGTCTCTGAACTGAAACTGCCGAGTAAAAGCACAAGACTGTTGAGCGAAGTACGTCAAGTCAGTCATAAGACACCCTTGGTCAATGGCTGATAGTGTTCCTCGCATTAGCCCAAATTAAAATTAGATCTATCTTTAACAATCTAATAAAAAAAAAGCCATATGATGACACTTTCCCTCATTTATGCTTTCCATCTTCTCCTCTGCAACCCCTGAGGAGAATAAATTCTCCTTTGTTCATGGTGCTCGTAAAAGGACCTTTTTACTTGCATGCCAGCATCTTTCCTATCTATAAAATTCATCACAGTCAGAGATCATTTTTTCCAGATCTATGTCCAATCAAGAAAGTGTGGAGACTGCAGATAGTCTTGTTGATGTTGCAGGTCGAATTAGAGGCAATATGAGCATGAAAATGAATTAAGCACACAATTTAGCACTTTAGTTGAAGGCATGTCGTTGTGTCTTCACCACACATCAGCTGACATTGGTACTATATTGAGCCTAAGGATATTACACTAATAACAACCTAAAAAGAAGGCAGAGTCCTTGCATGGCCTGAGTTTGAGGCCTGTTTCTAATGAACAGAGGCATGGAGCTTTTTACTGCTAGGCAAACAACTAAACGTGTTTGCTGTTTGCTGGTAAAAAAAAAAGATATCTAGTGTTTTTCAAAGTCCTGACAGCAAAATGAGTGCCAACAAAACAAACATGTGCAAGACGGATTTCAACACTTGTTTCACTTTCTTAATGTCAGCACCATGTATCTGGTGAATAATTGATATTTTCTGAGACAGTAACCATTTCCATGGAACTCTAACAGGAAGAGGGAGAGGCAGCGAGAGTTAAAACTCTGCAGCTACAGCAGTTTCGTTGGTGGTGAGCCGTTGTGAAAATGTGAGAAACACCACAACCTATGTGCCTATTGTGCAAACATGTAAAACCACAAAGCGTGCTGTGAGTTGCTAAAAGAGCAGGTTATCTATATATGGGGTTAAGCCACAGCCCAAAACAAACTGAAGCTCAGTCTTGTGAATTATAGACGCAAGTTTATCAGTGACAGTGACACATACGAACAGGAGACAAGTTAAAGGAACGTTTTGAATTAAGTGGAGAGACATATGGAGATGAATGCAGATGCTTCCATACAGCGTGCGAGGGGTCACTGAATAGTTTGATGAGTATGAACATTATGGCCTTTGCAGTCACCCAGTTGAACACCTATGGGAAGTGCTAGATAATGTTCTTCACCACCATCATACATCATAACACCAAATAAGGTAATATCTTTTTGAAGGATGGTGTTCATTCCTTGAGTAGTTTAGAGACTTGTAGAATCTATGCAAAGGAGCACTGAGGCAGCAGTGGCCCAACACCTTACTAAGATACACACAAAGTACACATAGAAAGAAACAATATGAGTGACAATCGACATGTTCTTTCAATGTGTCTCATGATAAAGCTCTTAGCCCATTCTGCAGATACACACCTGAATCCCCAGACACCGGCACCACATCTCCTCTGACCCGAACATGAAACCAGGACAAGAAACACTATGCAACCATTTGGTTTTGTTTATCCTCCTGGGGCCATCTTGGCTCCCGGAAACCTTACCCTGGCATTCGCTCTAATCCCCAGAGAATGAAATGCAGCATGCAGATAAAGCAGCAGGTGATTGCATATCTGTGACAGACCACCATAGAAGTCTCCAAAGGTGGCCTCTGTGACACTGCTAATTTGACAACCCTTCTCCTGTTTTGCACTTGGCCTTCAGAGTAGGCCTCATATCAACTTACATCTACCCAGTTACGTTCGAATAACAAGCCCTGCATCAACTTCAAGTGATTCAATTGACCAGAATTGAGCACAGTTCATTGGCTTTTGGCTGGCGCTGGCAGAGTAGATGACAGCGGTGTGTGGAGCTGGAGAGTATCAGTTGACCCAGACTAATTATTCATAAAGCTTTGTTGTGATGGCTGCTGCTCCGGTAAGGTCAGGCAGGAGCAGCTAAGAAGAAAACAAAAACATATCCTACTAAAACGGAGTTGACACCGTTGGGCATCAGGAAACTGAAAGAAAATCTGATGCCTTCAAAGAAAAAAAATATATCACTAAGAGTAGAGAGCTCTCTCTGTGTGCTGTTGTAAGTGGATAGCAGCATGACAGCTATACATTCCCAACTGGAGGTTGTATTTGATGCAATGGAGGATATGATTTGAGAGGGGCACTCGTGCATGGCTGAAAGGAGAATGGTGCAGCACAATGGTGTACACTCCATGTCCTCACAACCACAGGCAGGCATTGCCTTGAAATTTGTAATTACAGTAATTGTGATTTCGACAAATGGGCCTCCAAAGCGCTCTTCAACGGTAAAAATACAGGTTGCGTTACCCATGAGGAGTCTACTAAAAGCATCCGTCAACAAAGCTTTAATTTACCAGCCCTTGGATAGAAGGCAGTTAAAATGTCCAGATGTCTGAAAAAATATTGCCAAAAAATGTTATTTAGATGAGTCTTTGACCGAGGCATAAACTCAATGACTCCTACAAGGAAAACACAGAGAACACTCTTCACTTTTAAGCTCAGATGAACCACTTTCTCACCTCTATTTACAATCAAAATGAACCACAGAAATGTGTACCCACAAGTACACACACAAAAGGCCCACTTATGAGCAAGCACAATAGTGTGGCAATTAGCGGCTAGAGAGGAGGAATGCTGGATCGGTTACAGTTGTTGAATGTTAATTACAGCGTTTTACGGCGTTGAGGAGATAACGAGTTAGCGCCTGGTGACAGCAGCGACACGTCCTTTAACGAGAGCCGTGGAAATTTATGAAACTTGAGATCAGGGACAATGAGGCGTTACTGGCTTGTCAGACGCTCTCCTGCTCACCCTCCCTTTGTCCTAATGAAGGCAGACACTCGTTTCTTTCTCCTCTCTGCTCGTTCCAGTGCTGTTAGCCTGGAATGATTATTGTTCATCTAGGAAAGGTAAAAAATCAGCAGATTGGGATTCTGTCCATGTCCACTCAAAATACCTTATCATCTCACATCACTACTGCCATTGCCTAATCAGCTTCTGTTACAGTTATAGCATAGAAAAAAATAACCAGCAAACATGTGGACGCATAAAGGCCAGAGATAAACATAGGGTCATATTACAGATAATTCCGTCTGGGGCAGGAAACATAGCTGGTAGCCAGACAAATGTGAGTGATCATTCATTCCCGTCTGTCTAAATAGCGAGGGATCAAGAGCTTGGTGAAATGCGAGTGGGAGAGGGGAGTGGGGGGCTTAAAATGGTCATGTTGTGAAGCATGGTTTGGAATTTAGGTTAATGGAATCATTGATAGGGCTCAGCTCTAATGCCAGCAATGCTTAAGAAGATCCATACCTCATGATTTAGACAAATCCGGGGACATTCTTCAAAATTTCCCCCACTGACCTTTGCAAGACTCTTTGAAACAGACACACGCAGTAATGTGAGGATTTCTTTGAGTCAATACAGCCACTGCTATCCAGAATCTCCCTTGCCTTATCAACAGCCTAAATGTTTTTTTACACAATATTACATCAGTTTAGTGTCAGTGGGCCCCAATGGAAATATTAGGCCTAATAAACACATAAAGAGAGCTTGTTTTCTTTTTTCCCTGGTAAATTACTCTAAAATGTGAGCAAGAATGTACAGTAAATTATGGGATTCTTGAAAATTGTAGCTCATGTCTAGACTTGAATCTGGCAAAAAAAAAAAACCCAAAGCAGAACAAAACAGAACAAAACAAAACAAAGCAAAAAAAACCCAAAAAACCACAGGTGATTTATATCTGCATCAAAGTATCCTGACTCACCTCTAATGGATCCATATTACAAATCAGGTTGGAATAATTATGTTTTTGAGAATGTAAATGTACTGATTTAACTACTAATCTCCACAGTGAAGTTGCTGACCTGTAACCAATACTTGTGGTAGGAAAAACAATCATTTAAGTGGGCTGCAGCCTAGATGAAGAGGAGTGACTAGCCTACTAGAGAGAGCATGAGAAGATCTTTTAAAACCACAGAGGACGAGGCGCCTAGGATGGTGTTCAGATGTCAATAAAAACAGGTGTTAACCAGCTTAGCTAAGATGTTAAGAGCTTGGATAATCCTAGCCTGGATCCAAGAGGGATCCGGCTCTGGAATACTAATGCTTAGGATGCACCGTTAAATCACACTGAGTTGATTAGGGGGTTGGGTTTGAGTTGTACTGCTGCTACAGGCTGTCAAAGCTCAATTTGCATCTGCTGGCAATTACCAAGGATTGAAGAATAAGAGATGTTCACATATAGAGCATACTTGGTTGTGAGTGGGGTTATCCAGGCCATGATTCGAAACATTTTCTGTTGTACCAGCAGACATACAATTGAGAAAAATACAACACAGCCGCAAGCAGCAATGAACAGGGTCCAAGCACGAAGGGCAGTCTTTGACTTAATATGACCTTCAGAAGACATGCCACATGCATAAATTACCACAGGGTTGGCAAGTTTGAATTGGACACCCCAGGACTCGAACCAGGGACCTTTATATCCCCAGAGAAGGTGACTTCAAAAGTTATAGGCCAAAACGTAAAGTTCATTATTATAGTGCCACCATCTGACCGATTGGTATAATTTTTTTGCCTGAGTAGTGGGTGAGATTCCCAACCTATCTGCCAAGTTTGGGAACTGTCACTGTTACGATTTCTGAGACCCAGATACTTTTAGGGCACAATAGTAATAATAATAATAATAATGACAGATACAACAGGGTTCTAGTGGTTTTGCTGCTTGGACCCCTAATATGATTACCATGCTAAGAAATTAATCATCATGGTATGGTGACTTTTCATTTCATTTAAGATGCATTCTAAATGCATTTATCATGCAGCCTTTTATCGCCTAAGACCATCAACTATAGAATTCTATTTCAACATGTCATCATCTGTCTTTCATTTATGGTTAACATGGAAACTTAACATTATATGGCCTTGTTTCCACAGATTTATCATTTTATCTCTACATGTCTAAAACATCCTAAACCAGACTCAGCCAGCCTCATCAGCAACAGTTCTGGACCTGGTCCAGTCCTAGTCCAAACTAACCCCACCTACAGGCAAAAAAGTAATAGTGGTTGACGTTGACATGCCACTGGATTCCACCAGCAGGCAAGCAAAGTGAGTTATAAGAGTCATAGTTTCTTGTTCCACCTGTGAGCCATGAGCATTACAACTGAAATGAAATTTGCCACTGATGTTCATGTTCCCCTCAGGATTAGTTGTGATAGCTTTTGTGATTAACAGACTTTTCATCTAGCACCATCGTTAGGTAAAAAAATACATTTGTTCAATGCAACAGAAGGAAATCTACAACCTGCTGGACATGAATGAGTAAGTTTGTGAGAGTCTCAGAAACAAGCTAGTTCCATGAGGTGCTTTACCTATTATATATAAAAAGTAATCTGACAAAAGCAACAGGATTGTCGGTTTTATCTTGTTCTCCATGAATGCTAAATAATTTCAAAGAACTTCATGACTGTCAGATAACTTCTAATATAATGTAATAATCAAGTGCTGTCAGCCTTCAAGAAAGTTTCTTTGTTACAATCTGAGACACTGAGAGGCAGAATGATACATCAAAGTACTGAACTTGTGAATGTGATAATTTCCTACTAAATTTATCTTAACATAAACAGAGAGTACCTAAAGCAAATGTGTAATCTCACCCAAAACACAGAATAAAGCAGCTCCACATGGAGGAATGTGCCCCAAGACGAATAAGCAATAAACATGGTTGTATCTTGCAAATATAACTCCACAGTGAGCAAACACACCCTGTCTCCTGATGAAACCACTCCCATGTTGTGAAAAGCCCTCAGTCTCAAAGATGACACCTCCATCTGGACAATAAATAAATAAATAAATGTGACATTCATCTCTGTTTCACTTAATCGACTTTGAATGTACCACCTTGCTTCATACATTCATACAGTCTCTTACATGCCACCCCATAATCAAATCAGCATCTGGTGTCAGGGTGGCTTGCGGTTCGGGGTGTTCTCATTTGTAAACACCACCTGCCAGTTCTCACTCCTCTTCACTCGCTGGGTGACATTAGCGCAAGCGTGAAATGTGATTTTGCGTTGAGCAAACCTGTGCACTGAGCACATCTGAGTCTGCCCACCTGGAAAGCAGGCATGAATAATCTACGGTCACCTAAGTCAGAGGGAGCTGTCATGCATAAGACACAAGCCAGGCAACAGCAAAACAGTACTGCAAGATAAACTGTGTTGTGTCCAGATGATTTCATCCTCACTGATGGGAGGGGAATCATTTTGTTACATTAAGTCATTCCGAACCTTATGAGCCAGTGTACTTCCCGTCAGCATCCGAACATCCAATGCACCGTTACGTTGGTGACATATTCAGTTATAGAGCTGTGGCACAGGCTAACAAAATGTTAAATTATTCAGCACAGCACTCATTATCATGAGAAATAAAAAAAGAAGATATATAAACATACAGTAACAGCATTTCTTTTTATCTTCAGGGAACTGCAGGATAGAAAAAAGTACTGTGCTTATTAAAGTTTTGATTTGTGGCGGTACGTGTCACTGATGACTTAAAACCAAGAGAGATCAGTACTCCCACATTTCCCCCTGCTGACCACTTTAGTTGCTCAGCCACAACGCTGTGACAAGGACCTTGTTAATCACACACATTCAGCTATTCATGCAAAGCCTTAAAGCGCCACACAATCCGAGAAGATCAATCATAAGACAATTTATGCTCGTCGGTCAGGTTTGGTTAATACAACGCCGCTTCACGCCTCCTGCATGATCACACATAATGCAATCAGATTGCCATTGACAGGGTGCCTAAGCTATGATTAGATTTCCGTTTGCGGGAATAAAATACATAGATATTCACTGCTCAGTGCCTGCTTTACAACCGGGGAACTTATGTAGTGTATGCCAGGTGCACTGTAACCTTAAGACCAGACATATCACCTTTAAGTTGCTGGCGTCTTGCCTTTTGATGAATGTCAACAAAGCAGTTAGCAGACAGGAAATGAGAAAAAGAGAGCGAGACAGAGAGAGAGAGAGAAAGAACAGGAGGGGGGCGGGGGGGGGGGAGAACACACAATTATAAAAGCTTCATTTCTTCAGAGAACCATAAAGTCTCGTCCCAGAAGGGCAGCTGAGCACAAATCAATTTCTTTCAGTCGATTACAAGCACTGAGGTTCTAACCTTCATTTGTGAGTCTAATACTCCAACAGTTATGTAGAACACATACCAATTAAGCAATTCTGCTGGAATAAGAGGGCCGTGAACTGACGCGATTATGGAGGCCGGGCCCCTGGGGAGGCCGGGTTATCGGCTCAGGAGCAAGGAGAACGAGGGGAGCAGGGCAGGAGAGATTGGGGGAGAAAGATGGCGAAGGGAGAAGAGAGATGGAAGCCAAGAAAAAAGTCATTTATTAAGTCTAATACTCTGTGAAATGTTCCCATGGTAATAAGGCGGGGAGATTGCGTTAATATCAGGGAGCCATGCAGAAAAGGTCACTCGATATCTGTACCGCCCACCGGGGTCGTGCTGATGGGAGCTGCTCAAACACATCTGATAATGCTCTCAGCATCGTAGCTCGGCTCCAGAGGTCGAGAGGATGGGAGCTTGGGAAAAGATGCCATTTGTGGAAATTGCACTGATGTACCGCTGTGCTCTGACACAATTCTCACTGCTGGCTTTTTATGTGCAGACAGCTGTAGACGAATGAATGGAATAAGCATGATGACACCCAGTCAAAGATTATCAGGCATAAATGTAAAGCTCTGTGGCATATTATGTTTTCCGCTAAGTTTTGATTTTGCAATCATTCATCTCTGTGATGACATGAATATACAGGAGAGGCAGCCAGCATCCTCTTTCTGATTTTCAATATCTGTTTGCACACAGGCTCATGAAAGGCAACACATTAGAGGCACTCTCCATCTTTCTATTGTCACACGCTAAATCTGATGCCATTTTCCTCTTGATTTAAAGAGCTTGGATGCATCTCTGCAGATATGTGTAGATCAACACATTGTCATTCACTGCTGAGGCGCACCTTAACCACCGCCCTCGCTGCCAGAAGATTTATGGTAATTCCTGATAGCATGTGATAGGATGCAGCCCATAAACCCATGTGAGGTATGTGTTTCTATGGTAACCCTTCCCTCTATTCGCTAGCCCTATACGCCTTGGTGTTTTACTTTTTTCCTGCATTGTAGGCGCTGTCTATTTGGATGCCAGTGGTATGAATGAGATGCAGATTTGTGGCAAAGCAGAGACACAGATGTTTCCTCATTGCCTTTTAATCTCCTATTCCCTCAGCGCCTGGCGAGAAACGCTCCCCTTTAAGAATGGTAATTGGACGAGATGAATAATAAACAAAACGAAAACAGACCGATGTTTACAAGAAGCATTTTAACACTTTGGAATGATCATACTTTATGGCTATTATTATAGTACTGAGACAAAAGCAAGTTCTGCTTCTGGGAATAATAAGGGACTGAGCTTTAAGTTGTCTAACCAATAGAGGACCTATCAGGGCCTGATGAAGGACAATGCTTTGCTCATTACGGCAGAGCAGTTCACAGTCTATCATAAAATTTCCCTTTGTACCAATTTCCTACCCTGTCCTCTAAAGTCTGCACTTAAATGACACTGAAGTCATTACAAAATATTGACTTCTTTTCAAAAAAAAATCTGTGTCCATGAGAATTTTTGTCCTGTGATTGTATTCAGTTGTGAGTGCACTTTGGCGTTCATACACTTTACATCCAAAAACTAAAAAAAAGATTTTATGTTTCTTCATTCATATTGTCTCCTTTTTCTAATTATCTTGCTTCCACATGTCTGCCATATGCAGCTGTAAAACACACTGAACTCAAACTACAGCTTGGTAGATTCATTGCTTGTAAATTTAAGATAATGATTTCATTAAGTGCTGCCTGGCCTGATGTCATATGGTGAACACTTTCACTCTGTCTCCCATCTAGCCAAACATCAGCCTCCATATCGGGAGGTGCTCCGTGTGTTTGTTGACAGCACTGAGATAAATGTGGATATTTCGACACTGTGTGATATCAGAAAACCGGCTATTTGCATGAAAAGCCTGTCCTTCTTTCTCCCCGGAGAGCTTTATTACAGGAGGATATTTCAAATGCTATCAAATGTGCCAAACATTTACTTTGATAACTCCATCAGATGGCTCCCTGGGTTTAATGGTAGCAATCTGAGAGTGCTGAGGCACACGCCTAAAGCACAGACAATAATGGTAGGGAGAAATACGAGGAAGGGATGAATAAAATCTCTTTTAAAAGTTCATAAATAATGCACCTTGCACACTGGAGAGTTGTTGCCTATTTAACTATGCATGCCTCTTCCTGGTTTCTGTGCTGGCGGAGACACAAACACAGCATGCATTGTGGGTCAACATGACAGCGCAGGAGGAGGACAACCTAGGGCTCCATCAATCCTCTCAGCCTTGGCCTCCCACCCACGTGGAGCAACCCCTCCCCACAGCAAATCTCCAGCCACAGGATGACTGCACCACCTACTGTATTTTCTCGCTGTGCTGAAAAACATAATGACAAAAGGGAAATCTAGCGAATGACCGTCCGCTTGCCAAAATGAAGGAGAAGATTTGAGAAAATGGGAGAAAAACAAAGTGCAGGACTAATTATCCAATTAATGTGCAATTAAGCCCATGCGGCCTAATGGTCTGTGTTGGATTTGGTAATAGCTCTACCAGACTGAGGAGCCTATTAAACTCACTGTAGGCTGCTGTGCGGAGCAGACAGACTCAAACACTGTGTCTGTGAAGGGCTCCGATGGTAGGATGTTACAATTACAGTAGCTGTCTAGATTATAACTCAATAAGAAAAAAGTATGTATATTGTGTTTGGGGCCCAGGCATGCCGACTGCAAATTTAAGGGGGAAAAAAAAAGAATCAAACCCCCGACACAAAATTCAACAACGCATTTCATTAAGATTTTCATTATCTGCCATAGCAGAGTTTGCTAATAAATGCTAATTATATTCAAGCTAATATTTAATCACACACAATTTCTCCAGTCAACTCAGTTTGAGGAAATACTAATTCTAATGAACGCATTCACAGTGCAGTTTATGAACTTCAGCACTGGCAAAATGAGAGAGGAAACGTGGATGATGTTTAAAAATGCCTTTTTAACTATGAGCGTTATTAGTTTTGACTAATTTCCTACCCTAATGAGATCCTCTTGGAGGGATATTTTGGTGCAATTATTATAAAATAATTAGAAGCATAAATATTTATCATGTTTTGTTTCTGTCTAGTATTGGGTGTGGTGAGTACAGACAAACCTATTGACTTCGCAGTGTAGAAGCACTAGATATTATCATCATTTACTGTGATACACGTATTACATCAAAATCACAACATATTTGGATTCACTTAGGGAACTACTTTGATTACTCTGTTACAACTCCCTAATGTACATTTAAACTAGTAGTAATACTATCACTGCAAATCACCAGTAGTCATATTTACAAATTTGCTAAAAAGAAATTGTGGGGTCTAAGTACAGTGTATTCCTCCATCCAACGAAAGTAATAATTTCCAACATGGAAAAAAATCTCCTAAATAGCAGTTTGCAATTACATTATATTACTATATAATTCACAACCTTTACAAATCTAAGCATTATCCTGTAGTTTCAGTCAATGGAAATCTAATCCAGTGTGGTTGTGAATGGGCGTTTTATTGCAGCAACACTCAAACAGTGGTCTTGTTTATGCAGTATAGCTTTTGGCCACCAGTGGCAGCACTGATCACACTTCTGCTGAGCACCACTGTAGTCTGAGGACGAGGTAGAAATCCTGCAGCATCTTTGATTAAGCGTGGTTGGGTTTAATGGAAATCAAACCCTCTCTTTTGGGAGTAAATTTTTTTGGTTACTTTACACCCATCTAACAATAACTGTATTTTGCCTTTATAAGCAACTAAGAATATTGCCTTACATCTGGGTATTTTCAACATTCTTCTTGTAACAAATTTTATAAATGCCCCAGAAACTGAAATGTTTGTGTTCAGTTGGATAGTCAGTCCTGGTTAGGCCAGTCAATGACTTATCAGCACAAGTCAGTAAATGTGAGACAACTAATCCTTTAACAAATGGTAAATATTTTAAAAGTTTTCTTGTGTGTTAAGGCCATTAGTTAACAGAAGTGTGAGGTCTGATGAGTATGTTACAGGATTTCTGGGTATTACATCTTGTTGCCTTTTGGAACCGCCAAACTGCAAAACTGCTTCATGCGGCTGTAATCTCACTAAGACACTTCCACAACAAGTGAGATCTCATCTCAGATGTTTTTATGCAAATTGAACATTAAGTCCCTGCTGGTCTTCTAACTACACAGAGAAAATGTACTGTATGTGCAACAATGATTAGGCGGCTTCATTGTCACCCTGCAATCAAACATTACCTCGGTTAAGTTACAGATGCTGGCTATCAACTTAGCAAATTTCTAAATACAACTCAAATACTGGCCATCAAGCCATCACTGGAGTTACTGAAGAGCAGCAGGAAAAGGTACAAGGTACAACTAAGACAAAGGTGAACTCTCTCTGCCCTTGAACAACCAACACAAAAAGTAAATATTGCTAGAACACATACTCCGACATGAAAATGTAAACACACAAGAGTATAATGTGTAGCCAAACCCAGATAAGACAACCATATAAGCAAAATGTTACTCAACATCCCTGGGCTGATTATGAGCCTTCAGAATTTTTATCACTATGCTGGGACAACTGTGCAAATACACACAGAGCAGCCAGAGATCTCTCAAGGTTTAGTGCAATCATCTACCCCTTAGCTCACTTTTGGCTCACTCGGGCTGATCCTCCAGGACCCAGCAGGCTGGGCTGTGACTCAGCACGGCTGCCTGCACGGCCCGGGGAGGCCAATGTCAACAGGACGGAGTAGAGGTGGAAAGACAATCAGGGTTGGGATGGGATTTAATCCAGGTTCAGAGCCAGAGTAATGGAGTGTCTGTGTCTGAGTGAGCGATGGATTGCAAGGCAGTGGCGTCCCCTGAGCCCAAAGCCCCCTGACTGCCGCCATCTGGAGTTGATCTCTATCTTGTTCACCTCAAACCCAGACATAAAATGGCAGTCATTTCTCTCTCTCTCTCTCTCTCTCTCTTCCCCTCTCTCACTCTCAGTCCCAGGTATGTAAACAATCAGACACACTTTGTCTGGCCATGTTTCATTGATTTCTTGTCTCGCTGCCTCTAATCAGCCCTTCACTGGTTTAATTATCTGTAACTTGTGGTATTTGGCCTGCTTGGATTACACTCCCATAGGTCACGTCCGCCTCCTACAGGACCTTTTTCATCTTAAAGTTGCATTTAGTCAAACATCAAACATAGAAAGTGAACTTTAATCCAAAATGTTCTCTCAATCTTTTATAGCTGTCAAATTGGAGTGAGTTAATGGTGCGTTTAAGTGCTCCAAAAGGAGGAACCCGTAGCGGAAAAGGAGGTGAAAGACCTCTGAACCCACTCTGACTGACAGATTTCTTGTAATAATGTTCCCCGAGGTTAAAAGGGAGCTGCTTGACATAATTGTGCCCTGCTGGAGCAGGGCTAGACCAATAAAGGTGACTGGGTCACAAAATGCCCTGCAAAAGCCGCCAGCTTGTGTTAGTTATCAGACGGTTTTAAATACCTCTCTCAATGTGAATCCAATTACCGGCAGCCTTTGTTTGTTCAGACAAAAGCAGCCATGTTCAAGGCCTGTCTCTCTCTGATTTTAATCAATTCTCTAGGGAAGTGTGTGGGAGATACAGATCAGGACTTGCCATACGTCAGTGAAAGATGTGTGTGTGTTGGTCGCTTGTGCACAGGCTTGTTTGTGAGAATGTCAGAATGACTGAGTGATAGAGACTGTGAAAAAATGAGGAAGCATAAAAGCTTTTTATTCATCTCAAAAGAAATCTGATTCTACACCAAACTCCTTAAATTCCTAAAAAGCCAAAGTTCCCTCCAGTTTTTTTCTGCAGCTTAGAGTTCTAGCTAAGAGTCAAACAAAGAAGCAAAGTTTGCAGCACACAACATTTATATTAGATAATTATGACAGATCATATTGTCATCATAATTCCAACGTCTGTTTCTCATATCTAGAGGGGTTAGCATAGTGCTTGACTACTTGGCAGATGTTCTCATATGCTGCAGCATTAGTGCAGCAAGGGACAATCCACCTGCTCCATATGGGAACTTTGCAGCTAGCAAGCCTGTCAATGATAGCAGCCTTCACATCAACATTCAAGGGAAAAATTAGAGGAAGAAGACATTGCAGTCAAATGAACAAAGTTAGAAGGTCGGACTGATTTCTTTCTATTCCCTTTCAGAGAAAGAATTTGCAAGAAATTAGAACTCTCCTTCAACCCCCACAATTCAACAATGAAGGTTCATTTTTGTTGTTGTTCCAAGGGGATGTGTCAACCCTAATGAATTCCAAAATGTTAAGATTTGCATTTCAATTTGGTAACCTCCCTCTCAAAGGCGATAAAGTCCCCCCACCCCAACCCCGTCTCTAAATCACATTAAGCATACAGCTATCTTTTGTAAGGCCCTGCAACAATGTCACTGCAGTTCTCCCTCTCCATCATTATGCCTTCTGCTTTTTGTCGGCCTGTTTACAAGCTAAATAAATAGCTGCACAAAACATCTGGAGCCACAAAAGAGACCTTAAGTGGGGCTCTTAAAAAGAACCGCCAGAGCAGACTCAGGCCTGCTTTAACCCTTCTTGTCGTGCTCGAACCACCGCAACGTCAGAGAAACCAAACCTTTGAATGTTTCTTTGGTTTTGTTTACAATTAGTGCATGTAAGAGAAATGCGGACCAGAAAGTAAATCACATTCTGGCTTTGTGAAAACATTATGAAAAAGTCTCCCCAGACAGCTGTGTATTTCTTTATATTAACTGCACTCCATCTGGTCACATAGTGGATAGTTAATCTTCACATATGATCATCAAAGTTTGATGAGTGTCTATAAAAACTAACTTCTGGTACACTCTCGTTACTATTACTTGGGAAATGTATACAGATTGTTGTCCAGTTATTTACCTCTGCTTAACACCCCATTTTTTACACTCTGTATATCTCAGTTGTGAGTTACTAAGGTTGGATTTTTTCTTGTCAGGACTCTAAAACAATGTCAATAAAAACTGTGCTCAACTATTAAATCCACATCTCTTTTGGTCTTTGGTGCAGGTCATCGATTTGGTGACATATCAAACTGCCACTGGTTCTGACTACGTACAGTTTGACTATACTGAAATCTAATCTGGATGGTGTGTGTGAACTTAATGGTGCATGGCCCATTCAGCCTCCTCATCCTAGAGGTCAAACACACTTTATGAGGTCATGGTCCGCAGATTTACAACCTAAATTTCCCATGACGGCGGCTGTTACTTTGTGCATCCAAACAGGGAGGCTCAGAGAAATGTGTTCTTATTTTGGTCAGATTGTGACCAAGAAATCTCTCTTAGGGAATAGAGCCAAGAGGAGGCAGAGAGGAATATGGGTTGTGTAAACATGCCATCAGCTCCAAGGGCACACAGCACAATAACTTACAGAATGTCTCACATCTCCATCTACACAGGAGGATAAGTCATGTTGAGAGGAGGTGCTGGTGTAATTTGTTATGGGTGTACTGCTTGTGTACGCTGTGCTTCACATGGAAGATTCAGCCCAGCAGTTGGGCAGTAAACCTGCAGAGATTGAGTAAGAAAAACACGTCATCCAGCAGACTGATGAGTGCTGTGGGTCATGATTGAGTGCTTTCTCTGAGGACATGATTTGAAGCTCTGAATTAGGACAACAAAGGAAATCTGTAGTAGATAATTCTAGAGCACTGCTGTTAATGTCTGTCCCCTTTTTTTGCTGTATAATATTAAATGAGTGGGAAGCAGAAAACAGGAAGCACAGAAAAGTTAAACCCCTCTACAGAAGCTTGAGTCTAATAAGCTGTTTGCGTAGGAGTGTGAGATGTTTTTGACCCTGACCCTCTATGCCTCATTTGTACATCTCTGAGATGCAGCAATCTGAAGTGAATGCAACTTCCAGTCACTTTACGCGTTTGTGCTGGAGGCCCTGTGGAATTGATTCTCAGAAAAGAGGAATGCAATAACACTTTTACAAGCCACTAGAAAAGTTCACAGTTCAAAAATGTTTATGCACAAAGACAACAAGATCTTTCTGAATCCAATTCATACCATCATCTTTAAAGGGGACCCATTATGCTCATTTCCAGTACTATATTTACTAGAGTAGCTTTACATGATTCACAGTTCAAGAAACTCATTTATTTCATACAAATTTATTTTATGCGGCCCCTCAGCTCAGCCTTTGTCTCTGAACAGGCAGTCTTAGCTCCTGTCTCTTTAAGACCCCCTCCCGATGAGCCCACTCTGTTTTGATTGGCCAGCTTTCCAGACGTATGACAAGGGGCAGCCATATCAGAATCATGTTAAGTTACTGCTGATGAAAACCTAACATTTCCTGCTTTACTGCACTACTGAAACGTGTTCCTAACTGAATTAACAGAGGTTTGTAAATTGCACTAAAAACTGGGCAACACAACAACATATGGAGATATTTGGAGCTCTTTGTTCAGTGGATCCGTGAGAAATAATGCAGGGAGTAATAGTACCAGCAGAAACAGCCACAGTGATGATGATGTTTGATGAAGAGCTGCAGAAGACCAGCACACCTTCAACAGGTAAACTACTCATTTTACTTTGCCCTGCTGTGTGACAGAAAAAAACTCACAGTGTATCAGCTCAACACCCTACCCCCAAAACAATGAAAAATACCATGATGTTAGTGGAGCAGAGCAGTGAACAGATGACCATATAAAGAAAGCTGTCATGAGCTGACATTGGCTCAGGCTGAAAGTAGAAGAAAATGTTGGAAATAGAGCGTTCAGAGCAGTCTGAAGCTGGTGCTTTTTGCTCACAGGAATTACCCCTACATACGTCTATCTCATTATCTGACACTTTGGCCACGTTTAATATGAACATCCAACACTGTAATATTTTACATATGGCTGAAAATAAGGAAAGGCATTATAGGTTCCCTTTAATAAGATACCTTATCTCTGCCTACTGTACTTCCTTCTGATTAGACATAATTTTAAAGCAGGCATGCAAAAATGAAGAGGAAAAACCTAATAATCTGCCTGCATGAGCCAGAGACATCATCTTTCATGTCCAAAACAAAAGGTCAAACTCTCATGCAACCCACGTTTAGACCCAACAGCTAATCGCCTCACTTCCCCAACCCATCTGAGAGAATTACAGTGGTTGTTAAGTGTGCATAATGAATGCAATAAAGCTGGCCTATAAAGCAGGCTTTTGGCCAGCCCCTGGCAGTGAGTGGGAGCAGGTCTGAACACAGATCTGACTCTGCACACCATCGTGTACAGAATGATTGCTGATGGGTTTTTGCGTGGAGGGGAGAGGCGGGGCAGCTTCCACATCATTAATGAGTGCTAATATTTCAAAGGAGGTTGCAGGGCCCGAGCACTGACCGTTATATTAAAAATCAAACGGTGTGACCTTGTTAAGATGGATGCTTGGTTGCTCTGTCCCCTTGGTGCAGCTGAGCTGCAGACGGCACACCGCATTAAAGGTGTCTCTTTGCTTTTTAAAGCATCAGCTATGGCCACAGATATACGGGGTGCACCGGGAGCATTACGAGTGGCATTTAATTAAAGAAAAGTAAGCTGTGGGATTTTATAGACTGGCCGGGGATTGCTTGATCTGTTAAGTAAGTGGAAATGAAGGATGCTTGAAAGGCGGCATAAATCTAACACAGTGCTAACTTAACCTTCCTATCATTGTAAAAGTCAGGGCGAGGACACTTTAAGCCCTGTCTGCTGCAGAGAATGTTATCTCATTCGGCTTCTTACAGCTTTAAATTTGTGGTATAATAAAATAGAAAAAGTAGGGATCTTGCAATGCATCTAATAAATTAGATTATTAGCTCATTGCTAAAATTTGACAAAATTTAATCAAAATAGTTGAGGATGGCAAAGCAAATGTTTATTGTTGATGAATTTAAAAAAGCAACATTTAACAAGGGAACCCATCCGGCAAGGACTGCGGTTCTGATCCACCTTAGCAGAGCCTACTTCTTTTCAACTGTGGCTGATCCAGGTCAGACTAGTGATTTATAGGCTGGTAATTAGCCCCAGATGACAATGATGAATGCGCTACACTAACACCTTTGTAGGCTGCCTTGTTAGGTAACATCTGAGAAACCTGACAAAGCTATCATTTTACAGAAAGCTCTTAATTACCCTGACACAATTATGAATGGACCACAAACAGACACACAGCTGTTTTGATGTTTTGCAGTGGGAGGAGATATGGAACAAAGAAAAGAGCGAAGGACAGTCAGCTTCGGCTGATGGTGCTCAGTGCAGATGTGCTGTGGGACAAATGCATCAAGACAAATAACTCAAGGACATTTTTTGTTCCCTGAGCTTGCTGGGAGTCAAAGAAGCCATTTTTTCTCAGGGATAATCAAAGATGGGTTAGGTCAAAAGGTGGGAGATGGAGGAGAGCGAGGGAGGAAGGAACAACTATGTGTGAAATAAAATGTTCTTCGATTGAAAAGGTAGGAAAAGGGAAATAACTGGTCCCACAGCTACAACTCTACAAGTATTACTTGAGGCCATAGCTTGAAGTTAAGAGTGATTAAATCTTTGAGTATTTGGAGCACAAGTGAGATTTTTAGACAAATATTCATTCACTTCTTAGCCAAAGAAAGGTTTCCAAATTACCCAGACTACCCAGCGTTTTCCAAATTGTTGGGGAGTATTGGTAAGCCTGCACAACCTGGACAAAATAGAGCATTACAATTATTTGTAGAATTGTCATAGATTAAAGATGAATTGGTTTTTAAAGTCTATTTTCAAGCAAACTCTTAATTTACCAAACCGAGTTACTATAATTCTTGTAAGAATATCTGCCTGCCCATAACTAGCCTTGAAATAGTTTTAGCATTGCAGTCCTATAACTGTTGAATTCATGACGAGCAGCTGAAAAAAAGGATCAAAATTGTTGCAGCTGAACTAGAGATGTGTTTTTTTTTAATTCTATCCATTCTTCGTCATGCGTGCATTACCACAGTGCAACTCAACCACAAACTCAATGTAAGTCACATCACTTGTGGCAATCATCAGATTTCACACAGGTCTGCCTGGAGCCACATGCCAACCAACATGCTTTATACAACTTTTTTTCACATAAGCAGCAACACTGCACAAGACCTGCAAACAGACTTTGATGTGTAAAATCGGTGGAATTCCCCTTCAGTATTACATAGTATATGAGCATGTCAACCAGGCACCTCATGGACTTTGTTACAGAGATATTGTGTTTTATATTATAGCTACAGAGTGTAAATATGATGGACTGTCCAGCTCTGATTCACAACACAAGAGGAACAAGAAATGACATGTATTGGATTGCTTCCCTATCCATCACTGGCCATCTGGCAAATGCTGCATTGGTAGTTACACTGCAAAGTGCCATAAAGGAGACACTTCCTCCTCTTTGAGGCCCCAGGTCCTTGTTTGACACAAGGCATCCTGTGCAAAGAGCGAGTCCTACTCTGAAATAAAAGAACACACCCCTGCCGTCTCGCCTGTCGTGTCACAGAGGTCAACAACAGGGCTGTCTCCCCATTGCCACACATTTATTTTCTTTTTCCAGCTTTGTTTAAATCCCAAATTAGAGTTTCCGTGCAGGAAGCCAGCGTGGACGGGGAGGTCTCAATTCATCTCATTCCCTAAATATTTGGATGACTGGTAATTTACTTTTAGTGATATGAAATGATTTCCTTTCGAGTTAAGAATCAAATAACGATTTCCATCTGTCTGGGTGCTGTGAAGTGGTGCTGCTGTGTTTTTCTTGAGTATATATGGCTATGTGTGTATATATATGTGTGTCTGGCAGTGCGAATAAGTGGATGGAGTCAGAGGGAGGGCAATGTGACCTGTAACTGTGAAGCAGACACAACATGGCATGGGAAAAACACCAGGGACTTTCAACTGATGATTCTTCTATTTTAACAGTAATTTTTGTGGGTTTAGTGGTTTGATGATTTTTGTTTTTAATTAAGATTTACTTGGCCTTTGTCAAGTGTGATATCTTAATGACTTAAGATGGTAAATTCAATTCATGACCAATGATAAAATGTCAAAAAGTCTAAACAATATCCATCCAAAAATACTGTTCATTTATCTGAAAGACACCAGATAAATGTGCTGTTATGGTGACATTTAGCCATAGTATATCCGATCCAATGCATTTACATTACCTCTAAATTCTGTGACTGAATCTAATAACTTCAACATGACTAATAACATCAATAATGACTTGTGAGCTACAGCTCCATCCAGGTGTAGAATTGAAATGGTGTCAGTGACTGAAGCCCCCCAAAATAATGATTTTATCTGCAGAGCTCTCTGTGGAATTTTCTCAAGATATACAAATAGTCAAAACGTGGTTATTACATTGTGTTTCACAAGCATTTAAAGTCATATGTTGGACACAGAAATGTATAGTAAATGTTTGGTAATTTGGCTATTCATGGCCCTTCATACATGCATGCTAAGATCTGTGATTGTCACAGGTAATAATACTGCTGTTGCTTAATCATAAGATAAAAAATTAAATCCATCTGCAAGAATTACACAGTCATCCATATGTGCAAGGCTAAGAGGCCATAAACAGACTTCATCCTGTATCTGCTTCATTAGACAGCTGCATAAGACAGACTCACACACAAGAGAGATGGCCCAAAGAGCAGACAGAGGTTATGAGGTGGATTCAAATATGTGGTGTTGAGTCACAAATCCACACTTTGTCCATTAGCCACATGACCTACAAGGACACCCTTGGTAAGGATTAACTTAGAGGTCACCAGCCACTTTGAAATTCACTAAACGTGCCGCCTGTACACAACACCAGTGTATTTCTCCAAAGTGTCTCCAGTTTAAATCCGTTTTGATCTCTTCTTGTGTGAGGTCTGTTTATAAAGATATAACCTACAATAAATGCTATGTGCTGTCAGTGCCAATTTCATCTCTATGTGCTGTGGGAAAAACTATCGATGAGCTGTTGCAGGCTGTTAAATTAAATGGAACCCCATACACAGGAGAGGGATTGCTCCTCCAACACGAAATGACACATCCCAGGACTAGTTCAATAAGTCACATCTTTGAATGAAACCACCACAAGGCACAATATCATAATACAATCTCAAACTTATATGTGAAAGTTCAGGGCTGGGGATTGGTAATATGCAGAGTTTATGTTGTGATAACAGAGCAGGTAGTAGTACTTTATTGATTCAATGAATTTCCCATTGTGGGAAAGCCTTTAATCATGAACACTAAACACCATAATTGAATTAATATCAGGTTAAATGGGGAAAAACAACAGGGATTACATAGATGGGAGATGAATATATTTAGAAGTTTAAAGAAAACTGTACTAAGTAGTTAATAGAGCAAATCATGGCCATCTGATTGGAGTAATTCTTAAAATTAAACATACTGGAGACCTACTGTACCAGAAAGACTATAGAGAAGATGGAAGAAATAAAAACTACTCTGGACAAGCCATATAAAATGTTTCCATCAGTATCACTGAGAAGGGAACAGAACAGAAGGTCAAAGGCCAAGAACCAGGGTTACACCAACTGGTTGAAAAGTAACCTCTATAACGTAGATTCATTATAATGTTAGCTAATGTAAGCTGCACCTGAGTGCTCGGGAATATTCAGACACAGAGGACGTGTGTCATGTTTGAGACAAATTACTGGTTCATCTCCAAGGCCTTTATGAGGTTGTTGATCAATATCATTTACCCAACTTGTCCAGGTCTTGGATTTCAATTCAAATGTTTAACCTAATGGAACAACCTCCCTGCTCCTACAGTATATAAATTTCATGTCTTAGTTGGTTTTCCATTGAGACTTAATTTCTTGTGCTGTCAAATGACATTTCAAGACAAACAGGCCTATTAATTTTTTTTTCCTACATATAAATTTATTATACACATATAATAACATACCTGTTGTTACACACACACACACACACACACACACACACACACACACACACACACTGACAGCTCAGTGTCATTCCTATGTAC
This sequence comes from Thunnus albacares, assembly GCF_914725855.1. Taxonomy (NCBI): domain Eukaryota; kingdom Metazoa; phylum Chordata; class Actinopteri; order Scombriformes; family Scombridae; genus Thunnus; species Thunnus albacares. Next base: position 9,901,582 of record NC_058107.1, read on the forward strand.
ATGCTGAGAGAAAATGCACAACGCAGACATGTTGTAGTAAGAAAACCACATGGAATAAACAGCAAGAAACCTGCAAGTCCTGTCACAAGCGGTCACAACACAGAGCTGAGTGGGAGAGGGAGCGAGAGAGAGAGAGAGAGAAAGAGAGAGAGAGAGAGAGAGAGAGAGGGGTTAGGGCGTTGTTAGATGGAGGGAGGCTCCCATCTCTAACCTGCCCGGTGGCAGTAGCTGAACTGTCATCGCCTGGCCCTGTCATTTGGAAACTTTGCTGTTTAGAGGTGACAGCCGCCCACGGACACACACTGTACACACTCCAGAGCTCTATACGCACACACACAAGGTTTGGGGTGGTGAGTGGGCACTGTTTGACACTTCCATGTTTGACACCTCCACATCCCTCTGCATGTTGTGGCCTCCGCAGGCTTTTCACGCTGTGTTGATGTGTCCCTCGCCCATTTTAGAGGATGATGGATCTATACCAATGTGTGTGTGTGTGTGTGCGTTGGTGCAAGCAAAGAATGATAGAGCTGTTTTATTTATTGACTATTTATTGCAAAGAAGTTTGGCCTTAACTGTTTACTATGAATAATAAATGTAAATGTCAACACAGTTAATCCATCCAAACTGATTCTGTAGTGTGTTATCTTTCTGTAAACTTACTGTAATGATGCATGATGATTTTACATTTGTTGCAAATGCTTCCAGAGCCACTGGAGATATATATTGGACATTGTAGTAACCATTATGTGAGTATTTGTGTGACACTTAACTGCCTAATTACAGGTGTCCTGGGGTGTGTGTGTGTGTGTGTGTGTGTGTGTGTGTGTGTTCGGGGCGTGCTGAAGGAGACAGAAAACGAGGAAGGGGTGATGAGGAAAACAGCAGGGTTTCTCATCAGCAAGCTGTAAATGGTACCACCACCAACAACCCCCTCTGGCCCCCACCCAAACAACACACCCACCCACACACACACACACACACACACACACACATACACACATGCTCACACACATGCACACACGCACACCCACATTTATTCGCACTGCGGTAATTGCCGCGCCGGCTCATTTGAGCTTGTCATTTCTTCCGATAAGACTGCAGTATTAAAAATGACAAAAGATTGATACACACTCCCTCTCACACACGTACACACACGTTGCACACAGCATCTCTTGACGTCCGTGAGGCAGGCGAAGGCGGGGCTGTTCTTGCAGATTCTACAGGCGAGATAGAAGGGAAATGTGATTTCACACTTTTTGTTTTTCGGTGCTGGAACAATGATATGTTGTGTAAAACAAAAGAAAAAAAACATTATGGGTGAGAGATGTTTGGGTGCAAACAATGCTGTGAATCTGAAAATTGCCTCACTTGCAGGAGATGAAAAGTGTACGTGTAAATGTGTAAAAAGTACTTCCTGTATAACTGCCTGTCACACTCTATCTATCTATCTATCTATCTGTCTATCTATCTATCTATCTATCTATCTGTCTATCTATCCATCTATCTACCTACCTATCTGGTCCTGTTATGGCACATTCAACCATAATAGTTTACAATGACCAGTTACAAAAAGCTTTATTGGCAACATCAACAACAACAAAATCAGCCAAACACTTTGGGAATAACAGCAACGTGCGTCATAATGTCACAGCTCTTCTATAACCAGGCGTATCATCATCACCCATGTGCAAAGAAAATGGAGCAAATAGTCATTCTGACATTGAATATCAACAAAGGGGGGTGGGATGAGAGAGATGCCAGAGTTAATTGGGAGTGGTGTATGGACAGAATAGTAATACAGCGTTTGGCGGGGAGAGCGGAGGAACGGGCTGATGCCTGGTCTCCAAATGGAAGGAAGCAGCGCGTTCACAGTTCATTACCACTTCCCTTCTCTCGCTAATCAAAACGCAAAGCACTGCAATGTGTCAACAAGGAAGTGTTTTCATTTTTACTGAGAATATATAGATGTGTGCGTGCTATTGTGCGAGTAAAGGAAGGCGTGGGTTTGACCATGTTATATTTGTATATGTGTATAACTATGTGTGAGGGTGTAAACAGTATGTGGTTAAGGGTGTTTGCATGCATGTGCAACTGAATGTGAGTATATATTGATACAACAAAACAACCATTTGAGAATCAGCTTGCCAAGCATGCAGCTTTGAAGCAGCTTAGTTAATTAGATAAAGCATTCGAAACCAAAAAAGACACTTGATCTTTAAGAAAAACAAGGCGATAGGATTTAAAATTGTAGCAAATACCTAATAATAGCTTGAAAGATAGATTGTTTTGTAGCTGAACTGCAGGGTTTCCTTGTTCCAGCATCATCCTCTAGGAGAACATACGTATCAGGACCCTAATGACACAATCAGCCTCCATCCAGAGAGCCTCCAGTTGTCTCACACTTCAGACAGGCAGCAGGAGGAGCCCAGGGAGGCCACAACTCATTTATGCCTTTCTCTGGGCTAACTCCGGTTATTAGTTGGAATCAAATGATCTAACTCGTCTTGTGCCACAGGCAGACCCAGCGCTGAGAAGCACTGTGTGTGTGTGTGTGTGTGTGTGTGTGACATGACTAAGAGACATAAAAAAGGAAAGAAAAAGGGAAAAGAGAGAGAGAGAGGTCTGCAAAATTCCATTAGAGGAATCTAAAGGCATCACGCAGAATGGATGGGCCACGATCTACGCCTGAGAAACTGTGATGCTCAAAATTAAAAGTATTTTTCAACTTGGATTTTGCCCTCAGAGGATCGTCATATACTGTAGCCCCTGTGAGACGACAGCCATTTCCTGTTAAGATGGTGGCTGATTAATTCTAACTGACCCTGTGACTGATTGTTACTTTGCCTACTTGTAGGTTAGTAAGACACAGTATAATTTATGTGAAATTAAAGCCAATATTAAGGATATTTAAAGCATTTTAATTTCTGTTAAAATAAAATGAAAGCATACTGTAGAGGCCCACAAAAGGAACAAAAGCAGTATAATGGTGAAGTTTCAATTTGCTAAATTGTCCTGTGGTGAATTAAAACTAATATAGAGTACACAGCCATTAAGTCAATAAGTTTTTGTACAAAATTATCATTACATCTCCTCTACTGTATCAGTCTCTTCCTCATTCACAGTGGAGTGCCACATTATAATAAAGCAGAGATGCTATGTAATAATGCAGAGGGCTAAGTTCACACATTCCAGTCAGAAGTTCATGTAATTTTGCCTGTCTGAACAGGGGTCAGATTCCTGTACATGGCATCAAAGCCACCCTTCCTTGTCATTTGTGCCTTTTGACTCTATATTCTACTATGTCAGTTACAATGGCGAGGCAGCTAATTTGGCCTTCAAGGTTGCTATTTCTCCTCTCTTCTTCTCTCCTGCCCTCTCTCTCTCTGGCAGTTTCGGCTATATCCTGGGTGAGAGCTGGCCCTCATTACTCTCTGCTGAGTCTTTTGGCCTTAAGGCTGCAGTCTCTTGTCCTCCATTCGCCAGTTCTGCTCTCCCTGCTGCTGTGGGCTCTAGTCTTATCTCCCTGGTCCACAAAGCTCCTGTGGATGTGTGCTGCTATCCACCCGCAGCACGTTGTTCCCAATCATCTCCTTCCCACACTGGTGAAGGCAGAACATTGTGCCAACTTGCCCCCACAATTAGGACAGAAAGGCAGTATGTGGTATAAAGCCGCTGAGACTGAGAGAGGTTAGGGCAAATGGCAGTTCTGTACATACAGCAGTGACTGGTGTTATTCTGTTTTACTTGGCCTCAATAAATCCAGTTTATCTGACTGAGATTATAAATATAAATGATTGTAATTATGAAACACAAGACTAATAAATATTCTTCATACCCTTTTTCAAAACATCTATCTGGCCTGTTTTCTCTGTATGAAGTGGTCAACCAGAGTTGATTCCAACAGACTAAATGTGTTAAATGTGTTAAACATTATATGCATCTACTTGAACGCAGTTAAATCTGATTTCTTTTCACATAAGAGCTGTTACGAAACAAACAAGTAGAAAGATGGCTTAGTGCTTGAGGTTGTATACAAATGAATGGAAAACTGTGAGAAAATCAATTTTTGCTGCATATGAAGACTGAACATCATTGTAACAGCAGTGAAAAGCTTGCAGCTAAGTCATTTGCGGTAAACACAGTGTCACACATTTAATATGGACACATAGAGTAAATAGATAAATAAATTATCTCACAAGTTAATCTGCATTTTGCTAGGTCATTTCAGATTTAGCATTCAGTTCCCTCTATCCAATTTCAAGAGAATGTCTAGTGTCAGAGAGAAGGGGAATTTATTCCAAGCCAATAAAAAACAAGCGCTTGGTGAAAATCACCATCGGCAAGTCATTAAAAGTGGGAGAGGAGCTCGGTGTGTGGAAATGGCTCATCGGCTCCCCGGGTGCTACTCACAACAAGAGACCTGGACACGTAGACCAAGGCCCTGATGAATTGAGCCATAAAGGTGATTGGCTAAAATGAAACTCTGTGCCTCTGAGGCAAAAACACATCCGTTTGATTTGAATACATCACCGTGCTGAAAGGACGGCATGCTCAACCTGGAAGAAAATGATACATGGGCATAAACAAGAGATTTGCACAGTCGCTCAGCATGAATTCCAACATCAAACCTGTCTGGCTAGTGAGACAAACTAGCCTGTGGGATACATAAGCCTTCATTACCGCGCTGCTACTGGTTGTCAGGTTACGGACGCAAGGCCTCCGGTGCAATGTGTGAGTCTAGAGCAGCGGCTGCCTGCTAATTACCAACCTAGGCAACACGCAGCCATTAAAAATGCAACCCAGAGTGTCTGCTGAGCTAATTTGTCTAATTACATCTTTGTAACTTATGAAAAGACCTAACATTACCCTGAAGGCTTGCTTTCAGAGTGGGAGCTGTGTAGACGGTAAATGAAAACTTTGCTGTCTTACTACAGCCATACAAGTGCCTCGATAGCTGCGAGGCACTGGGAGTATAGGAAAGATTGTGAGGGGGAGGAGGTGGATGTGGTGGAACCCCTGTTGGGTGATGCTGTAACTATTTCTATATCCCCGAGATTCCTCTCTCATGGGACAGCCACCCACATCCTGCCGACAAGCCTCCTGTTTATTTTTCTCATCATTAATGTGGCATTTTTTCGGAATTTATCAGCAAAACCAATATTTGGTGCCAGTTATGAGATGCGTAGGCTCCCAGTCAGTGTAATAGATTGTGACTGAGCTGTTGCAGCGCTGAGGGCCTATGGCAGCTCTGCTAACAAGCATCTCTAATGGGAAGGGGAAGAGGGAGTTAGGCAGACCCTTCGTGACATGTGTCAATTTACTGAAATTTGACAGGCTTAGCAAAAAAAATATTCCAATTATAGTGATTGTGAAATGTGAACATGTTTCAGAGTTGAGTGCTGTGTTTGGGAACTATTTTGATTCAAAGCATCCAGGTTGCCACTTGGGCGCATCTCACATATACCGTTGAGCCAGTCAAATCACTGTATTTGTTAGTTAATGACTCAGACACTTTATCATATCACCTCAGCGTGAATGACAGCAGCGAAATGGAGCACATTAAATCAGAGATGATCAGAGATAAAGAGAATAATCATGGCAGACTGAGTCAGAAAAAGAACAAACAGGATGATGCCATCTACTGTCTTCCCTCCTTCTTCCTCCTCTCAACAAAAAGAAAGGCTGGTTGACTGCGATAACATCTCTGGGTTACAGCATAGCAACTCCCAGGAGCCGAGCAACTTGGCTATTTTGAGGCCAGATCTCCTGCCTACGTGGGACCGTGCTCATCTTTCGGCCCCTGGAGAAACCATCCCTCTCCAAAGTCCCACATGGCTGACCTTAGTGAGCCCTGTGCCAGTTATCCACCATCATGCAGCTAAACTGACGAGACCTCTGACTAGGTAGTATATGCCATGGTTTCAATTGTTAACCAAGGAACAAAAAAACAACATTTATATCAGAATCTGTTTTGTTAGCCAAGTATGCAAGCATACAAAGAATGTGTCATGGCGTTATGTAAGTGTATGTGTGCTTGCCTTAAAGGGTCATAGGAAGATAATATTCAAGAAGTCAAAAGTGTTGACCTTGTTTGCGCTGAACAAACTTGAAAGGGAAACAGGCGTAATCATACTTGAAGAATCTCTGTCAAATTTGCAATCAAGAGATAAAGCAATGCCAGTGTGGTTTGTAATCCGACAGTCTTGACTCAACCCACTCATTTGTGGAGAGCGTGGTGCACTCGGGGCCAGCCAGAGATGTGTCAACTGAAACCTAGACACAACCTCAGAGACCTGATGAGGCCCACTATCTCTTCTAGTTTTTACTCGCCTTGCCTCAACTCTTTCTCACTGCCTCTCTCACTCTTTTTTTCTAATCAGGTGAGATTTTATCAGGCCCCTTCTGTCAGTAACCGCTATCGGTTGTGAAATTTCAGAAGGCAAAGCGTGTGGGAACCACAGTATCAGTTGAGCTCATCTCGCCCAGCACCTTTACAGACGCGCGGGCGGTTTCTGAAAAGGCGAGAAAAGCTTCACAAAGAGCATATCGGAGGCCGGCTTAACACAAACTGACAGTGGAAATACTTTCATACCTCGTTCAACCTCTTCTCTCTGCTTCCACCCTTTTCTGTGCTTGTTTTCTTTGTGTACCGCTGCAGCCAGACTGTACTGGCTCATTGCAAGATCAATTTACAACGTCAAGAAATAACATTTGCTGAGAGGCCTCCATTTGTATGAATCTGCTGAGCTGATGTGGAGAAGAGATGCGAGCTGTGATAGTCTGCTGGCTTAGAAATCCCTATCAATCAGACCATTCTTAGCCATGAATACAAACACCTGAAGGACAAAAAATGGAGCTGAATGATAGCCTCTCCCAGTGGGCCGACATTATGTGCACTATAGTGCCATTCAGTGCAAGTATATTCTTCCACCAGCTAAACTGATGCTCTACTTTCAGTATCATGATCAAAGTTAGTTCTTTGCACTTACAATTGAGCTGGCTTATTGAATTTCAGGGTTCCGATAAATATGGCACATCATTAGAGCTCCCAGCACGGATGCACGCTAACACAAAGTAATCCCCTGGGTGCTACTGAGACGCACTCTCTCAGTGAGCAGAAAGGTAATCCAGCTGAGAAGTGGGGTTGTGATAAAAAACTCTGAACCTCAACATGAGCTGGTAAAATGTGGGTGGCAGAGGAATGAGTGAAACTTATTCACTTGCTCATGCACTGCTGACAGTTTTTTGTATTAGTGTAAAAAATACAACAAAAAAAAAAATCTTGTCTTTTGCAGTTTGAGAACTTTCTAAACAGATAAATGAATCATGCAGATTGTGACAGGGGTTCTCTTAATAACAGTGAACCCATTGTATTAGGCTGCATCAGCCACTATACATATGCACCTTGAGCAGTTCACTTTCTTGACCATCAACATGACATATAACCATGACCATAACCATCGTGTTTGAGTTAGAGCATCCCAACAACAGGTGTTACAAATGTTTCTGTGTCCCTTCTGTAGCATTGCTTGGTGATATTAACAGTGCTCTTAATACTTTTACTTGTATAAAAAATTTCAAGTACAGCATTGGAAGTAAAAGCCTATTTTAATCACCAAACCATAAAAATATTGCTATTTTGTCATCAGATTGAAGTCCCCATCTAATTCTTCAAGAACTGAACTATCTTGGATGAGATTTCAGAAAGGAAAGGTTCTGTGGGGGAGGAACAGAAACTATGTTTGTTCTCCTCATTCACAGGATTTTTGAGGACAGGAAATCATTTGTGATTGGACTTCAACTATCTGGTACTTATTTCTAATAGGTGATCTGTTCTTGTCCTCCTGATCCCTAGAGGTGCTGCCATCTCTTTTCTTTCCTCCTTCCAAATGCATTAGCATAGCTAGCAGTGCGGGGGCGTCGGTGGCTCCATCAGTAATGTCATGGGCACTTTAACATGATGAAGCACGCTGTGGCCCCGCTGGCATGAATAATTCACATTACCACGCGCCCAGAGAGAGAGAGAGGGATTGACTTTGCAACAATGAATTGTGGGAACAGATGTGTGATTTTTAAGGCGCATAGGCCTCTGTTTTGGGTGAGCGAGCAATTTTAATTCAATTTGATATTTCTCTTTTAAAGTGAGGCGAGACCTTGAGCTAGGCCCGGGAAAATAAATAAGGTGGGATCAGAAGAGGGAGCCATGGTTATGGGGTGGGAGGGGAGAGGGGTGGAGGTCCTCCTTGCCATCCATCACAGTGGCACTTCAATGATTGTCAAATAAGTAGCCCTGTCCAAACCCATCTTTTATCATTATGTATGAATGAATCTATCTGGGGATCACATCATCCAGCACATGGGAGGGCTCCATCTCATATACATGATAGGGAGACGATATGGAAATGGGATACATGATAGCAGAATGGTTTGGCAGAAGAGATGGATTCACATCCCTGGCTCGGAGAATGGACCACTATTTGATCTGAGCACTCTGTCTACTCTGTCAGTCTTGGAAATAGAAAATGTACAAGCTACTGCTCACGTTACAACAGGCACAGTCTCTCTGAACCTAATGCAACACATTCTTTTTTGTCTACTAATACCTACAGAATAGCTCCTCAAGTGGCACTGACAAATCTCTCTTTGCAGAACATGTTCCATTAAAAGTCTTGGAAATATTTAACATAATATTTTCCATGCTTCCAATGCTTTGAGGTTTAGGCAGTTTAACGCATAGTACCTCTAGGCCTTTGGCTCCAAAGCTGATGTGAGAACTTTAATGTAAATAATTCAGCAAAGGTGGGTGAGAACTCTTGGCACGGGATTAAGGAGGCTGTGCTTGCAAAAGCTGCTCTCAATCCATTCCCAAATTGTCACGGGGCCTTCTAAGAGGCAAAACAAACCCACCTTAATCTCTGCTAATCATACTTAAGCATGAATGTTTCATGTGGAAATGCCTGGTTACAATTTAGAGGCTTTTTCTTCATTCCCGGGGTAACCCTGCTACAATCCAGAAATCCTTTTGGCCACAAAAAAGACAAAATGTGATGTAGAGACATCAGATGCGGTACAGTGCACACAGCATGTAAGTAGGAGGAGGCAGAATCCCACATTACAGACACCATCTTTGTTGACTACATGAAACACTGCAAAATGAATTCAGGCTGCCAAATTTCAAGATGTGCCAAAAGATAAAGCTATTATAAACAAGGAAAAAAACAACGATGATAACATCAGTGATTGGTTGTGATTAACATCAGCCGTCTTACTTGTGTCTCAGAAATTCAAATTACAAGCCTGATGTAGGGACCAACCTAATATTATTATTATTCGAGACGGTGCATAACCCAACGGCGGGATGATTACATTTGACTTGCAATGATTTTCCCCCCTGCATGAGAAAACAACAGCTTGGAAAAACTAATAGACATATTCCCCAAAGTAGCTTTGTTGCTCCTGCCTTGCTTTAAATAAATCTCATCACCGCGGTGAAAAATGTTTTGATTTCTCCCACATTTAGAAAGCGGAGATAAAAGTCCAACCCATCTGTCCCTCAACTTCGCGGGGTGCAGTGCAATGGAGGGAAGGATTTATCACGCGCAGCACGGTAAAGTGCATCTGCATCCGCCACACTGCTCCCACTCACATCATTATCCTCATCGCCTATCACTTCCCCAGCTGAGCCCCCTTTTGGAAACAGGGGCTGAGACATCGACGGCGGGTAAACACCTTTAAAAGGATCTGACGCCCCGTAATGGAAGAAAAAACACTTCCGTATTGTTCAGGACCCCTGGCGCAGTGCTGGGCTTATGGAGGAGTAAGCCATTGTCTCGTGTCACCTAATTGGATCAAGTTTGTGTGGAGAACAGATGTGTATGCCTGGCTGAGGTAAACACTGGACCAAAAGATGCCAGGGCTGAAATTGCTTTGAAAATCATTTCTGCCTTATAGAATGGGTGAGAATGGCAGAAAAAATACAGTATAAAAGAACATTTGTGGCACAGTCTGAAAAGTAATAAACACTTTCCCTTCGGTGTAGATTCAAAAAGGTCCCTATTTTGTTTTGTTCATCCAAGGGCCCAGCCATACATCTGTGTGAAAGGGAATGTGTGGTACACAGAGATTCAGAGTGAGGCTGAGGCAGTTAGCATGGCAATGTTCATAGTGAGCGAGTGACGATCCCTGGCAGAGGACAAATTATACCTTGGAAACCAAGTATTGCTGATCTAATTAAGAGCTGGCAAAAGGTGTCATCAGGGTCTGACAGATTTCAGCCCTGAGTCTTTTCTGCTTGCAGCGAGCTGCTGCAAAAGTGAGAACCATCGGCATGAACAAAGAGAGATGAAGAGAGACACAGAGCGACAAGGAAGCACTATTTCCAATCAAGCATCTGCCTCCCCTCCGACACAGCTCGATTTAACCTTGAAGAGTAATGAGATCTGACTTGCTTAAATGTTAGCATTCTTAAATTATCAGGAAGTGCCTCCAAGGAGCCGATAATCACTGTGCCAAATTGCTGCGCTTGCTAATTTCATTTCTCCCTAGCATTTGCTTGCAGTTAGTGTCGATTATTCAAGAACAGGCATTTAATGCTGCCAGGTCCCAGGAGTGTTACATTAAAATGTAATAACTTGCAACATAAATGAAAACAAAAACCATTACTTTCTTCCCCCCAATAACTTTCTTCCCTCCTCCCTTTTCCTCCGCAACCTTACTCCCTTCCTCCCTCCTCAATCTCTCTCCACTCCCTCCCTCTATGGTGGGAGTTCGAATCTAATTCTCAGCCCATCTGGCAGGCGTAATGAAGGCGGGCCGGGCTTGTGGTGCCCTGCTGCCATGGCTCGACGGAGCAGGAGGCTAGCTGGCAGATTGGGCCAGGATGAGTGGATGGGAGTCGGGGAACCTGCTGAGTGAGTAAGCCAGCCCAGTTAATCTCCTATGTGCCCCGGTGTGATCGGGGCCAAGGCCAACCACACGCTGAGGGCACAGTGGCTGGGGTCTGGAGTGTGGATGGTGGGCAGAGGACTGGAGGGTGAGTCTGGTATTCATTTACATTTTCTGGCATGTAGCTGACTCTTCTATCCAAAGCAACTTTCTGTGAGTGAAACACTAGAATAACCTTCATTATGTCAACCACAAACATCATAAACAACCAATAGTCAGTCTGAGGGTCACAGCAAAGACATCGTCAAAACTCCAACTCAGCCTGTAGTAGGTCCAAAGAATGTTTGGTATTGTAAAACGACTCAACGGCCATAAGGAAAAAAATAAGAGTGAAACACATGAAACAAGTGCATGTGGATGTGACACTGAAAATGTTGAATGTATATATATACATGCATATCATTAACATTAACACTTTGACCCACAATGATACAAGAGGTAAAAATTATATCTTCCCAAATACAATATATGACCAACTTGGTCAAACATGTGTCAAAGGATACAGACAGTCAAACAAGTAGATTAAACCCCAACAGGTGCAGCCTCAGAGGAAACAAAAGACAAATAGTGTCTTAGCACCATCTGGCACAAGCAGAAGTGCATAAGGATTTACATATGGTCAAACATGGCAAATAACAACTGTGAAGTAGGGCAGCATGAAGCATTTAAAAGCATACTGGACAGGCAGATAAATGTGTATGTTATGCTGATAACATATACAATTGCAAAGAACACTTGGTATAATTTAGAGTTTTTTTTTGCTTCAGTTTTACTTTGATTTGACGGTAAATTGAATTTGCAGTGCCGTAAAAAGATACTGAACTGTTAAAAGCCTGTTGTGATATATTTCTACAATATCTCCCAGACATGCTGAAACCGCTTGCTGCAAGTCAGGCATTGGCCAAGGGGAACAGCAACTGGGAGAGAGCCACTGCTAGACACTGGAAACCCCATGCAATTATGATTAAGCCCCTTATCTAAACACAAACTCCTCTACAATCGCTGCGATCTGCCTACCGTGTGTGAAAGCACGTAGGGGGGAAGTGGCAAAGGCAGCCAAAACCCTGGTGAGAAGCCTGCAGTAGCAAAGACTGGTCTGTGTGTGGATATGTGTGTATCAGTGTATGTGTGTGTACATGTGTTCAACCAATACACTTTACCAAGCCAAGCTGCTATGACCTTAAGAAGCCATATTTTATTTGCACTCCAGTTAGCACACCATATGCTAGTTGAGCACACTGCAGGAAATGTGTACCTGTTTGGTGCCTCTGTTTGCCCAAAAGGCAAAACCACAGCATAGGCAGGGCAACATAGAGGCACGGCAGCCCAAACTGAAGGCTCTTAGTGTTGGCGAGGCGTGGGAGAGAAAGAGAAAGATAGAACAAAAATCTTAAAGGCGGACTGAAAAACTCATCTACAACAACATAGCAGGAAGCTAGACTGACAAAAACAGCAGGTTTGGGCCTCTGGAGAAACCACAACACTGTCATTAACAGTTACTCTCCTCATAAACACACCAGCATCAGCTGGAGGTATAATTGCCCCTGCTTCTCCTGTAATCTTATACCTTACCTGCTGTTACTGTCAGACACCTTCTCCACTGAGAGAGACAGAGAGACAGCGAGAGAGACACACAGAGGGGAGGAGGAGGGGCTGTGGTGAATATGTGTGTGTGCTGAAGTTGGAGGCAGGGTAGGTGTTGCTTGTGTACTGTCAGATACAAAGTAAGGAAAGTAAGATGAGGGGTGTAGATGGAAAAGAAAAAGGAGAAAATGCCAGAAAATCAAATGAGTGTGTGTTGCACACTGAAATCCCAGGAGCAAGGCTCAGGGGCTGCCATGGAGGGAAATCATGTTCTTTTCGTTGAGTGATTAGAAGACGAGTGGCAGAACATGACCTACTTAGTATAACTTTTTTTTGTACAGGTTTCGGAAAAGGTACTCATGCGGGAAGAGTCAGAGAGGCAGGCGGGGGCTTTAACCCTAATAGATTCATAGAAACATTAGAGATAGCAGGAATAACTGCTAGGGGGTGTTTGTGAATATAGAATAAAGTCTCTTCATCTCATGACCTCTCAAACTCAGACAAGGGCTTGCAGTCATCCTCTATGCTTTGGCTTTGCAGCCAACAAGCAAAGATGGATGCGTTTGATCGTACAGATATGCAAGGTTAAAATGCAAAACAAAATATGAATTAAACATCATCTGACACCCTCTAAAGGCTACAAGCGGAGGTTTTAGTACCTTTAAAATTAGCCTGGAAAGTGTGGTGGGAGGTGTGAATATTGAGAGAGCAGGAAAAGAGAAGAGAAAAATAGGATGGGAAACCTGCTTTCTCAAAATCCGTGACTGAAAATGTCAAAGTGTTATTTAGTTTTTCTGCCCTATTACAAACTCATATTGGAAATCCACTGAGGCCATGAAAAAGGAATGTTTTAGCTTTGCTGTAGAAATAGGCCTGCCTCTGGCTCTTCTTAATTTCAGCCTTTGTTTGTGTGGCGTCGGGGAGCTCTTGTGGCTTTGCGGGAGACCCGCAGGCCTTTTGTCTCATCAGTAGAGGTGGTTTCTGCTTGGTGCCTGCAGCGATCTGTTGGCGTATGCTTTTTGTTCTACCTCTCCATGCGCGATTTGGCCATGGGTTGCGGATTACAGGCAACACAGCCATCACAGGAACACCGCTGTTTGTTTCCCCTACAACAACTGTTAGCGATTCGGGAAGTGCTGTGGAGTGGGAGATGACGCTGTGAGACTGAGAACATCGCGAGACATTTGGAGATCCATCATGGCCACGCCCTGCTGCTAGAGTAAAACAAACCACAGGCCCAAATAAAACAGCCCAGCTATCTTCCCTGAATTACCACTCAAAACTCTGGATAAACTAGAAGACTTTGTGGACATTCTACAAGCAGTGCGTTATGAGTCCCCCACAAAAACAACCACAATGAAATTGGTCCACCAAAACTGACAACAGGACCACAACTATCAGGGTCAGTGTGCTAGAGTCCATTAACAGTAAACTCTTAATTATGGAAAAACTGCATGCAGACATAAAAGCACTAAAAAACAGTCTCAAATAGATCCAGTCACAATTTGAAACTTTACAGGTGAAAAATAAGGAACTCAAACTCACCGTCAATACACTCACTACCCAAGTGGAAACCATCTCAAACAAAAACAAAACTATGAAAGAAACCATACTAGACCTCCAGAGCCGCAGCATGTGCAACAATCTCATATTCACAGGAATAACAGAACAACCTCAAGAAAACCCAGAACAAGCAATAAAAGAATTCATGCAGTCAGCCATGAAACTGACACCTGACACTGTCAATAACATAATCTTTCACCATGTTCACTGCATTGGAGTCAAAAACAACAGTGAACCAAGACCTATTGTCGCCAAATTTGAACATTTCAAACAAAAGGATCTTGTTAAAGTCTGTTTGACCATCCTTCTGTTCGTCCCTCTATGTATATGCACCATTTCTTGATATGTGTTTACCTTGTAGTGTGAATGGATGGCTGTATGCATATGCTTTAGTATATGTGCATGTTTGTATGAGTATGCATATAAGATATATATATGTGTACAGTATATATGCATGTATGGATAAGTGTATGGATATGTATGTATATGTGTGTATATATGATGATGTGAATGGATGGATACCTATGTGTACATGTATGTATGTATCTGTATATATGAAAACAGCTAACATAACTCATCTACCAACTGGACTACTAACATTTGTATATGTATGTGCAAAAATAGATATTTATGTAAATACTGTGCTTGGACACGTGTTTATGTGTGAGTGTGCATATGTGTGCGTGCCTGTGTGAGTATGTGCGTGTGTGTGTGTGTGTGTGTGTGTGGGTGTGTATGAGAATGTAAGTATGGGTTTGTATGTAAGGAAACAAATAACATTACCCATCTATCACCTTACCTACAAACATCTGTATATGGGTGTTCCAAAAAATATATATCTTAATATACAGTATGTGTGCATGTACTGTATGTATGTGGATATATGGTGGGCTCATGTGTTATGTGTTTGTGCGTATGAGCATGTATATATCTGTAGGTAAGGAAACAAATAACATTAGTCATCTATCAACTGACTGTGACTGTATTTGTATGTCTGAGTGTATATATAAGATCATCACCCACCTACTAGGCATATGGGAATCTGTGTATGTGTGTGTGTGTGTGTGTGTGTGTGACAGAGAGAGAGACAGCGAGCGAGCGAGCGAGCGAGAGAGAGAGAGAGAGAGTAGTTGTTATTTTTATTTATTATTATTATTATTATTATTATTATTATTATTATTATTATTGCTGCTGTTGCTGTTATTATTATGCCTTTTGTGTGTGTGTGTGTGTGTGTGTGTGTGTGTGTGTGTGTGTATCAGGTATGTTTGTATATACCCCTATCGGCATTCATGGATAGATTGAGGGAATTTACCTTTCTCAACAGCATCTAAACGTTAAAAGAGAACACCCAGTTTATACCCAGTTGTCTCTGACTGATGTACCATTGTGCTCCTTCCTTTTTGTTCACAATGTTCTTATGTGTTTTAGTGTTAGTCTCTCCTTTTGTTTATTCTCACTGTCTTTTCTTGATTTCATTCTGCTTGTCTGTTTTCCTCCCCTCTCCTTAGTATCATGTCTCTCCTGTCTGGGAAAATTGTATAGAGCAGCGATATCAGGATGTATGCAACTGTATCAAATCTATGAACAAATCCAATACCCACGGCACCAAAGTTTATCAGCTGGAATGTGTGTGGCATTAACTCACTGGCAAAAAGAACCAAAATTATGAGTCACCTTAAAAAACAAAAAGCCGATGTGTGTTTACTACTAGAAACCAAATTATCAGACAGTGAACACAAGAATTTAAAAACACATTTCAATCAAATATACTTTGCATACAACTCCAAAAAAGAGGTGTCTCAATTCTGATTAATAAAAACACACCACTAATCCACAAACACACCATAACAGACCCAAAAGGATGCTATGTCATTATCATTGGAACAATCAATAACATCAATATAATAATAACTAAGTATCTATGGCCCAAACACAGATGATCCAACATTCTATCATGACTTCTTTACATCATTACAAGATTTTTCAACATCAGTTATAATCATGGGTGGCAACTTCAACACAGTTATTAACCCAACAGAAGATAGTTCACCAACCTCATATAATACCAAAAGATAAAAAAATTGATTCATACTTCAAGAAAGAATGGACATTCTATATGGAAACAAATGACTCAGCTGATACCTCACCTGGAAAACAGATAAAGCAGTACTAAGAGGAAAACTCTTCTCATACTCAACATATAAAAAATAAAGAACAAGAAATAGAAAACAAATTGGAGGGAAAAAAAATCAATTACTCAGTTCCCATGCAGCCAACCCCACAGAACAAACACTAAAAGAAATCAGAGAAGCTAAATTCCAACTTGAAAATATCATCAAGAAAAAGACAATTCATGCTACAAAGACTATAATACAACCATTTTGAACATAATGACAAATAAATACCTAGAAAATCAACTTAAATGCAATGAGGAGAAATCACTCAACTCAATAGGGCTGGGTTTAAAAAAAAAAAAAAGATTTTCCGATTCAAATCGATCTTCATTTAAATTTTCCAATATCAATTCATAAAATCCGAGACTGATCTTTTAATATATGCCCTTTCCCATGGATTTTAAATCTGAAATTAATCCAGACATCTGCCTTTAGGCTTGGCAGTGCCTTCAGTGAAGCAGCTCATGCCATGTTCAGTGAGAACTGGGCATGAGATCTTGCACAAGAAGATCTCGTGCCCAGATCTCACTGTGCATGAGATCTTGCACAATATTTTACTGTGTGAGATCTTGTGGTCAGATCTTGTTGAACATGGCAAGAGCTGCTTCACTAAAGGCACCGCCAAGCCTGTTGCACAAAAGCTTTGTGAGACAATTGCAGCAAAGTGTATGTTTTCCTGAGGTATTAGTGATGTTTACATCAAAGTAGGTATGTTTGTAGCCACCTTATTTATACTGGCTGCCTGGTGATTCGATTTAAAATCTCAAGTTGTTGTCTATACACTGCAATAAAGAAAGCACTTATCTGGACTGTAGAGTCTGTAGAGTTGCACTATATTGTGTTGACTGCTGTAGTGTGTTAAAATAAAAAGTACATTAATGTAACTCCTTTGGGGTTAATTCTTAATGTTAACATTTTAATAATGCACCAGGTAGATGGTTCCTTGTACAATTTACAGCATTAATCGATATGGAATCTGATCGGGAATCGAATCATATTGGGACCTTGTGAATCGAAATTGAATCAATTTGGGAAATCTGAATCAATACCCAGTCCTACATCTCAATAATCAAAGACTTAGCAGGGAACATCAGTGATCCACAACCTATAAACAACATCTTCAGACAATACTACTGTGACTTATGCTGTGATATCAAGGAAAAAACTCTAGATTTTAGAAAATTTTCTAGATGGCATCGCATTAATCTCACTAATAAAAGACCAAGCAGACATCTTAGATGCTCCATTAACATCCGTAGAATATGAAAAGGCATTAAAAACAATGTCAAACAATAAAGCCCCTGGACTAGATGGATTCCCCACTGAGTTTTATAAACACTTTTGGCTAACACTATCATCACTATTCACCAGAATGGCAGACGAGATTAAAAAAACAAATTATCCCCTATCATATGAACACAGCTCTACTTTTATTACTGCTTAAAATAAATAAGGACTCAGCTCTCTGCCAAAGTTACAGGCCTATTTCCTTAATAAACATTGATATTAAAATCATCAGCAAAGCACTAGCAACCTGAATTGAATCATCTCATCCCTAATTCACCCAGATCAAACAGGACTTATTAAAGGCAGACATTCATCAAATAATACATGCCGTCTTTCAACCTGATAAATACATCCCACCAAAATGACTCTAAAACTATAATCCTTTCATTAGACACTGAGAAGGCATTTGACTAAACTAAACTGAGCATGTCTCATAAAAACTCAGAAAATTAGGTTTTGTAGAGTCATTTATACAATGGATTAAAACATTATACAACAAACCAAGGGCAGCAATCAGAACTAACAACCTAATCTCATGCCAAAACAATATCACAGGCATCCGCAACAATAAGATAATACATAAAATCAACCTATATGCAGACGATTTACTCCTATTCCTACAAAATCCAAACATCCTCAAAATCTCTGATTATACAATAAACTGGAATCAATTCCCCATCCTACCAATACATGGAGATAGCTCTCATGCTACATCACAAATTCCCCACTTACAACTCATTACTGGCAACATCACATATTTAGGTACAAAATTCTCTCCCAAGCTGTCAGTGTTGTTCCACCTTAACTTCACTCCACAACTAAAAACAGTACAAGTTGACTTAAATCAATGGATGACATTACCACTTTCCATTATAGGATGTATTGACATAATAAAGATGAAAATAGTTCAACAAACTGGACACATTAATAACATTTTATTGGAAAAACAAAAAACTAGAATAAAGCTAACCACATCACAACAACCAAAACAGAAGCACTAAACTTCCAACATTACTACTTCACAAATCAATTACAATACTATATTAAATGGATCCATGCAATACAATACATCCAATTAAAACATTCATCTCTAGCACACACCTGGGACAACGACAACTATTGGACACCATCAATTAAATTGCAAAATCAAACAAACCACTCTCAAAACTGTATAAACTCATATCTTACTCTGACTCTACCAATGCACCTCATATTCCAATCAACAAATGGGAAAAGACCTCAACATCCACATCCATAACCTCTTTTGGAATAAAATCTGTAATAACATCTTCAGCATGTTTAGGAATACTAACGTGAGGCTAATACAATACAAGATCATTCACAGAACACACATCATACAGCACAAGACGCACATAATGGGATTATGTGGATCAGACATATGCAGTCATTGTACACTCAACACAACTGACGACTACCTCCACACACTCTGGCTCTGTCCACTGATATAACACTTGGAACAAGTAACCACCACACTATCCCTATTCCTTGGCTGTAGCATTCCATTATCCCCTTTTGTATACATACTCAGTGATCTGGATATACCCAACAAATCATAATACCCCTACTTGTAGCCCTTACTATCACCAAGAAAACAATACTACTAAAGTGGAAAAGTAGGGAAAAAATCAACATCTCACAATGCTTAGATCTTCTAACACAACAGATATCAATGGAACAACAATCAGCTTTACAAAAAACAATCCAACTTGAACAGTTCAATAAAATATATTCAACAATTCTCATATCTATTCTGCTGCCGATGAGCTAATGCCACAACACAAGTATAAATGTAAATATAAGCATGTAACTGGGGAAGGGAAAGGAAACAAAAAGGAAAACAGAAAAACAAAAGGGGAAAAAATGTATGTATATGTGGGAATGTGTATATATGAACATGAATAGAATTAATAATACTAAACCAACCCATCCTGCAAAACTCACCTGAATTGCAACCAAACCCAAACAGATCACACCCTCCGCTTGTTCATTTTTTTTTCTTTTAATTATTCTTTTTGTTGTTTTTTTCTTTTCTTCACATGCTGTCCCCTGTTTCCTATCTGTGTACTTTTTATGTTTTGTAAACCAATGTCATCTCCTGTTGCCTTTGTATTTGTTAGCATGTCCATACTGTCTATATATATATGCACTAAATTGCGAATTAAAAAAAAAAAAAATTGTTAGTGCTCAGAGGAGAGAAGGGTTCTGAATCTCCATATCAGTCAGAGATAGAGAGGTGTATTATGAAGAAGAGAGAGTGAAGAACAACCAAGACATATGTTAGGAAATGAAATGTCTCGCAGACTATGCTGTTTTTTTAAGTCCAAACTAAAATGGCTTCCTCTGGATTCCTTGGGGGACACTGGCAATGCTGCAAAGCCTGCTTCTTTAAATGACTAATATTACATTTGTGGCACTGAATTAATAAGCTGCAGCATGATAAATCTCTATGATTTATTATGTTCCCTCCAGTGTATAATCAAGTTGAAGGAGAGAGGGAGAGAGAGTCAGACAGAGGGAGATTGGAAGAGACAGAGACATAGCTGGGTCTGAATTGAGACACAATAGATGAGGCCCTTCCTCTGCACAGCTGAATGGACAGGCTTACATAGCTTTGAATGAGAAGTGTGAAACAGTCAGCCACCGAAATCAGTGGGTGGTGTTTAGCAGAAGGAAGGTGATTAAAATACCAAAAAGTTCAATGTGCAGCACGCCGTGAAATATGACATATGGAACTGCCAAAACAGAACTAGCAGACGTTCTTTTCCCCCCAAAACGGTATTTTTCTTTTGGAAGCATGACTTCCCCATAAGGGTGGTTTATGAGAATATCACACCTCTATGGAAGTCTCATCCCACAATCCACAGGAGGCTTTCTCTCCCTCCTGCCTACTTCTGGTGGGCTGCCATCGTATTCTTTCCTCGTTCCCAGATAGATGTTTGTAATTGGAGCTCTAATTTATGATCGGGCCTTGGTGCAGGATAATGATATGGAGCATTGTAATTTGCTGATGCAAATTGTACGTTATAATGGGGAGCCATAAAAGCCCCAGCAACATCTCGGAGACTTGCCAAACACCCTGAGCGTTCATTACAGCCCTCATTAAAACATCCACGTCGGCATTGGGAGCTCTTACAAATGGAAGGAGCATGTAATTGCTGCTTGATTGTGGTATATGTAACATATGATAAAGTGGAATTACCACTTTATTTGTCTACAGTGTCTGTGAAACTTAATGGGGAGAAAGCCTGCAGTAAACAAATCCTCAGAGCATTTTTTGATTGTTACATTATAGGGCTATTTGTTTAAAGTAGGGCAAATGTGAGTTAGGGGACAGTGCATCCAGGACAAACTAAGAGTGATGATAATCAAGGCTGGGCTTAGGGGGGTAAAACTAATGCTTTTACCCATGAGAGCCTGTGTTTCATTTGGACTAGCTCCAACATGGGTGATAGCATAGGGCTTCGTCTGGGAATACATTAACTGGATTTAATATAAGAAAAGATCAGTATTGTACTTTTTCATTACCCGGCACCAAAGTCATCACCATACATTTGCTTTAAGGGTGGTGAAACTAGATTGGAAAAGGTTACAATGAACCATTGAAGGCACCTTTAGTGAAAACATATTTTGTACTAATGCCGATCTGGGCCTCTGGAGTATAGCTTCTAGCCATTTCCAATCGTTGATCTCAATTCAGTCCTAACGAAGGGGGTATGTGGAACGCGGCGAAGCTGAACGTCCCAGCTCTTAAGCAGCCTTAAGAGCAAAGCCAAGTGGCAAAAGCAATTAAGAGTTCATTTAGAACAACTGAACTATGCTGGGGCTGTTTTTTTCTAAGGCCTGGTCAACACTAATTCACAGTGTCGCCTTTTTATTCAAATGACCTCTCCCCAAGTTCCCTTTGTGTTGGTACTGTTCTAATGCATCTCCATTAGAACAAAACCTGAGCTGCATTACTGAAAATGTAGTTTCCCTCCTCAACTCTGAATGATAGCAGACCTCCACAACCAGAGCTGTGTGTGCTCAGCCACTGGAAAAGGATTTTCAGCCGTGTCATTCAGCCAGGGCCCCAGAAGCCTGCAGCCTTTATCTGCAGACCCGTTGATTGATGTGTTGTGGGCCCTGCTGTGGTTAACAGCAATTTTTATCTGTTGCTAGCGGCAACAGCCCAGGTCCCTGATGTGCAGAAAGCAGCAGGGCCCAGGATCTGAAGCCGGACCGCACACAGGGATAAACAAATAGGTTTTTCAAGGCGGACAGCCCTCATAGAGAGGCCCCTGACAGGCAGCGCCCCACCCCAAGGCCAGGACAATGTCAGGGCCCCAGCCCACTCCTGCTGGGCTCTTGGTTTCCTTCACTAATTTTCACCATGTGCTGAGCCGGTGGTATGGAGACACCTGCACACCCCACTGAAAAGTAAACAGAGCGAGAGACAGAGAGAGGCAGACAGAGTGAAATACCAAGAGAGTCACAGAGAAGAAGTTAAGAGATTTCATATACTGTGAGGTAGAAGCCATGGCTTTCTGTTAATGCTGTGTGTGCTGTTATTAGTGGTAGCAACGAAAAATCTTGCTGCAAAAATGATTCTAAAAATAAGATATAATTTATACTCAATTTCCTTTCAATCGCTGTGTTTAACATTTAATCCAGTGAATCTGTGTCGTTTTGTTAAATAAAGCGTGAAGCTTTTAATGGCTTCTATTATAATTAAGTGACATAATCCTTGTATTCGATAAAGATCTTGTAAAAAGCCTCGTCACTCAGACAGGGAAGTGTATTTGCCACAATGTGGAGGTCGTGAATGCCAAATCAATTAAAACAAGGCTGTTTAAGAATGCACAAATGACTCGGAAACAGCTCTGTTTAGAGTGTAGACTCATTTAGCGTTAAATATGATTATGACAACCCAAGCAGGGGAAATGAAGGAACGGGTGTGTCTGAGAGCTCCGAGCACTCTTGCTCAACCCAAACACTCCGGCTAAGGTTTTACTCTCTGACATCGCAGAGATAAACCCTCCCAAAACAGACTAGTCAGATTATACTGTCACAGACAAAGCTCTATGCTTTTATCGTGCGTGAAAACATGAGCCGTAGCTTGGCCTTGGGTGGTTTTAAAAGATGGGGGGTGGGAGACTGAATCACTTCATCTGAAAGGAAAGGGAGGTGTGTTGTCTTTTTCACTTAGCTAAAACGTCTCCTCCTCTATACAGTATATCCAGCCCAAGGGGTAGCGACAGGAAGGGCAGATAGTTGCAGTGAGATTTTTTGACATTTTCTCTGTCTGTTGCAGCCCGTATCTCCCAGGAGCAGAGGGGGATGTTGGGTTCTTTATCAAGGAGCCCCTGAGAGGATGATAAATCGCCAGAGCCTGGGCCCATCTCCTGCTGGAACAACAAGCAGGTAGCAGCGCAGGAAACAAGGCAAAGATATTGTCTCCCAAACACAGCCGAGGCTATAATGAAGCCTGCACAAAGCAGACAGGAGAGAGTCTGCCTGATAAACAATTCCATATCCAGTCTTCCACAGAGAGTGAGATAGCGAGTCTCAGTCCTGCTGCTACATATCGCTACTGGACTCAACGGTCCAGAGATTAGCCCTCACCCCTGAATGGGGAATGAAGGGTAGGTGGGGGCAGCAGGTGGTGGGAAATGATTTCAGGTCTAGCAATGTCATCAACTGGAAAAACACACGTTTAGATGAACAAGCAACTGAAGGGAGGTCACAGTTACCCTACCAAGTGAAATCAGTTTGTTGAGACAGCATGGATCTGTTACGATGTGGTTGATTATATATTTATAGTATAATTGATCAACTTTATAGCAGCTTTTTAATAAATGATTAAAAACTGAAATAATTCTATATTAGCACTTAAACTGGTTTGCTATTACTGTATGTGCTGTATATAATATTCATAGTGTTTTAGTTTCCCATTGTCTGACTGCTGTGTTCCCTTTGCAAGAATGAGTCAACGGCCAGTATTTTTAGCCTATCAGGCTAATTTGAGAGTAATTTTCTGTAATCATTTCCCAAAAACAAATCCTAAAATGTAAAAGTATTGAATGTCAGCAAACTGTAGTGTAAACTGAAGTTACAC
Source organism: Thunnus albacares (assembly GCF_914725855.1). Lineage (NCBI taxonomy): Eukaryota > Metazoa > Chordata > Actinopteri > Scombriformes > Scombridae > Thunnus > Thunnus albacares. Next base: position 9,925,252 of record NC_058107.1, read on the forward strand.
TGTAGTGTTAGCAATTCACTAGAAAGCACTACCAACATTTGGATTCAATAAGCATTCAGTTAGCAACTTTTTAACTGTCACTCAGTGATGAAATATTAGTTAGGCAATTCCTTTTTGAAGTTTCTCTGTTAGCTTTGTCTTTTAAGAAACAATGAAATAAAGAAAATGAGATGAAACAAAGTATAACAGAATGACGAGGATACATGTCATGTTTCTGCAGAATCTGTGCAGATGATGTACTGACTTACATTTATAGTATGTGCAGCATTTTTTCACTGTTAGATTGATTAAACTAAAGCAGACAATGTGTTCTCTATGTAAGCATTTTAACACAGCATAAAGGTATTTGCTGAGTCCAAAACACTCTGCTGGCTCCAATTTTCCCTTTTCATGAGTCTGGCACTAAAACCCCAAAGCTTCCTTTACATTCTTGTGTAAACCATTCAAATGAGGCCATTCAAGCCTGGCAGGCAACATAAGAAAGGAGACATATGGAAGCATAAACAAGAAAAGGCGTTATCCCCCATAGAAGTAGAAAACAAACTGTCGGGAGAGATTGTCATTTCTACCTCTTAGTGCCTTGTGACAGATAACCAGCCCCCATCCACCAGCTTGATTTTCAATTGTTTGTGGAGAGGAGGAGCAGTAGATGGCGATCAGTGCCAGGGGCCAAGCAGCAGATAGCCCCGTCCGTGTTGTTGGCAGCCAGTGGTGCTGCCTGCACCTCTGCGCCTGCCTCGTTGACCCCCCTCCCCACCTCACAAACAGCCCTCCACCCACATACTGTACATAGCCTCTCTCTTCATTTTCCTCCAGCCATAACACTCTAACCAGCCCCTGGCCTTATCCTAGTCATACTCCTCCTCCCATACCCGCTCAGCCTCTGCCTAGCAGTTCCATGGAGCCCCCCAACCCCCACACCCCATGCCCCCCCCCCCACCTTCGAAACCATCATACTGTAAAGCCTCGAAGCACTTACAGATAAGGAGACCCCTGAAATCAAGCGGGCCCGGCAGCAGAGCAGATTGAGAGTCAGAGCTCAGCACCCAGGAGGTGCCCAGAGGCTACAAACGCTGCAGATAGCACCATTGGATAGCCAGAAAGGGAAGCCAGACAACATGAAACTTCCTGCCCTCGTTACTGGACTATGCTTGCACAATGCCCCCGCCCCCACACCACCACCCACCAAGCCCCCTCCACATCCATTTCTGCCCTCTCCCTGTGACTCCCCCTTCCTCCTTTCAGATAAAGAGAAGGCCTCGTTCCCTGCCGACTCAAACTGACAGCTCGAGCCAAAGGGCTCCACATGCTTTTTTGGAAGGTCTTGTTTGTTTTCATCCATCTGTGAGCATGCAGCCGCTGGGGAATAGGAATGTGACATGTTCTATTAAAACAAAATTTTAAAAAAAGATCGCACAGAGATCAATGTCTTTTGAAGTTAAGCTTTGTTCAGCGCTTTAACTGCAGTCCTTTGAGGCAGATTAACGATGACAAACCATTTATAGTTGTTTTGTTTGTCTGGATGATTGCTTCCAAGCTGCAATAAGAACTGCCATATGCCACTCATCAGCTAAAAGTAGCACACTTTAAAGAATGTTCCTCTTATGAGTTCCCCTTTAAGCAAAGGACATAAAGGACGACCGCTGTCTCTATTACCCAGAGACTAGACACATCATTGAAACAATGGGAGGGGAAGAGCGCAAATTTACGGTTCGAAAACGCACTGGGGCAAGGCAACAGATGCTTTCAAGAGATAAAAATAGTTCTGCTCTGACAATTTGTGAGATAGTGTATGTTTGAAAGGATTGGGCTGACGGTTTTCAAGGCATTACTAAATATTCCTCCTGGGTACATTTACCTTGAACAACACTTTACATATTCTATGACGAAAACACATCTAACTGAATCCTTGTAGCAGCCAATAATGTAATAACTATCTATAATGTAATAACTGCCAATAATGTAATAACTTTTCCATTGATAATGTAATAACTTACCAATAATGTAATAAAACTTCTTAACCAATGATGTAATTTGCGCATAATGTAATACTTATATCACTATGTTTAAGTTTTATTTATTACTTCATACGTGTCAGACTTCTGCAGCACTTACCCTTACTGTTGTTACTTACTTACTTTCAAATAGCTGCTTAAAAACCTGACCCATCCTGACCCCTGAATCTTAGTCCTAACTCTGAGAAAACATAGTTTCAAAACACGCGCACATAAAAACCAGGCACGTGCATGTGATACATGTGCACAGAACAGTATCCACAAGTGGAAAAGCATCCTCATGAGATAGCATTTCTGCTCCATGTGCACAAATGCAGTCCCGCAAGCACGCGGCTGTGAGAAGCGCAAGCTCGACACTCCCTACGCACTCGCAACTGCTCAACATTTGCTCGCTCGTCAAGTTGACTTTTGAGACTTTGGAGGCGGGGATGGAATAGACAGTCTGCTCCTTTGATTGGTTGCTTAGAATACTGACCAACAACTTTGATTGGCTGTTTGGTTTGATCACTGGCACAGTAAAAGACAGGTAGTTGCCTGAGAGAACAAAGGGAACAAATGTAGTGGTTTTTGATCTGGACTGGGTCTAATGTCATCTGGATGGAAAAATATCAGTGAAATCATCCTTTTTTCTGTTTTCATAAGTAAAATAAAGGTTTCACAAATCTTAAACACCTTTAAGGCTTTTTCTACAATGCCACAAGTGTAAGTGGTAGAAAACGGAGAATCAGCTGCTAAATATCAATATTCATGTTTCCCTTTGTGCTCTCAGGCAACTGCCTGTCTTCAACTGTGTCAGTATATAGCCAATAAATAAAACTTTAATAAAGTGATATAAGTATATTATTACATTAATGGCTCCAGTTATTACATTTTTATGATTTTTTAACTCAGCTAATAATGTAATAACCAGCCAATAATGTAATAACTTATTACATTATGTGCAAAAAGTTATTATGTTTTTAGTTCAGAAAACGTATTACATCATTGGTCAGTTATTACATTATCAACTTTTACTACATCAAGAACGGAAAAATGATTATGTTATTGGCAGTAATTACAGTAATGGTAGTTATTACATTATTGGCTGCTACACTCCTATTAATGCACATGTCAGTTGTTTCCAACAAATCACCAGACATGTTTAACTGCTATGAAATTGTATTTATTGCATATATGCGGGGGCTTTTAAAAGGCTTTTAGGCATATTGTCAGATATGTGAGCAAAAGGGATCCTCCACTGACAGTCACTGGAGGAAGACATAAAACTCTGACAGCCAAATTGCAGCACCGGCGAATGGTGCTGATCGATGCCAATAAAACAAGGCTCTTTTCACCAAGGTAGCGCAGGACACCTTCCCACAATTTAATCAGTCAGTCAGCCAGAATTAATGTTCCTAATATCATGATTTCTCCATTACTCTATTTAACATAATTAAAATGTCGAGTGCCGGGGCCATAAAGCGGGTCGTTGGAGATTGTAATTCTGCCGTAAAGCTATGAAGCATGAAAATGTCACTTACCGAGTAGCCGCGGCCTGACAGCGAGTGAGTGGAACTCTGTAGGGAGAGAGAGGAGAACAGGGATGACCTTTAAGGAGCGTTTCACTCGCTGACACAGACATGATGAAGCAGCGCCGCTTTAATATCAATATTCACGTTAACCTTTTACCCGCCCCGCCATGTACCCCACATCCGCACACCACTCCCATACAGTCTGGCCTCCACCACGGGGGTAGCTGAGTGGCACCCCCTCTAAACAGGTCCTGCTGAGAGACTTTATTTGAGTGGTCTTAGAAATACATGGTAAAAAAAACATAATTATTTGGTAAAACTATAATTAAAATGATGCATAATAGTAATTTCAAAGGTATACTATGCAAGATTTGTCGGTTGGTGTGTGTAAACATAGCATTCAAAGTTGGCCCCTCCTCCCCAGCTGCAAGCTGAGAACACGAGCAAGAGAGAGAGAGAGAGAGAGAGAGAGAGAGCAGTGGTGGTTGAGCGAGCTAGAGAATGAATGAAGAGAGTGGCACACACACTGTAATACAGGTGATGTGCAGCAGTCCGGGTCCAGATTAAGTGTCAACATTTATTTGTGTGAATTCACTTGTTTCTGTGCTGTCAAAAGTGCCATCTGACATTGACAGACACATGGGAGTGAATCCATCATTTGCATCAGTAGATAAAATGATAAAACACACCTTGATACAGAAATTGTTGTTTTGAGAGTGAGTGACAGCTCAGATACCCTGGTTGCTGAACATGTTGACTTCTCCTCTTATTCCATCTTATAATTTTCCATGTATTTGTTTTGCCCTCAAAACAAACAGCAATGAATAAGAGCAGCATCAACAGGGATTTCTGGATAACCAGGGAGATTTTTTTTTTAACATATAATCTACAAATATAGTGCACATTAAAAGAAGAGATTATTTCCAAAATAATTTACATGATTTATAAGACAAATATCATTGCAAACATGAAGACATGTTCATCATTTAACATTTGATGAACATTTTGTGCTGCATTTGTGTCTTTTTTAAAATGGTGACTATCCAATTTCGTATCCAAACCAAATGCTCTTCGTTCTGTTATATCAGCCCCTTTTGTACTCAGGATAAATATCTCTTCATGGTTTTAGGGAGGTGATTTGGCCGATCAAGCTCCTCCTGTGTTTTCTAATGCAGTCCTCTAAATGCTGAACAAGAGCAGGATGGAGACAGAAAAGGCTGGGTTTTGTTCTGTTCTCTGGCTCTGTCTGTCAGCGCCCAGCACGAATACCAATCTCCAAATCCCTCCCTCCACTTCCACTTTTCACTGCTTTTATTCCTCTGTCTAGATTGGCAATTTCTCCCCCCCTGGTCTCTGGAGGGGACTTTTCTGCTAGACCAATTTCATCCATAGTTCCACCTTCAATCCAAACGACCTCCCCCACACCTTCACCACGACTGCCTCCCTTGTTTTGCACCCTCCCAGTGCCCCTCATCCATTCTTCCACACCTGCTCTAGGCCTCAGCCCTCATCAACGCCTGTGTGCCCCTCTGATTCGCAGGACGGCTCCTGTGGTGACGATTAGGGAGGAGTCCTGCCATGAACCGGAAAGCAGGCTCTGCGGGAATCAAAAGGCTATTCCCGCTCTGCTCAACCTCTCTGCTCCCTTCACTACCACGATCAAGGAGGAGGCCAAAGAAGAGGGGAGGAAGAACTGCACAGAAGGCAAAATTTGTGGACACAAAAGGGCCAAAAGTGTGTTCCAGTGGGAATGTGGTCTGTTGTCTGTGTGTGTGTGTGTGCACGTTGTGAGTATATGCATGTGTTTGTGTGTGTGTGAGTGCATATGTGCATAGGTAGTGGGAGGCCAAGGCCATTTGGAATTAGCCTTACTATGTAGAGTTCATTCAACTTGGAGCATTCTGAGTAAAAAGAGAGGCTTATTTAAATGATAATGAGGGACAATCCATTGGATTTAGTGCTGGTGAAGGGAGGAAAAGAGGGGAGGGAAAGGGGGGATCCATTAAAACGCCAGCGGTTCATAAGCCATAGGGTCGGCATACAGCTAAACACTCTCTCTTAAAAGCCATTATACATGGCTCTCAATGGATTTCTGCAGCGCTTAGGACTTCAAAAGGATTTAAGAACCCGCCCCAGAGAGGGAGTGTGGGGGAGGGAGGTAGGACGAGTGTGTGTGTTTGTGTGTGCATGTGTGTGTGTGTATGGTGATTATGATGGTTGGTGGCGAGAGGGATGGGGCGGATGCTGGCGGCATTTAAGGGTTAACTAAACAGCTCCGGAGAAGAGAAATGTTGCTAAATCCACCCCCTAATCCTCTCCCCATTTCCATGCCCCCTCCTCCACTCTCCTTACTAAAAAAAAAAAAAAAAAGAGAGAGAGAAAACAAGTAAAAAGAAAAACATGGCAACAAGAGGGGAGGGTCCAGTCCATCGTTTCCCAACCCAGACTATTGATTTTTGTCATCGCAGGGAGAGGTGGGCCAATGGGAGCTCGTTGGAGCATGGGGAGGCAAGGGATGCAAGCATGTATGCCCTCTATGTCAGGAAAATCAGGTAGGTGGGTGGGTTGGGGTACATGTGGGTGGGTGTGGGTGGATACAGGGGGGTGGTAGAGACCCTGACAGCACCACAACTGCCACCCTCTCCTCTGCAGGACCCAGATGCAGTGGAACCCACCCCCTCCACCACCTCACATTTCCCTAATCCCTGTGTGGCTTAGTGCCGGGGCACCGCTGCACCACAGGCACAATTACCTAGTCAAAATAAACAGATAAAGACCCAACCATGGCAATGAACAAACAGCATCCCCTGCATTTTTTTTTTTTTTTTTTTTACCCCCTGCTCCCAAATTGATGCATGACTGTTTTTACAGGCAGGCAGGCGGGTGCGTCCGCATGTTGCATTTGTCTCTATTTCCTTTGGCGGTAAGACAAGAGAAATCCATTTTACTCGTTGCCGACGCTGCATCATTAGTTAAGAGCTCTTAAAGCTGGGGAGCCACTTTGATGTGGTGGAGCATGTTTTACGAAAATTAGCAGAGCTCTCAGTGTGGTGGCGGAGATTTCATGGAGCTGAAAAAATAAGAAATATAGGGAAGATGGTGACATGGTGTTGGAAAAGAATCTTGCTGTGTGTTTCATGGCCTTCGCTTAGTGGAAAACAAGAGCCAGCAGAGAGACGGACGGACAGACAGACAGAGACATAGCAAGACAGGCAGAGGGAGAGAGATGGATAGATATGGATGGCATGGCTACAACGATCAGCGTCTGTGCACCATTTTATTTGGCTGAAGATTAGAGAGACATGCCACATCTAACACCGTTGGCGATTACAGCACGCAATTTTCAACAGTACCCTCCCTCACCAACACCACCTCCACCACTTCCACCCTCACTCTACCACCCCCCCTCATCCGTGCCTCCTCCTTCTCATTCTTGTCGTATATCCCTGTCAGAGCTGTCAACTGGCGTCGGTCTTTTATCTGACAAGCCCGCCTCTTCCTCCTGACTTTTTCATTAAAAGACATCCTTTTACACAAATTCAAGAGAAATAGTGTGAGAGGAAGAGGGGGGACTGTGCACGAGAGAAACAGAACAGTGAGGCTTAGAAAAAAAGAAGGATGGAGATGGGAAAAATTAGGCTGGGTGATGTTTTTTTTTTTTTTTTTTTTTTTTTTAAATCAGGGTGGATTTTCAATTGGAATGCTGAATAGCTTAAAACAATGCATTTAATAAGTTCATTAAAATCTTTTTCTTTCCATCATTTTACCCCTGCTGGAAAAGGAAGCCTGCATATTTTTCCTCCCCTTCTTTCTTTCTCTCTCTCTCTCCTCCTGCTTTCGTCAGCTAAATGAACAGTCTGATTGAATTTAGTTAGGTTTGGGAGGCCTGCTTGACAGGCATTAGTTAGGAAGCATATTTCTACATTCATTTAAAATGAGCCGCTTGGGATTTTGCATAAATTCTCATTACTTCCCCTGTATCTAAATTGCATTATTTCATCCCTTACGCTGAACCAATGCCTGGCCTCCATTTTCCTTTGCCACCTACTCATCCTCTAAATGGGCTGGCATATGGATGCCGGCGCAGCGATAATTGGAACAGTATTTTTAACTCATTCCATTCTGGGGTCAGCGAGGTCGGCCCACACCTGGCTGAACCGCTTTAGGTCATGTCTACATTTAACTGCGCCATGCTTTAAATAATGCCAGGCCAACTAGGTGATGCTGTGTGACTGGCCTAATCATTCCTGTCTATGAACTGCCAGCCAACCAGTCTTTTTCCCAATACACAGGGGATTTATGAGGTGAGAGCTGGAAACAGCAGGAGCTACTGCACCAGCTGCCCTCTGATCTCAGTCTCAATGTTGCTGTCGTCCGCCCACTCTCTATATTCCACCTCAGAGGTCCCCTGTCTTGGCCTGTGAAAGTGGATAGCCTGGCTCTCTGTAGGAGGTCTGTGAAAAAGGGAAAAGTCTCGTCCAAGGTCTCACCTCACTGAGCTGCTCCTTAGAGTTGCTCCTGTGCGGTCGGCTGAGCTCCTGCATCGTCTCATCCTCGCTGACTTTGACTGGACGTAGTGCCAAAGGTTTGATCTGCAGGGGACACAGAAAAAAGAGGAAGACATCTTCAAGTCATGCACTTACCACATATCAAACTGCTACATTCACAACTAAGGTATATATATTGAGAAGCAGTGATTTATGGTCAATTTTTGGAGAGGCATAAACTATATTCCTAAAAGCTGCTCCAATATCACTGTAAATCCCTGCAGAGTGGCTTATTACTTTAATAAAATGACAAGAAAGAATAACATTGTTATTAATAGACCATGCCAGCGTTGGTTTGCCAGTTTAATACAAATGCACTTTACATTACTGTGAAACCAAATGTTTGCCAAAGTTACACTATCATGTAGATGTATTCAGTTGCTCCTTTATAAATATATTCAGATGCAACAACAGTAAATTTAAATACATTTCTATTATCCATCTGAGGAAGATTTTCACACAACATAAAGTAGCATATATCTAATTATTAATACATGAGGAGCCAATAAACACATTCATAGGAAATTTTAAAAACTGCTTTTCTTGACTCTTCTATCCTGAATGTTGGAGTTTACCACCAGCACATGAATGCCATGCAACAAGATGTAACCCTAATGAATCTTTAATAAAACTGAGCATTATGTCCATTATGGTGCATTACCTAGGTTGATTTCATACCTTGTCGATGTACAGAAATGGTAATGCAGAAATGTAGGCTATGTATAAATGCAAAAACACCAGTGCAGTTGTTTTTCTACTAACTCATCACTAACCAGTAGAAAAGTGGCTAATATTAATGAACTATAATTGAATAATTGTTATTATGATAATTGAATTATCAAATATTATTTGATTTGGTGACATAGAGCTTAGAACATAGGTAATACACTTGGTTTCTTGTCAAAACAGCAGTGTGGTGCTTTTTGGATTGTGCATTGACATTTAAATGACCTCTGACACATTCATAGGTTTGAATTTGTTGGTTATATTCAATACCCAATAACCAATATTTATAATACATTATATATGATAATTATATATCATATTTTGGCTTTAAATATGACACAGCCACCGAAGACCTGAGCTATTCATCTTATATCAAAAGTTCAGACATTGCATTAAATCAAATTGCAAAACAAAACCATCAGTAGGCCAAAAAAATGTTACAACCAGTGGACACAAATTTAAGTCACATCTTATTTCCTGTCACTCTCTGTGATCAATAAACAACTCATAGCAAAACAGCATAACTACAATGGCTTCAACTGACTTTCAATGAGCCATGGTCCTTCTACTCTTAAACTGAGGGGAACGCAGAGTTGGTGTGCTGCTTCACAGCTCAGTGTCAGTTTGTGCTTTGGTTAAATGCAAAGCAGAACTGGCCGTAGCAAAAACACCTGCAACACCACCTGTTTTTTTTTGTTGTTCTTTGTTCTGCGTATCACGACATTGAATGAGTTGTTACAAAACTTTAAAATTATTTTCCTGTTTTGTTTGGTCACTTTCTGCCAATACGTAAAAGAGAACACATGCTATAAAAGAAACACGAAATGAACTACAATAGCGAGAGCGTAAGTAAAGGAAAGTAGGCTGCATGGCAACAGTAGTAAACACTGACATATTGCATCTGTGTACTGTAATTACCATCGATTACTTCCAAATCGAAATTGTTATCCGTCTCTTGATGTTTGATGAACAGGGACAGCCATCCCAGCTCCACCAGAATTGGCAGTGCACCCCTAGTTAAAAAAATTCAGATGTGCATGACCAAGCACCATGACAACTTGTGGAGCCTTCGTGCTTGACACAAAAGACGCAATGACGTCATTTTTAGTGCACGTATCCTCGCACCAGGGATACTGTGTCTAGCATAGCTACAAGTTTGTATTGTGTGCTTACCTTAGCCTTGACCTACATACAGTACAAAAAAGAATATAATGTTTTTGCACAGGTAGAGTCAGTAAAAAGTCTGGATCCACTGCTGAATTCTGTCTAAAATCCCCATCCACTCCATTCCCTCATAGTTTATGCACATTCTTTACCTTTGCAGGGCCAAAAACAATTCAGTTGTTTTTTTTACTGAGGTCAGTAAAAAAAAGAGAAAACAAAAAATATGTAGCATCAATTGTGAGTAGATAAGACTTTACGACACCTTTACCGACACATTTTAGAGAATGCTTTCATTTTCGTTTTATTTCTGCAGTTTTATGGTCTTAAAAATGGTCACATTAATATAGAATATCAAATACTGGCACAAAATATCACTTATCAGCAGCTTAAATGTACAAATGTCAGTAGTCGCATTCAGCCACCCACATCATGGTAACCCTAATGCCAATGTTTTATTACAGCCCATCCAGACCCACAGTTGGCATGCCTCCAAATTCCCAGCCAGATGGGAGGTTGGCGAGCTCGGCAAGGAAGACTCTGCGCTGGTGCTGCACCAACCAATCACAAAGTCCCGTGCTGCTTCCCCACCTTGGAGTACAGTGGCGATGGCCGCGGGGTGTAATCCATTTGACTAGCAGTTTGCGTGTAGCAGCTCCCCTGGTGGCACTCGCCTTGGCTGGCCCCAGTCTCCTGATCTCCACTGTAATTTAAGCAGATCACTGCTACAATTAACCTTTCCCAGTAAATATCAATTATGGCCCCCGGCTGGGCTAGAATTAAAAGGGTCATCAGCTAATCTGACAGGTCCTGTACGCTACCACCTGGCTGGGAGAAAGGGAGGGAGGCATGGCGGCAGAGAGAGAGTGTTTGTCTACCCTTGTGCCCACCAGCTCACATGCCAAGTAGACACAATTCCCTTTTAATTACCCTGCCGCCGCCAGGGCAAGCATGTTGATTGGCCAAGGGGCATTAGCAGTGCACTGAGGTCAACAGTGACAGGACGGGGATGGGGTGGGGTGAGTGTGGTGGAGAAGAGGAGGGAGCTGCCACTAAGCAATCAGGGTGTAGAGATGGAAGGGAGAGAAACCTGGCGGGTGGGCCTAATCAGGTTTGACTTCCACCTCTACCCGCCTCTCCCTCTGCCTCTCTCACTCTCTCTCGACTACCTGTCAGCCTAATCACTCCTTGAATCTCAAAATAGATGGTGGCCTTTTTGATTTCCTTCTCTCAAGGAAAGCACAAAGAGAGCAATCCTCCTTGGCAGGCAGGCAGGCAGGGAGGCAGAGACAGAGCATCGGGGTACAGTCGGCATCACGTCGCCGTCAAGTGCAGCTGTTGATTACTTTGTTTACCCAGCATCAGTGTTGCTGACAAATTCCTGAAGGCGCACAAAGTGTTTCCATCTCCTCTGGGGCCTGCCGCTACATTACCCAGTCAGCAATCAACTTGGCTATTGATCAGAGCACAGCGTCTAATTAGCCACCTAGGTTAATGATGCAGCGTGCAACGACCGTTACCCGAGCCGCTGTTCAACGGGACAGGAGAGCAATTGATCTAGGCAGGAATTCACCAACTCCGACAAAAGACTGGCAACCCTGACTGCCTGTGATTAAGGCAGGGACTAATTTCCTGTCTGGGGAGGTGTTTAATTGGCCCTAAGCTCCCAACTGTACAGCTTTCATGTGTTGTTTTTTATTTTTTGTCCACTCATTAATGTTAAAGGACAAGTTAGTGAACTTGAGGGTGGGGCTAATCTCTACTGAGATGTGACTGGTTGCAAGTGGTGACACAGTTCAAGGTCACAATGCCTTTCCACTATGCTTGAGGTAATGCCTTTGAAATGCACTGTGGGTAGCCCTGGGGGAGCTGTTCTTTGCCACCTGGCTGTTTTAGGGAGCTATAGTTTCTGTTTTCTTTTTGTGTGAATTAAGTTGGAAGTTTTACCCATGCAGTATTGGACAAGGGTAATCAGGTTGAAGCAACAAGTGAAAGTGGTTAATCTGTGTGTGTGTGTGTGGGACAGTTTGCCTAAAGACAACAGATAGAAGATACGCAGAAAAAAACATAGCTAAGTAAGGGCCTGTGTTTTACATGAATAATGTACTGGAAATTAGCTCCATTAGTCTCGGTATTGAACATGTCTGCAGTCCCTCTCTGGAGGCTGCCGCTCTGTGCTCTTTAATTATCTTCAAAGGGCCCTCCAGCATCTTAATTTCCCCCCAAGTTGAGTAGTGCCGACTTGGGTCTGCTCATTTATACTACTCTAACCCTACTGCGCTAACCCAAAGCCCCCCTGCTTAGAAGGGCTAGTCAAGCCATTGACAGAGACAGTAGTGGTTCACATCAGTTCATGCTAGGCTTGGCTAACTTTCCTTTCCCTCTCACTCTTCCTTACTCTCCTTGCAGTGTCGATCAATCTGCAGCCTGTCAGCAGGGAGCTGGCTAGAGGCTGTTGGGTGATGCTTTGTTGTCCTGTTCCTTTGATCCTCCCTCCTCCTTCACCTTGCAGGAGGTTTGGGGGCGGGGGAGGGGGCATCGGATGACTGCGTGATCTCCCACCTTTTCCCTCCTTGAATAAAAGAAGCTGTTACTCCTGACCTCGCTTTTCCTCTCCCTGTTCCAGATCCTCTCACTCTGCCTCATCTCTCCCTAGCCTGCCGTCACCTGTCAACAGCGCTAAGGGAGGCTGTGCCTCAGCCTTGTCCCAGCGTCAATCCTTATTACCCTTGGATCCTGGACCTTGCCCCCCGTCCACTCCTTCATTTCTAGCTGCCTCGATGCTCTTCTGCTCCGCACTACCACGCTCCTCTCTGCTCTCTGGGCTTCCCATGCACAGGGCGGGGAGGAGATGAGGGGCAATACAGGGAAGGGAGGGCTGAAGAGGACGGATACAGATCCTTCCTCTAATTTGTTCTGAAAAGTGTCCTGCGCAAAGGACCCTCACCCCCATTAACCCAACGACAGGCTGCTACCGCTGCTCAGGGAGGCATCAGCGCTGTGTGTACGTATGTGTGTGTGTATGTGAGGGGGCCCAGTGGTGTGGCGGGCGGAGGCACCTCGGTGCTCAGTGCCGGCTCCAGCACCGGCTCAATCTATCGGCTCATTATCCCCCCCGCCCAGGCTGGGGTGCAGACAAGTGCACTTTAGGGCCACAGGCCAAATTGATTCATCTGCCTTCATTTTCTTCAGGCTCAGAAGTGGCAGCTGCTCAGAGGCAGGGGGAAGGAGCTATAAGATGGTGAGAGACAGAGATGGGAGAGAGCGAAGGAGAGACAGAGAGAGTTGGGGATAGTGTGAGATGAAGGGGGGGAGGCATCAAGAGAAAGAGGTGTTCCTGGCTTTGTTCCTCATCCATGTCTCATTTCACTTTTCTTCCTCCTCCCCCCTCTTTTCCCTCTCTCTCTCTCTCTCTCTCTCTCTCACTCTACAGCACCACCAACACCTCCCTCCCTTGAAATCGCTATCAAGACATGCACTCACTCCCCCACCAAGTCCCAAGTTGGAAATTAGCCCAAGGACAAGCGAGTGGATTTACTACAGGGAGAGCAAATGGATTTTTGCTTTTATTTTGACGAGTCCCAGTGTATCCATTACGCCTTTTAATCATACATTATTCATAGAGCTCACCTTATAATAAATGACCACATAAAAAGGGGTACACATATTATACAAGGCCTAAAATGTCCCCATAACTCTCTCTCCTAGTGCACTCAGAACTACATCACATTTGTAAGCTGGTTCACAAATATGAGCCTGTGAAATCGCAGCAAGATGGCGTTTCTATTCCAAGCAATGACACCAGGACATGACAAGAGTCAGCATAATAAAAGCAACACATGAGTACAAATGATGTACGAAGCAAACAAATTAGAGGGCGTGATCTAATGTCCTGTGCACAAAATTGTGATGTAGAATGCTGCACAGTGTAAAACTAACTGGGGTGGCCACTGCGACCGCCCAGCACTGTAACAAAGCAGTCATCCTGAAAGCGAAGCCGCCTCCTCGGCCTGATTCCCAGCCAACAGGGACCTCAGGAGAGCCTGAGTGTCCCGCAGGGCCCCGTCTGGAACAGATGAACTGGGGAGAGGAGCACTCCCTGTGGGCTCCAGGTCTCTCCAATCACTCTCACCATATGCCTCCTGGGGGAGTGAGGGAACAAAACAAGAGAGGAGTAAGGGGGATGGGTGGGAGGGGAGGGTGCACCTGCTCCCAAATACGAACCCATCCCTCAGCACCTGTCCCGGGGGTCCACTGACAACCGCAACCGACAGACACACACACACGCACATACACACACTCACCTCACCTGTCAGCCAGGACCATAGGAACAGTATCTGCCCTGCACTGATAAGCACAAGGCCTTACAGCAGCAACACCCCAGCCCCCTTCTCCCCTCCCAACTCCCACTCCAAGGCAAGCATTTCTCAGAGCTACCAACAACAATTAGACCGATGATGTCAAAATGCTAATGATGTTATTGGAAGGAAAGCAAGGGAGCGATGCTGTGAATCTGCGTTTTGCTCTTCCTGGTTGGAAACCCAACATTATGCAGATCTTCCTCCTCTCTTGTTGCTTCGCAAGAAATGCACGGCTTTGATTTTTGTGCACACTATTAAAGCACTTAAAGCAGTGAGCGCATTTTGCAAAAGATTTATGCATGCTAACAAGGAAATTCAAATGGTGTTAACTTTGAAGGTTGTATTTTTTTTTTTTTTTTACTCAACATGATTATTTGCAAGTCAAAGTTCACTTTGGCTTTCAAAAAAGAGGGCACACTCAAAATTGCAGTAAAACAACTTGAGGTTGTGGTACATGCCACTGGAAATGCCACATTTGCACTTAGTGGTCAGAAAAACCTTTCGGAGAGAATGAGAGAATAATTTATTCATTCATTTTCAAGTGTGTGCTGTCGTAGCTCTCAATGCTGTAATTATATCAGCAAGAGTATTTTCAAGGTAATGGGGAGGCATGGGGAAATAAAAAAGAAAAAAATACTGTATATACTATGTATAATCTCACCCTCTGAATAGCTGTTGTAGAAAATGAGTGTTAACCTTAAAAAAAATCATTTGAATGTGTAGCATAAAAGCTCATTTCATTTCACTTGATAATTCGTGAAAGCTTTTTGCATAGACCAAAAAGCATGTTGTTATCTAATTAATATTGTTTACACACAACTTCATGACCTCATTGGCATCCTGTATCCATATCACAAAGACATGCCATTGATGTTAACCACTAATGATAAATGCTCTTGTAGGATAAAAAATAATTTAATGCTTATTAGATTAATGGGTTACTGTTTAGCTAAATTATCAGCTGATAAGTAGTTATGATTGTAAAATAGTTCCACCAAGTAAAGGGCCAAAGACTCTTTCGAGAAAGAGAAAGAGCAAAGCACTAAAACTGATCTATGTTTTTTTTTTTTTTCATGTGACACAGGCTATATTTTAACCAAATTACTGATTGTATCTTTGAGATGTCTGGAAGTGTGAGATAAAATTTGCCTCCTACATGCAGGTCAAAGTGTAACACCGTGACCATAATAACTGTAGGTATGCGGCATCAATCACAGATTCGGCAACAGTTTCATGTGGAAAGGATTTATCAGTTATGACTCTCAACTCCATAACCCTCAAATGGACAGAGATAAGGCTGGCGTAAACACTCTTATCAGCTGATAAGAGTCTGTAGGTGGGACAGATCAGTGGTCCAGACAGATGTCGCAATGACAGAATGTCTGACTACGCAAAGATTTTCACAACTTGCACTCCCAAGTTGGCTAAAAATCAAAGAAAATAATGCTCTCTATAAATAATAAACAAGTCCAAATATATGTAATGTGATACAGAAAGTCATAGGATCATTACAAAATAAGGACATCATAAGTATTTTTTGAATCAGGAAGTTTATAGGGTTCAATCGATACAACACTGGATTCCAGCACTAGTATCAGCCCAAACTTAATTTTAGAATACTTCACACATCACGTTAGTGTAGGTGATTATTAATTTGTTTCTTACATGTCACTTTGGCTTTGTCAATTTACGCATATTTCACCACCAATTACTTTCATCATTGACCAGTATGTACCACTGATCTGTGTACTAGAGGTTCCAGTTCTGCTCAACTCATGTAACACCATTAATTATCTTTTAACACTTGAAAATGATCTTATTAGCAGTTGAAAAATTACATTTTTGGAAGTGCAACATTCACACTCTCTCCTGCGACTACACTTGATAACTTTGTCACCCTCACACATACTTTAAGAAATGTTTAATTTCCTCTAATGTAATCTGAAATAATTATCAGCTGAAGCCAACGTACGCGCTGCAAAAAGGCCCCTTTTAACAAGTCCACCAAACACACACACACAACGTAAAACTAGCTATCATTCACCACGACATAATTAAAACACTGAAGATGAGATTGTGGGGTAAAGGAAATGAGCAAGTGATTAAAAAAATGCGAGATGAAGAACAGTCTGAAACTTCCAATCTGTCTAACTTTAGACTGTGTTCTTTAATCAAGTCAGGAAATGGCTCTTTAATGGAATGTCTGAGTAAAATCGTGCAGTGTTTCCTAATCAATATGTTATCGCCTAAGTCCTGACCAATGAGCAATCGACGAATGACCAAGAGTAACTCAACACAAGATTTGGAGTTTTTCCTATTTTTTATTTTTAAAAAAGTGTTGTATGTCTCTTTTTGCAGACCAAGGACAAAAATGGCCAAAGAGGTCCTTCAAATTGTGTTCTCCTTGATCACTTTGACTTACATACACATTTTTCTAATGTCAATGTCAGTCAGTGACACTCCCACACACCTGCCTCTACACTTCATTCCCACTGCACAGATCCTGAAAGGCCTTAAAACAATAAATTCGACTAAAAACTGGCTATATGACATCTATGCCCATTTCTTAAATGACGCACATGATATAGTGTCTCTGTGTAATTGATCCTACACTGGTTATCTAAGGAAAGCCCTTACAGCTCACATCTTAATCAGATTCCACTTACAGGTAAGAATGCAATTATGTTAGTGGTAGTAGCTGTTTCACTAGTATTTCAATTTAGATTTTTGAAGAAATATTCCACTACAATTTCACCATGTCCATTTTTCTATTACAATACATGTCCAACATATAGCCAGTTTATAAAGGCTTTTAAATCTGCCACTGTTGAAAATATTCAACAGTGATGTATTTCACACCTCTACCAGACAGACAGAGCACTTTGTTCTGAATACAAATGACAAATGTAAATGACAGAGCTGTTTTATGGACATTAGAACTAGACTTTTCACATAAACAAACTGTTTGACAAGGATTTAACTGATTTAGTTATTAAAGCATTGTGACCAAGAAGTGAGATTTTTTTTAAATTTGGACAAATAAACAGGTCATTTCTCTGGTTGAAACTGATCTCAAACATAACTTTGCCAGTTTGATTGTAATTCCTTTTACTTATCATATGCCAACACCAACATATCTGTGATAAACTAAAATTGGTTGATAATCGATTGATTGGTTATGCCAGCATATCCTTCAGCACAATCTTCCATGTTAGGGACAGCTTTGATCCAAAAATATTTGTATCGGCCTTAGCGTCACCCCTATTGATTGTACTTTATACTATAGTACTGCATGCTAGAGCTACTGTAATATGTAAGACTTAGTGAGGAGCTGAGGCATGTCATCAGAAGAGAGAGGAAAGAGACAGAATGAGGGAGTTTTTGAGAGAGAGAGATGAGGTCTAGGCGAAGAGGCAGGAGGTAGTTTGCAGTCAGAGAGTGAGAGAGAGAGAGACCGGGAGAGACAGCCAGAGTGCTCTGGGCTTTTTAATAGGAGGCAGATGCAACACATGTAATGAATCAGCTTCGGCTCGACGCGGCTTCCCTCTGATGTCTGAGTACTCGTCCTGCCCTTGGAAAACTTCTGGGACGTTATCTCATGCCTGCACAGCACACACTGCCAGTGAATTTCAGAGGAAGTGTTATGTGTTGGAGGGGATGAGGAGGTAGGAGAGTTGAAGTGTGTGTATGTGTACTGGCATACCCTCATGTATTTATCTGTGTGTGTATGTGCTGGAACGTTTCAGTGTATGGAAATGCTATATGTGCTAAAATACATAATGTATTTGTGTATGCATTTGTATATGCTCAAATGCTTAAATGCATCTGTTTATGTGATATAATGTGCATATCTGTATGTAAATGGACATTTCTTTACCCCCATGTATGCTGAACATCTCTATGTTTTCAACGCACACTCTGTAAAAACCTGAATCTTACTGTTAACATGCAGACTGGTAGTGCTCACCTGAAAAGCATCTTTTTTCTTTATGCCAACTATAGCCCCACTAGTGGCCCTGTCAGGCTTACTTTGAAAAAGGGTTAATCCTCTGTATGGTCACTATTTTAGGATTTCTAAGATTCAGCTTCACAGGTGCAAATCTAATTACGCTTTTTTCATAGCATTTTGTCTTGTCACATGTTATTGTATTGGCAAGCACATGAGTAATTAGTCACATTAAGGATGGCTCTGTTTAGGTCTAGTCAGCCAGCATGCCTTGAGGCCTGCACTGACATACTTGAATAATATGCAGCTATTATCAACCTGTGTTTGAAAAGTCGATATGTCCTGACTAAAAGAGATATCTTGTCATACTTTACTGAACTAATCAATGGTGCATTTTAAGCTTACTTGCTGTTTTAGCATGCACTAAGGCTAGCATGTTAACAACTGCATTTGAACAACTATTGGATGTTGACGTTCTGATATTAGCATGTTAACTAGCCCTGAGGCTAGCATGTTAACGTGCATGTTAAAAACTATGTTGACATTCTGATATTAGCATTTTAACATGCTAACAGGTTCTGCTTATGTAGTCATGAAATCTAACATTGATAAAGGTGCTAGTGGTGGGGTAAAAAATCTGCACGTTGCTTTCTTCCTGCAACGTACAAACTCGCAAAGCCTGGTTCACATCAAATGCTGCAGAATTTAAGGAGGAATTCACACATAAATGAATGATGCCAATGACGAATGATGTCTCCTCATGTGGTTTGAATTTCCAGTGAAGTTTGTTCAACCACCTAACTTACATTAAGGCAACTCCATTTCTTCCAACTCAGTCTGCCAAACTATTTTTCATGCCTGACATTTTAACATGTCATACCAGAAAAGCACAGGTGTAATTAGTAACTTTTTAATATCGACTGCATTCCATGCTGGATCACAGGAATGGCTTACTGGGATACTTAATGGAGCTCTATTACTTCCATCTGTGCTATTCTTGCTATGAAAAGTCAAAATATCTCCTGTGAAAAATAACTATTTAAATGGATGTGGCTGTTCAGAGTTAAAGTTTTTGCAAACAACATAGTTTCACAGCATAGTTTTGAGGGTAAAATGATTGCACCTGGTACTAAATAGCATCTAGCATCCTCATTGCTTACCAGTACAGCCTTTGTATTTTCACCTGTTACAGTCACACATTCTTGCTGTCTGTATCCTGTTTAACTTTTTGGAAAGCTTGTATGAACTTTGATAGTTTTGTTTCTTTAATTTTCACAATTATGTAGATTTTTATGCTTTATATTGTTTTTAGCATATTTTTACTCTAAACTATCATGCAAAGATAAATATAGTTGAAACAACAATATTTCATTCTTCTAAACAATTGTGTTATGTCTAACTTTATAACTCTCTTTTTTCAACCATGTTGTTGGTTCATAACACAAATGTAAAGTTAAATAAATACATGTGGATATATTGTAAAAACAACAGATTCCCCCTCTACAAAAGATAACCCTTTCATAATGTCCAATTTTATGACATGACAATTTTATGAATTTTATAGACAAGGTATTCATTGTTACATTGCACTGGCATATTGCCATATTATGAGGTGAAATTGCAAATATGTTTCATTCCCTCAAAAAAGGCATAGAACAGTGTATGTGATTACCAGATACAAAAGGAAAGTTCTGTGATTTACATATGCAATTGCAATGTAACATCATCCCAATCATAATGAACAGAAAAAAAGTCTTGGTACAGTCCTCCTCCACACAATCCCTTTTAGCCAAGTCTTTTTTCTCAAGCACAGGATCATCACTCCTTTGACTTGCAGCAAATTGGTAGATTGGTAGCGCATCAGACTGCTGTCACACTGGCTTTTATCTATCTCCTGCATAAGGACTTGTTTTAAATACTTATAAGACCAGATGTAAAACCCATGAACCTGACATGCACAAATATGAAGGCTGCTGAGAATGATGGGAGGTCAGGAGAGACAGAGAGGGAAATACAGGTGAAGAAAAGAGGGGGAGACCAGTGAAGTAGACTAAAAGGAGAGGGGGAGGGATGGAAAGATTGATGGATTCCCCTCACAAAACTGAACTGTGCACACATGAAAAGAGTTTGTACATGTCACATATGGAAGAAGCGATGCAGGGATAGTTGAGATTGGGTGAATGTGGGGACTGGAAATCTGTAGCAAACTTCAGGAGAGGAGAGGAGAAACTACGCAGGAGGTCTCCTCCCTGTCATTTAGGTGTTTGGCTGTGACATCTGCCTCTTTGCTGTCAGTTCCATCACTCCTGCTTGGACAAGAAGAGACAGGTTGGTGGAGGAGATCGAGGAGGAGGAGGAAGAGGAAGAGGAGACGGAATAGGAAGGAGAAGGAAAGCAGATAAGATGAGAGGATTCTAAAGCTTTGGGTTGGTATGGAAATCAGGTCTTGGAAAGGGAAAAAAAAAGAAAAAAAGGATGAAAAGCAGATGGAATCAGCCGTTGACATGACAGCATCCAGCCTAGAGAGCGCAGATCTACTGCTTGTGCAATTACATGGCTGCATTTGCATCTATATGATCCCTCAAAACGCTGACATGTGCTGGGATTTGAGCTTCGCTATCTGGGAGTGTCTGCGCACAATTATGTGTGTGTCTTGTGTGTGTGTGTGTGAGCACATTCACGACGTTAGATGATCTGACAGCCGCTGCTTGTCGCGATGTACACTACATAAAATGAGGATGCAGTTGGTAGAAGAGGATCATGTCCATTGTGTTAATAGGGATAATAGTGATTTAATAAGCTTACAGGGGGATTCACTGTGCATTCTAATTGGCAAGGCCCCTCGGATGAAGCTGTTTCCTGTATCCCCCCCATGACTGGGAACAAACGGAACAGTCCAGGGGATAAACAAAGTCTAACTCTAAAACGGTGCCACTTAATAGTGTAAGAAGTTAACATGGCTTAATTAAATGGTAGCTTGGACAGAGGAGGATTGAGTGATGTTATTAGCTGTTTTGGTTAAATCATACACCTCAAAAATGTCATAGTTTCCCCTGGATAGACAAAATTGAGCTAATGAGAATGTTTGGAAATTCCTGGAGTGGAAATATTTAAGGTATTTTGTCTGTGTTCATTCAGTACATCTGTTTGGACTATTTGGATGGTCTTCAATGTTTGATTTGGCAGCTCTCGGTTGTCCTGCAGATTTTGTGTTTTTCGACAACAACCTCAATATGGGAAGATATTTTAAAATACTTCGATACCCATTTTCATATTGGATACCAAAATACAAGAAAACCAGCTACATTAACTGCTACCCACCTTTTTTTTTTCAATACAGCACAGGCTATCTTAAATGTCGCTGTGAACATGAAGTCTTACAATAGGGTCATGAAGAAAACCAAAGATGACCCAAATTCACAACTGACTGTCTCGCTGTTGTGTTTTTCTCTGTTTTGGCCCGCTGTGCCCCTCCCTTGCAGCAGTGAACACTCATACATTACAGTATGCAGACTGACATTCTGCCACTTCCAGCACCCAAGAAAACACAATGTGTCGCTTCTGTCTCCTTCATGTATCAGGGCTTTGTTTGGGCTTGTGTGTGCACGCGCGAGGGTGAGAGTACGTACATGCACATGAGGAACTTTCGCAGCACCACTTGATAGCAGTAACACACTATGACAGTAAAGTACACTCGCATACATATACATGTAGAGTTACAGATGTGGAAAACACAATGTCCACAGTATGGAAATGACTGCCACAGACTCACAGCATATGAACTACCTAGCAGAGCAGGCGGAGGAGGAGAAGGGGAAGAGAGAGGGAGGTGAGCGGTGAATGTGGAAACGACAGGAGGATATTGGGAGGCTAATTGTCTTGAGGAGCGGCCTGGGCGACCTTGGCAGGGTGAGAAGTCAGGGGCTTTGGCCTCCCAGGGCACGGCTCTGCCAGGGTAATTGTGCCACGATCTTGACCTTGCATTGCTTAAACCCGCCCTCCACTCTTCCTCTCTGTATCCCTCTCTCTTTCTTTATCTCGTTCTTTCCCTCGCTGAAGCTGAATAGGAGCTGGGATATGCTCTCTGCTCTAATGATGTCAGCTCCCCAGAGGAGGCGTCTGTCTGCTGAATCTCAACAGCTAGCCTTCAAAGCCTCAGCCTGGCCCAGGAGGTGAAGGGAGGCCTGGAGGATGGTGGAGGAGGATCTGTCCACTAGACAGTAACACCATAACCAAAACAACCAGCTCCTGAAGGGGGCCACAGAGGTCCAGAGCCCCTCACCCTGCTACTGTTGATGGCGCTCTGAACACAAAAGTAGGGAGGTAGATGGAGGTGGGATGTATTCACCATACAAATAAAGTAGGGGCTGTGCATAATTAAGACCTGTTGACCAACTTATCACCGCACTGCAATTTGACATAGGCATAGCTTTCAATCCAGTTGACTATATGATACTTGTAATTCTGAAAAGTTAGTTATTAGTGTCTACAGTACATACCTTTACACATGCAGTATTTACTTTCTTTTTTTATTTTGGTTTGTTTTTCTGCTTGCTTTTCTGTTTATGATGTGAATTGTGCCCTTTGGGGAGGACCCACATGAAGTTTGTTTCTTTGTTTTGATGGGTTTTCTGTACAAATACATGTGTAATAGTAAAGAATAAATAATAATGTTCACTGCTATGCTGATGACACATCTATATACTTATATACCTGTACAGTCAAATAAATACTCCAAACTCCTTGAATCTCAAGTATGATTATTGAAAGTTAAACACATGTTCAACTGCATATTAAACATTTTGGCATTACAGTACAATCCTTCCTACTGTTTTGTTTCACTTACATGTGACAAAAAGATGATATGGGCAGAGGTGGAAGAACCCTGGAATGTGTGAATGCGAATGTTTTTGGAACAAAAGAAATGCCTCTAAAAACACAGACTATTATGAAAACAATATAATATCTCAGCAGGCACGTACATTTGTCTACTGCGATATGTTTGGACATCAGTGTCTCAGATGCAGGAGTGTGATTGATCTGCCCCAGGGCTTTTCTGCTGCTGTTTGAACTAGGATTGTCTTTTATTCAAATCACAGCTATCCTCACCTGCCAGCCAGCCAGGTCTCTATCTACAGAGACCACATTTGGCCTTAAATCAATAACAAAGCAATGGTGAGAGGAACGGATGGAGTGAGGAAGTCTGATCCTGCTTGACATTTACCTGGGCTGTGCTCTGTCAACAATTAAGCCAAGCCTGGATCAGATACCTCCTAACCCTGGATTGTTGCTTAACACTGTGCTGCTGCACAGCCAAATCACAGGCTTAATACCAGACACACCTAATGGATGACTATGGTTAAGTGTTATGGATTGAAGACACATCAGAACACTCTAAGGAAATTGTCATGATCCCATAAAATGTTTTTGAAATACCTTTCAAAAACATACATCAGTATTGACACTTTTGGTATTGCACAGATGCACACATCCTCTAGTTGTTCCCAGACACTCTTCCACTTCTGGAGACACCCAGCAATCATCTTAAGGCTTAGAACCACTTTGCCATATGTCCACCTATTGAATTTCATCAAAGAGAGGTAGACAGTGGGGCCAAATCACATAAATCCATAGGCCAGCAGTAGTGTGAGGAAAACGACTCCGATAACACCCCACTCCTCATCTACCTCCACCATTACCTCTCTGTGATTTCTATCACACTGCTGCTCAGTGAATTTCTGCTAGAACCATTCTCACAAAGATGGGAGATATAGTAAACTTGCCTGTCTACTTGACCTTCCAGGGATGGAAAGGCTTTTTATCCTCCACTCTCTTTCATTCTCTCTCCATCCTTTTATATTGCAGCAGCTGCAAGGCCAGAGCCCATGTCTGCTTTGCATTTCACTGTTGAGCGAAGTTACTTTGTGACATCCCATGGCGATCAAAATGCTGTTTTCCACGACACCGTATGGGCACATAAATGCCTACAATTGTGTTCTGTTTGGTGATAATAATGGCAGAGTTTTCACTGTAGATACATCTGTATGATTACTGTAAGTGTGCAGTTACCTGGAGTGCTGCAAGAGTGTGTACTGCAGCCTTTCAACAGCAGAGGCTTTTTATTAAAGGCAGATGTGAGGACCTGACCAAATGAAGACGCAGAGGGGTATTTCCAAAGCAAAACCACAATATACTTCTGATGTATCTTTAATAAAAATACCACCATTATATACATATTTTCCATTTAGCGAAATTAAGACTGTGCATACTGAATGGTAAAGATAAAGATTCAAGATGAAGTTATTGAGCATGGTCTGGTTGTAAATGTGAATGCTGGTTATATGCACTGATGAAAAATAGAAAACATTTACATACACTCTGCTTTTAAGCAACACACAGTGGTCATGAGATGGAAAGGTCGAGATCCAAATCTGACACACTTGAAACCTACAGACTTTCATGTCTGAGGGGAAGTGGTGCAAAGTGAAACAGTACTGTACTTTGTGTTGAACATGAGCAGTGCTGCGGATGGGCAGTGTACCAAAACAAGATTAGATCATTGGGAAACTCAATAGTGAATATTAAGGATTATGCATTTACTACCATTGTATTTATAAAATGGTACATTATTTTCAGTATCTGTGATTATGTCATGGAACATAGCTCTGATTACAGTAAATTGGACACCGAAGACAAGTGACACTGTATCTTACAGGCCATGGCTACGTGCCTACATTAGCCTTGCCTTAACCTTTTAAAAGCAAAGTTCTCTCTTCAATGTGTGGATTCACTCAGACCATCTGCCCAGATCCCACAGTGTAAAGAGCCAAATGGAAAAGCAAGGTCAGTGTTATTGAAGACCATTCACTCTTGCAACAACATCACAACATTTCTAATTTTACAGAGTGGAGAGCTGTACATTCTGACCTAAACTTCACAAGGTTGCTCACTTTGTTATTGGTCTCCATTCAGAGGGAATGTTAGAAACATCAAACGCAAATGGCCTGAACAACTGTCAATTCACAGATATATTTCTTTTTTATTCCCCTTTAGTCATGAAAAAAAATATTTGAATGTCATGTTTTTTAAACATGGGATGACACACTAGAGTCCACTGTGGTGGCTGATGTGCAGCTATACCATCATACCCATGCATATCTAAGAAAACGGCTTTTGAATAGCTGTCCACTGTAGTGACCATTATGCATGAAAGGGTTAAATGCTAATTATGGCAAACAGTGGAGCTATGCGGAGGTGATAGTGTGACATGGAAGTAGTTTATTTAGCTACGTTGTTGTGAAACTAGTGGATTATGTTGCAGGAGTGATTTCAGAAGTTTAGTCAAAAGGTAGACTTTCCAGGGGTAGTCCTTTAAATATATGAACACCACTGTAACTGTAACTTGCCTGGGTGAGCCTAAACAAACTAAATTGAATAATGCTGCAAAATAAAACTTCCACTACAGTTTGGACCAAAGAAAACAAACTGCTGATCTCCTTCCTACCCTTTGTCCCACTGCTCTATCTCCAAAGCCCTAAGCGAATATTACAAATTACCCCCTTGTGCAAACACTCCTGATAAATGGAGCTGGGAGGCCAGGCCTTAGGGAGCTAACAAAGCAAACACGACATGGCGCATTGCTCTACATCTCCATCCCCAGTGTGTTTTTACAGGGATGTGAACGCCTGGTCGTCTGGGTCAGATCGATGGCACATCGAGGCCCGCTTAGCAGCATTAACACTGCAGAGAGAGGCAAAATGTCAGGAGATCTCCATCTCTGGTTTCTGACATGTTGCACCAGAGAAGACTGGAGTTGACGCCCATTATATTTCATATCAGGCTATGGCTACAGAAAATCCTTTACAGTTTAGTCTTGTAAGGTCTCATCAGTGTTATGCTTTAATGTTAACAAGATTAAAAAAAGCCAGATTGGCTATATGTACATTATAACTGTGATTTAACAAATAAATGTGTAAGTACATACACATTTTATGAAAATACCATTAATTTAATTCATGAATTCTACATGTTGGAACTGCAGGCTGGCACCACGCAGGTGGAGAGGTTTGCTGAGATTGCGACACAGCCAGAGTACAATGCAAAACTGAAATAAATAATTGCATCCACAAGCTAAACCAGGTGAACAAGCATCATGTAGTGCAAAAAATGCTTGCATGTAGTATTTGAATGCTGTTATAAAAAATACAAGAGTGATGAAGAGTAAACAATGACTTCAGTGTTCTGCATAGCCACGTGCTTAGCAGCATCAAAGGGAGGCAGCTACTCCTGAAACAACTAGAAACAAAGCATTAAAATGAAAATGGAAATTAAAAGGGTTACTTGCAAAGTAGTTAGTAGAACTGACCCCCTGGTTTCCCAAAAGGCAACTTCTGAAGTTTAGTTTAGGAACAGCACTGGAGGACAGATAGCTGACTTTCTGAACCTCTGCAGGGACATTGGATTTACTCTTGTGAACCTACCAATCAGGTAACAAACCAAATGGAAGTTATTGTTTTTTCATCACAGTCCTGTTTAAAGTAGGGATGCACAATATTATCAGCACGTCATTGGTATCGCCCGATAAAAGCTCTAAAATGAAATATCTGACAAATTCTGACGATTATGGAGGCTGATATGTCGCCATCTCCTCCGCTGTCTGACTGTGCTTCCCTTGATGGACTGTGTCACCCTGACGGTCCCGGTGCTTCCTCCACAGGCTCCACTTCACTCAAGCTGCCTGTCAGACCCGCTGCTTCTTCCCACTTTAACCACAATAACAAACCGGGGCTCGGTGCTCCACATAGAGAGCCAGGGCTAACGTTAGCTGGGAAGCTAGCAAAGGCTAACTGGCTGTGCGTCCCTCCGGTCATGCTACGGCTAACGCTCCGCTAGCCTCCCAGCTAACGTTAGCCCCAGCCCTCCATGTGGATCCAACTGGACCACCGAGCCCCGATTTGTTATTCGGGTGTAGGAAGAAGAAGCGGGTCTGACGGGCAGCTTGAGTGAAGTGGAGCCTGCGGAGGAAGCACTGGGACCGTCAGGGTGAAACAGTCCATTGAGGTGCTGTGGTGTTAGGCTGCACAGATAAGAAATCCCTCGCCTGACAGGATGTACCACTCTGTTTGAAAAATAAAAAACTTCATCTTCTTCTTTTTGGTTTATAACGGCGGTTGGCAACCAGCGTATTAAGTGCATTAACGCCACCTTCTGCTCCGGAGTGTGGACCAGAGATTAAATCCTAGACATTAATCCTGTCTGTCTAATAAACTCAAAGAAAACTCTACTGCTTCACCCACTTGGCAAGTTCATTAAAGTTTTAATGCTGAGCTCCTGAATCCAGTCTTCTTAAATTCTTCCTTCATATATTGTCTTTCTTGATCATACTTAGTACAATCTATGCTTGCATGCATAATAGTCTCCTCAGCCAGCTGGAAAAAAAATATGTGCATATATCGGTATCGGCAATCGGCCACAATGAGTTGGAAATATTGGCATATCGGATATCAGCAACAAATCCAATATCGTGCATCCCTAGTTTAAAGCTATAATATGTAACTATTCTGCATTAAAATGTCTAAAAACGACAAATCCTGTGCTATATATTTTATTCAGTTGTCTGCTTTCATTATCCCAAATGTTTCCAACAATTTTCAAACCCAGAGAAATCCATGATTTTAATCAAGGTAAAGGTCTGTTTCATTTGGTCACCTGTCAATGGCATCATACCCCCTCTACCAAAGAGTATAGACGAACAAGATGACACGTTGTGGTTATCTGTCAGAAACTCTGTCATAAATTGACTTTTATTCAGTTTTAAGCCAAATTTTATGATAAACTGTGTCCACCGAACAGCCTCGGAAGAACACTGATTTTTAATGTGAAATTGGTTTATTCAGTGTTTTTACCAGTTTTAATCACTGGGTCCATTTGTTCTGGAGAGGTGAAGACTTCTGTGGATAATTCGGCTCCCAGTAAAAATCTCCTGAACATCTGGATCTTTAAGTTATCAGGGAGACAAGCTGAGGAAATGTTAGCAGCTGCTTTGCTCACAGCCCTTCCTTACGCCCTGTGTCCACTGAGCAGCATCAGAGAAACACTGATTTAACATGAAACTGCTTTATTCAGTGTTTTCACCAGTTTTAATCACCTGGTCTGTTTGTTTTGGAGAGGAGGATGTGGCTAATTCGGCTCCTGGTAAAAACCTCCTGAACAATGAACAGTGAAGTAATCCTAATCAGGAGAAGCTGACTGCAATGACATCAATGGTTGCTTAACAATGAAGACAACAACTCCCATGATCCCACGCCACTTCACGACATCATCAAACTCCGTCTTTTGTTACTGTTTTGACTGAGAGACGCCTATCGGCAGAAATTACGTATTGTGCCTTTAAGATTGTAGTCTAATCTCTGTGAGAATGTTTACCTACATCATGATCTATCTGACAGACATCTGCTTGTGTGACCAGCATGACCAACTGACGCCATAAAAACAATGGGATCAATAAATAAAGTCTGGTCTGCTCTAGTTTGATCTTATCTGGTCTGGTATGATCCTGCATGGCTTGGTTTGATAAACTTTGACCTTATCTGATCTGATCTACAGTGGCTTCACTACATGAGATAATACGGGAGGTATCATGCAGGACGTGTCCAAGTTCAATGTCAGCCCAAATAAGCACCTAAATAAATATTATGTAACTAAACAATCCTATCTGATAACTCTAACTGCATCTGTTTGGTCCTAAGTTAACATAACTACAGATGTCAACAGTACTTCCAAAGTTGGTGTAGAACATCATATCAACATCCATCTATTCCTATCTATGGCTAATTTTCATCTGGTGTCTTTCTTGCACATCCATGGCTGGCATGCTTTATCCTCACCTTGTCTGGTTTGTCTGCCTGGTGTTGCATGTGATGGGTGACAGTCAGTGTGGGGCCAGTCTATGTCAACTCCATAAGATAACACTAACAGCAATATAACAGTGGTTCAGAGTGTGGGGAAGGATATATCATACCTGTAAGCTGAGGTGAAATAGGCTTTGCTACGCTTATGGGGGCTTCTATGGGCTTATAGCTGCTAGCAGAGTGCTTTCTTTTATAGTACTATCACGGGTAAGTCAACAGTTAACAGAAAAACAAACAACAAGGTAGAATAAACCTTTCACAGTACATAAATACAACATAAAAAAACACAACATAAAGTAGTTTGCCAGACAAACTAAGCATGAAAAAAACCCTACACAACTGGTTATGGTTTAACAAATAGTCTAGATCCTTTCAGATATGGCAGCAGCCACTCAGGGGATTTCCGTGCTCATTGACCAGCTATTTCTGGTTTGTGGTCTGCTTTGTAAATTCATGACATGCTTGCTTTGTCTTACCAAAAACAGTTGCCGGGTATTTGTTCTATCATACGCTATCTCTTCATCACCTGCTATGCTTTTTGATGGTGGAGAGGCTCCGTGTTATCTCGACTGCTGTTCCATTTGCATTACGACCATAATTATCTGCATGTATCTGATAAGCATTGTAATCAGCTTTATCTGGGTGACAGGCATGTTTTTTCCCTTGTGATTTAACACGTTAAACAAGAAAAGCGGCTCCTACCCAGCACAGTAGCAGAAACATGAGCTTGGATTGTCGGTTACAGAGACAAAGAAAGACCACACATTTTGAAATTAGTAGCAGTAAAAATAACTACAATCTAACTTCTGCATGTCATAAAGTAATCTGAGTGAGTGCATGTGAGTTTATAAGCAAGTCTGTCTATATTAGAGTGAGAAAGAAAAAAGTGAGAGAATAAGAAGGCCGTGAGGTAAGGACACTAACCGTTTTTGTGTGGACAATAGTCGGCACACAAGCACAGTTTGAAACAAAGTAGAAACACCTGCTGATGTGGTTCTGGTGGTAATCCAATAGAAGATGTAAGTCATGGGGACTTTGAATCAGAAAGAATGGCAAGCTCCCCAGAGCTTCCAGCCTCCTAAATAACCTAACACACATTTTCTTTAGTTGAAACAGCGGATAAGGGCACACATAAATCCAAAGAGCACAGCCCATCAGCAGGCAGGTCATTTGGATGATCCCTTTCATCGTACATGTGTCACCATTGCTAATAAAATGAGAAACTAACTTGCACTTTTAAGCACAAGCATCCATATACATATGCATATTTATTTACATATTCATTTGTGTGAATACATACAATACACATGTGTACATATGTGCACATTATGCACATGCATACGCACTACTTGCAAATCACATACATCAAAAGCACACACACACATGCAGCCAATATCCAAAGCCAGGCATCTGGAAAATATCTAAGCTAGTGAAAGGCCTGTATAAGGGCAGCTACAGTCCAACTGTGTAGGCATGTCAGGGAGACTGGAGAACAGCAGGGAGCCAGAAGGATGAGGTGAGAGGTGTAGCAGGCATAGCGTCATGTTGAAAGAAATCAGTACTACCTGGGGAGAGAGAGATGGTACATTATGTCCTACCACTTAGCTTTCATGCTGTTATTTTTGTAGTATTTATTGCCTCTGGCGCTGAGTTCTTATGGCTGCTGTGTTAACTGAGCTGGTTAATGCTAAACACTAACTTTAATTTAGAGATGATGCTAAATCTTAAATCTTAATTTTTTTATTATTTTTTTAAAGCAAATAAACAGTGACAGAAATTATTTAACAGTTATGAGCAAACTACTACTGGAGCTTCTTAGTTTGAACAAATGTAGAAAATATGGAATGAGCTACAAGCATAGTCCATGTTTAATGTGGTATCATTATCTAAGCTGTGAAATGCATTACAAAGCTACAGGTGTGCAAAGTATATTAGGGAGACTAAACAACATCTCCACAATGGTACAGCATAAAAGAGTTAACACTTCAGGTCTAGACATTCATGGATCAGAATGTATACCATTTAAACAGCTGGTTTGAAAGCAGCACTAGGGAGGTCATACACATCAAGCTTAAGAGACCCACACTGAAAAGTGGTTGGGGATAAAGTCATCACTTTTAAGACGCTTCCAATGCTATCACTATATCATGGCAGTTCCCAATGCCATTCTAAACCTGGAGAGGGGTCGGCACCTAAAGGAATGATGTCACACTCAGAACCCAGCATCTGCTGAGCAGATGTCCTCAAACACATCATCTTAACAGGGATATATAGCAGGACTTCCAGAGTTGAAGGTGTCGCATGGATGAATACAGTCGAGAAATGTAACATAACAGATACATTTGATCCTTGTATGTCTTGTTTGACATATTATTGTAATGCATGAATGACTGAGATGAACCTGTACAGAAATATTCACCGTCAACACTGACAGGATTAGGTTTAACTCAAGCTGGATTATCCATCCTAAAAGGAACTATGCAATGGTAGTATAGATACTTTTTTCTGCTTCCTAGTCAAGCTCAGTACTTATTATTTTCTTTACAGACTGTGTTAGAAATTCATATTCCTTAAATATGACTGCAATCTTTATTACATCCAGTCTATCACTGCAACATATTCCTGAACACAGATAGTAGTCACATCCAACGAAGGTAAAAAGCATTGGCTGTATCTTGTATCAGACCTTCTACTGTAGCAAATGATTGCCCTGAAGTGGGTGTGGGGTGTTGGCGGGGTCTATCTTTGAAATGACTGATGTCTGGGGGATGCAAGGTGTCAAGGGGGACTTTGGTAAATGGCAGCGTGTAGCAAGGTCGCCTCTCCATTTGTCTGGCAGTGGGATGGTGAAGGGTCGCTGCGTAGCGGGGCTATAGCTCTGTGACTGCCTGACAACCTCCTGCGGCCCTGCAAGCAATGGGGGCCCTCCATCTTGTGTCACTGAGGGGATGTCTAAGACTGGCGTGGTGCAGAGCAAAGTGCCCTCCCCTCCCTTTCAGTGCCTCTCTCCACCTGCCGGAAGCATCCATCACAGCGTTCCCCAGTGGGACATGGGTAACGGATCGACTTTCCTCCGGAGCGCTAATCAATCCGACTCTCGCTGCCTCTCCCTGGGAACATTTATGGCCTGCCATAAAGCAGGCCTTTGGGGCATTACGGCACCCAGTAATCCTGCTAAGTGAGCAATATTTCCCATCTCTGGGGCTGCAGTTAGACGGGCTTGGGCCATAAATAGCAGAGTTAATCTGTGGCCATGACTTCTCGGCCAACCCTCAGCAGTCACAACCCCACTGGGGCCTGGTGGGAGCTACCCGCCGGCCAAGGTAAAACAACCTTTGAGATGAAACGATGAGATGGCCTTCTACAGTGAAGGTGTTGGATCGCCCTCTCTCCCCTGTTTCCCTGGCTCTCTGTAGTCTGCCTTGGTAGAAAGAACCACTAAGGGAGAAAGCATCAATCATGGAGGATGCAGGGCCCAGTTGGAACTGATGCACCACTGTAGTTTCCTCTATTAGCCAGCAGGTTCATAAAGTATCTATGAAGAAAACAGTTTGTCACTGTGCACTCTGAATCTAGCCCATTACAGAGCCTGGAGTTCACAAGTAGCTACCAACAACACAATGATTTAAACCAAAGCAGAAAACAGAAAAGCTGGAATGGGCAGGAGTATGCGTTAATGGCACAAGTATGCTGATCAACTAACGTTATTTCTACAACTGTCTTTGAACATGCAGTTATACTAATTTTATGAGAAGTGAAGTGAAAGCCAATGACCAAAAAACCCAACATGCATGTTAAAAATAAGCCACAAAAGGAAACACTAAAGCCAAGAATCCGGCTGTATTCTTTCAGACTTCCTGCCAAGGTCAGTGAGTTCTCCTCAAAGGGGAGCCACTTCCCCATTTTATGCCCGACTGAGTTAAAACGGATATGTCGATGTGCTAGTATTTCTTCAGAACATCTTAAAACAGGCCGTTTTCTCTCAGGGCACCAGTGGGAGTTCTATATAGTAAAACATAGCAGATAGAAGGCAAAGCTAGCCTTAGGTTGAGCGTTGCCAGAGGGCTACAGCAACCACCTCCCCTTCACCAATAACTGCTGCTGCTAGGGTTGATCCCATTTTATATTATTTTATTCCACCCATCATGCATCAAAATGTCTCCCTGAGGTACCTTTGGCTTTGAGCAGAGGCCTCCGTCTCTTTTTTGCTGGAAGGCCAAGTCTCTCCATCACACCAAAGGTGCAGGAGTCAAGGTCTTCAACCCTCGGCCCACAGCAGCCCTGCTCAGCTCAGCCAACCCCCCGGGCTGCCTGCTTGTCAGTCAGGAAAGCTTGCTGACTTTTTTAGTCTTTGGTTCAGGTCAGAAACCCAACATTGTTTTCCCATTCAGAGCTAGGCAGAAACATGACAGGTGTCCATGGAAACAACATTTGTGCAGATGTTTCCAGTTCTTCGAAGATTTCAGAGGATTTTTTTTAAACAAGTAAGGTCAGTTTATACCGTGCTACCATACCTTTTGGATGGAAAAGGGAAGATAGGAGCAAGATTTATTTTTATGAAAATATTTATCTAATTATAAAATTATCAACCTCAAGCAATGCTCTAATACATTAGCCACAAAGATGGATTAATCAATGGCTGATTTAGTGAATGTTGACATATAGTTCAGTAGAGAAGGCAGGAACAAAATACAAAATATGCAGACTAATTCAATACATTAAATATGACAGTGGCTCAAATCAATACATGTAAAAAACAAAGTCAAGGAACCTGAGGCAACTTCACCCTTTTGAGAGGCATAATATGTAAATAAGCATACTTCCCATTTTGTTGATAGGACCTTTATACTTCACTTCAAACAGTGAACATACATTTTGAATACTGGCCAATTAATCAAACCTTCAAAAGAATTTAAGACTGTCTTTCACATTCAAGACCATCTTTCATCACCTATTTTTTCCCAGGAAATCCAACTCCTGCCTTGTCAAACTGTGATCCCGCGGAGTGTGAGGCATAGACATTGAAAGCCTCTGACATGTTCTTTGATTCCTCCATTTGCTGTTCTTCATCTTATCTTCTCATGTCATACTTATAGTAGCAGCTAGCATGCAGCCGTTTGTGGTTAACCTCTGGTGATGAATCTTGTCAAGTGTATTGTTCTTCTCTCTCCGCCCTCCTCTTTGAAGCAGTCTATGGAGGCCTCTTCTCTGTTTGAGACCTGGGCACCATCCAAGAAGGCTCTATGTAGCCCAGCTCCAACCCAGTGAGTTTCTGGGATGGTGATGGGGCTCTGAGTGATACTAGAGTCCCACAAGTCACTGCTGTTGTTGCTGCTGATGGTCCTGGCCAAGCCTGAGTAATGCTCTGGGGCTCCCAAACCATTTCCACTTGGAGCAGGAATGAACCCAAGGTACAATTGGATTCATATGTTCTGGATGGCTGACAAGAATCCCTCTCATCTTCTAGATGTATGGTAGCTCCCCCATCAGGCAGAGGACTCTCTTTCTCTTTGTATCAATGACCAACAAAAGCTCAATAACTGATGTAATCAAAGACCATGGATACAGGAGCTGTACTGTAGCTGGAACAGAAGATTGGACTATTCCCCTGAAGAGATGTTATCACTGTAAGGCTCAGTAGCCATGAACCTGTGATCCACTCCTACCCTGTGAGCAGGGGTTTCAACTCCCTTACAGCTAAAAGAGGAATAAGGAGTATTAACTTTGTACAAGGGACTATGGCACAGAGGGGGAATTGGAAAGGAGGAGCAGGAAGAGGGATCATATTCTTAGCACTGACAGTGCTGCTGTGCTCATAAAACCTTCGCTTTATCTCTCCCAACAATCAGTCTAATTATGTTCATTGGAGGAGTCCAATTAATCCTCCATTGTCAGCTGGTGGCTAAGTGTTTCTCTACCCCTCACACTGCCACACACAGACACAGTAAAATCTGCAATTAACACTACCCAAATTTATTTAGCGCCACTTGCCTCAGCTTCTGACTCCCTCCAATTATGCCTAATCAATTCCACCAGGAGGTGGCGGGGGAGCGGGGCACTGGGGAGGTCACTGTCATTTGTCGACGGAGCTGCGACAAACCCCTCTGCGCCACCCAAAGGCCAGACGTGTCAGTGAGGTTGTCATGTGGCAAGACATGCAAGCGAATGTCGCTGAATAGCAAACTAATGTCCCAGCTGCCCCTGTCCATGGTGCCTCCTCTTGCTCAATTGTTGGTGTTAATTGAAAAACTTGCAATACAGACTAAAGGTGGCAGCACTTGGCTATCAAAGTCCCAACTGCCAGTAGTGTAGTGATGAAACCAGTCCTGTCTAGTCTATGAAATAAGCTGTTCTGAGTGCACAGTGGATACATGTAAAGGCTCTACACAAACAGGAAGTGAGAGAGCATATTGTAGAATTTACAAAAGTATTGAAAAGAGAAATAATATCAATTATGAGTTCTAACAATGAAAATTTTTACATATAAGTCTTTCTTTTGAGAATAAATCAATACATTTGGAAATCATCCAGCATTTGGACAGGAGTTCAACTGTTTTGCAATCTGTTTTCTGCTTGGTTATTTTACTTTTGATTTATATCTTGAATAGGCCTATCCCTGTACTGTAACTTTACTGTAACTGTTACTTCTCTTTTACTAGTTCATCAACTTTGGCAATGATGTATGGTTCAATCATATACTGTTTTTGAAGGTATACCTTATGAACAGCAGCAAAATATACATTTATACCTCTTACATTTCTTTTCATGCCACCTGCTACATGAAAAGTTATCACTGTTTCAAGTAATGAAGGCCAACCAACTGATCTAAATACCTGTCAAAGGAAATTTAGAAATCATGTTCTTCCAGCAAAGTAAATAACCATGAAGCAATAATGCAGAATTACACTGATCTATGACATAAGAGGTTTTCAACTATATTGTCTACCTCCTTTGTGTACAGGGGTGAGCAAAATAAAAACTTGATATTATAACGCAATGATTGACAACATCATGACAAACTAAAACTTAAAAATGACCCAAGTTGAACTGACTTAAATCGAATGTTTATTGCAAAGCGATTGCATTAGGCTGCATCTGACTGTGTGGAGGTGTTCTTCTTCTTGTGCTCACCCCTGTATATCTTGTGTGGTATGGTAAATGTGACATGTGCTTCTCCATGTGTGCAACATGTGGTTTAATATATACAGAAGCTATGTGCTCATGTCTCATCTATATGTATGTATACAGGCATGTGCGCATGCATCGGCATATTTTTGCACTGTGTCCATGTACGTTATTTTATGTGCCCACTCAAGCTAACATTCCCACATTTTGTGTGTGTGTGTGTATGTTCCTAAAGCTTGGAGGCAGGTTGGCCTCCCTCAAGCTAGCATTTTGCCCCAGTGCTGTCAAACCAAAGCTCCACAGTGGGCACAGACACTGGGAAAGCAAGCCCACTGACTGGAATAACCATGTTACAAACCCGCCGTAAAACGCCACTAATATTTAATGCCTTGCTGTCAGGTCTGAAGGGCACAGGCACACAGAGGAACTGTGCAGCCAAGTGTGTGTTCCTCTGCAAGGCTCACTGCATTTGACTGTGAGCAGAAAGAAAATATGAGCGATGTGTGTGTCTGTGTGTTTTTGTGTATGCTTCTAACCGGCAAATAAAAAAAAACAACAATCTTGATTTTCCTGATGCGCAAACCTCACTACCTGAACTTTTTTAGCTCACAGCATTAATATTTTTACTGAGCTGTGTCAGCTTCTGGAGACACACTGCAATGCTTCCTCACCACGGAACAGCCAGTGGCAAGTCCCTTACTAATCCACAGGGTGTATCAGGTGATGGAGGCATCACCGGGCCTGATAACATCGCAATGTCTCTGGGAGGATCAGGTTGAAGAGGCACCTAGTGGGTGAGGCCGGGCTAATGGCAGCAGATATCAGATCATGGCCTGTCACTGTATAAACCCACGGCTTGTGTAATCCTCCGATAATAGACACATTTAGAACCAAGGATGCTGCTGAAACTGTCAACATGCCAAGTTAATGAAAATCAATGTCAGAGGTGATGTGTGTATATGCAGTGTCTGTATTTCTGTGTGTGAGATAGGTATTACCATGTGAACGCGTGTGTTCATCCATATCTGTATAGACATGTGTGTCTGTGTTTGTGAGAACATGAAGGTTTATATGTACAGTATGTGTGTCATATGAAGATTTTTGAGAGCATGTGTGTATGGCTCTAAGAATAGCATTCTCCTCTTGACCTGAGAGCCTGGCTGTGGTAATTCTCCAGTGTAGCGTATTACTTTCACGCCGACAGCAGTTTAAGTACAGAGCCCCCTGCACTGGCACAGTCCAAACAAAGGTACCTTGGGATGCCTTCCACTTAAAACATGCAGTGGGAGAGCATTAACATTTCAAGGTATTATTTCAAACGCGGGGGAAATTGCTGTTGAATATTTCATGTGCGCCAGTACCAGGCGAATGTATCCCTCTGTGGCTGCGGCAGTGGCGGAGGTCGGGGGTTGGCGGTTTTGGGGGGGTGTTGGCGAAGACAAGACCTGTGGGAGCCGACCTGGGCATTCGTAGGCAGACTGGTGTGTACAGTGCTGCTCTACATCAGCGTCAGAGGGGACCCCACTTTGAAGAGCAATTATACTACCACTACCGGCTCATTAATTAAACCGAGAGTGACTAGGCTAATTTATCTTTGTAACCCCGCAGAACGTGCTCAGAGCTTGCTGAACTGCTCAGATATAACCCAATCAGTATTGCAACCATGTACTGCTAATTGGTGATGTTGTTATGTCTACGGCTCAGTGTCACAGCTCGAGTCTGGCCTTTGACTTCAATCACATGTCACGCCTTCCAATTACTCCCTGATGTGAGTGACTGCCTGGTGTCTAAGAAAGTGAGAATGCTTAAATAAAGGCATTTGGTTCAGAAAGAACAAAAAAAAGTATCATTTCAAAATGTATAATCTAGCCTTTGTAAAACTGTCACCTTCATTTTCACACACAAAATGGTAACACTGCTAATAATACTAATACATTGATAACACAAGGCCTTGGCTAAACTGTATTTTCTCAATATCTTAGAGACACTAAATGTTGAACCAGACAATAAATTGTATTATAATTCTCATGCTCCGTATTAAGTGAACTTATGACTTCATACTGAACATACTGGGAGCTTCACACCCACATGTACTGAGTGTTCCGCCCCTTGGGCCATCTCCTCCCTTCAGGGCCGAGGGGACGAACACTGACCCTCTTCGCTCCAAGGGGTCAACCACAAGAACCACACCCCCATCTAGATCCAGCTCTTCAGGGACTGCTAGGGGGTGTGTCAACCCCCAGTCTGCCACTTCAACCCCCCTGCCTCGGGGTGTACATGCGCTATTGTGCAAAAGCAATCATTCTCACCCCCCTCACCTCCCCTCTCTTTGTTTTGCAAATGGCCTCTCCCACATCATTTTACATACACACTCCAACCACTGAGCTCTGGGGACCGTCCAGGAAGTAATTGTGGCTTTTGTGCGTGTGGTCCCCCCCCCTTCTTCCTCAAAGGAGCCGCGCCCCCTTGTCAGCTGTCATCATATAACTGCCTGCAGACCCAGGGGCCTAATGACAGGATCTATAGTACATGAAAACACAATTATAGCCCTTGGTTCAATTGCTACTGTGTGAATGGCCTTTAAAAAGGGGAAAAAAGGACACATGCTTCCCGTTCGAAGGCATATAAGTGTGAACAATATCCCCTAAATCACAATCCATTAAATGAATAGAACCTCATTTGGAGTCTGAACATTTTAAATACACCCTTTTGAGTCACTCTCCTTGCATATGTGTTATGCTAATTGTAGGACGTGCTTAATGTAAGGAGATTTCTGACTGATATGGATACATTTGACCTTGTGTAGCAGCGCTACTTGCTGTTTTAATGAGTTAATATGAGCGCTGGTGATGGCGCTGGCATATACAACCCACACATGAGCCAAGGTGTTCCAACAGCATTTCATTATCTTTGACGATGTTGTTTTCATGGCAATATTTTGAAGCCACATTAAGCATCCATTACAAGACGCTGCAGGAAACATGTTGATGGAACCTGCAAAAGATCCACCGCCTGGGCTCAATATTGCAAACCCCGGCATGCTTTACATTAGGCAGTCAAAATGGCAGAAGAGGAGAAGAGAGGCCTCCCACCATCTTTTTCAAATGGGAACAGTGACCCCCAATGGACGATGTGATGCAATCTGGCAAAGGGTTAACACAGCATCATGCACCACCTCCTCATGTATGTGGTGCAATGACTCTCAAATGCAGCAGGGGTCAGTGTTGTATCACAGCAAGACTGAGCACAGTGAGAGAGAATAGGAGAGCTGTGGCTGCAAAGATCACATCTGTCTCAGTGACACCACTAATCCCATTTAATCCGTCTGAGTTAATGTCCAGCTTTGCTAGTCGCCAACCCCCCCAGGCAAAGGGCTGTGAAAACAGGGGCAGGGGCCTCAGCAGATCCCATTAATGTAGTGACCCTAATGGGCTAAAGTGGCAAAGATGACACTTAGACACTTAAATGTACAAACGCTGCCAAGTAGGCAAGAACTTGATCACAGCCATGCAGGGAGACACATAGTGATCTAAACACACATGCTTAAATACACAGAAACAAATACTGTATGTGTACACTATACAATAGAGGAACACACACAGACACAACACTAGCATCCAAAGAGATGCACTGCACATTGGGACACACATGCGAAAACACATTCTTCAAGCCAAGCAATGATTAAATAGAATCTAATTAAATAGGTGCTAATTGAAGCGCTAATTAACTAAAACAAATTGATACAACTGTCACAAGGAGAGAATGAGGCATTTGTAAACGACAGTGGAGAACAATACGAGTGGAGCGCAGCAGCCTACTGCAGGAACGCATGAGGGTACAGCCTGGCCTCTCGATTGTCTTACCCCCTCTCAGCCCTGTCAAAACACACAGGCCTCCAAACAAAAGACCTCTCACAACTACAGGAGGCTTCTCTTTTCAGTGAAGGCTCAGGACTGCCACCCACTTCTATTCTCCCTAACAAACACCAGATCCTTACCTCCATAAAGCTTCCAGTGTAACACTGCACCGTGCACCAGGCCAGCCCCCGCACACAGTGGTAGCCAGGAAACTTGACCCTCACCGTGCTAAGTTACAGTCCTGCTACTGGGTTTAACCAATATGTGATTTTGAAGGCGGATACCATTATTTTATACTGAGGCTATTAATTTTCTCTGATATTCAATATAACTAAAGTGGTCATTGTAAAGCCAAAGAGGTACAAAACTTCAGTGTGTGCTCCTGATTTTTATTTTTCTTGGCAAGTTTTGAGAATCTTTGAAATAGCAGAGACACTAATATCACATTTAACTCGCACAGCTAAAATTTGTGACCCACCATGTCTATTTAATGCTTGGATGAAACACTGGGACAGATTGTTATTTTCCATTTTAGTAAATGTCCCATTGCAACAGTGATTCAACACAGTTTGTGAAAGCTTTTACATTTGCAGACATCTGCTGTCTGCTTGGTGTTTCCAGTGAAATTGTCTGGTGCACAGAAGCACCAAAGCTGAGTAAACCAGGAAAAGAGCGCCACCCATAGATAGTTTATCAAAAGAATATCCAAGAAACAAAGTGTCATTATGGTATCCACCACACTGTATGAACAAGTCACCTTTGTGAAAACTAGAAATCTAGAAATTATAAACGAACAAAACTCTTTACAAACTTAAAATTAGAGTTGAATTGGTTTGTTAGAATTAAACAAGAAATTTAAAATGCTGTTGCACTGCCATACAAAGACAATCTGTTTTCTTATCAGGAAGAAACCATCATATCAAAGGTGGACAACATTGACAAGTTAGCATCTCATATTTATACTCACTAAAAGGCCCATATTGACTGACTTCTATATATCAGTCTGAAGTGAGATGAAAGGCAGCCTAATCTGAGAATCTGTGCTGAGTGACCTCGTTTCCAACACTTTGTTCTGTTTCCCTGAACTGTGGTGTTCAGTGTGTTAAAAGCTGTTCAGGTTCAAAGCAACAGTGTGTTTCCTGTGACACCTCCAGTGACAAGTAGATTGTTTTTCTGTTAAAAGTGATATTGATACAGGTGTACAAACTGCACATGTACACATTCTCACACACATAATCCTGTCTTCGTCTTACTGTTTGTGATCTTCTTTCTTATTTACATCTTTGTGATGAGTCTAATTGATGAAAGCATCTCACAACAAATCTTACCTCACTTGACTTGCAGCTCGCACTACGAATGCGCTACATTGTAGAGAGCGTTTGCAGGAGGAACATGACCCCAGATACTGAATACTTCCTGGAGCACACATTTCAAAACTGCTCCCTAAATATTACTGTACTGTAAATCATAAAGCACAAGGTGTAATAAAGTGTCTCTCCCTGCTGTCTGCTCTAGTTAAACATCTACCAGGGGCAATATATCCGTTGCTATAGCTACAGATTCTCCAGTAGATGCAAAACTGGAATATGATGTGGCCTGGGAGGTCCCACTTTAATAAATTAAGTTAAAAAAAGGGAAAGTAATCACAACTAGCCAGCCAGCAAAGCACAGAGAAATAATGTCTTGACAAATTTATTATGGCTAACACCTGCCTCCTGAGTCCAAAGCATAATGACTGCGCTGAAAAAAAAATCTGCACCATAATGTAACTGCAAAATTAAACATTGCTCTAAAATAATGCTCTTACTACATTCAACAATATCATATAGCCCACAGTGTATCCAGGAGGAGTTTCTCCTCGCCTCTGTTACCTAGTTCAATCCCAGCATGCAATAGTCCCAGTTCCAACAGAGCATGGCTTTAGATCCCTGCTAATTTAATGTTCCCAGGCCTAATTGTCCCCGGAGTGGTTGCTCTGAAGTAGCCCTGCTGTATCTCAATGACTATGGCTTGTTAAAAGTGATGGGATGTGTGTGTATACATGTATGTGTATGGCCCTACAGTGCAGCAACCCGGCCAAGCACCTTACATGGCCTGACATTAATCACTGTGCACTGTCCCATGCAATATTCACCTGGCTAAGCACAGCGGGCGCAAAGGTCGTCTGGGTTAGGCTGTTCTTTGTCATTCTCTACCCTGTATTTCCAGTTCTATTTATGTCTCTCTCTGTCTTTCTACCTACCTATCTCTCTCTCTCTCTCCTTGTCTAAGGGGTTAGGAGGCTGCATCAGTAGCCTTTGGGAGAGAAAAGGTGCTGGGAGAGCTAAATATTCCTGGAGGATGCAGTTTAACTAACCAATTAAATATTTTTACTTGTGTCTCCATTGAATTCTCTTCAGATTTTTCCTGTGGATCACATTTATCACAGTCACAGTCTAAAATCCTGCCCTGGATTAAAAAAAAAGATCTTTTAGTGTATCAAGTTATCCACCTGTGGAGCTTGTACCTATTTTGACAGGCCGGTCATAACTTTACAGGAATATCTGCCACCTCTGAGTTTGCCAACTCTCCAGATCCAACTATCTGGAGCCAGCTCAGATTGAGACCCAGCTCCAAAGTGTCCCGTGGGACCGGAGCAGCGGTCACAAAATCCTTCCACACCCTCCCCCGCCTCTATTTCAACACCAGTGGGACTGTTCCCTCATCTTTTCCCAGCCTTCCCCTGGCATCCCGGGCAAAGTCAACACACCGCCAGCCCCAGTGGAAACCCGTGGGGACGAGTTTGGCTCCTTACACTAAATCCACTGTGGTCAGGCCGTCTGCTGAGCAAAAATAGATGGCATTTAGGAAAGTTGAAAATGCACACCGAGAAAGGTACACGCACCCACACACTTGTTCATGTAGGAAAATCATCTTAGGGAAGAGGGAATTTAAAATCTACTGACGTTTTTACCAAAAATTTGACATGTGTCAGTAGTTGCCACAAAATTTAATTTGCAGAATCCTTCCTTATTTATTATTTATAGGAAGTCTTCACCTTTAATTGACTCTAACTTCATCATGATCAATGCCAACGACTCAAATTCTTCATTCATTGGTTTTAATTGAAATTCCCTTACAACTAGATTACCGAAACAGCTGTTTGCATTTTTTGCAAGTGCTTAAAAATTTCCGCAAGTGTCTTGTCTTACAACACATTTCATCTAAAAAGCCTTCTTTGTACGCCAGAAATCAATTAATAGAGAAGTGTTGTTATTCGAACATTTATTATGATGATTGCATTACATCTACACTGAACATTCTCCGTCTGATCTCTGCTCTAATTACATGTAGCTGGCTTACTATTCTCTACTGGGAAAATGTGAGTTTCATATTTATGTCTGCTCCTACAGTATATGAAGTGCTGGAGGCTCATCAATTCTTGTAATTCCTTGGTCAGCTATTGAAGTTAATGAAGTCATAAATTACTCAGGTCCTCTTTTAAACATTCATAATTTGTAGTTTTATATTTGAAAAGAGTCCTTCCAAAATGAGATGTCTTTCTCTTGAAAAGTGGCCTTGTACACTGGAATTTCTCTAACCACATTAGAGAAACAACCTTTTGGTGAATATGGCCTGCACACATTCAAATCTGTGGGACAGATGGGAAATGGTTATGCAGGGAAAGTATTCTCGCCCTTTCATCAGCCGCTGGTATTGAAGTGTCATGTAGCAAGGCATTAAAGTGGTTTAGAAGAGATGTGTAACTGTGTGCTGGAAAAAAAAGTTGCATATTTTTCTAGGGAAATACTGTATATACATTATATTACCATGAAAGCCTACACTAGCTATAACCCTGGCCCCTTCTTATACAGTCCTGTTTGTTTGTGTGTCACAGTGCTTAGC
Organism: Thunnus albacares; assembly: GCF_914725855.1. Lineage (NCBI taxonomy): Eukaryota > Metazoa > Chordata > Actinopteri > Scombriformes > Scombridae > Thunnus > Thunnus albacares. The sequence continues at coordinate 9,969,296 of NC_058107.1, forward strand.
ATTATTTACAGCTCATCAAACACAAGATTTTCATTCTAAGCAATAACCCTATTTTGAAGGAAAAATATGTACTTTGCTCAAAATACAAATGATCATATTACTTCCAATATATGAAATTTGTAGCCAAGGCAACTAAAATCTCCAGGGTATTTGTCATGTCAGCAATCAATTTAATAGAGTGGGTATCAGATTTTTTTCTCATAATTGGATACCACATTTTTTGAATGAAAGTCGTCATATTGTCATTTATCTCTGCTGCACAGGCACGTGTGTGTTCATCTACTAACTTTGTCTTTGATGTGGTTAGGACAATTATCTGCCGTGTGATCATGCATACATGTTCATGTTACAGGCAGCTAACTAATTGATCTGTCAAGGTCTATTACAAGTCACGCTCCTCCACTCATCTCTTTCTTTCTGTACGACACACTCGTGCGCACACTCTCGCATGCGATGTGCCTGCAGACACCTCTGCTGCATACCTCATTATCCTCTCATCTAATAATGCTCTTTGTTAAATTGCAGTGTTAATCTGAGTAACAGGAGTAAAGGCCTTTTCTATCACGTTACCACTTACAAGCTTTTCAACCCCATAATTACATCAAGGATTTCGCATTTTAGGCTGATCTCATCACAAGTGCAATACGAGATACTGTTTCAGTTCCTCGATCAACCGCAACACTACAAGCAGACTATAGTGAAGTGAGAAAAAGGTGTTAAGCCTCAGGAGGATGAGTAGAACAAATATGGCTTTGTGAGGTGGAGGGAAAAAGTAATGTACAAAAAACATTTTAGTTCAATGAAATATCTTGTGTCCTGAAGCTTAAATAAGCTTCATTTGGAAATACTGATGTTAAATTGTTGCTATATATGCAACACATCTGCTGTTTTAAAGGTTTTCTGCCCAAACAATAAGAATTTGGTATTTTTAGACTTAAAATAAGCCAACAATACTAAACTGGAGCTCAGTGACTGAGCCAGAATGACTCAGGTGGAAAGGATTCACCTTGACCTCTAGTTTAAATGGGCTGGAAGCAGGTTTAGCCAGAAGAGATAGTGTCTGCTGGGTGTCTCCTGAGCCAAGCTGCAACCACTCAGGGTCGCTGCTCCCCAGATAACAACCAGCCTATTGTTATCAGTCATCCTGATCGTCCGCCCCACTGCCGATGGGCAACGGTGCTCTCGCGTCTATCGCAGCTCTCAGGCTGCCCCTGAACTATGCTCCAGCGCACCATTAATGCCCCAGCTAATCTGATCTGTCTCCGGCTGGCTTACTGCTTATAAACACACCTAGATATGAAGCCGGGGAAGTAATCCTGAAGCAGTTACAGTATGACAGGGCATGCAGGATGCTGACATCATGTCCGCAGGCGGGCCTGATAGAGAGGGGTTTGCCCGAGGGAGGGTTGGAATAATAGAGTGAAGTGTCCAGAGATGTTTTCCTATATGACATTGTTACAGTAGTGGGGTGTGTGTGCAGCACAGAGTAGAGCACAGCACTAATGGATAAGGATGGTGATGTAATGTGTATGTGTGGCTATCAGCATGTTGCTTGAGCGAGTCAGCATTATGTGTTATTCATGACTCCTATTTGAAACATACTGAAGGTCAAAGCCATGTTGCTGGGTATCCTGCAAGCTGTTTTTCTGATATGTTACAGCAGAGAATGACAAGATAACAGTACACGTTATTTTATGGGTATTAGCCTTTTTAGAAATAGTAAATGATCTAGCAATGACCTGATTATTATATGGATTATTATTATATATGGTGATATTTACCTAATTTTCCTGTATATTTTACTATTTTTCTATCACAGATGTGGGAGTCTTGTGTTGGTTTGATGCCGGCTGTGTAAAGGAGCTAACTTACTGTGTCTTGGTACACACCGTGAACTTAAAAGTTTCAGCAGACACGGAGGAGGAGAGCTAATAATGACTGAATATTCATTTCAGGGTGAACTATTTCTTTAAGGAATGACTAACCCATTTAAAAGACTTTCATTATTGTGATTCTGAGTGATGAGTTTTTGAGTTTCTAATGCTTGATCTATGCTGCTGAAGATAAAAATCACAGTGATTTTGTATCATTGTTGGCACATGCAAATAACTGGTACGAACTGTTGGCTCCAATTCAAACAATATCAATACTGATCCTCAAAAATCTCTCCAACCTGCGTGTATGACTGCTGGAGAAATGGCTCCTGACAGCAGTGTGACACACAGAAAAACAGGAAAATAGTCCCTACACACAGTGTCTCACTCACACACAAATGCACAGCTATTCCTCATGTCCTGATGAGTCTTCGAATTGGATCAAGTGCCCCCCTGTGACAAACTCTGCTCTGACACTGCGGCTCCTGTCCTCTGGCGAGCTTCTGGCACCCCAGGGTACCTTGAGGAGACCAACACATCACCTCGCCTGTGGATCATAGTGTGTGACATACACTAGGGACACCTCCTCTGACTGGAGAGACAGCAAAACAGAAAGAAATATGGATGGGGAAAACTACGCTGGACAGTGAGAGAGCAGGGCAGCCTGAAGGACAAAGCTCCAAGTGCACTCATGCTGATCATTGCAGTAGACAGCCTAAAGCATTCCCCTACAGAGGGTTCTGTCCACAAAAACAATATAATGTCATAATGTCAAAATAATTGTTTATTGCACTTCATCTGACCCCCTGACACACCAACACTCAGAGTTTTCAAAAGCTGTCAATAAGCTTCTGACAGCTACAGTATTTAAAATCAGACTCTGGGAGAAATCACAGCTATACATCAACACCTGCTTTAAAGCCAAGATGGCTGCTCTGTGCTGCCTTTTTCCCACTGTTACTACAAAAGTTTCTATTTATGTATGTACATCCATCTGCGTGGGCCTGTGTTTATTACATGAAAGGATCTACGGTACGGTATGCCCTCATTAAGATTAAAAGTAAGGGTAAAATTTCTTTATTGTCATTTCTCAGCACTCACATACATTGAAAGGAAATTTGTCCTTTGCATTTGACCCATCCTACACACTAGGAGCCGTGGGCAGCGCCAGGGGACCGACTGCAGTTCTTTTTGCCAGTGCCGGTGGTCAGGGGGAGAACATGCGAGCCACGGTGATGCAAGTAAGACTTAATATGTTCATGGTATTGTTGAGCCAGCAAAGAGAATGTGAACTGTGAATACTAAACAACCACATGAGGGTGTCCGTTGGCACTGTTGCCAAGGACGTTTTTCTGTGGCAGATAAAAGCCACAAAGGGCTCCTCATCAAACCCCAGTCCATCTGGAAGCAGCCGTGATTTATATGCATACTTTATTCAATCTATCCGAGACACTTCGAGTGAATGATAACATCACAGGGGATGAGGGCAAAGCAACAGTAGATATCTCTATCCTCCTTCTCTCCTTAGGTCTTATTCTTTTTCTCTAAGCATTTACAGTGTATGTTCACTACAGTCTCAGGGTTGAAATGAAGTTTTGTAATAAGCCTTTATTGATGTTGTAATCAATGTGAGCTGCTCTGAATAACAACAGGTCCTTGAAATGTACAGGATGAACGGACAGATACTCATCAACACATCAAAAGAGAGCGTGAGTAAGCAGGCACTCTGCCCAGGGAGAGCTGGAATCTATCAGCACGTCCATCCCAGTAACACAATCAGCCCAGTCAATAATGTCTTATAATTTAAACAATCAAACTGCACATTGACTCCAACAAAGGGTTCATATAAGGCAGGTTTGGCCACAGGTCCTTCCAGACCCTCAGCAGATTCAGGCTTTTTTCCAAAGTTGCAGTCGGGCTCAGGTAGTCATGTTGTAATGTGTCCTGACTTGCCACACACGCACAAATTCCTATTTGGCAACAGTGTGTAAATAACAACTGATGCTTAAACAGCATTTATAGGAGTCTTTTACATAGCTTGTGAGAGATGGATTATTGAAGGTGGGTGTGGCACAGAAAGCAGTGGGGGTTGGCAGGTGTGGTGTTAAGAGACCTCTAACACACATCGCACTTAAGCACAGAGGATCCGTTCAGCTTTCTAAATGCTTACTAGAAAGGTGCAGATCAACCGCCTCATATTTCATGGTGTTATCTATAATTTATTAGTTATGCAACACGATCATCTCATGAGTCTCATTCATCTGCTCTGTGATTAGAACATGAATTGGATGTTGTTGTTTCACACAGCATAATAGTTAGTTCTCAAAACAATAATAATGTAGTTGGGAATTGGGAGTTGAAGTCATGTGTTAAAGGCGGGTTTTAGATCTTTATACGCAGAGAGAGAACTACAACCAGGGCATGTTGAAAGATGTTTTAGCTGTATGTTCTCAGACAGTAAGACAGTCAAACAAAGAAGGGATTGGAAAGTTTAGAAGTTACTGTAAGAAGGAGCAACGGGGAACCACCAGGGCATAGACAGCCAGCAGTACTTTATAAATCTGTCCAGCTGGGAAGGGAGGCGTCTCCAGTTATCCACAGATAACAGGACTGAGGTGTTTTTCAGGGGACTTTAACAATGCATGAGGTCAATGTGTCTTAACCAGCCCAGTGAGCCAAAGCCAAAATCTCCCCTTAAGCTGCTGCAAGGTGCTGAAGAGACATTCATTACAATGGTTCAGTGACACAGAAAGCCTCTGACTGAAAACAATGTGGCTGCTGTTGTACTGAGGGAACATAAACTCTGCAGTTTTGTGAGGTTGACGGTATATCAGATCATTTTTGCGCTGAGTTGACTGCTTCAGTGTGAACTGGACTGAAGTCAGATTTCTCACCTTGGTAACTTCCTCTGTGCATTTACAAAAATATCTGCCCATCAGTGACAAAATGGGCATTTTGTTTTGCATCCCTCAAATATACATTTGGCACATTAGTGGTTTGGGCGACAGCAGTAAAATACACTACAATCTGAATTTAAGTGCAGTTTGTTGATGTACCCCTACAGTCCTTTATCTGTATAAACAAACAGAAAACCACTTCAGTAGTCATGAAGGAAAACAAGAATGAGATGGCAGGGTAAACCCACCGGAAGGCATCGTACCAGCAATTTGTTTATGGAACACGCACACTTTTGATAGTATCAGGGCTCATCAGTGTACTAGTCACATGTGTTGCTCTTTATTAAGGTTTACAATGAGTGACTCCTTCTACAATACTCCCCTGAGCTGCAGCTCTAATGTGTCTGTTTCCCTCTTTTGTATCAGCTAGCAAAACGCACAAAACATTGTGAAGAAGAACAAAAGTCCCATATTACTCATTCAGTACAGCGTGTGGATACTATCTATTACCAAGTTCAATATAAGCTACTGTTGTGTGTCTCACCTCTGTATTAGCTGGTTGTGTTTTACTGTAGTAACCCTGCTGAGCCAAAGATTTAGCTGAACTCCAATCAAACTTGCATAAAAATGTGCGATTGGACAACAAGCAAACAAATTTCAACCAGTACTAGCAATCTACATGTATTGCTAGACTTACTGTATGTAAAAAGCAATAGGAAATGTAGATGTAAAACAAAATCAGCACAGAAGCATGTTAAATATCACTGTTAATGCAAAACCAAAAGTGAAACAGGGGATATCAAAGTAGAGAAATGAAAAAACTAAAAAAACTAAACAAAACTTGATTCGGACCACAAAACTGAGTAATTACGAAATAACTTGAGAGCCACAACTACTGGCACCAGATCAAGTATAGGAAGCCGAAAGTAAAAGATTGGAAGTTACTGTAGTGCTCGACGTCACTACCAACCACAATGTGACAAATGTAATAACTAACAGATTAGCAAAAGTCCCTTATGATAAAACCTCCGAACAATCACATGGTGCATTTGTGGCAATGACTTGGACTTCCCCTCCAAGGACAATAGGAGCTGTGTCATAAGTTTCTACTTCAAAAAAATGGAAAAAAAAAAAAAAAGTGAAAAACCAAGTAAATGTTTAAAAAACAATACACCATTTTCAAAATGACAGGGGCAATATAAAGTCAATAGAAACAGCTCCAAACAGGCTATCTCTCTACTCAGCCTTCAGCAGATGCTCACAAAAGAAGTGAGAACTTGAAGAAAATGATTTTCTCCGATGTCGAACACTGATATAGTTTGATGGTGCACTGATAGAAGGGACTGAAATCTCTCAAGGGAAGAGAAGTTATCTCTTAACAACCTCAGCACTGTAGTACAAAGTCCTTGCTGACACCAGTAGACGTAGACCTGATGTGGGTGTAAGGGCTCTGTTCACACCATTCACCCTTTTCAATGAGATTCCCAGTTGATTTTCTCTGTTTCAAAATGAATGTGGAACAGCAGCCAGATGACTGAAAAGTATACATTTCGAAAAACGACTGTCCTGCCGCTTATTTAAAGAAGAGTTGCAAAAATAATAGTCTTAACCAATCACAACAAAGATTCAGATGCTTCTGAAGCAGCTGATTGGCTCCTCTGCCTTCATGGCAAAGGTCTAGACTCACAATACTCACAAAGACCTAATACACACAAAACAACAATCCATGCAACCTACATGTAACCTTCATAACATATGCTGAACTACTGTTCAACGAGATTTCCTGACTTGAAATTAAAAAGGCCACTGAGGCAGAGACTGACCATTTTGTTCTTCTTGGAGTAAGTCTTCTTCAGCAGCCTCTCATTCATCCTCTCCTGTTCCCGCTGGGCGTGATGAAGGAAGCCGTTCTCCAGGGCATCCACAACGGGCTGGACGTTCTCCTCTTCCTCCTCCACCTCCTCTTCTTCCTTCTTCTGCCGCTTCGCCACCTTTTTCTCCTTCCACCGCTCATTCTTCTCCTGCGTCTTCACAACTCCCGTCTTCCTCTGCAGGGAGACAAAGAGAATACATTAGAAACTAGATGCAAACAGATGACACAGTGTGTGTGAGAGAAGGATATACATGGGTAGACACATCTAGATGATATGTTCAGTGGATAAATCTGACACTGCTGTTGTAGTCTGTGATGATCTTGTTATTAAAAGTCAATAATAAAAGAAACTAAATGATTCAAAATGACTAAGTCAGTGTTAGTGGGTACAATATAACCTGTTGCACACAGTCTTACTTTTGTCATTTAAAAAAACAACAACTATTTTTCCATATTTTCTATAGAAATGCATTCATACCCAGAGACAGATATTAATCATTACCACACTGACAGGAGAGATTTACTGCCCTTTCGCGTCTCAAGGATTTCCTTAAAAGCCTTGAAACAATAGTACACCAGGTGATGACATGTCTATGAAAAACGACACTTCATGTAGCCTTTGTACAGAACAAAGCAGATAGATATCTAGCATAGACAGAGTGGCAGGAGATGAATGTATAAAAAAGCTGAGGGTGTGTCACAGTTGGCAAACAGTCAAGCACGCAGCCTCTTTCACTGCTGGCTTATACAAAGCAAGCAAGCACTCGAGTAGAGAGCGGCGATGCTCACTCTCTCTCTGAAGTCATCTTTAATCCTGTCAACAGCAGAACAATGCCTTACTGGAGCCCATAATCACTTTATGGCTCAGATATAATGAGCTTATGATATGAAGTGCTGCTTTAACACACACACACACAGGAGAAAATACAGTCGCTCTTCACTTACACTATGACCGAGCAATTTCCCCCCTTTAACGAATCATTCCTTTCACGCTTCGGTTACGGCCTGTATGGAACTGGTGTATGTTTATTGGAATCAAACACTATTAGTAACTGCCTGGTATCTTAGTCTGAGGTTTTCCTTCATCCACTCCTCCATCTCACCCCTTGACCAGAATTGCACAGGGAGATGAAAATGGCACCATCCTGTAAACAGACTACTGTTGCTAGTGATGAGTTTTGTAACTTCAACTCAGCTGCTGTGATATACTAAACTGGGGTTCAGTGTAGTAAACAAGAAACAAATACTTCATTAAGTAATGCACTGACAGAGCACGTTAGCATACTCTGGTTCCTATCATTCACAGTGCTATGACACACCATGTGGTGTTATGCAGTGTTCATTTCATGTGGGAGTTACCATAATTACCAGTTGTACAAGTCTACTTCAAAGTTGTAATTCCAAGTAAAAAACTTCATTCAACTTGGCACTAAATAAAACAAAATTGTTTCAAAAAAGCAAACTGACACTGGTGTGTAATGTTAGCTGAAGTCTTCTGTTTTTTCACTGATGTTTAATTACCTCTCTGCTGTCCCGACTTCTCACTGAAAAGTCACTGCCCATGTTTTGCCATATGCTATAAACATTTTCAGACTGCACTCAAACACGTCCAACTCACTCTGAATGTACTTACTGCAAGTTGCTTTGGACAAGAGTGTCTGCCAAATGAATGTAATGTAATGTAATGTAATGGGTTTGGCTATATGGACCAATTTTTAATTCTGAAAGGAACTCTACTATCCCATCGCTCATTAAACAGATGGCATTATTCATTCAGTATTGAAAGAACACTTGTGTTTTGTTAGCAAACCATTTGTTAGCTATTTATACAGTATTAGGCCCTCTACACATGATCAGCAGCAGAATCATTTTGCAACAGCATGAGTCATTTATTTTCGATGGAGAGATTAACACCGACGCTGAACCTTGCAACGCCAAACCACTCTAATTATGTATTTTAATTTGTCATGTGCTTGTAATTTCTGTTTTATTTTATCTGTTTTTTTTCAATAAACCTTACCTCCAGCTATGAGAAATATATTATTCATGGTTGCTGCCCAGTTAGCCTACACTGCAGTTCAGTGTACCTGCAGAGCAGACAGCCCACACTTAACTCCTCTACAACAGCCTACATGTCAAAATTCAGGTTTTACCTGTAAGACTCACATTGAAGTGTCTTTGATCATCATCTGTGATGTAAAAACATCTCCACATTTCCACAAAGCCAAAGAAACAAAGAGTGTGCATCCTGGGCATACGTTAGTTCAGTAAATCGGAGTGCACCGAGGAGTGCCTCTCCTGCTTGCCTCCTCCTGATAGCGCTGTCAGCTGAAGAGTTGGGAAGGAAGCGATGCCAGAATGTGGTTCAAGAGTAGTTTAGCCAACTTTGTTTAGCAGCATTGCAGCTAATAGAAATGAGTTGTGCTACATTGAATCGTTCTAGCCTGTGTCTCTCTGCCCTGTCTATTTCCATTCTCTATCTCCATTACAGTTTGTTTGTTTTGATTACGAGACAAGACTAGGTTTGTAAAAGTATATCGTGAACTTTCTACACCGTCACTCAGAGACTAACGTTAGCAGAGCAGAGCAGTGAACTCCAGCATTAACAAAGGAGCCCAGCTGACCAACACACAATGCAGCATTAAATAACTTAGACGCACCTGCCAGAGCAAATAAAACATGAGCTCACAGATTCATCTGGTTCCCAGGCTAGGAGGTTAGCAGATGGCTAGCGCATTAGCCTCATGACTGCTAATAACATCACCTCCGTGACAAAAGGTGTTCATGTTTGGCGTTGCAAAAAAACTGACATATGGAAAAAAGGCAGGCAAACACAATGCCCATAAATATTGTATGTTTCCATGGAAAAAAGCAATTCAAGTCCAGGCAAAATTAAATTTAAATTTAATTGGAGAGGGCAAAGATCCTAAAAACATCTACAAAAAACAGCTTCATTATGATCCTCTAGTCCAGGAGTATTTGCATAAATTATTTTGTGCTTCGCTGTTTCTTTTCTTACTTGCTGGTACAATTCCCAGCTTCCCAGGAGAGGCTCTTTGGAAACACATGAAGTGTTACTAGTAATGAGATTTTCTTCTCTTATTATTATTAAATACCTTAATAATATTTAAGACTGTGTATGACTCATTGACTAGCAAAAGACTGATTTCTTCAATGTTAAAAGAAGACAATCACTTCATTGCTGTGCCAAAGTACACCTAACACAGCAGACTTTAAGAGAATACTCCAAAACTAGACCTGCCACACACAAGCCTAATTTTAAATCAGAGAAAATAGTGCAGAATTTAACATCAAACCTCTAAAAGTTTCATTTGAGACAAATTATGTTTTAAGTTGTGAATATACAATAATGAATGTATCAGACTATTCTTAGTTCAGAGAAACTGTATGACAAACCTTCAAGACCACTATTGTTTTCTGTGATATATTTTAACACCATGACAAATGTTGGCTCAGTTAACCCAGCTCTAAGCGTGACACCACTTTAACAGAAGGATTTAATGTCATTGCAATGACATCACACAGCAGCTCAAGGCAGCACTTCTCACCCCACAAGGCATCGCATTAATTTCTCATGAAAGACTAGACAGTATTAGCAGGCCACTTGTCATGCAATTCATTACCTGGAGAGCCATCTTTAAAGAGCTGTTACCAGGAAAAGAGCTACAGACTGACGACAGAGGATGCTGAGAACACGACCAGGTGTTTCCCCCCTTTTTAGGCAGAGCTGAACCTCCAGTACAATAGAAACATGCCTCTGTGAACAAACCTGCTGTGAGTGCTGGGATCAATTAAGCATCAACTTGCAGAAATGTGGAGTCTTATTAGCATTCTGGCAGGTGTCCTGCTGGTTATCGTCTGTTTTGCTCAGCCAAGGTAGAAAACACACAGAGTGATACACAAGGACTATAATAATTATTTGGGAGTTTGACACATTTAGCATGAATTGTATTTAATATCTGAAATGAGGATTGGCATCATCTCTGTGTGTCCGGTAGACAGAGTGCAAGCTTATGCCTTTTGCATACAGCAGTCATAAGAGAGTCACACAATCTAAAGTTAAGATAAAAAAAAGGTGTTTTCTTGTGTGGCCTGTAGATTGATTTTTTTTAAATCTCTTAATCTTGATCTGTCATTTCCATGACTTTATGCTTTGACAACCACATATAATTTACTAACTAATGCTCACTGGGTTATGTTTTTGTTGAATCATTTGTACATTTCCAATCATAATCTGGATTTTAGCAATCTTGGCAATCCTAAAAAAGGTTTTAAGCTCTATCCTTTCAACTAAATGACCATCAGACTTTGAGTTGCTACAAGTTCTCATTACTCCACTTGTAAGATTATGCCACTTGCCTCTGATTAGCTAAAATACTAGAAGCTGAAGCCTTGACATGCACACCGCACTCATCTATCAACTTAACACTTGCGCCAACCCTCTAATCACAATTTGAGTAAAGTCACCAGTAGGCTGTTGTTACCCTTTAAATCAGTGGTGTGCACAGACGCTGACAGAGTCAAATGGAAAATTCTCTAAAAGTGAAACTTATACTGACTCATTAGCTTTGCTGGCTAAAATATGATATAACTGCTGGGATTTCAAAAAGTTAATTCACTTTTTCATATCTTTGCCATTTCATTGGATTCTAAAACTTTGTCCAACACAGCAGAAATATGGTTAAAACATTTCTGGAAGGGCACATCTAGGTCATACAAAATCCAGTAAAGGAAGTACAACAGGACAACATCTATTTAAATCATGCAACCACCCCTTCGTGTCACCACCCTCTCCCTGACACTCATGCTGTGTCCTTGTTTCACCCTACATGTAAACTGCCTAATACAGCACAAATGATAGGACATGTCACAAAATTGACACAGGGGCAAATGATTGAAATTCTGCTTCTCAGAACTCCAGGGTGGCACCACCAGAGATACAGTACACTGAGACTTTTAGATAAGCTCTTGAAATTATCAAGAGCAAACAAACAGTGACTTGACCTGAGCTAACAATATGTAGCGCTCCTCCTTGTGTGCCACACATTACTCATTCGAGCTCCATTCAACAACAGCATGAACACCCTATCCATTAACACAGTGTTGTGCTGTTTCAACTTGAAATATGAATGCGTGTTTGAGCAGTGGCGCTGACGTAACGTTACCTCTAAAAAGCTCTGATATGGGTCAGCTTCAGCTTTGTCAAATACCTTTCACTCATTTCTTGAGTTTGAGTGAATCAAAGCGTTCACTGAATGACTGCACATCCTCAGATGTTTGTAAGTAAGCAATAGTTACACTATTGATAAGCTAGTGATTTCATTTCATGTGAAGCTGCCATGAGCAAAAATCTCCCCGCTGTCCTTCTGTGACCCCATGTATAAACCTCAAGACAAGCCACTGTTATTTATAATATCGGAACTTGAGCACCACAGACCAACTGGGCTTTGTTTAGAACATTTGCACTTGGTTTCAAGTCTGTTGTGCTCTATTAGTATTAAAGAGATTTGATCGTCTATCTGTGTTATTTCCATTTAATTTTCCAAATAATTGCAGAGTAAATGCTTTGCTCCCAGTAAAGATGCCACATTTGCATTCAGTCTAAAAAGTAGGTCTTTGACATGAAGAAGGTATGATTTTCATTTATATATTCTGATGTTATCTCTAACCCCTCAGTGCCAGTGAAACCTGCATAGTCACAAAACATTTTTCCAGGTGCTAATTTTAGTTTTTTGGTCCAATATAAAGAGGATTGATATTCAGTTCTACAGTCTTTAATTAGACAAAGTGATCTGAGTGGTGAATCTCCTCATTGTACTTTGTTCAGCTCGGGGCGGAAATATGACAGTGACCAAAAAGTGGAGAAGTGTGTTAGGATATGATGAGCCGGAGGGAACAGACGAAAGCGGAGAGGGAAAGAGAAGAGGATAAGGAGGATGGACAGAGAAACAGAAACAGGGATAGTGCAAGTGGGGGGGGGGGGGGGTCTCAGCCTGGAACAGGAGAGACCGCTCGACTGGTTTGACCCGACCATGTTACCCTGGCAACAGTACGGGAGAGCTTTGTTGCTGTTCCAGGCTGCATGGGGACTGGAGCATGTGTGAGAGAGAAAGAGTATGAGTGCGCATGTGTGTGTGTGTGTGTGTGTGTGTGTGTGGGTATGAGTGCATAAAATCCAACACAGGTTTCCATGCCGGCAACAATAAAGTGCACGGCTTTACGTGGTTATGCTGGGGCCTTGAGGTTCACAGTAGAAGCACATTCAGCTCCCAAAGGAAGGTTTATGCATTCTGCACAGAGGAATGTCAGCAACCCTGAAATTGCTTGCAAAGGGTAAGGGGGTCTTCATGAGGCATGCATAAACCAGGAGGCAAAGGCAAAGTCTCACAAATGGAGCCTGAAGTGAAGAAAAATAGACAGAGTGTGTAAAGAGAGAGGGAGATAAAGTGAGATGGTGGTGTCTAATGCACATCATCACGCTTTCTCCACTGCAGTCTCCTCTTTCCAAGGCCAGTAATTATTTAGAAGACACAAAGAGCTCTGCGGGGTACACCTCCCTCGACATTAAGCAAAGCCACAAAGAGAATACTCAGCCCTCTTTAAACTTTGCCACTGTAGAATCATCAACACTAGAGATGGAGCAAAATGGCAGTTAATTACTTAAAATCTGCATTGTGAGTTTTATTAAAGGTGCCATCAAGTGCTATCAGAGCAAAGCCTGGGTATCGAAGAAAAACGTGACAGATCTGTTGTGCCATACAGTTACAGAAAACAGTTAGATTTGGGATTATTGATAGAAGAGGTAAAAATCTGTACACTTTTTATATTGCATATTTTTGTGAGCAGTGAGGGTGAAACATAAACATGCACGGGAGGTCGTTCAAAGACATTCCCAAAGCTGTTTCTTTCATATTTGTATTACAATTCCTTTTTTTTTTTCTCCAGAGTTGAATCAAACAATCAGCTCGCTCAGTGCACAGGTTTGCATGACCCACTGCTGAGATTTGGGAGGTTTATGCATCGGTTCCTCTGTGCCCCTCTAACATCCTTCCCAGACCTTTAACATGGATCTTCTGTGACATATAATTCCACCTTTAGACAATGAAATGAAAATATACACACAGACACTTGAAGTTCCTGTTTCAGTTCCTCTTTACATCCTGGAACTATTTGGTTAAAACCACCAAAATGAGTGCAGACAAATTAGAGGAATTAGATAGTGTGCCAGGACAGTGTGACAAGGCTCCAAACAGAAGCCCTCAGCTTGCTCCATTTGTAAAGACCTAATGCAGGCGTCCACAGACTGCAGGAGTGAGCAGCTGATGTTCTTTATTCTCTACTAATGCTTCAAATTCAATACAATGTGCATTAAAGACATTACATGGTGTACCTTAGAAGATATTTCAAAGGGGTCTTAAAATTGCTACAGTACGTCTTTGATTCACATTTTTTGTATTTATTTACATTATATGTATTATAATTTAATTTGCCATGAGATATTAATCATTTTAGGAAGTTTTCATTACTATCCAAGCATTGGTGCAACTACTGCATATCTATCAAATTTTTACTGTACGGAGACCAAATCTAACATCAAGAGCTAATTCCCAGGAAGCCTTTACCTTCTGTTAACTGAAAAAGTGGTGAAAAGTATTCTCTGGTAACCCTGAGGTGAACAGTAAGTTTCAAATAGGAAGCTCGTCTCTATCATCTTTCTATGTGGCGTGAATGCAGCAGAGCAGAGTCATTTGTTGCACCTTTTCAGCAGTGTTTAGCTCCTTTTAAACCGGCTGAGGTGTGGTTCGGTAGATTTATTGCTCAGTTGTCGGACTGATTCTGTACGCATTACGGCGGCTCTTGGCATGTCAGATAAATCACTCTGACTTGTCATGATTTAGACTGGATTGATTTAATCATGCAGCGCTTGCTGGCTTTTATAGTCCTGCGCATGTGAAGCTACACACAGAGACAGCAAAGCATACACCTTCCATCTAATGCTGCTGTCAGCTACATCAAACACACCTTTGATTAACTTAGAGCATACACTCATTTACCCAGCCTCCCTGTTTCTCTCAAAGCATATAATCAGAGGGTTATTGCCTTGAAGAGAGAAGAGAGAGAGCACATTGTGTGCCAAGAAGCTTATCAGGCTGCGAACAAGGGAAAGCACACATTTCTACAGTGATCAATGTTGCATAATTGGCTAGCACACGGATTAAATGAACCACATCCTTTTCACCTTTTGTTAATCGATGTGGTGTATTTTTCCTGTTCATTTGACTTCACGGTTAAAGGCCTAATCTTTTGTGAGTGTAAGCTAGTTTTTTGGCGGTGTTGCTGTACAAAGTGTGTTATGGGAGAGCAGGGAAATGAACAGGAGATGTGAGGTGTTAATCCCTGGCAGGTCAGTTTGCTGCTACACTCATCCAGCTAAAAGGGGCCAACCTGCGAGTAGGCCTCCTCCCACTTTGTCTCACTTGCTTCTCTTTTTGCTTCACACCCTGTTGTTTGCTCTGTCGCTGCGCTAGCTCTCTCTGTTTTGCAGCAGTGCACGTAATGCTGACTTTGAATCATGTGGGAATAAATGTTAGGATGATTTGTGGGTAAAATAGTCAACTTGAAAGTGATGACACTTGTGTGAAGCCTGAGTGTGGATGTTTTCTGTAAACTGTGATTTAGCGTAATAATCATTCTCATATTTAATAAGCTGAACACACACATGCTTATTGAGATTTAATTTAGTATTTCACTCCAAACACTGCAGTCAACAAAAGACCATCCACCTGATGCTATTAAAGAGAAAAAACGACTTTTTATTTAATTTTAGCCCACACCAGTGTTTCCCCTATAATTATACATGCGGGGGCTCTCATTGGCCTTCAAGGCCCAAAAAAACATTTCTTTAATGCCAAAAATAACGCCAAATATCCATTCATTCGGAAATCAATAGCGTTTGGGGGCCTCTCTGTGCAGCGCTTTTCCGAAACATGAGTCACCCTCTGTGTTGTTGCCTGGGAAACTCTTGGTACTGTAGCTCCTTTTAAGGAATAGGGCAGTGCATAATGTGTGTGCGTAGCGAGTGAGTGGTTGAGTGAGCGGCAGAAAAGTGACGGTGAACATGAGCGGTGCAGAGGCAAAGGTTAGTAGTAAGTTGTAAATCTGGCAGTAAATGTACAGTACAGACTACAGTGTGTCAGTTCATAAATGCTGCAGCTTCTCAAGAGCAAGAAAAGTCTCATCTGTTCTTTCCCCATCTGCTGGAAAAGTGAAGGGGATTAGCCCTGAAGCTAGCGACAATGGGTTAGCCTAACCCGACGAAGCTAAACAAAGAACGAGTGGCAGGTGGCGGTGCCTACCCCAAAGCAGTCAACCTAGGGGAATCACTGCACACTAATTGCTACCTCAAAGACACTTAATAAAAATGTATGTTGACTGTGAAATCTAGTTTCCTGTCAGCAATCTGCCACCTTCAAAAGAGGAATAAGTTTATAGGCAGTTTTGTACAAGGTGTGAGTCATTCTGAGTCAGCACAGACTCCCTCCCCGGCAGTTTTACACCTCCTAACAAATCCCTCTTCCACCACCACCACGAGTGTCAGTTTCCCTGTCAAAGATGAAAGCAGGGATAAAAGAAAACAACGACTTACTGTTACAGTATTAAATCTAAAGACTGCGCTACATACGCCGCATTGATGACATAGCACGAATATCCTAAATGTAGCTGCTGAAGTGAAAATATTTCAGGTGCCAAATTACGAATCATCTTTTTTTCTGCAACTGAAAAATAGTACCTACTACTAAACTACAGGTGAAGCATGTCTCACTGTTTAATCTGTGGCAGCAGAAATAGGCCACTGCAGTTTTTAGATATCTGTTTAAATCAGCTGCACTAAAACTTGGAAAGAAAAGGGAGATCGAGTGTGCAGTCAGGCTGTGGACAAGGACACAGGAACATGAGGGATCTCCAGTATTTGGATTTTTTTGATGAGTTTTGGAGCCTGCTGGGTGGTTTTCCAGTGGCTCTTGGCCTGGAGATTTTCTCTTGACCTGGCAACGCTGCTGTCGTGGGCGTGTGTGTGCAGGTGGTGACCGTCCTCCCTCCTCCCATTTCTCTGTCTCACTCTCTCTCGCTCTCTCATTCCCTCCTGCCTCTTCTATTGCTCTCTGCAACCATTCAATTGCTTTTTTTCTCCAACTAGTGGAGTGTGCGGGGACAAAATGAAAACCTTCTGCTAGTTTATGTGTGTATTCTGTGTAATCATGTATTGTATATGCATGGTTGTATGAACCTGTCACGCTTGTGTGCAGGTGTGTTCATTAATGAATAAATGTCGTATGTGTCCCTTAAGTATCCCTTGTCTATGTGCGTGTGCGTGTGCGTGGAGCTATTTCAGGTATAGCTGAGCTAGTGTAATGCAGTCAATTTATGTTTAAGTGCGTGTGTGTGGGTGTGTGTGTGAAAGAAAATCCTAAGACGTGTATATCGCTACAAATGCGTTTGTGTGTTTGTGTAGCACACATGTGTGAGGGCTGAATTAGCTCCTGGAGTGACACCATCTGGCCAGCGGGTGCTAAGGGGAGAAGAATGGGGAGAATGCAGCAATAACAGGGCGGAGCAGCACAACAATAAACACCGGTTTTAAATCTGTTTAAGAGCTCTGACAAACACCCGGGAGACAAGAGCACAGAGACACACACTCCACATTACAGGAATAAAAAGACACGAGAGGCGAGACAAAGGAGGACAGATGGAGTCTGATCAAGATTCCTTAACATTTCCGAGCACAGCATGTTTTATTATTATTATGCGTGTGATCTGTTTGCTGAAGAGATAATATGTGTGATGCAAATGTTGTTTCAGCTATTTATAACCATCACCAGGAGCTTACTGTGTGTACAGTGCAGTACAGTTTGGTTCATTTTCTTTCAGTACTCGTAAGAGTTTATATGTCAACCACTTACTCGCCTATAATTCAGTTCACAACTGCATGATAATTATAAAATAACTACACACTGGGACTACTAATATACAGTGTGTAGTGTTTTATCATGTGGATTTATTATTGCCTATTAAATGTTTGGATGTACTTGTACTCCTAATGGGATTCTAAGATGCTGGTGGTGCATCACTATGCATGCTGTTTAGAAGAGAGACAGTAGAGCTGTATACGTTAAACAAAGGTCAAGCAGTTTACAGTTTATTTTGACCAGTTGATCACAAACATATGTTACATACAGGCTGCAAGTAATGATTATTTTCATTATTAATCAATTAGCTGTATGGTCTATAAAACTTCAGAAAATAGTGAAAATGAACATCACACGTAAAATGTTCAGTCTAAAATAATATGTTGATCATTTTCAGCAGAGTGTCTTCTACGGTAAATAAATTATGAATTATGAGGAAAATATGACCCTTGTCATTCAAATGTTGACATTACTGTAGTCAGGGCTGTAGTCTCCTGGTCGATTAGTTGGTCGATATGCTCTCGTCCAACTAAATTCTCATTGGTCGAATAATCTCTGTGTTATTTTCATAAGGAGAGAAGCGCCACATCAATAACTTTCCAGGATTAATCCATTATTTCCAGCGGCGGGAGGGACAGACTAACAAATAACCTGTGAAAACAGGGGTGTATTCAAAACACCCCCGTTGTTTTCACAACTTTGAACTCGCCCAACCTAATGGGGACTGCTGGGTCTAACTATACTCAACATTTACTGAACGTACTGAATGTTTACTGAATCAGCGTTTCTCCTGTAATATTATCAATGAACCCACGCCAGGCCAAAACATATTTTTTTAATGCCAAAAATAACACTAAATATCGGTAGCGTAACTCCGTTTAGGAATAGGGCAGTTCTTAGTATGCTTGCGTAGCGAGTGGGAAAGAGCAGCAGGAAAGTGACAATGGATGCGAACGAAGCAGAGGAAAAGGTTAGCGGTAAGTTCTCAGTCTGGCAATAAATGTACAGTACAGACTCCAGTGTAACAGTAGATTTCAGTCGACCAAGATTTTTTTGGTTGACTACAGCCCTATTTCATTGGTCTTTTCTTTATAAATGAATTAACCATTTATGTAGCAGTAACATTATAATCGGATGAAAAATACATGCAGCTCATGTGAGTTCTGAATCAGCTGACATGTTGGCTGAGTTGGCCGTCACCAATTGAGCAGTGTATTTCAGCTGTCAAATTCACTTTCTCACTCTCTACTGCTGATCACTTTGCTGCAGCTGCAGCTGATGCATCTCTCATCCCACTGCCACCCCAGCATGCACCTATGGGCTCTGTTTCTTTATGCTTCGCCACCGCTGGGTGTATTGATCTCTTTCTTGCTCTGCTTTTAAAACTGATGTTCTCAAGGCGTCCGGCCAAAAAGATCAGCGTGTACTTTTCCTCTCAATAAAGGCAAATATTATCTTGAGTGTGTGAATTGTCTGACTGAATTACCACTCTACAACTGCCAAGTTTAATAGAAAAAGGGGACACATTCACAAGATGTATGCCAAACAAAAAAAAAACCCCAAAGCAAATATGGTAATTACTGAAAAAATCTGGTTCTTGAGGTGCAATGTAGACATCGAGTGCTACAAGATATTACACGTTTCGTTTGCCACAGGCTCCTTTAGAGGCTCTCAAGTAGACTGTCTGACAGTAAAGAGGCTTTCTACGGAGGCCAATATGTCCTGTGAACCTCCCACCCATTGTCACAGGAAGCTCAATGCTTTCTGCTCAGCCCACACACTGCAGCCCAAAATACAGCCGGGTGTCATTCCTCAGGTTTCTCCTTTCCTCACGCTCTCCGGGGAGAGGAAGTGTTGCCTCGGCAACAGCTATTCCCATTGCTGGAGCAGAATAACAAACAAATTCCTATAAATGTGTAATGTTGGTCTCACACTGTCAACAAATCAGTCCAACATATTTTCGTACCAACTGTTGAGGATGTTTTTCATGGGTAAAGCTGCTAAAAACACACTAGGGACGTTAATGGCAAACCTGTTCAAGAACAGTAAACGACAAGCTTTTGAATGCTAACAAAACACGTTTTTCTGTCTGCATTACTGAACGCTCACAGTTTGACAGTCATTCTCTCCGTCTTTTCACTACAAAGCCAAATCAAAATACAAATTACAAAAACGAGTTTCCTTCACACTGCTGACTAACTCCGAGGAGAAGTGTTTTGACGTCAGCTGAATTTCTGAGTGCGCCCTGCTGCGAGCCGAACCGGTGTGAGGAGTCGGCTTTGTTCACACAGCGGGAGGCTGACAGAGCAGAGGAATCCCAGACGACTGGCAGGGGAAGAGAAACCTCAGATCTGCCTGTATCCTCATATCTCTGCAGTCAGAGCAACACCTATCTCCAAAAAAAAAACAATACCCCACTGTTCAAAAGAGCAACGACACATATTCTTTAAATTATATTCTAGGCTTCATGGGCCTGCCTTATACAAGCCAATGTAAAACTTAAAACGTAAGTAAAAACATGAAAATTGCTCAAATTCGAGTTACAAGCTTTTTCCATCCAAGCCCTCAGGTAAACTCCTGCTGACTCAGTTGAAAAAAACTACTTCTGCCCTCAAGGAACATTGTGAAGATCTGAAAAGATGTGTGACTGGTATAAATAATATAGCGAACACCATGTAAAGCCTTTTAACTCTCTAAACCCACCAATTATGAAACATTTCTATATTTCAAAGTTCATGGTTGTAGGTTGGAGAGACAGCATTGTGACCTGGGGACCGATGAATTCAACACTTTGATTCACTGAGAAAATCTGCTGGAAAGTTGCATTTTTCATTCTCCCGCCGATTGCTGATGTGTTAGCATGTATTTTCAAAGACTCAGAAATTCCCAAAGGTTTATAGGAAGTCTAAAAAATCTGCTTCAATCCTCAGCCTGCAACAACTCAACATCACACTATTTCTGGACATGTCTCAGTGATTTATTATCTCACTTCCATAAAGTGCGGATACTCAGAAGACCTCATTTAAAACATGGTCAAAAATTGGTGCAGCAGAGGCCGAAACATGTTGACATTTAATGGTCCGAGCTCTAAAAACACTGGATCCTACACTTCCCCATAATGCAACTTTCACTAGACTCTACCTGCCTGGTGAGCATCCATGTCTTTCTAACACCCACAGTTTGCAACACAGCCGTTCTGTTTGTTGTCTCAAGCCCAACCCGAGATAATCCAGCTCACATCTTCAGTTATTTTTTTTAGACTCCTCCAGAGCCACAGAAGACAAGCTAGTACTCAGCCTGTGATGAGTAAACCAAACAAGATGTGTAAAACCAGTACAGTACACATTCAAAAATGATTATATTGACATTATTATATTGAATAAATCTTTGAGTATCAATGATATGATCTACTACAACACACGAGAGTCGATAATTAACAGCAGCGAAATCCTGGGACACAACTGTCTCATAACTTCAGACATTATGCATTTCTTTTTAAAACCTTGACATTGATCTGTCTCATGAAATAAAACTCATTGAACTGCACAGCAGCCTATCTAAATTGGTTTCCTTGTTTTAACTGTGACGGGATGAAGAGTAGCAGATACAAGAAAGCCTAGAGAAACAGCTCCAACTAGAGCTGATATTTGCCACCTGTCTTTATTTACTGACATTTCAGGCTAATGTTTCATTGTAAATCTTGATCATGATGATGGTTATAAAGATTCTTTAAAGATTACTGTTTAATTGTAAATCTGGATCATGATAATGGTTATAAAGCTTACTGTTAGAGTAACTCTGCTTTACTGGGTAGCATCAATGAGGTGTTACAGGAAAGATGGGAGCAAAGGTTGACAATCATCACTTCCGATGCTTTTTTAATGGCAATTCAATGTGCTGCTGGCAACGGGTGGTACCTCGGTGACTGCTGTTATCTGTTGCTACACACAACTCTCACGTTAAATCTGAGCAATCTCACTGGTCGGTAATTAACAGATGTGGACAAATGGGAGCTGGCCAGTGTCAGAGCAAAGAGGAAAGCTGAGAGAGTCACACCAGTGCGGGCGGTTTCAGCTAAAAATGCAGATCAAAGCACAAATCACAAGTCCAAGCATCAAAGCATCAAGCAAAGAATCAATGACTTTCATATGAATTTCTAAAAACAAGCTGTTTTGTTTGAGGGCGGGCTGTGATTGGCTAGAGGCAGCGCCACAACACAACAGAGAAGAAAGAGGATGCTGAAACTGCAACAACTCGGACTGTATTCGTCCCCCTCTGGAGATGAAAAGTAAAAACCTTTATTGTTTGTCCCTTTAAATGATCTACAAGAAGTGTTAAGTTGCTATAATAATCATTTTAGTCTTGTTAAAAAGAGACATACACTGTCATCTGAGTGGATGTTTAATGTGTGAATATTCTATTACCAAAACAGAAATCATGCTTATTTTGTTTGACAGTGAGGAAACGAGCTGCCGCAGAGAGAATCAGGCTTCGTGTCGGAGGCAACGCAAAACAAGCTCTCTTGTTGGTGCTAAAATCCACCCCAGAGCGCTCCCAAACCACTGAGTCAGCCGTGAACTGCTGCCGTCACGCTGTTTGCTAGATGAATGAGTTTGACACACTGTTGCACTTACGCACATTAACACACACATGCGTGTGTGGTATTTAAAGGAACCTCCTACAGTGTGTGTGCTTCCATCAGAAACAACCGGCTTCATGTTTATTAACGCTTTGCAAATATTTTCACATCATGCAACACTGTTTTTTGCCTAACCACACAAACCCCCCCCCCCCCCCCCCCCCCCGTCCTACCGCCCCCACCGTGTGATTTCTCTATTGTCTCAGTACTTAACTTTCTTGTTTTCCCTTTCTCTTTTGCTTCAAGTCTTCTGTCTTTCATTGTGTGTGTGTGTGTGTGTGTGTGTGTGTGTGTGTGTGTGTGTGTGTGTGTGTGGAACTTCCACTTTCGGTATACCCCCCCCCCCTCACTCCATACACCCATACACACACACTAACACGCAGAGCAGCAGTCTCATTCTTTCCCACACAATACACAATGTGAAAAATACTCATATTAGCACACGCACAATGCAGCTTTCTCTCTCAGTGTCAAACACACACACACAGCTACGTATACGTGCACACACCCACTTAACACTCTGGATTCGCTCTCATATCTCCATCTCACCCTTCTTCAGCTGTCAGCCTGGTATTTCTCCCACATCTCCTCCTCCTCCTCCACCACCTCTTGACTGCATCAGGTGATCAACCTTGCCACCTCAGTGTGTGTGTGTGTGTGTGTGTGTGTGTGTTTCATGTTACTGCAGACAAAGGCCATGCTTCTGGGCATGCTCCTGTTCTTTTATCACAGAACAATTGAAGGCTTGATGTAGGGCAGAACAATTTGAGGAAAATATCTAATTGTGATTTTTCATTTTACCAGTATTGTGTTTAAATGTGATTACTGTATCAAGCATAATCATAAAATGATCTAGTTTCTACAAGAAAATAATCAGATGAAAGAGTTTTTAAAGCAGCACTAAAAATATTTTCATATGAACAGTGGATCATATGACTGCATGCAATGGAGTGATAAATGCACAGAGATCACCTGACTCTGCAGTTCTTCTCATCTCTACAGAGCGTTTTAGCATCTTTTAGCTCA
Source organism: Thunnus albacares (assembly GCF_914725855.1). Lineage (NCBI taxonomy): Eukaryota > Metazoa > Chordata > Actinopteri > Scombriformes > Scombridae > Thunnus > Thunnus albacares. Next base: position 9,992,593 of record NC_058107.1, read on the forward strand.
TTGTTTTGGTTTTATGGACAGCAACTTAACTCTTTTGGTTCATGCTCAGTGCTCTAATCAAGTTCATTTTAAGCTACAGCAGGCAGCTGTTTTCAGTGAAAAAGCTCTGATAAACCCACTGTATGCTATTTGTCCAGCTCCAAACGCAAACAGAAAATAGAGATTATCTGGCTAGCATAATGGAGCATTTAGCACCTCAAGAGCCAGGAGACCAAAACAGAGGTAAAATAAAATAGGCAACTGTTTATAAAGACAACTTTATGATGTGATAATATTTCAGTGTTGTCTTTACAGCTTGTTCTGCTTCGCCCAAGTGAACAAAAAATCTTATATTCTTATGTTATTATATATCTTACATTGCTACTTTAAGGTGATCTACTTAAGACATATGATATAATGTGATTAAAAATGTAATATATAATTTAATCACTGTTAACTATATAGCAAGTGTTGGTAATTTGCACTAAACCACTACAGAATTGCACTGACTAGCTGCTAACTGCTGGTCTGAAAATGATATGATGCAATCAGCTTCTGCCAGATTTTTTATATAGAGACTAAAAACTAATCATTCTGTTGGTCTTTTACAACAGCAAAACATGCAGTCCACTCTATTTTTAAGGGAGGATATTTTTCTCAATAAAATCATCTTTGGCAAATTGTAAATAGTACTGACACCAGCAGGCAGAGAACATGTTAACCCAAAACAGCCAAGATTTTCATTTTGTAATTTGGTCAATTAACAGAATTAATGTTGATTAGTTACAGTACAGCTGGCAACTGTTGTCATTACTGGCTTCAAATAGTCGCTGAATAATTATGTCACCTCTCACAGCGTATTAAGACATTTTTAATAATGTGTTACAGTCCAATTAAAATCTAGGATCTTGGATTCAGATTTTTTTTTTTTAATTGCAATTTTGATTAAAAATTGATTCAGCATCCAGCCCAAGGCTGAAGGAATGATTAGGGAGAAAAAAATGAAACATTATAAAATCTGTTAGTTTAACTGTTTAAAAACTCTTATTTGACTCATTACAAGTTAGTGATTTCTGATTCGGTTCATTTTGGCAGAAGAGCAGCAGGATGTATATAAATGTAAATACCAAGTTAAGAATTACAAGTTGGGAGATCGATATAGTCTGATGTGTGTAGTGTCTGGCACTGTGGCTGCACTGCTTGTCATGTCCTGTTGTCCTTGAACCATTTGTATCAGTATGTACTGCGATCACTGTGCCTCTGTTCCAATGTCACCAAGACAAATACCTGTGCATTCAATATACCTCACAATTCAATTGACTCACATGCTGATTTTAAACCGATGCACACAACTGCACTTTAAGCCATGGTAAAGAATAGCAAGACACAGGGGTAACATGGAGCATTAGAGGGCTAACATATTTATCCTGCCTCCACAAACCACACACACACACACACACACACACAGGCAAAAACACATGCATACACCAGCCGCCCTCTCATACCTCATCTGCCCAGTGCAGATCCTTGACCAGGGCGCTTGTTTGAAAAACCAGAGGTCAAACCGTAAAGCAATTACACTGGCAACTCATCAACCATGGGCTGACAGCAATACAATTACCTCCAGGCTGCAGCAGCCTGCAGCAGACAAGTGAGCAGAGAGAGAGAGAGGGCTGTGTTTAACTCTGGATGTAACAGTGCTTGCTGTATAATTGCACCCTGCCGAGTGCACTTTAATCCTGTGTTTAACAGGTACAGAGTAGTGCTGAGGTGGAGAGAGAGAAAGAGAAAGAGAGAGAGAGAGAGAGAGAGAGAGGGGTCTATTAGATGTTACCCAAGGCCCTGGCATGAAGCCACTTCACCGGGAGGAAGATAGTGAGAGATATGGAAACAGTGTCAGGAGAAAAGAGAACACAGAGCGATCTCCCTGCAGTCAAGGCTGGCAATACAGCCGCCTGACAACTCACTCCTGAGGGATATAAATAATTACTGGAGATGATAGAAAGAGATTGAGGGAGGGTCGCCCGTTTTTCATGACCCTATATTGTGTGCTGAACTTGAAATATGTATGATGTACTTTGACTATGAAACATTTTTATCCACCAAAAAATGTTTCCAAACAGTTTGAAAGAAAAGAAATGTACGACACTGAACGCGTCACATATACAGGATCATCACCCTCTGTGTTTACTGATAAAAACAATGTTTACACTGAAAATCATGTTAATACAATACAGTTTTTGACAAGATTTATGCTTTATTGATTTTTCAACTGTGGCACTCTTGATGAATGCAGTGAGAGTGAATGAAGCAAGGCATTTGCTATAACAGAATTAGTAAGCTCATTTATAATTCCCTGGATAAATAAAGGGATCATTTACATTAAGTAAACACAAATTCACAGTTGCATATTGTCACTTTCTTTCCCATTGAACAGTATAAAATGAACAGCTGGTGTGCACATCTGCAGATCCTCTACATTTGCATCTACATAAATGAAGTGAATGAATTGAATTAAATTAAACAGCATTTACAACACATACAGTACGAGCCAGTACAGTAGACAGTTTCTACTAAGCCACATCTGTCTACATCATTAATAGAGACTAGAGGTCCTATATGTTCTGCTGATATTTCACACACAGATCATAAATGTGGTTATTCATATATTCTTTTTGTTATTCTTTTACTTCAAATATGTCCTAGTGTGGTAAATCACCATTCTGGTACGTTTAATCCTCCTCATATGCTTGACTGATATTCTTTCTTTCTTCTTATTAAGTTATTTAAATGATTTTGATGCTCCAATGACCCAATTTCCCAATAGAGATCATTAAAATTTTATCCTTATCTGTGTGAAAGCCTCTTCCTTCACTGTGGAATAGAAAGTAAAGGGGATTTCTTAAAAAGTATTAAGTTCCAATTAATGTACAGAGAAATCTAGCAGTCACCATGAAGTTACCATTAAATGAAATGATGAATAATGTGATTTTAGATGATAGGGTTTATCAAGACTGGAATAATGTGGAATACAGATTTGAACACCTGCATTGCTTACGAATGACACCTCATGAGATACTCTTGTCTTGAACTGTAAACTTTTATGCACAACTAATCATACACTTGTAATATAGTGCAGATTCTTATCTCCAGGGCTCTCCTTGCATGAAAAAACATCCAACTCTTCAACAGGAAGCTTAATCCAAGTGATAAACCTCACACAAGAGCCCAGCATACACTTGCCACTGATATACAACCTCCACCCCATAAAAAAGATACCATTGTAAGTAGACTGATTAATGAGAAAGCAGACAGGAAGAGACGGCATGGTCGCGGAAGTAATCAGTACGAGTCAGCGGCAGCCGGTAGCAGGCTGGAATCACAGGGTTAAATAAGAAGCTGTCAAACAGAGTAAACTGAAGTAAGTTTGTCTGGATCAGGTGATGATCAGCTGAAGAGGCACCCTCAACCCTCTAGTGTTGGATGAAATTGTACTCCAGTCTAAACCCTGCTCCTCCATAAGCTCCCTGTAGGAACCAGCCTGTCATTCATCCAGCGGGGCATGTAAGAGTACAGCACTGGTGGCCCAGTCTGAGGAGTCCGGTGGGTCTGAATGATGTCTCATCAGCTACTGTAGTGTCAGAGCAGCGGTGCGAGGCCGAGGCCTTGCGCGGGTTACCACGCGCCCACTCAGGCATTACGGCTGCTGTGCTCTCAGGTGTGGTGAGATGGGTACCGTGTCTCTATGTCAAGACAGTAGAGGACAAGCTGACTGCTGCATTGGAGAAAGGTGAAAATGTGTTGAAAGACAGAGCGTAGCTTAATAATCTGAGGTGAAGAAAATCTGGTTATAAAGGTGAGTTTGTGGCACATGGGTGAAACTAGAGATACCACCTCGTAGCTGTATGCCTCTGCCAACCAGTCAAGTTGCAGTTTAAATCCATCCAAGACTTTAAAGGAATTTAATATAAGGTATAAAGTATTTTTTTCTCGTATGTGTTGACATGCTTGGCCAATAAAACTGATTCTGATAGAAGACGAAGTTGTAACCATGACAGTAGACAAAGCATCAGATATGGATGCAAAGAAGCTACAAATTCTAAAACGTGGATGCTTCACACATATCTTCAACCAGCACAGAAGATCTAAACAATCACCACAGTTTCAAGGTGGTCCCCTCTGTTCCTGACTTATGGCACTGAATGATGGCCAGACAAGTGTTTTTGCAGAACATTATGATGCCACAGTGAAACTGACCTTTGACCTTTTGGATATAAAATGTCATCACTTCATCATTTTATCCTATTAGACATTTGTGTGAAACATTGTCATAATTAGCGTATGAATTCTCCAGTTATGGCCAAAAACATGATTTGTGATGTAACACTGACCTTTGACCACCAAATTCAAAATCAGTTCATCCTTGAGTGAAAGTGAATGTTTGTGCCAAATTTGAGAAAATTCCCCTAAACCTGCGATGTGGAACTTTTACATATGAAGGAACGTCTGTAACGTTCAAACTGAACAAGTTCCCACAATGCTGATGAAGCCTATCACCGCCAGATAAATCTCTGTATTTCACAGTATACGGAGTTTTGAAACCTCATGTCGGGTACAAAATTCCCGCACTGGCTGTCTGGCCGTTAATCATGCAGCTCTTCTAGACTTTCCAGATGTTATTGGACTGAATGAATCAAATCCTGATAGTAAAACGAGTCATTTCACGGGGGTTGTGTGATGCTCAAAACAATTTATCCACCATTTTACAGCCGCAACAGTAGGATACAGCCATTGGTGTACTGGCAATCAGACATACTGGGACAAATCCCAGTCGGCCGGCGGACCGTCAAAACATATCTGTTTTAAGCGGCCTTCTCTGTGTGCCTGTCACTCGGGGTGCACATGAGAGCGTGCTGCATGACTGTGTCAGGCAATCACATCCGAGCTCTCCCCTTTACTCTCACTGCCAGAGGGGGGAGACAAAAGTCCCGCACTCCAGCTTTAAAGCGTTCCTGAGGTATCACCTTAACGAGAACGGGACAGACGGATAACCCGAAAACATAATGACTCTCGCCAGAGCTGTCGCTGGTACGGAGGCATAAAAATTAAACCAGTTTCTTGCCTTCAGATTCGGTTGTTATCCACCTCACTTTAGAAGCTAGGACACCTGCCAGGTATGTTGTGGTGTGTGTGTTTTTGTGTATGCGTGCATGTATACATGGTACATGTGTGGCTGTGTCAGGCCTGCTTCCACTCAGTAGGATCAAACAGCAGCAGTGGCTGCGCGCCTCTCGTCTCCCTGCCTTTCCTGTAATGAGGAGTGATCCATTCGCCTCCCGTGGAGGAAGGACATGTTTATACAGCTCCTGCTCACAGGCAGCGCGAGGAGAAAAACAGATTACAGAGGCACTCTGGTCAAATGTCAACACAACTCCGCACAAGTAGCAAAGAGACACACATCAAACGCTGCAGCAAGAGTGTGAACAGACGGCTAGCGCTTAGTGAATCAGCTAAAAACAAACAAACCTTTGAGTTTACAAATAGAGGAATTTCCTCTGTGCTGACCCTTGCTCAGTCCCTGTAGAGGATCTAGTTTTCCTGCCCTGTGGCACTTTGAAATGGGGAGTTAAATCAACCCAGAGCTCTAGTATCAGCTTTGACACATATTGCACCTTCCACTGAAAACTGGCCCACAAATGGTAGAAATGAAACAGCTGCCAACTCATCATGCAGCCCCCATGAAGCCCTGACAGAGGAGCAGGTCTGTTGTAGGGGCAACGATTCATTACAGGAGCCCCCCCTCTGTGAAAATTAAAAAGTGGAATCAGAGCAGAGGGCTAACTGTGATTCATCTTGCCGCCTTTTTCTATTGCAGCTCAACTGCTAGCATGATGAAATAATCGCAGCGAATAGGCACTTCTGCACAGCAGGACATCAGGGATTCTGTATGCTGGAGGCAAGGAGCTGTAATTGGCAAACACAAGCAAGAAGGGAAATTTGGCCCACCTGCTGTATAACTCGGGTCAGAGTGAATCGCGCTGCCTGGCCCTCAATAAGTACATGTGAAATTAACAAGATGTGAGACGGCAAAGCTAGTGAATACTCACTAACGCTAGTTGACCTCAGTAAAAGCAGGTCATAAGGCCACACATCTACTGCTGTGCAAGACAGTTCCTGCAGACTACTGAGAGGAGAGAACAAAGGGAAGGATGGGGAGGAAAGAAAAGGAGGAGAGGATGAAGACAGAGCAGAGGTGTGCTAGAGTCAGCCCAGCTAAAGGTGGAGTGTCTGGGCAGATGCCAGATCACAGACGAACTAGGCACAGTGACAGATCTATTCCCCCTGCTGCCTCCAGCCAGCTGTCACTGCAGATAAACACAATGGCTCTCCTCTCCAACAACAGCACGCTGTAATCTGGAATTGACAGCTGACTCTGCCTCACAACTCTGATGGAGCTGAGGGGGAGACGCTGTGAGTCAATTAACCGAGAGAAATGATTTTTCATTTGGATGTTTCTGAAAAAGTAGACACAAGAGAATATGTGTTATGAGAGTATGTACAACTGTAGCCTTAACTCAGGTGCAAAGCAAAAAAAAAAGATCCAAAGTGGAGAGAGGTGCGACTTTAAAAGTATCGTGTTATAAAAGCAGACTTTGGTTTTAAATGCTTGATATTAAAGCTCACTGCAAGAAAGAGCAAAGAGGTTGATATTCCCAAAATCCACAAATACTAAGATAAAATCCCCAAACTCATCTGCAGCTCATTTCTCTGTCTCCACATGTATTCTCTGATCCGGCTCTGCTCTCAGACCCAGCAGGTTCTGCATGAGATGGCCCCCACCCAGAAACTTCTTTCACCACTGGGGTGTGACACCCATCCAGTGACACATTCCCTCCATCAACATTGGCTGCCAGGAGTTTGACGTTTTTTGCATGAAAACGCTGCCCGACAATCGCTTTATATGGAGGAAAAAGTGTCTCCAAATGGCTCCTTCTGCCAGGTTCTGTTTCAGTCTTTCCACGGGGCATTATGCACAGAGCAGTGGATCAGCGTGCTGTGTGCTAGTTGTGACTGTCTGTTTACGTTTTCACAGGGAAAGCTGGCAGCCGCAGTGTGTCTGGGCCTGCCAATACAAGCCCAGGCCTCAGCTGACCCGGATTTGTGTCTCTTTACGCAACAAAACTTTTTACAGCCTCTATAAAAAGTAATATCACACACACACATACTAAAGTTCAAAGACCATCAAATGAAGTGAAACATATATCTTCACTGACTCTCTGGGGAACTGCTCTGACCCTCATCCATCCAGCCTCTCTCAGCCTGCCTAATGACATCAGGGCATAGACTTTTAAGAGGTCTATTCCCCTCATGTCCGGGGACTTAATATTCAAACTGCCTTATAAAACCAGCGCTGCCAATCCTGTCCCCATTTTTCAGATGAGTAGCACCTCATTTTATCCCTATTACATTCTGCTGGGAGTGATGTAACCCCGCCTCTCATCTCCAGAGTCCCTCTCACAGCGGAGGAAATCATCCATTCATAGCAATCTGCTGCTCGTATCATAAATACCTGTATCACTGACCCGGATCACGGACCTGCTGCTGGAGATTCAACCCACAAATCAATGCTGCACAGCTGGATCTAGATCAGGCCAACGCTCCCAAGTACCGTTAGATATACCGAAGGCAGAGAAGTAATTTTTCCATATGTAGCTGCTTTCTTTGCAGATCTGGGTCCAGTCATGAGACTGTTTGTTTTTAGACTGCTTGGAGCACAAGATGGGTGGGTTTTGCCACACAGGGAGTGACAAGTGCAGGAAATGCCAAACATTATCTTAACTTTCCTGATGTAGTAAACCAAACTGGAAAATACAAATTTGAACTTCCTAATACTGTATTAGCCCGAATATAAGATAACCAGGATTATGAAAGTCCTCTTTCCCAACACCTGTTTTTTGAAAAAGACTTCTTTAAGTTGAGAAACACTTAACAAGCCCTGTTGAACAAGTTTCCCTGAGATACTAGAAGTCCAGGGATAAAATAGTTCTAATCTGTGAAGCTCTTTCTCTCATACAAGTGAACAATGAAACACTAATTCCCACATTTGTATTGCTTATCCAGGTAGGTTTTCTGTCAAACTTGTGTTGGCTGCAGAACAAATGATTTGCTCCCCAGTCTGATCCTGCGGTAGAGACATCATCAGGAGTTTATTTCCACTGTGGAAATACACTGTTACAACTCCTGTAGGACACATTTAGGGCTGACTAACTCTAAAAGACACACAATCAACATCAAGAAATTTGCTAGTCTACAAAAAACCCATAATGCAACACTCCGATAATGTAATATAACATAGGGACATATTGTCTTATATTTGTAGGGTATCGTCTGCAAACAGACTAATTTAGAAAAAACAAACAAAAACTGATGTCTACCTTATGGCAGGAAAACTTGAATTATGCTTTAACAAACTTTTCATAATTTTAAACTAGCGGCTTCCTAAAAATGTTCATTACATGCATGAGAATACAGAATTTGTGCCCTTGACATTCATTAAAGTAAAGCGAGTATGCAAGTGAATCGATTCTCCCTCCTTCAGGGTCAGGAATCACAGGCCAGCCTCTCTGCAAAGAACAAGTGCTTTTGACAATTTATGAATCTTTACTATATAATCTAGTCAAGTTTATATCATAGAGAATAGCTGGGCATTCATCTGTGCCGTTAAAATGTAGAAAAATATACATGATTTATTTGAATTGTCCTGACGCAATGAAACATGCATCAGGGCCATCAAGTCCTGCCAGCGGCTAAAAGCAAACACTGATGATATGATTTTTGAGCCGGCACTGTTATTAGAAGTGATGGATATCAGTGCGTAATTAAATATGTGTTACAGGATACAGTAGATGAAGACTGATCCGCTGCTGAAGGTGTCAGGATACTTGAACGCCCCCTAAGAAAAGCAGGATCTCAACGATGAAAAGAGCAAGCATAGAATATTGATTAGACACAAGATGTACCGTGTGAACAGCCGACCTTCCTAAAAGTTAATGGCAAAAAAATACAAATTCTCTCTTCACCCCGACTTCACCCCGCTGACAATTCACAGCTCTTACAAATCACCATCTCAAGGAGTTATTTTCCTAGAATAATGATCATAATAATAATCACGTTCATTCTGACAGTGTATCCCCACCTGCTAGCCGCCCCCCTCAAACAAAAACAACTTAACCTTCCTCTCCTCTTTTTATGGATCGGAAGCAGTTGACATTACTGTGACATTTACCTTGAGTCAAAACACTGCAGCTTTCTGACTGTCCTTTAAGCAAACACTCCCCTATCCTCCAGGCTCACTCCCTTTAAATGTTACCTTCTTTTTTCTGAGGAGGTTATACCCACAATAGCTTTTTATCATTTCCTCTGAGTGTTGATGTGTGGAGAGTCTGCATCACTAAGAGCTGGGAGTCTCTTTGAGCCTTGTTAAACCTGACTTTAACAGGCTTCCTGCATGACCAGATTGTATTTGGACTGAGCACAAACCATAAAAAACACATCAAATTCACTTGTAAATGCACATAAGATTCACTGGAGCTGGGATCGTCATATTCCCTTTACAAAAGGTCAGAAGCGCCCTTTGCTGCATTAACAACAAAAGTGTAAATACAGGGCGGGAATGTCTTTCTTCACAATTCCATGTGTCTACCACTGAAAACATCTGTCAGTGAATAAGACTGTTTCAGCTAATAACCAATGCAAATGAACTGTTTTCAATTATGTTCTAAATTCTAGTTTATTCTAGTGCTGTAGACATTTTTGCTAAAGACATTTTTTTTCCTGAACTGGCACTTTTTAAAAAAAGAAAATCCAGATTCTAGGATCAAGTAATAGACAGAGATGGCATGATAAGACTTTCTGAAATGTACATTAAACACATGATCAGTATAAAATTCCTGCAGAAGTGTGCTGAATCAGGCATCTATAAATGACTTTTATACTATTTTAAATCTGGAATGACAATCAGGATGAATGTAAATACTGCAAGAGGAGGTGGAGTAAAATCAGATTTCAATAAATATACCAGAGATTCATTTCAGGTGTAAAATATAATCCATAACACAATCGGGATTGAGGATGATATCAAAGGCGTGTTGAGAGTGTGGCTGGTGGAGCAGGCGCAGGATCTGCTTGGCTGATCCACATATAATGAGGTCTGATCCAGGAAGAGAATCACTGGTGATGTGACAGCAGAGGTTAAAGGTCAACATGACCTCCACTCTGTCGTGACCCGTGCGTGCATGTGTGTATGTTTGTGTTGCAGCATCCGGTGGGTGTGAAGGGATGTCTACTGCTACACTACTATTCTTGTCATTTCTCAACCAGTCGAAAAGGTAATTACTGTTTCGAAACACTGACTCATTACAATATGGAGACAAATGACTTGTCTGTTCTGCCTGAATCATTGACAGCATAATAACAGACCATCTGCCCCCCCGAAGCACTAAGTGTTATACATTCATCATACAGTATGGAGTGAGTGTGTGTAATTACATGACACCAGTGCCATGTAATTCTACTAACAAATGAAATAGATGGTGATGTCTCTATTAGTGGAAATCACCATACTGGGCGAGTATGGAAGATGACCTTTGAGACACATTGATGGGAAACCAACCTGTATTGAGCCATCTTGCTCCTCACTCATCCAGTAATATGTTTCAGCATGGTCCAGTATTATAAACAACAAATTAGCGCGGTTAAAAACAATCCTCAAAAGTATGATTGTAGCCAACATAAATGATAGTGTAAAAAACAGAACTGTACAAGACAATATGGAAAGCAAACAGTCCGTGTGTGTACACTTTTAGGCTTTTGCCTCATTATAACACCCTTATTGACCTGTCCTCCTGCCATTACTCCACATGAATGTGCTGCTTGTTTGAAACACCATGGTCAATTTGCCAAGGCAGCACTGCGAGTTAGTGAAAATGACTGGCACTCTGAAGAGGCGTGGATGCCATTTGGAATTGGTGCTGAATTCAATAATGCGATGCACAAAACTCCACGTGTGGCGCTCGCCATTCTTGGGCTCCAAGAAAAATATGGCAGGAATGCAGGCACACAGTGCTGTTGTGAGGGAGTGTAGTATGCATGTGTGAATATGTGTGAACAATTGTATAAACGTATCTTCGTGTGTATTATATGCATATGTCGGCTTTCTGTCTCCCTCCATCTCCATCTTGACTGCCAATCTGTCAATCGGCGCATGTGTAGAAAAAGACCAACACTTCTCTGTGTGGGTAGCAGGCATCTGTCTGTCAATAGCTCTTGCTTTATCTCTGTATTTCTATGTTTGTATGTCTGCCAAGCTGCCAGTCAGTCAGAAGTGTTTGAAGAAAGAGAGAAGCCATCTTTCTCAGCTGAAGGGCTCCCCACAGAGAGAACTGAGAAGCCCATCTATCTCAGTGGGTATTTGTGATTGCCAGCGGAGTGATAAGATGCCCCCGGGGCAGTGCTCTGTGCTCCGGCAGGCAGGGATCTTACAGTGCACTGATGAGTGCTGTCTAGAAGCTTTATCTGGGACAAAAGCGGCCTTGTTAAAGCTCAACACCAGTGCTTAAACCAGCCGTGAAGAAACAGAAAGAGAGGAACTGTGGGGGAGAGGGAGGAGAAACGTCTCCGGCTGAATATAATTACCTAGTTCAAACGACGCTGAATATGGTAAGTAGTACTTATCTCTTCTGCGACCTTCCCGGGCCGCGCATTCCACTGTCATGGAAACTTAATAGAGCGAAAGCTGGGTAATAATGCTGTTCTATGTAGCAGTGTACTTCACATCTGTGATGTACAGCATGTGTTAGATAAAGTGCAGGCCAGACACAGTAAAAACTGTGGTATATGATAAATGATAATGTCACCTTAAACAACAGCATGCTACACATTCTCTCACACAAATGACTAACAGGAAATACAAAGTGAGAAGTCTAGTGAGGGCATTATATGCTACACTGGCTGGCAGCTGAGTGAGTTCAATGAGATGATATCAAAGGTTGGTTTCCGTGTTGGTTTAAATGTCTGTTAGCTCACTGAGTTCAGCATTCAAAAAACACATTTCTGCTATTGAAAGGTGCTTTGGAAAAAAATGTTTTCCACAGGCATTTAGAAAAGAAATCGTTTGAGCCAAAAATGAAAACTGCCATAACCTCCACTCATCCTTGCAACAGTCAAAACAGAGAGGGTCAGCAGGCACACGAGTCAGCATTCATCAAAGTGGCAGAAGTAAATATCCTGAACATGTTAAACCACAGTTGTCAAAGCAACGATTGTCCATTCAGGCACAAAATACCCTAATGTTCATTCTTTAAGAACAATGCATGAATTCAAGTCATCTCAGAGAAGATCAAGTATCAAACACTCTACAGTAGATTCAGCTGTAACAGCGCACTTACTGTGGAGAGTGCTTACAGTGCATCCTGTAAAATCCACAAAGCCTTAGTATCTATCTCAGAATATGTTCAGCTAATCTACCAAAGTGAACATTTCTCTGGCAGGAAACCATGTCAAACATCATTTAATTGAAATGATGTGCTGTTTCTGAGTACTAGAAAAAGCCTGATTGCAATCTAGCAAACTGGAAAAAGTACTGAACAAGACGCTCCCGTATTTGGCTATAGGCTGACGCAACTTCCACAATGAAAATTTTCTTCTTCTGTGATATAATTTTATTTACAAATGACACAAATACTTCAATGACCATGTGACATTTTAACATTTAAAGCCAGGGGGGATTCACACACCCATTCAGCAGTAATATACTATCTGCACAATTATCCAGTGATACGCAGCGAGTGGTTTAGTGAACAAAACACTACGACAACTACTCTTGGTGTATTTACATTCATCACTTTCAGACTTGGAAGTGCAGGCTCACATCTTGACAGCTCAAGTATCACAAGTCTACCCATAGTAAAAACATTTCTGGCAGCGTCTGAAGGCAGCACTGACTTCAGCAGAGCGCTTCAGTTTTGTGTAAAGACACTGTAGCATATAATAAAGTAAATGTCTCCAGTGTTGCTGTTGTCAAAATGTTACGCTGCTGTTTGGTGTCATTTATATTGTTTTTAGTATACTGAGCATATCAATTTAGTATTTATAAATACATATATTTCTAACTTGTTGCATGTTATACAGACATACAAACCTAAATCTGCTAAAATGATGATTAGTAGATAATTCATTATTTTGATGATAGTGCTAAGCGGGATTATCTTTCTTTCTTTCTTTTGCCAGACAGGTCAATGACACAAAAACACAAAAAACTACCCAGGAAAGACCTGAAAGATACCAGTTGTTTAGAACAATAATGCATAGAGGCCTTCACTCTCACAGAAATGCTGTATGAAAAGCATTCTTCATATGGAAATGCCACAGATACCTCTAATTCATTTTCAAGTGCATTATGAAAAACCATGACCTGAAAATAGGAAATGAGATGCTTTTTATAGACAGCTACAAGCCCATTTTGCATCAACATATCCAATAAAAGGAAAGCAACAAAAAGGATCTCAGTCAGGCTGTGTTAGAGACTGACATTCAAAATGTCTCATGTGTTACATGAGAAATAAGCCTTTGCAATGATGAGACAGCTAAATCGCAATCCTTTCACCGTGACATCTATAGCATGACATAATGAAAGCAGCATAGGTCATATCGTTATATTCAATATGTACTGAGTGGCATGAACGCTGGATTACACTGTTTTTAAGATGATATCAGTGTTTGCTCAGTTACAGTTACAGGTCTGCTGCAGCACAGTGTATGTATATGTGTGTGTGTGTGCGCGCTCAGGGGCAGTCGGCAGGTTAATGAGCTCAGTAATAGGCCTGCAGACTGCCGTTCACCCCTTATTAATTGGAGACTCGGCTGTTTGTCCACACAGCTCAGTGGGCCCCTAAGCAGCCAATCACAGGTAGTCTAAATACTGACATGCAGCCAACAAAAGCTTCCCCGAACAACATGATGACAGCTATGGATCAGTGCATAAAGGATATACTGTAAACTGTAACACCGGGAACATTACGATGATTTTTCACTAATTTGATTAATTATGCAAATGATGCACATTTGCGTACAGTGCAAGAGCAACAGTCTAGGCAATAAGTCAAGAAGAATACCTGTAGCCAATAATCAACAGTATAGCACACACTGGCCTTTATAGATCGTACAAACCATTGATCACATTATCCAATTTCCCAGTAAAGATCAATGAGCTTCACCTTAACACAAAACCTATACAAATCCAAATATGACTATTTATCTGGGCCTAAGTGCTCCCCTGTGACTGTAGAACGTGACCATATTTTCCTTCACTGACAGCAGAGAAAGCACACAATGCCAAACACTGACAGTGAGCTTGACAACAGTGGTGCAATCGTTGAGACGAGCTGTGTTGCATCAGCTCCACGGCCGGCTCATTCACAACACACTATCATCAGTTTTTACCGCTGATTACATCATTTAAGTTGGGAAGATTACACCGTTGTTTATGCTCCCATCGAGGCACTACAAATGAGAGGCTTGCAAGCTTCCAGCTGTGTACCTAATAATGCAGTCTGTTTAGGATTCTCATCTCCTCCATCAGCCAGCCTCTTACATGTTTCAACAGCTAACAGCACACGGCTGGCAGTTTACATCAGGCACATAATAGGGGAAGTGGAGCCAATATGTTAACTGATGGGTTCAGACTTTGGCAGGGTGTGAAAAGCTTGGCACAGCAGACAAGCCTTAAGAGTTTTCTCTTTCCAGGTTGAGGTGCATTGTGGGTCTTTTCTTTGTGTGGATATCAAGCAGAGTGGTTTGCCATGACAGCAGATCATACAGACAGAGTGGAAGCAGTATAATCAGAGCAAAAGGCTGTGTAACTAAAAAGATTGTCTACAGGAAAACACAATAGGCCTCCAGTAACCGAGAGTACATTAGCTGAAAATAGGCCACAGGCATTTCAGTCCATAAAAGAGAGGAGGAATGAAAATCCTCCTGCAGCAAGGCAATAACGCAGCTTTTAATGACAACAAAAGGAATCAACAAAGCACACAGCTCTCTTTCTGAGTGTGCTCTAATCAGTGCCGCGTCTACATTGTTCAGATCACACGAGACCATTTTATTTGACACAACTTAAAACGCGAAGTATTTTGGCTTTAATATAATTTAATTACAGTGCCGCCAGCACAGAGCTGGCATAACAGCTCTCTGTCTTGGCAAAAACAGACAGCAGCTTAATTTGATTAATTGGTGCTTTTTACATTTCTGGGAACTGTCATTCAGCAATCATGATGCGAAATTGAGTAAACGATAGATTGGCATGTCTCAAATTGTTTTGTTACTGATCTAGTCCACATGGCTTCAGAGATGCCATTGAGAGATGCAGTGGTTTTCAGAAAGGGGCTGGATTAACCCTTTGAGCCTCATTTGTGCATCAAAAATTGCACCAGTGCACACCGCGATGTCTAAGATTTCTTCGGTATCAAAAGAAATCCAGTGAAAGTTGCACATCTTTGATAACAGTGCAAACAGGAACTGCCAATACCTAATACGGCATGACTTCTCATGGTACAAGTCTGCCAAAATTTAAACAACTTTAGGCTAAAAACGGGTAGCCCACAGCTAACTCACTGACTCAACGGCAACATCATTATATCTTCTGCTTGCAACACCCAAAGGATTATGGGAACAGTAGTTACAAGACTTAGATCACAAATAAAAGTAATAAAAGATTAACACTGGGAGTGACAAAATCATTATAAGCTTTTTTTTTTCATTTTACACTATTATTATATTTTCTGATATTACTAAGGCTCAGGCTCTTTCATCTCTAGAACACTGACACACTCAGTCCATTCTACAAATATTTGCCCTGTATCGAAAACCTGTGGTTCGACAAAACCTACTCAAAATGACTAATTGTAATACACACATTTAAAAAAAAAACTTTAAAAAACATAAAAACTTTACTAGGACATGCACAACTCACATACAAATTGATGGCAATTGCAAATTCTGAAAAAACAACTGTAATAATAATATTAATTTCACTCCCTTTATTATAATAAAGGGAGTGAAAGGCAGCACACAACATGGATGCATAGCATGCAGAGAACTTCTTCACAATTTTACAAACAGACGACGCAAAAAAGCTGCACTAATAAGCTAAAAGAAACCGAATTCCGCTGCATAGCAGTGTTGTTGTCACACCAAGGATCTAAAAGGCACACTCACATCAAGGCAGGAGTCAAACAAATTGCCCTGCATCCTAAATATGTAGTGGATGTCTTACAAATCCTCCCTTTGAAGATTTGCTGTACCTTGGCTGCTGAATATGCTCTCGTCTCCAGCAGCTCGATGTTTCCCGCTTGCCTGCCTGAGCTCAGTAGTGTGAGCGGAGGCACGCGACAGCTTTAAAAGTTAGCTAGATCCCTGTCAGCCTGTCGCTACACCTCTCTGTGGCCAGGCTGCTGCTGCTGCTGCTGCTCCTGCTCTGCTTCCCCCAAAACAACACTTAAGCAGTTTCATACTTTTGAATTTCATTGCACAGGGCATCTACAGCTTGTTTATACATCTTTGATTCATATAAAATTGATTTAAGACTGATTTTGTGTGTATGAATATCATACATGAAATGATCAGAACTTTATTCACCAAGCAGACGCACAAGAAATAGACATCAATACCTCATCGCTGCAAACACAGACTTAAAGAAATAATTTGCAATTTTGGGAAATATGCTTTTTTTGCTATGTGAGAGTTCAATGAAAAGATCGATACCACTCTGTCTGTTGAATATGGAGATGGAGCCAGGAGATTGTTAGCTTAAAATCAATCTATCATCACTTCTAAAGCTTGCTAATTAACATGTTATGTCTCTTTTACACTTTGGGTTTTGTGCGAACTGAGCCAGACCAGCTGTTTCCCCATTTCAAGTCTTTTTGCTAAGCTGCTACTGGCTCCAGCTTCATAATGAATGGACAAATATAAGTGGTATTGATCTTCTCATCCATTTCTCAGCAAGAAAATGAATGAGTAATTCCCATAATGTTGAACTATTTGTTTAACATTCACTGTTTACAGAAACACCATTCACTATTACTGTAAGACATCATATCAAAACTAACAGACATAATACTGGCTGCTTCTGTATCCTCCTCAGGGTTCATGCAGACTTTATGATAAGCTGTTTAAAGACTGTGATGGAGAGGAACACTATAAACTGGATTAATGTAACTCTGAGTAATATGGTCTAATCTTTTAACAATTACTTTTTTCTTTTTTCTTTTTACAATTACCACTTTACTGTACACACAACTCTGCTCTGAAATCATAGCTGAAAGGCAAAGTGATTCATGAAGCCATGAAGAACAGATCAACTGCCCTACAAAACAGCTGCAGCTCACTTGACATGTAGTCTGCCTTCTGTCGGCTGAATTTCCTGAGCAGACCTTTCAATTCCCCTTTCCTTTAGCAAGCTGGGTAATGAAAGGCCACGGCAGGCTAGAGGTAGTTGTGGGGTTCATACATTCCTCTGCCTCTCTTCCCACACATTGAAAATCATGGCGGGCTTATCCTCGTTGGCTTTTTTTCAAAGCTCCACGCTCTCAGCAGCCGTATTCATGAACAATGTTTGCTGCTGGTGCTACAATGGAAAACAATGCAGTTTCTCTTGTGGTGAGAAAATTAGTTTTCTTTTTTTTTCCATTCAGTGATGTTGATATATACACATAGCTGGGTTCATAACCCACTAACTCACAGAAGATGGGTTTAACGGGGGATGACAGACAGGTTTCTTTCCTTGCGATATGATTGATGTGTTTCATTGAATTATCAAAGCAGGTCTGAATTACACAAAACACAACACAGCCGAGCACAGCAGATAGAGCATCACAGATCAATCATCACTTAGGTATCAAAGAAAACACCTTTGTGGCGTATATCTTTGTGCTGTACGGGGATTTTTAATATGAAATGACTTCCCAGCAACCTTCTCGTGAAAACTTTACACACTGCATGTAGGTGTGATTGGGGGAAACAACGTAATCCATCCACTTATGCTGCAACTAGCAAATTTATAAAGCAACCTTCATGTTCTTTGTGGCCATCTAACTGTTTGATGTGGGTCATGAGGCTTTCATGAGGCTCCTGCAGCACCGAGAACTGACAGGTTTTCTCTTTAACAGGAGAAAGCCAGGAAATTGGGCTGCATCACCTTTGAAGGTCTTAGATGTAAACTCAACTCAACAAGCTGTGTGTGATGTAACGGCTGTGCAGGATACAAAGGGAAGGGACGGACAAAAAAAAAAAAAAATCTTCAAAGAATACTTCCTCTTACATCACACGTTCTCCGATGATATACAATAAAAGGATGCCAAAAGAATTGAATTGTAGCATTTGAGGATAATGATATCTTGTCCAATTTTAATAATGAAAGTCAAAATGAAGAAAGCGGAAATGATATGTCAGCGGTATCTTTTAAGAGTATCACTATTGAGAGTGCGTCTCTTTTAGCGCCTGGAGCTCTTGGTGTTCTCAGTGAGTTGTGGTGCCTCAGCTGTAGGATGTTTCAACAAGCTCTGCCTCCCTCTCTCAAAGAGGCCTCAATCAGGAGACAACAATGGCAGCCGAAAGTCATCCCCACCCCTACAATACTCCTCTTTCAAAGGAGGCTGCCATTAATTGGCGCACAGCACATTCTACCCTGGCAATTACACTCTTGTCTCCAGTACCGCCTGGTTCAAAGAGCCGGGAAGCGGAAGTCCTTCTGGTGCTAAAAGCAGCGCAATATCCTGACAATGTCTGGCCTCGACTGGCAAAAGCTGAAATATTTATCAAAGGAGGGAGAGGGAGCCCTTCAATGCCAGCAAGACAGTTACTTCCCAGTATGAGAACATACTGGAGGAGGGAACAAGGATAACACAGGGCTGCGGCCTGGAGAAATCCATTCCAGCTGCTACACAGTAACTCCTAGAGGGTCAGCATCTGAGCTGTTTGGACTGAGCAAAGCAAGAAACAAAACAAAAAGGCTGTCAAAAGAAAAAGATGAGCAAAAATACATACAACAATCATATAACATTTCTAGGTTGAAAACTGGCCAGTTCCCACCAAGGCATATAAGTTTTCGGCCTCTCACACTGCTGCTGCTCTTCTGCTTGCCTTAAGGGTATATGCCTTTCCCTCCCACTGAAATTCCCCAGCAAACTAAATAAAGAGAAATACCAGAGAATTTGTTCACAGTGGTTGTCTTTTGCCTCGGGCTACAACATCCTCTGCAGCTACAGGTCAGCAAGGGGTCATCGCTACTGAATGACAGACAGCTGACATGATCACCAGGAGCAGAAATGTCTCCATCCAGAAAGCTGATTTCAGTATTGACCATGGACTTGAGTTGAGGCTAAATAGTTTTAACTCATCTATTCCTTCCAAACAGAAAGGTTCATCTGTAATTTTCATTACTTTCATTACTGTCTGGGTCTTATTTCTATATTCATGGCACTATTCTATCATATCTTAACCTTCTATGGACACTTGGACTGGGAATCAAACCTTCAATACTTTTTTAATACCAATTAAAATGTGTCCATAGCATCAAAACCTGTCAAGGTAGCATTGAATGCTTTGTCTCATTTACATACCTTTAAAACAGATATATCCTCATTTAAAGCTGCTGTTAGTAAACTTCTTAATATAGACAAAGGATCAAATCACTATGAATAATGTGAAAGGGGAGTTGGTAGTGACAAAAACACTGAAAATTCTAATCCAACTCTGCAGTTCACCTCAGCTCTACAAATCTTTTTAGCGTCTTTCAGCTCACTACTTTGGTTTTCCAGCCTGCAAATTAGCTGTTTAATTTCACTCTCACTGCTCTCATCAGCATTTCCAGGCAGCTGATAAACACACTTTACACTACCTACCCAACACCAAACTGTAGACAGAAAAGTTAAAAGTTAGCGACTAGTTGAGCCAAATACTTCTCTCAGGAGTTGGTGAAGACCTAACCAGAGCTAAAATGAAAGTGAATATTGGACTTACATCCATCAGGTGGCCTAAACACAACTCCAAATGAACACTAATGTTGCTCCGTATCTGCTGGAAGTGTAGATACTGTAAGTAACTGTTGCACAAGTTCGTCATATTAACTTAAAAGGTTAATTAGTCAGACAAGATGTTTGTGATGTGAATAAAGATGCTCCCAACGTGGCCAAAAAAAATCAGTTAATGCAGGTTTAAGTCATAACTTTGCCAATTCTATACCTTTTTTAACAATGTACTCTTAAGGCTGCTTGTGTTAGGCCATAAACCATAAAAAAAGAAAAATGTGAAGTATTGAAGAAAGTATTGTTTTGGTATTGTATCTGTTCCAAAACTGTTATTTGTATTGACATCACTATAAAATGGAAATACCACCTCGCAGTTGTATGCCTCCGCCAACCAGTCAAGTTGCAGTTTACATCCATGTCTTTCCAGACATATAATATTTATAGAGAAGATTTTGAATGAATTTAATAAAAGGTATTAAGCGTATTTTTTGGCAAAATTGATCAGTTTATTGACATGTGTGATTCCAGTGAATAATTTCTAGTGAGAAACATGCTTTCTTCAGTGACCTTTGACCACCAAATTCTAATCAGTTCATCCTTGAGTCCAAGTGAACGTTTGTGCCAAATTTGAAGAAATTCCCTCAAGGCGTTCCTGAGATAATCGCATTCACAAGAATGGGAGGAACGGATGGACGGACAACTCAAAAACATAATGCCTCCGGCCACGGCTGTCACAGGCGTGGAGGCATAAAAAATTCCAAATGATACCCAGCCGTAACAGACACAGAAATACTATAGTATACTGTATGTCATATAACGTATACTGGCTGGACACTATGGATTTTTGCTGTCTCATCTACAGTAGTAACTGCATGTCTAAGTTTCTCTGCCTAACATGAAGATCTGCTGTGGATTTACTTTGACTAAAAGATTTTAGATATAGGCTACTCTCTGCAGTTTTAAAATACCAGATATCTTTTGATGTTTCCTGCCTTTGTTACAGACAGGACAAAGAGGTGATCATGGAAAAATGCTTTGCAGACCACTTGGGGCTTTTCAACCCACTCTAAACTCTGTTCCGTTTCCTCTGCCATTCAAATCTTTAAGCCTTACCACATGTACTCTGGTACCATACAAACCACTAAAGGCTTTTCTCATACTTGTCCAGCCACAGCTAATTCAATCTGGTCCTAATCTGTGCAGGGTGCAGCTCCTATGTCCTAGCTGCTTGCCATTGTACCATTAAATAGAGGAACACGCATCTTGTTGATCTGCCTAATGTCAGCGTACAGTGGTTCATTGCTAATTCCTATCATTAGTGCATATTGATGGCGTGCAGCTCGGGGAGACCGCCGTCCAAAACCAGCAGCCAGGGACCAGAGCAGAGGAAATGAGGAGGGATTGATGGTCACTTCCTGCATCGCTCACTCTGGTCCCGAGGCAGCTGACAGCGGCTTCCTGTCAGCCGCTGGGAGAGAGGGACAAACAGAAAGAGAGAGAGAGAGAAATGGCTGTTGCTGGGCTGCTCCCAGTGTTAAGCAGTCTTGGTAGCAGCCCAAATCCACTTGAGGTTCAGCCAGACAGGACAGAGGAAATTCATCAACTGTGTTTAGTGTGAAGACATTTGCATTCTTTATTTACCTCACTATTAAAATCAGCTTTAGTGAAACTGAAAAACATTATGAAAGCTGTGACTTGAACACTTGAACACAGTGACATTAAACTTTGTCAGATTAAAATTATGTATAATTGCCCTGCGGGTACTTTTGGGTTTCATTTTGGATCAATCTCTTTTCAAATCTTTAATGGCTCCTTTCGCTTTTCTTATTATCAAAGTATAAAGTACAAATCATTTACTTAACATTAACAGTCATTTTAAGAACAAATTTTTGCCGGTGCTGACCGGCAGCAGATTATATCAGCTGAGGCTAATTAACATTCACTTGCCAAAATAAATCTTATGGCCATTGTCTGGTTAAAGTGCTCTTTGCAGTACTAGAGTGGACTGTGTTTTTGCAACCAGACCAACAACAATTGATCACGTCAATTCTCTGGTATTTGGAGCAAGTTAAACACAAGGTGCACAAAGTAAATCCTTGGGTTGACCCAAAAAAATGTTTTTGAGTTTATTAAATACCTGCAGTGATCGCCCACTCAAGAGAGATGTTGTGCGCATTCACACACGAGGCACAGCAGTATAACTTCACTAATGATTTAAATCTCCTGACACACTGACAGGATCGGTGAGGTCGGTCATCTGTGTTCTTCTACGCATCCAAAAGGTCAGCTGTTACACAGTCCAGGTTCACACAGTAAAATTGTTTGGAGTAAAGCAGCTGTCCTCCTGATAAATCCTGAGCTCCACCAGAGCTGTCTAAAAAATGTATTTCAGAAGCTAAAAGTTTCATTCTGTTTCCCCTGGAGAGTTTTCTCTGTCCTGTCAACTACACTTTTTAGTTTTGCTGCTTAAATGTCCCACAATATTTGCTACAGTGACATTACTGCGCGCATTTACATTTACAATTACTGAAAGCAACCTCTCTAATAATTAAAGTAAATCTTTAAAGGAAACACTCATACATTTATACAACACACAGTAAAGGAATGAGCTTGAAGGCGTGCACTGCTCAACATAATTTAAAAAGCAATATCGCCTACAGGGACCAGTAGAGGTGGAGTGAAAAGTCCACAGTGAGCGGCGCTGTTGAGCACCTCAGGATTTATCAGGAGGACGGCTCCTTCACTGTATGAACCTGGACTGTGCGTGTGTAACAGCTGACCTTTTGAATGTGTGGAAGAACACAGAACGTTAATTAACATTAGATCCTGACCGATCCTGTCGGCATGTCTGGAGATTTAAATAATCAGTGAAGTTATGCTGCTGTGCTTGTGCATAAAAGTGTAATGAAATAATGTTCCCGTATCAATCTATCTATCTATCTATCTATCTATCTATCTATCTATCTATCTATCTATCTATCTATCTATCTATCTATCTATTTATTTAGGCTATAGCAAGCATAGCCAATGACAATGATCTTGTAGAGATGCAGTAGGAACAGATAATAGATACAACAATAAAAGCGAAAAACAAGTTGTTTTCTGGTTTTGGTTTTATTCCATTCCAATTGCCGATTTGAAGACGAAAACAGGAAAAGCCTGTGGATTTCCGTTTTTTTTTTTATTCAAACACAAAAACGGAAAAACAAAACGCATCGCATATTTGTTTATCCTGTAATCGAACAAGAGCACAGATTTGGACGGAAGGTACATGGATCATGAATGCATGCCTAAATCTCCAATTGATCTGTCTCTGAATTTGAATATAATTAAACTGACAACGTATAATCAGATCCAGCAGCAAGCTCAGTTGTAACAACCACAGTAAAGCTAGCAGCCACTGCGTAGGAAAGTCATAACAGCAAAACTATTATGGAGGAAATGACTAAGAAAGTGTTGTGCAGCAAACCTCAACATGCAGCAGACCTGATCTGTTCAAACGGCTACAGCAGTGCTTTGCTATGCCGGCAACATTTAAAAGGAAACAAAAGAACAGAGAAGCCACATGCTAGCCAGGTTGCAGTTTGCAGCTGTAACCTCTCTGGTGCTCATGCGGCTCATGTGGTTATTCATCAAACAGCAATTAGAATAAGTGATTAGATGTACACAAGAAGAAAATAACTCACCTCTGCTAAACTCTTCATACAGAATATTCTCTCTTTTACTCAATATTCCGAGTTTTATTCACTGAAATAATGTAAAGAGTGCTTTGCGATGAAAGATGGGAGACAGGAGATTCAAACACTCATATGCACTAAATGCTTTCAGCTGATTAAGCCATCAATGAACCAGAGAATATTTCCTCCTGTCATCTCATGAATTGAACTACTGAGCTTAACAGTTTTGCTCCTGCCCACATCCCCTTTTCCCGTTTTGTCTCAATTTCAGCAAGCCAATGCAATATCATATCTTATTCACATCGAGGGACATGATATCCTGGGCAATGCATCTTTGCTAAAAGAGATGAGAGCCTTTCACAATGTAAGCAATCAAGGCTCATGGTTAAAATTTAATGGGCTGGCGTTAAATATAGAGTGCAGGGAGGAAACCATCTCCGAGAGCATGTTAAGCAGACGTGAACACTTTACTATTCTTTTAGCCCACTACAGAAAGACTCAGGTGGAGGAGTTTTTTCGATATTTTGGAGTAACCTGATGTCTTATATGTCAACCCGGTTTCCCCAGTAACCTGGTTTCTTGCATGCATTATACATAAAGACTGTGAAAATGAAAGCACCATTGGGCTGAACTTCTGTTGACCTGTTTTGTTGTGTATTTAGTTACTGAGGTAAGCCTGGTTATTACTTAGACCTAAATCTGACCATTGTTGCCATAATGCAGTCAATCTACAGCTGACACCAGGAGTAAAAGTGTCTCTCCTGACTCCTTGAAGAGACACTTTGACTTGCCGTGCTGAAATAGCTCCTGTAAAATCATCCCTATTGTTACCACAGCTGCACTGTGACAAAAAACTAACTGAGAAATCTGATTGTTATCAGCTGAAATGAGAGTGATAAAAAAATTGAACCAGATAAGGTCTTATCATTACATACTGTACGTGCATTTCTTAAGGCAACATGCCAGAGAGGGCAAAGTCTCCCTTGACTCACTGTCAAAATCACTCTCAGCATTAAGATACCGTACAAACAGTGCTGAGTGCCAGTTTAACAAATGTATCTGTCACAATTTAATGTGACACAAAAATAACACAAACAATAAGCCTTTACAGTTATTTGTCACAATGAAATGAAGACTCTCTGAATCTCACCAAGCAGTACGTACGTAATATAACAGATATAAAAGGTTGACTCAATTAGTAACTTTACATGTTTACACAGAATCTCAACACATTTTCATCTACAACTGCTAAACATATTTATGATCAAATTAATCACATTTACTGTTAGTTGTTGACATATCTGTACTGCACGCTCTGGACTATTACATGTCTGAGGTAATCAAGGTGTTATGAAACAATGTGGGCCTTAATGAAATCAGGTGTGCAAAAAGAAACTACAAAAACTACAAACTCAACTTGACTATCAGACATAGACTGATTTCACATTTGTTTTAAAAGAAGCTGTTGTACAGCAGGTATCATCTGGCAATATGGAAAAAGTATGAAACACTGAAAAAACAAAGTGTATTTTTCTTAACCAATTGAAAAGGTAAATGATATCAAAGGCCGTTTTACTAGCTAGATGAAAACAGATAACAGCAGTAATTGTATAGCTTCTATATTGTAAATGTTTTCTAAGCACAGTGTTATCTTTTTTAATTACCAGCTACAATAACCGAGTGCCCCTGCATCGACAGTGGTTATACTTGAGAGCCACCAGCTGCAACCAATATTACTGTAAATATGCAACCTGAACAATTCTCTACATCACAATTAAAGTGATATGAATGGCAACAGTGTACTTGTGGTTTTGGGTATTCAAGACCAAAACAAATGTTTTGTTTCCATAAAACCCCCTAACTGAGGCTTAGGAAAAAGGAGAGGATGAGTCACTATCCTGGAGGTAGTGAAGCACAAAGAGACAACTTGAACAGTCCACTGTAGTGAGAAGAATGGAACACAAATGAGCCTTAAGCTGCATTTAACTCTATTTTGAATTTCTTAACATTTACAATATTGTGATATACTTTAATACTGTTTAGTCTCTTGTGTCTGTTGTTTGTGTTATTTCTATTAAAAAAGAACAATTTAATTGTGACAGTTGAAGGGGCTGTCCCTTTGCTTATCATGTGGGTTATACACTTCAACAGCTTTCATTCTTGATTTAACGTTAAGTGAAATCCATTTCTTTCCAGCATTATGACGTCTGTAACAACTAAGCATGTAACTCAACCAGTGGTGCAGCAAAGCCTTACAGCCCTTAGCAGCTTTCAAAAGGCACAAATAGCAAACTGACAAATACAACAATCCAGCATAGCAAGGTTCAACAGGTCACTAGTCATTTCTATGAGTGACAGCTGTAGGAACTCAGCTGGAGTATACCTACATGCTGCAGTGGAGCCAGCCGCAGCCTGGCCCATCTCATTGTGTCCATGGAGCCCCAGACAAGCCAGGCATTGTGACTCACTCAGTTAATGGCTGTAAAGGTTTTATTATCCCAACCCAGCCTGCTCTGAGACAAGATCAGAGCCGCCACTGGAGGAGTCCCCAGGGACGACTCCTTACCCCCTCCTCTCCACCTTCCCCTCCGCCACCCACAACCATGATAAACGACTTCACACTTTCCACCCAACAGCTGTCTTCTTTTTTCTTCTTCTCTATCAGGCCTGGTAGCACTGATATTTTCCTAGGAAGATTGAGGTTTGCCAGATATACTGTATATATATATATTTATGTGGTGTTAAAACTAAGTGCATCCTCAATGAAGATCACTTAACTGCTAAACAACCACTTCTTTGTTGAAAAGGAAAATAAAAAATCATTTCATTGTGTCAACATGGAGTTTACATCAGACGGATGTCAGACACATTTTCAGTCATCTGACAAAACTTTAACCGATTCAGCAGACTTGTGGGTTAACGACTCACACTCTGTTTTAACTGTGAACAAAAGCATATTTTTATACTTTTCATTTATATTTCACATGACATGCAAACTCTCCATTTAAACCATTTCACTCAAGAATTTAAATCAGCAAAATAGTAAAAACAACTAAATTAAAAAACACTACATTCTTAAATATTTGCAATAGTTGTGTTCCAACACACTGCAAAAAAAAAAAACTACTGACTGAGAGGACACACTGTTCTATAAACGTAAATGTTGTTTTTGCAGAGGGCAGTAAACATCTCTAGTTGGGAAGGTGTTCTTGAAGGCTGTGTGAAACAAGTCTTTGTTTTGGCCGTGCATTTCAAAAGTTGCACAAGTTGTTAGTGTGATGTGTCCAGTGCAGACAGCACTTAAGGCAGTCAAGAGTTTCTGAGTGTTCTTCTTTGTGCTGCTCTAAATTATCAATTTATTTCATTTCTTTTTTTGCAGAGTGACTCAGATAAGATCAGCTTCCAAAGAGGAAAAAGACAAACTGGATATTTAAATGATAAAATGCCAGAAACAGATAAAATACTGACAGTTAAAACAGACTGTATATGGGTAAAAGACTGAAAGTCTTTGTGCTGAATTATTAAATTATTTATTATTAAACAGTATAAGCATACACATCCATTATGAAATCAAATTTGGTGTTGTCAAACTCTGTTGAAACAGCACTGGGTGCAAATGCCAGTTCACTCACTGCAATTGGAAGTCTGCACACTGTATCAGAAGGACATTTGCAAGTCAAAGTGAAAGAGATGATGCCAGAAATAAATCTAACACAAATACATCAGGAGCTATGGCTGCACTTAAAGTCACAGCTAGATAATTTCAATACAGGGATTAAAATACATACAGTATACTATAAACTACTATGAAGCATACAGATATACATATACATATATATAGGGATATACATACACACAAATATATATATATATATATACATATACACATATATATATATAGTACCAGTCAAAAGTTTGGACACACCTTCCCGTTCACTTGACTGAGAAAGTTTGTCCAAACTTTTGATTGTATTGGGGATGTCGACAGTTAAGCGCAGAGAATATTTTTGACTAGTTACGCATGTCAGTCTGTAGATTAATTTGCATACACACTTTTGTTAGTCCAGTTTAACCCGCAGGAGTTTCTGAAGGCTAATGTAACCTGTGTTTCTGCCAAATACATAAAATAGGAAATAACTTCATGACGAGTGAAAATGTGACACAGAATATGTCAAGCTGCCAAATACCACTGTCATAGAAGGAGCTCAAAAAGGCAAATAGGCAGTCTTATCAATGCTAACTGCTAAAGAAAATATTTTTTAACTGCTTCCAAGAGCCTGGTAGGAGAGTGTGTGAGTAAGTAACTATACTACTAATATGTAAGTTATATTCAAAAGGTAAAATTTTTCCAAAAACAGTTGTTGGAAAAGGGGAGGCACCTGGCTGCCATGTCCGAGGATGGCTCACAGTCACAGCCAAAGATCATGTTGCTGCTAGCCGGGGGGAGAAAGTGTGATGTGCGCCAGTCCGAGGCCATCACCCAGTTGGTGTACCGAAAGGTTGATACTGACATGCTGCCAATAAGTGTGGTAGAGGGCGAGGGATTGAAAGAGCTAGTTCTGTACCTCAAGCCCAAGTTCGTGCCATCGAGAGCTGTGATTAAACACATTGAAAAACACTGAGGAGAAGAGCTAAAAGTCAAGCTAACCAGGGCAGACAAGCTAGCTCTGACCGCTGACTGCTGGACAGCTCTCACAAATGAAAGCTACATCACAACTTTTCTTAAAAATTAACCAGTTAATTACTGGTTAATGTCTGTCGGTCTATCGAAAGCAAAATTAACTGAAACTGACATCCCTAAACTGTTTATATTTAAGTCCTCTGTTTTTAAGTACACAGAGTTATTCCCAACAAGGAGGTTTGTAGAGATGAAAAAAGAGCAGGGTAAAATAAATATTGTTTAGATCCAGCCTGAGTAAAGCTGCCTTTGGCTGATAAAAAGGTCAACTCAGCAGGTAGGGGATTAGCAGAACCACTGAGCAGGACCAACTGAGCCTCTGAACCTGATGAGGGATGGCTAACCCATTCAACACGAGACACAGGGACGTGCAGAGGATACTAGAGAGGCAGGAGCCCAAATTCATTGCAAATAATTAAATAAATATATGCCTTTAATGACTACTTTTGCAACACTGTTAAAGGGATATTAAAATGCACAGTATGTATTTAAAACAAACCCATGACTGAGGTTGGTTCAGATACTGCTACATGACAGTTAATTAATGATACATGCAAAGAAATGAAGTATATTCCAGTAAATTCTCCTCATGTTAACCAGCCCAACTCTTACCTACTGTAGCCCTCTGACTGACATCCTCACTTGCAGAAACTCTAGTGCTGACAAAGATGCACTTCCTCTGGCTGCATGGTTGCCTCTCTCACCTCCAGATTCATCTCTTACCACCTCTCCATAGAACGCATAATTGCTTCAGTAATAACGGGCATTAAGAAGATGCTGATATTGTATGGATAAGATAGTATCACTATGTGCCAACATAGTAACAACATTAGTTTAATATAATTCACATATCATATTATTAACTTAACTATTTGCCTAAATATATAATGACATTAATAAACAGTTAACATTCAACATTAATGTAAATGTACCTGCGTTCACTGTCCTTATGCACATATTCACCTGTTGAGCAAACACATATAATAACACATAAAATACAAAGAAAGGAAATATGTTTGCTTACTGTACTGTAATGGAGAATGATAGCTCAAACTGTAACTGTAGCCAGTTAGGGGGTAGGTGACCACTGTGGTGCATCGGCAAGAATGCAGGGATGCTCTCTTCAATGGTTTATTAATACCAACAGGTAGGTATATACAGGTGTGTGTGGTTATGTTTCCTAACGCACACATGCGAGGATAGCTCGTGAGTGGCCACTATTTACAATATATATTGTAAATAGTCTCTTTTTCTCTTTTTCGTCCACTCTCCATGGCAACTATGACCAAAACAAAAAACTTCCTCAACTCCTCCTCTATTATCTTCTTTACATACCCAGCTTGTGCCAGTTTTAAGACCTCTGTCTCATAGGCTGATGCTCAGGTTGGGTCTTTCATCAGGTGCCTTTCAGTGCCCCGCAGGCTTGGCAATACAGTGTCTTTGGGGGCATGGAAACAGGGCAAGTTCTTTACACGCAGCAGGGGGGTGGCGTAGAGACATACACCATCAACATCCATCCTCACTGTTTTGGTTTCTAGCAGGCACACTGCTTCGTGGTCTTGCCTTGATCGCGTTGGCACCTTTTCACTCCTGTAAGACAATACGTCCATCTGCCATAGCTTCTCCACGTGATGAAGGAGCTCCTTAGAGGACGACTGTGTGCCTATATGCAGACACTGCTGGGGCCGGAGAACCTGGCGAATGACTCTGGTAGGCTCCTGGATAGTCCACCCCAGCTGGGACTTTACGGCAGCTGGTCCTCCAGGGGGTCCCAGACAGACCGGCTCTACTGGGGTAATCAGATGGGGGTAGTCCGACCCAATCAGAACCATAGGACGAACACAGTCCAGCACTTTCAGGGGGAGGCCTTTCAGGTGCTTATATTTGCGCTGGAGCATCTTGATGGGTTGTGAGTGCTCTGCCAGCCCCAGCTGATCAGCAGTGAAGGCTCTCTGTATCTTAAAAGTCTTTTGGGGTTGACTGGCAGGAGAAATGGAAAACGACACAGACATACCATGCAGAACTCTGAGATCCTGGTGCACGGTCCTCAAGGCTAGCTGCTCCTGCTCCCCTTGAAGTTTTAGCTCCTTAGCAGCAGCAGAAAGGAGCATAGTCCACTGTGATCTGTCGTCTAGTATTGCGTAGGTCTCCATAGCCTGTTCTCCATTATGTAGCACAACCTTGGTCACCTTAAGGAGCACCTGACTGCAGTCGGACTTCCTATCCAGGTAGAGCACTTCATTGGCAGTACTTACTAGGCAGGAGGTGTTGTCTGGGGCTGGCTTAGTGTTGACGTCATGGAGGGTCTCCAGATGTCTGCCGTTACATCTCTTGCACCTGGCCTTCAGTCTGCACTGTACGGCTTGGTGAGAACGGCCACAACGCCAGCACCTTCTGTTACTCTTGACCCAGTCTCTCTGCTGCTCAGTGGTAAGCTGAGTGAAATTCGTGGACTGGTTCAGGTAGTGCTGAGCATTGGCACAGTATGGGCATGACAGGACGACTTTTCTGGATGAACTGGCACTGATGGATGGGGGTTCTGGGATAGTGGGGCCACTTGAAGTCTGTTCAGCCCCATGGAGGACTGTGGTAGGCCTACCAGACTTTGAGTCCTTCCATTTCTCCCTCTTTGCCTCCGTGTTGTCTTTGCTCTCTCTGTGCAGTGGCCCATAAACATACTCTTGAATCTTCAGCTCAAACTCCAGCCAGCCAGCAAAGTCTAGCAGAGTAGGGACCAAAACGCAGAGGGGATACAAGTACCTCATGAACTCAGCCCGCATGTCTGGTGGGAGCTTGGACAGTAGTCGAGTTACATGGGACCCACACTGAACAAAATTCTGCTGCTGGATGGTGTGACCTCTTCCCAGGACCTGATGCAACCGTCTCGTAGTATTCAGGCAGCAGGATATTAGACGGCTGCTCTGGAGTCATCCCCATCTGGTGGACGTATCTGACGTCTGGGGCAGGCCGGCAGCAGTGGTTCACTTCTATTACAGGGGAACATCACCACTCTCTACAGCGGTCACTCCTATCCGGCTCAAAGGACCAATTTTTAATGGAGGATGATAGTTAAAACTGTAACTGTAACCAGTTAGGGCGTAGGTGACCACCGTGGTGCATCGGCAAGAATGCAGGGATTCTGGGATGCTCTCTTCAATGGTTTATTAACACCAACAGGTAGGTATATACAGGTGTGTGTGGTTTCCGAATGCACACATGCGAGGATAGCTCGTGAGTGGCAGCTATTTACAATATATATTTGACTGCAGTCTCTCCCTCATCCGCTCTCCATGGCAACTATGACGAAAACAAAACATAGCAACCGGCAGTGTTTGCATTGCTAATATGAAGGGCGCTGATTGGCTGATCCTACTACCCAACTGATTGACTAAACTACTATTATACACAAACAAACGAGTCCTTCATCACATGTACATATAACTGTACATTAACTGTTACTTTAATGTCTGACATTAATAACACAAATTAATTAATTTCATTGTATCTCTTAAATGAATCATATCGTCGTTATCTTGGAGCTTGTGGGGGATAAAGTTGCATACCTTTTTCACAACTTTATATCTAACTTAAACAACTTGGAGATATGTGTTACATGACAGTATGCATACCTGCTTTGCATGGGATGTGCAATGACAATAATGGTCCCCCCGAATGTTAGTTCCACACTACTGAGTTCAGTCAGCTACACTCAGAAACAAGATGATGTACTGAGTATATTGTTATGTCACGCTGGATGTAGCAGGAATAACAGGAATGTAACTATTTATTTAAAAAAACACTCCAGAAAAGGGCACTTTCTCTCTAAGAGGCCAAACAGATGCTCAAGCCCCCTTTGAGGTCTATCTATGCATGTGCCTCACAAGATGAAAAAAAAAAATCAGCAGTTGGCAAGAAGACTGGGAAATATATTTACAGATTTCGAGACTTGCTTTTGACAATCCACAGGCAACACAGTGGTTCAGCAGGTTTGAGGGAGTAGGTAGTCTCTGCTGTGAAAGACTAAATATGTTTAAGCAACTGGAATAAGTGAACTGCACTGTGTGATTCAATGGAAACAAGTCCGCCTACATGTCAAATGAGACACTGCCATTCTCTACAGCAGTGTGCTCAATGAAACAAGAAAGACTGCCAATAATTGATAGCAAAGAGGAAGAGAAGGTAAGGGGGAAAGAGTCGAAAGCTCTCATTAAATTGCT
Source organism: Thunnus albacares (assembly GCF_914725855.1). Taxonomy (NCBI): domain Eukaryota; kingdom Metazoa; phylum Chordata; class Actinopteri; order Scombriformes; family Scombridae; genus Thunnus; species Thunnus albacares. Next base: position 10,025,228 of record NC_058107.1, read on the forward strand.
TTTGAAAATACCTCACTCTCACTGAGAACCTGAAAACAAGCGGAGGTCTGCAAGCAGCATTTGTTCTTGGCCAACAGATCCATTTTTCAAAACAAGCATACAGTACAGGAAAAAAACATGCTCGGCAATCGCAACATTTTCCACTACACCCCCTCTCTCAATTACTACATTCCGAAGAGGCTTCCTCAGAGCCCATCATATTGAGCACAGCCGAGCTTTATTGTACATGGCACATCCTGGAATGGAGCCATTGTGGGCTGCTGAGTGTATTCTCATTCCATCCCACTAAGAGGAAATCTTCAGGGCCGAGGCAGCCGAGCACAATCCCAGCTATCTCCTGGGGGACTGCAGCGGGGCGAGGAGGTCGAGCCGCGTGTTAATTGAACCCGTTGTGAGTGTTATTGAGGCAAGGAGAGTGAAGGAGTGAAAGAAGGGGAAGGACGTACATGACACAGCAAAGGAGGTTGGTATTTGAAGTGGTGGTGTGTGTGTGTGTGTTGTTTGTGTGTGTGTGTGTGTTGTGGTTTCTCAGGACCCAGCTGGCCCGGGGGCAGGGCATATGTCTGGAGGAGTGGAGGAGGGGACACAACCTTCGACGAGACACTGACCTATGTGATCCTGTTCATGCTCCCGGGGGAACTCTGTGTCATCCAGCCAAAGACACTGCATGTGTGATCACAGTAATTAAATAGAAGCAATTGGTCACGGGTCAATGAACACTTCATGGCCACGTGTAGACACAGAAAGGGGAAAGACAACTTGTAACACGGACATGGTGAGGCCAAAAAAAACCTTCCAAATTGTTCACAAAATAACACTGAAATGCTGAGTGAATTAAACAATTTGAACAAATTTGATGATTGATTATTCTGCATTTAACAAACAAAAGTGCCAAACATTTCCTTGTCACAACTCGAGAACTGTGAACAATTCTACTTTTCTCTGTTTTACATGATTGTACATTGAATATCTGTGGGTTATGCACTGTTGGTTGAAAAAGAAAAGTAATTATAAGACCTATCTCTGGAAACTAGTGATGGTATTTTTCTGTATTTTTCTAACATTTACAGACAAGGTAATGAATAGATGAATCAAACAACAACTTATGATCAAGATATTAAAAACTTCAAAGTAGAAGTTAACCACAAGCACTAAAGCACACTGCGGTAACAAACATTCAGGCCAGCGGACACTAAAGATTACGATATTGTTCACTTTTAATATTCTTGGTTAATTTTAGATGAATTCATTAGTTTGTTGAAGAAGATACACCACTCTATATAATTTTGATGTTTGAAAAAATAAAAAGTGGTCCATATTTCTTTTTGCTATTAAAAAATACCAACAGAGTGGAGAGTCTTTTCCTACATCAAGAACCTAGGTGATTGCCTCACATCAAGCAGTAGCTAGCAGGTAGCTCAGTAGTTGTTGATTGTAACAGTCAGACAGCTGGAGGACAGATTTGTCTCAATCTCACGATTAAACTTTACACGGACAACTTGAAAAACTGTTTGACATAGATTTAAGGCGATGTAAGGGCTATTTAGCATAGTACAGAAGAAGTAGCAAAGAAGTATTTTCATGGTGCATTTTGTCTGTTGTGTTGGACGCATAGACTGTAGCTGAGTTATTTGCTCTCGAAAAGACATCAGCAGTGCCTGAGTGGGATCCTCTCTTCAGAGCACTTGACCTAAAGACAGACTACCAGGCAGATATGGAGGAGGTTAGGTAAGCAAATGCCTCTGTTTGGTATGTACCAGCCTCATACAACAACAAGAGAGTCCCTCTAAGCTCCCAGACACTATCCTCAGCTCTAAACAATGTTCCAGGGAAACAGTAAAGCTGTGTTCCACCCTGTCTTACTCACTCACAGCCAGTAGCTGCAGTGCTTGAGTGATGCTCTCCTGGCTCCAACAAAAGACTTTAAAGCCAGTGTGCAAATCACCCCGACCACCCCTCCACCCCAATGTTTGCCAACAAAAGCCAATTGTGGCAGCCATAAATACTTACAGATACCAGCTTAACAAAAGAGCCTTGGTTTCTGTCTGCTGCCCCACTGAAAATCTATGCTCTGTGAGAGTGTCAAAGTGCATTCAATTTCAGACAACTTTCTTCTTCAGTGTCTTAACCTGGAAGAGTGGGTGGTAAACAATCCACATCATTGACATGACAAAAAGCTGTAGACATAATGTGACTGCAAATTTACAGCTCTAAAATGCATTGTGATTGTACAGAAATCCAAAAATTGACTTTTATGCAAAGCAGCGTGGGGTTCTGGACAATAAAGCACAGTGTATTCCATTAAAACAACAAACGCCACTGCTGGCCCCTCGCTCCTAAATCGTCAGGCCCGGAGAACAAAACAAGTCTTTCAGAGGCGGACTCTGCAAAATTGATTATTGCTTTCTCTTTCAAGTGGCGCTGCTGCTTTGTGACTTGCACATGACTTGGCAGGAAAAGGACAGCTGGCTCTCTTTTCTAGGCCCTATTCACATGACTGGTGTCCCACAAAGGAGGCAGGCTGTAGGGCTGCAGGCTGGGCTAGACTTTGCTCACAGAGCTACACTGTGGGTTAGAGCACAACTGGATGATCCTTAGCACAACTAAGTTTTAAGAGACAATAGTTAACAAGTCTCTGGAGACTCACAGAGGAATAATAAAAAAAAAAAAATCTCTTCAAATTGACTAACCCTGTGAATGTTCATTCTGAGAATGACTCCAGTAAATGGCTAACATCCAATAAATGGTTTCAGCTTTCAAATGTTGCAGGAAGTGATATGTATCCCTCTTTATAACCTCCCTCTAAAAATGAAATCAGAGTTTTATGTCTCCTCTTACTATTACTGTTTGCTCTGATGACAAAGCATAGCCTTGAGCCTCTGGTGAACCAGACTGTATTAACTTCTCAGTACAAGCCAGCACTTCATATTCACATCAACTCATTATCGTCATCCAGGCAACTCAAAGCTTGTTACAGGTGATGTGATATTTCACATCTCTCCTGTCTCAAAGCACGTGCTAACAACCACTTTAAAGTGATGGAAAGCTTTATTGAGTATCTCCTTGAAAAGAACTAGTGAGGGGTAAATAATGCACATCTTTACTGCCTTTCGTGAGCTTCAGCTGGCTTCACAGACCACTAAGCTCAGGCTCACAAATCAAGCTCGAGCCAACTACATGTTTGGAGGGAGTCAAACAAGAGAGCAGTGTTTCCCCCCGTCATATAAAATAACACAGCCTTCACATTGACCTCTATAGGCTGGTGACTAATCAGGCCCACCAGTGAGAAAAGAGAAAAAATCAAACCTCTGTTATTACTGGAACAAGAAAACAAAGACATCCGCTTGTTGCTCACTTTTGATATTGGTATTCCTGAGTTCTCTTCTTAATTCCCAAAATAATTGCAGTTCTCGTTGTTGAGCAGCATGTTGCTGCTTAGCCATGGGAGGCGGGAAATGAGTTGGAAGCCAGTCCTTTTAATTATCCTTCAAATGCTTCCTGCGCTCAGCAGATGTTGGGCTGCAGGGCAGGCAGCCGAGCAGCAGGGCTCCCTAACACTGCACACACAGATCAGGACTTGGCTGCTGACTCCCCTGCTCCTCAGGCTGGGTGGTATACTGTATTTTAAAGTATAATGCTATACATTATGTATTTACATAATGTATTTCCTCATCACAATTATCAACATTAATTTATTGCGTATTGCAGATTTTTTTTTTTGTCGACCATTAAATTACAAATTGCAGCATAATTGAAAGACAGGTAGAAACTAGGATCATCATGAAATATGATGCAATAAAAACTATTATTTCTTTGTTTTGGTTTTCAGCCTCTCAGTTTACAAAGCTGAACAAATATCTGGCCTCATCATGGCTTTGTCCACTTCTCTTCCTCTGAGACTTGGGCCTTTTTCTGTTCTCTTGTTACTCATCTCTTCCTACATGCTGCTCTCACCTCTCTTTGTTGGGCTCTTTTCACAGCCTCTGAGTCACACTTGGCCTTCGGCACAAATCTACCTCCACACCACTAATCACCTCCTTGTGTCTTGTGATGGTGGCATCCAGTCTGGAGATGTCAAATAAGGGAGGAGATGTATTAAGAATATAAAGAATGGTCTAATGTGAATTGTATCACTTCACGTATCAAGTGTAATAAATGTACAACATAACGACAGGAGCAACACAAGTGCACAAGCACCTACAGTAAATCAAATATATAAATTTCTAGGGGTCATTTAGTCCAAGAGCCAGACTTTTTCCACAAGTCCAATTGCATCTTTTTTTCCATTTAAAGATCTCACTAAAATCCAATATGGCAAACACACTAACATACACTATATGAACCAGTGAGCTCTTGAGTGCAGCCGTTCAAATTTGACGAGCCGCTGTGACCTCAACTCCAGCAACAGAATCCCAAAACCCTTGTAATCATCTACCAGCACGGCCAAATTCTGATATTCTTACTAAAGGCTGACTTTAATTTCCACTAAAGCTGTAGAAAATGAGGCTTGTGTTGGCTGGATGGAGCGCTGATCTATCCATGGGGTCACCTCCGAACATTAACAACTTACCAGTACTTGCTAGGTGTGCCCCACATTATCTGTAACAGGTCAGCACAGACCCAGCTGCCAAGTAGGCTACTCATTCTGGAGCTGGCAAATGAAGCCTTCCTGACATCCACACTTTAGTGTGCCTGGGAAAGTCAAAAAACCTTTTCAGCTGGAGGAAAAATACCTCCAGACATTTGAGAAAGCTGAAATGCTGCCAGGTGTCAAGTTCATAGCTAAAGGATGTGCCATTCGGAAGATGAGCCTTGAAAACAGAATAAATACCACAGGCCGCACCTACCACACTGTTCAGTAACAGTTAATCCATTCTGACTGGGCTGGTTTTACTTGTTGACCTATTGAGAGTGACTTGTTTTTTTTTCTGTTAACATTCTGAACAGAGTGTCCAATGTAGCAAGATTTTAAAATTTGAAGCGTAACACTCTTTAGTATGTGGCCTATTTTCCCTTTTATTATTGTCGCATATAATTTATTTATCTGTAGATTTTATTTGAGGATAGTCATATAATGGCCAGTTCGTAATTAGATTGAACAAATGGCCAAAGGCAACCGATGCACTTGTTTCTGTACTATTTTATAATTAGAATGAGAAGTGAGCAGAATGTGGGTTAGTGTTTCTATCAGCGAATCTACTGGATAACACATTCATATTAGACTAAGAACAGTTCTGTACACTGTATGCATACAGAGTGTATTAAGCAGAGGGTTTCAGCGCTGGTAGATTAGATTAATCTAGCTTTAAAATCAGTTGAGCTTTTTCCTTACTTTCTGAGCGAAGGGGCATCAGATAAGAAAAACTGATTGATTCAGACTCTTTGAAAGGCTGCTTTGACTGAGCTGCTGCAGGCTCACGATGACAAATTGAGACACGTGTTATATCCACCCTGCTGTGAATACATGACACAGTCGTCGCTAACGATCTGAAGGCGTCTCAAAAGCCACCGGGCTTAGATTAATCTGAGAACAAACATCACCCCGAGTGCAGCAACTTCAAATGTAGCAAAGCAACTCTGCCAGAGAGAGGAATGGGGGGAAGAGCACGCTACTCAAAGCCTCATTTCAACACATACATACAGTCTCTTTATTGCAAGGCAAAAGCTAACGGGCTGGCATTTGGCTGAGGTGCTGTAATTGCTCTATAAACAGGTAGTGCTGTAAAATAATTAATCCTAATCATGCCATTTTTTACAACTCATTTGCAAATTGACACCACCTCCATTTCACTGAATATGCTAAACGCTTGTCTCGTCTCTCACCGTTTCCAGAGGGTGACAGAGAATGACAAAGGCGCCACTTGTATTTGACACCTGCTTTGTTGAAAAGTGTGTGCGTCTGTGTGTGTGCGTGCACGTGCAGCTGCGGAGTCAGTCAGCCATGCAGTAGTTGCTCCCTGGAGCAGCAGGGAGGTTAGGCAGCAGTATGTAGGTAAATCAGTCTATTACTAACACTAGGGCTGCCTGCAGCAAGTCTCCTGGGACACTGCTGACAATACACACACGGCCTGCTGGAGCATTCATCCATACCTGGATAAACACACACACACATAAAACATATTCACAGAGTCACAGAGCGTCCACACACAAGCACATATTTACATAAATATGTGGAGAATAGGGATAGGCATACAAAATCATATAAGGTAAAAAATAAAAGACAAAATAGAATATTAGTGCTGAAATGATTATCCCATTTATCAGATAAGAGTAATAGATAGTTGGCCGACAGATAATCGAAATTTATTAAAAAAAAAAAAAAAAAAATCAGGCAAAATGCAGAACATTCTTTTTCCAGACTTGCAAATATGAGGCTCTGCTGCTTTTCTCTGTTTATATCATTATATAGAAAAATAGCTACACTTGAGAGAATAAGGTCTTCACAATGAAATGTCTTCAGTCACCTGAATGGAAAACATTAAGCCTCATGTAAGAACCACTTGTACAAACAGATTCATTCTTAAGTAGCATGTACAAGTGATTCAGGGGAATTTGTGGCATTCACCAATTTTCCTGTACTTAAAATTGTTGGAATAGCAAATTATACACTTCAGTAGTTTCTAGGAAAATTCACTCCGACTGGTTCCAACAGCTGCCACAAGGTCTTTATGCAAGTCACTGTACAAGTGAACCTCAGTTGCACCCGACAGTGCAACAGCACCCATGTCAATGCTTTAGCGAGACATGCTTCCGCATCTAACATCATGTCAAACCATTCTTTGTTTACTTCTGTCAAAGTACTCTGCTCATACATCGCTGGCAGCTGTATTAATATTTTCCATTTTTTTCTGGTCCCTTAATTCAACTGCTGACACTAAATGTGTTATGTGGTCAGCAGGACTCTGAAGTTCTTTTTTTTTTAGCTCATGGGAAACATTCTTTGAGAATGAAACTTGCCCACAAATGGAGAGTAACAGGTAGCCTTGTAGGGCTGTCATTTACACAATTGATCTCATGAATGTGCACTTCCTCAAAAACAGGCTTTCATCAAGTTGAAACAAGCATTCTACTACAAGTTTGTGCAGTTAAGGGAGTTTGTTAAATCCAACTTGGAACAGAGATTTAGGATAATAATAATAATACAAAATGATCTTACGTGAGGCCCATTATCTTTACAATAGGAAGGGAGAAAAAAAAGAATATAAAGATCAAGCGCATTTCTGACTGAATGAACGGGTATTACTTCAGACACACAATCTAGCAAACTAAGCAGACCTCCAAATACGTCCCTTTACAGAAAACTGTCTAATTACCGCATAAGAAAAAATGTTTGTCCGCCTGCAATCCTTGCAGGAAAAATCAAACAAACAGGAAACTGCTAAAACAGCAGCTCTGGTAGCTTTTGTCAGTATACAGTCCCAAGCAAAGTGCACACAAAGTTGTAATTACACTGAGTGGGGAGCAATTAGATGGATCAGGGCTAGCCCATTTAAATCACACTTTGGACCATTCATTATGCTGGAAGCCATAAACAGAGACTCCGTCGGATGTCCTGGAAACCGTTGCAGAGCCTCCTGAACTGCATGGTCATCAGATCTGCCTCTGACCCCCTTCTCTGGCGCCTGTAATCAAATGAGGTGCTGTGCGAATCATGCAACGTGATACACAGTGTGCAACCAGAGCAGCAGCCAGCAGTTACAAGCACAAAATATATTACCATAACCATAATGGGAATCCAGAGCAATGACTGTGATTAGCAGAGGTTGCTCCTGCAAACTCCTCAGGCAGGGCAGGGCACTGACACTGTGAGCACCATAATCTACTCCCACTGCTCGACATTATAAGGGCATGGTGTCAACCAAATTCCCCATTACCTATTATGTTACTTAACGAATAAAGCTGTTCATTAAGTAACATGTGAATAGATGAAAATGACATATAATTTGCTTTACTGAAGCCATTTCTATTTTCCAGGGTCCAGGCAGCCAGCGCGGCTCCCGAATTTCTCCCTTCAGCCTAATGCTGAATGAAAGATAGGAAAAGCGGAGGAACCCTGAAGAGTCAATTTGGAGCTGGAGTGGCATTTCAAACCCTGCTGCTAAAATGTTAGAGAGAGGAAAAAAGATGTTCATTCAGAAGCCTAACTCGACTCTGGGAGCTCTTCCCTCAGAAAAAGCAAAGCGGCTCTCCCTGAGATGGTGTTCAGCGGCTGAAAATGATGACACGCCTAACAGAACTGTTGTTGAATGAAACCGCCGCCGCCGCTGCCGCCTTTTGTCAGATTGGTGACAGTGATTGAATCTGAATGGTGTGCACATGTGTGAATGTTGCATTTGCACATCTATTCATTCATTCGTGCGCATGTTTAGGGATTCTTGTGTTTATTTATTCATAGCTCTCGCATTTGAACATGCACACATCTTATATGTGCTGTCACGCCGCATTTACGCGTGCGTTTATCGTAGAGCTTAAACGATTAATGATTCACAGTAAGTCGATCAAAAGAAAAACTAATCGCGACTACGACATTTCAGTCATTTTTTTGAGCTGAGAGTCCAAATTTTCTAAACGTTTCAGCTTCTCAAATGTGAGGATTTGCTGCTTTTGTCTGTTTTATACATTTGTAAACTGAATGTCTTTGGGTTGGTTGAGCAGAACAAGGAATCTGATGACGACACTTGAACAAGACATTTTCTCAATTCGCCAACATTTTATAGCTCAAGATTAATCGATAATGAAAACAAATGTTTGCAACTCCACTTGCACTTACTGTATATAAGATATATAATTGATGTTGACTGATTTGTAACTTTGCCTGATTGTACTTCAGCATTTGAACCGGTGCTGACTGTAAAGGCAGAATCACTGCTGCTGGGGAATGTGCCGCACTGAGCTGTAACCCAACGCTCGACACTGGTGTTCACCCCGAGCAGCCTGGGCAACACAGGAAATCTCCTGCTCCCACCCCCACCCCTACGCCTCACCACACTCTTCCCCTGAGCTGCTCAGTTACAGCACAGCAGAGCTCTCCTGGGCCCTCGCTGTAGCAGCTAGCACTGGACTGTAACGCTCAAAATCCCAATGGAGCGTGTGCACCCCATGGCATCTGTAAACACAAACACTTGCAGACATGTTCATGCGTGTATGCACAAAATGTCAACACGTAAGCACTCCGGCCATAACTGCTTCAAACACACGTTAAAAAAAAAAGTAAAGTGCATTGCTGTGTCTCTGTATGTGTGTGCATGTAATCCTACTGCAATGAAATTCCCACAGCAGCCCACACAGCACATGCACACACACACACACACACACACTTTGACTTTCTAAACCAAAACACATGTGGAGGGTAATGCGATTACATGGCCCTTTGACAAGAAAACACTTCCTTGCTCAGCTAAAACGCCAGCAGTGACGCAGGACAAGGAGAAAAACTCTGCTAAACAACAACAAACAGAAAAGAAACACAGCAGCAAGGTCAGACATGTATTTGTCACCTAGATTAAACAAGTCAAGCTGGGGAGTGAGGAGAGGAAGGGGGGGTGGTGGTGGTGGTGGTGGTGGTTAAGAAAATATTCCAGCCATTTTATCCCTGCTGACGCCATCCACACTCATTCTGTCAGCCTCAGAGTCAAATTATTTATAAGGCAGGGAGACAAACTATTGACCTCGCCTCTTTTCTCCATAGCATCAGCTGACTCTGACACTGACAAGGACGCTCGGGGGAAGAATGCAAGATGGGAGAGTGGGGTGGGGGGGGTGAGAGGGAGGGAGACAGCAAAGGAGAAGGAGAAAGTGGCAAAAGAGAGAGAGAGAGAAGGACACAGACGAGGGATGAAGCATCTTGTTAAGATTTCAACCGGAGTTACTGGCTGAGACTGGAAGCTCCTTTCAGCGGGTGACAGTTTATATGACAGCATTTATGTTGCACACTGGGAGCGAGGATGACTTGGATAGCGTTTCCTCCTGCTATAGGAAACTTGTTCTTTGTGCATAATTGAGTATTTCAAATAATTTCACTGAGGACTTATCAGCCACTAGACACAGTATCAAGTGGAGACAATTTTCAGTCTGCATACTGCATCTTAAATCCACTAAATCTTTGTAGTTTTCAGTCTTGATTTTAAGCATCTTTAATCCCAAAATATGAACATCAGTTAAAAACACAACTAGTGTCAATTATGATAACAAAAGGATACCTTACCATGATTAAAATACACTTATTACTACTTCTCAAATGTTAAATACTGTCTTAACAGTAACTTTGCCTTGATAAAAAAAAGTCTAAATTGGCACAATTATGAGTTCTGTCTGTAAAAAAAGACTACAAATATGACCAGGCGTTTGATGCCAACTTTCAGTACTTGCCAGTTACTGATACTCAGTGCTGAGGATCTACGTATTTTAGTCAGTACCAAAACCTTACCCTAAATATTGAGTATTGAGGCCTGAGTCACATTCCAAGTTTCAAAGAAAATGATGCAAACAGAGCAGAGCAATGCAAAGAGTTTACATTTCTTGATTGTTGACAGAAGTCGTTAATCTGCGCCTACACAGCAGAACCTTTTCAACATCCCATCTTTATATACAGTAGGTACAGAACCTGCAAAATAGGAAATGAAAAACGGGGCTGGAAAAAGTGGGTCAGACATACACAGCAGTGATCAATTAGGATCATCTGCTTCTTATGAAGTGAATGAGAAAAATAAGAAGAAGAACTGATGAAATGTATGAAGAATCTTATGGAAAATATACAGTATAAATATGTCCTGGGTCATTATTTTTGTTTCAAATATACTGAGCTGGCAAAGCACTTAGAATTTCCTCAGCTTATCCAGTGTTAAAGAGACCGCACAACATAAGAACATCTGTGGAGGTTTTGACCACTGCTAGCCTCCTGGATTTTTTTTGTTTGTTTTTGCACACAAGGATGCAGAGTGGAAAATGCAAGTGACGCGATAAATTTTGCTGCGAATTGTTTCACATTATTCCACTGACCTACAGGTGGCTGAAATGCACCAAAAAAAAGTGCAGCAATGTGCCAACAAAGGTATGAGGAAAAAGACTGCTAGAAAGTAAAACATGGATGTAAAAAAAAATGCAGTATTCAAACTTTCACAAAAACATCTGCTTTGCAAAATGTTTTATGAGGAAGGAAATGTATTCAACACATTTGTTGGACCTCAAGGATACACACATAGAAGAATACTCCGCAGGGACCTTCAAGTAAGGCCAAACCCTCAGTACTTCACATCACTGTCTGGGTTGAAAACATACCTGAAAAGTGTTGTATTGAATGTGGTCAAAGTACAAACTCATTCTACAATAAGACATTTCTTACGGTGACACTTGGCTGCAGTCTGCCCTGCATGTACTAGACAGATGTGACATTGAAACAGTGCTCTACCATATTTTGGAATTATTCCAAAAATGATTCCTGATAGATATTTCTTGTTATTTTTTTATGTTCAGCTGGCTTTTTAGCTCTGCAGTTATTATATTGACCCAGATCCCTCCAAACACAGCACTTTCCACAGTGTTGCCAGTCAACGAGACAGACAGAAGCCAGTCACCAGTTCAACCATTAAAACCACAAACCCACATGACCAGTATGAGTCTGGAAACTGATCCCCTGCCAGATGAGCTCTTCATCCTTCAGAATAACACTGCTCGCTACAGTGCTCCGGACCGTGGGAAACAAAAGCAACAACAGCAGTAACAATTGAAATATAAAAGTTGGTGCAGTCTTACTTACAAAGCACAAAATAGATGAAATAATGAGATGAGGCTTTTATCATAAGATACCCTAATGAAAGTGTGCACTAAAGCTGTAACTGAGCATAGAACTGAAGCTTCAAAGGACCAGTGTGTAGAATTTAGTGGCATCTAGTGGAACGGACTTGGCAGAAATGGAATATAATATTCATAAGTATGTTTTAATTGGTATCGGATTGTTTTAATTTAGCATGAAAATAAGAATTATTGTGTTTTCGTTACCTTGGAATGAGCCCTTTATATCTACAGAGGGAGCAGGTTCTCTTCCACAGAGCCCGCCATATTGCACTGCCATGTTTCTACAGTAGCCCAGAATGGACAAACCAAACACTGGCTCTGGAGATGGCCCTTTCACATTTTTCGTGAGTTTTGCGGCCACCATAGGTTCTCCCACATACTTGAAAAGGGGTCGGGGGGGGATTTCATTTGTTTGTAGATGCCACTAAATCCTACACACTGCACCTTTAAATTACCCTGAAACACCAATCATAAAAGGAACTTGAGAGGAAATACTCAGCTTCTTATGATATGTCAGTGACAGCAGACTGAACAAACTTCATTTCAGCTGCTCACTGTAACACATTTACATAAAACGGCTCTAACCTGAGGCCTAGAACAGTTTAGAATGGAGAAATGTCTGGCTGCTGAGTCTCTCCTAAGTTTGGCTCAGCACCCCTTCCCATCACATTTAATGTAACACACGGTGGCTGCTGGGGTTGTGTGTTGAGGTATGGTGTACCTGTTACATCTCTCTGCTGTGTGCTAATGACTGGTTGCTGTAAAGCAAATTGCCCTTCAGGGATAATAAAGATTTACACCACGCTGTTCTGTACCATCAGTGCCGCTCTTCATCTCCCACATATCTGAGGAGGTGATCACAGTAACAGCATAAAGCTATATGACCCTTTTACCACATCACATACAGCAGCTCCCACTCCACAGCAACCCCTTAAACAGAGTTCCCACACATTTTCACAAACAAAATTTCAAAACCTTTCCATGACTTTTCAAGGACACATAATATAATTTCCATGACCATTCACAACCTTTAAGTACACAAGGATTAAAGCAACTCGTTCACTGACCTGCCCCTCCTACCCGCTAGCTAGCTACTGCGAACTGCGAAGACGAGACAAGACGACGTGTCATTATTGTGCAACTATTTTATTAACTGTGTTTGTGGAGATGTATCAAGTTAATTACTCTACTAACCATTTTGGTACTTGTTCCAGCTCAGTACTCTCCCAGCCTGGAACTGAAGGGATAACTCGGGCTGCACAAATCACTCACTCACTCACAAGTTCCACACCACAGTCAGTAACCATAATTGACCCTTTTTTAGAAGTTTACTACTACTTTATTCTGAGTGATCAATCACGAAATTCAACGGTCTGTAATTGCTGTTCTGATCATACATGGGACTGACTGCTGTTCACGTTTTTTAGGCAGAATGACAGACTTTAAAAAAAACAAACAGAAACAATATCATTTTAAATCAGTATAATTATTTCAGTTATGTTTTATTACCAATATTTTGTATAAAAGAATTTATTTATATCATTAACAGCTATGTATTTAGTGGATTACCATCGTTCTTCATCATGTGGAATTCCAATGTTTGATCTGTCACTTGGAACTAGTCACTAAAGTTGAGCAATGCTCTATGTTTAGATTTTCTGCGCTGGTCTGTGTCACATGCACACATGCTGTAAACAATCTCATTGGCTCGTGAGTGTGACAATTTGTGAGGAACAACATCTGGTTGGATGCAGCTCTCACTGTTTGTTTGGCTTTTTTTATATCAACAAAGTCCACAAACAAAAGAGAATGAATGGGAAGTTACCTCTCTCTCTCTCTCTCTCTCTCAACCCAAATGACGGAAGTCCATTGTAGCGACGGAAAACTTTAATCCCTGTAATTAATTTCATTACAGACAACAAAATTAAATTTTCCAGGTTTTCCATGACTGTGGGAACCCTGCTGAAACTACAACAGGGGTTGGTCTCTGTTTACTTCAGTGTTGTGTTTTAAATGCTTTACACACAGGCAGGCTTTTGGAAAATCTATTCATTTTATTCTAGATGTGTGCTTTTTTTGACATTTACAATGTCAACTGTTGACTTTTTGATGTGGGAGAATCTCTACAGGGATAATTTGTTGTGTTACAACTGGAATCTTTAGTAAACAATATTTGTCTCATTCTTATCTGTATCATGTTCTCTGCTGCTGTGATGACTCAATTTCCCCACAAGGATCATTAAAGTTTCATCTAATCTAATGGACTTCTATTTTTTATCATTTCTTTCTCTGTAAATCACTGTGTGACAGTTTTGAAAAACACTACAAAATGTGTTATTATTAAGATTATCAGGGTTCAATTCATATTAAGTTCCATTGGTATAAATAATAATATTTCTGGATTAAAGTATTAGAAAACTGCCATTATGTATTATGTTTACATTCAATCATTTCCTCACCAAAAATACAAGCCTATGATGTTCTGTCCCACACAAAAATGTTTTAGTGTTTTATGATATCATGTATTGGGAATCAACTGAGGGATCAGTTCAGATTAAGGGCTTCAAAAAAATGAGGTAATTCATGATACAGTAAATAAGTAATCAGACACAATAAACCAAAAACTACTGGCCAGATTGCTATGTAATTTGGTGTGAATATTCATGGCACCCAGAGGATTACATATATAATATATATATATAATATATATATATATATATATATATATGTTGAATTTTCCCCATGATGACCAACATGGGTCCATAACAGGGTAAAAACTAATGGTCAAATATTCAAGAAAATGTGTACAAATATTAATTTGCACATGAATCCACAGCAAATGAATTCTAATGTGTTTTGATAAACCCCCAACCTTTCCTAAAGTGCCACCACCAGGCCAAAGTTTCCTGTTGTACTTAAATATTTTCAAATTTAACACACAGATTGAACATGAAATGAACTGAGCACACTCATGCTCCCAATCGCATGAACACTTTGACTTTAATAACTTCATTGGCTTTCTTCTATTGACATCTTTGGGACAAACTCTACCTTTTAGCACCTCTATTGGTTTAAACAACAAAATTATTAGTGTACTGTTTGTCTGGTGTTCTGTTTCTGAGATGGGTGTGAAGAACTTTACATCCTCTATGGTCCACTAGGTAGACTTTCAGTGTTGTTAATAAAAGGCCGACACAACTCAAATCTGCTACAGCAACAAAGCTGGAAGGAGACTGTGTCATTGTTCACAGTAACATCATTAGATTTTGGTGAAATTTCTTGGTTGCTGCTCTTGGCTAAAATTTCATTTCAACAACAGTAATATCTGAGTTTCGACCATTACATAGTTCTTTTCATCATTCTTTTAGCTGCAACTATGATGCTGTACTCAAGTGCTGGAGGGAAAGCACAATATCCAACTCATCTGCTAAACACTGCTGAATTCATGTTTATATTCTGTTGGACAATCAAATCCAGATGACAAATAATAAACAAATCATAATTATTCAGCATCGGCATTGGTTTGGTTGTCCACAGAGTAACTCATAGCTATTATTATGATGCTTCTCATTATTGTTTTCATTATTACTGGCTCTAGATCTGCATATTACATTGGCTCACTGTACCTCCTCTGGTAGTATTTCTATAAGGGTGTAATCCACTGTTACAGCCCTGCGAGCGTGGGCTGATGCCAGTGTTTCCCCGCCTGGCCTGCATTCCAATTAGAGGATGACTAACAGCAACGCAAGGAGATGTTTTCAGAAAGGGGGGTGGGGGATGTTATTTTCTCTGGAGCGGAGGGTGACCTGATGGAGAGGGTCTATTACATGCACACACATACTGATACACATATACAAATACACTAGGCCTCAGGTTAGAGCTATTTATTGTTCGTATGCCTCGGCCATTTCACGGTGACATGTATGTAGAAGCAGGGGACTATCAGCGGTCTCGCTGCTCGGCACACACTGGTGCAGTGTTCAGTCTGCAGTTGATAGGGACCATTATGTGGCCGACCCGCTCTGAGGCCACAGCTGATTTGAAACCATTTAAAGTGTGCCGCTTTGCCAATTCTAGGTGAATGTGTGATTAATGATGGTCATGAATACCACTGTGCTGCACATGTGTACACCTCTCCCCTCATTCTCATTTAGCATATGTTGGCAACTTAAAGAAAAAGAAGAATGACAGTAGATTAGGCTTCATTTGCTGGTGCACCAGTGCTACAATATGCAATGCCAATATCATCTCAGTGCTATTGTTAGTAATAGTGCCAGACCACATTTCCCACAAACCACGCTGCTTGACTTTGCTGAAGAAAATTAATATGTTAGATGTGATTTATCCATTGGTATACCGCCATCCAGATTTACTAGAAAACCAGTGGTGGCGGAGGCATTCTAAGTAAAAGTATTAACACTAGCATGTATGAAATACTCCATGACAAGTAGAATCCCAAAATTGAAAGTACAGATGTTTGATGTGTTATATACAGCTATGAAAAGTGTTATATGTGTAACTGTATGTTTAATCTATGTGTCAGCCTCTTAAACAGAACTGTGAAGGGACACAAAATGAATTTCAGTGTAAGCTAACAATAAAGTCGTATCGTATCCTATCCTATCCTAAGTGCAACAGGCAAAATGTATTTAAAGTATCAAAAGTAAAAGTCATGATGCTTTGGTGGCTCACCTGTTGGGTTCCTTACCAGAAAAGTCGGAGAATAAAGATGGCTACTTTCTTTATTCTCTGACTTTTTTGGTCAGTGAAAACAGGTGTTTTTTTGCCAGTAATTGATCCAGGTGGAAGATGCTGAGAGTGTAATTTTTAAAAAAATTTAAACATAAAAATTATAATGTGGAGTTGAGTTACATGTGATTTCTTTTTGAGTCTGCAGTACATTTATAATTCATCATCAAACCCTCATCACCACCACTAAGAACGGTGAAGTCAAGTCCATTCAACAGTGAGCAACTCTACAAAAACAATGCACTGAACATGCTTAGCATATACAGTACATTGGAGAAAGTGGAACTTGCAGCTACAAATAGCATTGTATCATTACATTATTGAATTATTATTATTACAGATGCATTCATGTGTAAACAGTATTGTAATGTTGTAGCTGCTCAAATTTTTGTTGTACGGGTGGTTGAATCTACAATATGCATTGCATTTTATAAGATGATCATAAGTTTTACTGTAAAAGAAAGTAACTGTAATTATAGCTGCCAGATAAAACTGGAGTAAATTACAACAATATTTGCCTCTGAAATGTGGTAGAGAAGAAGTTTAAAGTAGCAGAAAATGCTAATAGTCAAGTAAAGTATAAGTACATCAATATCAAATCAAATACCTACTTGTACTTCATTATAGTTTGCACTAGAATTAAACACAGCACACACTGCTAGCTAAGTAATACGAGCCAAACAGAGAAAGACTTATTTTCCTCTAGTAGTAGCAAGACAACACTACAGAGAAGAAGTGGGGGAAGCAAGGGGGGGGATAAACAGTTCATCTTGTTTGAATAAATGTCTTCAAGCATTCAATTCCATTGAAGCTTTAGCTCAAGGACTGTGGCAAAGCATTGTATCTTTGCAGGTTCAGTCAGAGTCACCATTAACCAAGCCTCTGTTAATGACTTGCCGGCGGAAGAAAAATCTGTTCACAGCTTTTTCTTCTTTTTTTTTTCTTACTTTATACATGTAGTGCATGAGCATCAACATGTGCGTGAGAGGCGGTATGTTTGTCAGCCTGCCTTTGTCTATGTGTGTGTGTGTGTGTGTGTGTGTGTGTGCGTGAGAACCACACTGCATTCAGGATGTCTGCTTTTAGCCGGTCGTTGTAGGCTGATTAACTTTGACAGGCTGCCTCTCAGACCCACCACAAACACAAGCAGTAAAGAAACCAGGCAGCATTTCCACCGCAGGAGAGTCTGCCCATGCAGTCTTGCCTGGTTCCTTCCCAGATTTTGGTCATCCGAACAATTAATCCAAAACTAAACTAAAGACACTATACTGACTACTAATTAAAACTTCCAAAATGCTTGAAGCAGGATTTCCTTGTTTTACGTTGCTTCCCCCCCCCCCCCCCCAAAAAAAAAAAAAAGATATTGTCATGACATGCTAAATTCCTGCCTTACAAATCAGTAAACTGTTTGTGTTTCTCACACCAACTGGAACTGAACGTGAATTAGGCAGCTTTGGATGGTTATGGGTGGCCGAAACTGATAAAAGTAGCAGCAGAGATTTAACATGATGTCAGCTTTACCAAACCAGCCAGTCTGGTGATCAATTGTTCCAAAAAGCAAAAGACAAAATGTTTGAGATTATGGAGCCCAGCATTCCCTAGCAGGCCGGTATCGTGGAATACAATAATAATTGAGTTTTGGGATGGATTTTGCTATCAGCATAATCAATCAAGCTGGTACTTCTTACTATTGGTCAGCGTTTTTCATGTGTTAAAACTGTCCTATAGATATGGTTTTTCAAGGGGAAATAGGATCTTATCAGTTATCTCACATGTGTTACCTGTCTGGCTAAATAACCAGATGTCAGGTAAAGTATACAGCTGATGGAGAACTGTGACTGTAAATATGTATATAAACTACAACTAAAACAGCCTCAGCCTACTGCTGTGTTTTGCAGAAATCTCCAGAGACAGAGCACTGCAGGTTGTTTATCTTGTTTCACTTACTAACATTCTGAAACCCCTGCTGATATTCATCTTTTATTATGTTTCAGGAGAGCAGAAATAAGGGAGGAGGGGGGGGGCTAAAGCATCTAAACTAATTGGGATGGCATAGAGGCATAAAATATAAACTCTGAAAAATTATGGGCTTATTTCCTATATTTATTCAAGAGCGTGGTCTTTCAAATTGAGAGCATGATTTATTGATTTAACGTTCAGATTTCGTCATTCTTTCCTTCAAACCCTGCTCTCACACTCGTATAGCCCCAGCTTGCGCTTAGATTTGCTGTGCTTCTGCTCAAACTGTATGCTTACACTCAGATATATGTATCGCACAGAGTTCCTGCTCCAGCTTCAGCCCTTCTCCTCACACTCAGGCCGTACAGAGCACTCTAAGAAGTAAAGCAAATGCGCCTGCAAGGATGCAGGGATTATTTTATTGGTCAACACTACACCGGGCAAGAGCCCAAGAGCAGAGCAGAAATCTGAGAGCAGACGTTTCACAAGCGCACAGAAGCAGCCTGAGTACAAGGAGAAGGGCTGAAGCTGGAGCAGGAAAACTGTGCAAGCAACAATATATCAAGCTGGGGCTATTTGAGTTCGAGGGCAGGGTTTTAAGGGAAAGAATTACAAAATCTGAATGTGAAATCAATAAATCATGCTCTCAAATTGAAAGATCACTCTACTGAATAAAGACAGGAAAAAAGCTCCATAAAAAAATCAATCAAACAGCATCAATTAAGAAGTTGTATTTGTCGGTATTGTGCAACCTGACCCTAATCAATATTTCCTCCATTTGATCAGGTCACACTTCATAAATGAGAACAGATTTGATTTAGTCTTTTCCACTACATCTTGATCTGTACTGTATATACTCCTGCAATATATGCAGATAAGTGATAGCCAGCTTCCAGTCCTGTTAACAATGAGGTAACCACTGCTAGAGCCTGAGGCTGGACAAAGCAGATGGAGGAATAGGTGAGGTAGCAGCAGCAGCACTGATAAGTGCTCCTTCCCAAAAAGAAGGAGAATAATATGGAGGTGCAGTTAAAAGCAGCCTCCGTAAGCAAACTGAGCTGAGACAGAAAGAAAAAAAAATAAAACAAAGAAACAAATAGATAACCAGTAGGAGACATTACTTTGTTGATTTTTCAAGAGTTACAGAGTTTGCTCTGTGGTGGAATATGAACTGTGTTAAACTCAATCTGCATTTCATGGACTAATCACTGTTCATGAGCAAACTTTGAAAATAACTACAGCTGAAACAAGTCAATTATTTAAGTTGATTGACAGAAAATTTATTGCCAATTATTTTGGTAATTAAATAATCATTCAAGCCATTTTTCAGGAAAAATTCACTGGTTCCAGTTTCTCAAATGTGAGGATTTGCAGCTTTTCTCTGTCTTATGTGATAGTAAACTGCATATTTTTGGGCTTTTGGATGACTGGTTTAGACCACACAAGCAATTTGAAAACATCATCTTGTGCTCTCAATAACTGTGATGTTTATTTTTTTTTTTACTATTTTCTGACATTTTATAGACCAAACAATTTAGTTGATAGTGAAATGTAAGAAATCAACAAAAAGCAGACTATAACATGAGCCAAAATGATAAATCAAAGTGTTATTTTTCTATTAAGAACACTGAAGATAGATTCTGAGAGTAAGGCACAATGACAAATAGGAAGAAAAAGTTGGCATGGCACAAGAAGAAAGAGAGAGGAACTAGAAAGTTACAGTAAAAAACCTGCCCAAACTGCAGATTGCTCCCTTGACAGCAGCATAAATAACCACAGCCAGCGCTCTAACAGGTTGCTTTTGTAAGCACGTGATTTTCTCTCCCCCTCTATCTGTTCACCCTCGCTTTCCTCGGCTCTGACAAGCTTTCACTTGTGCTGGTTTTGAACAGAAACACCATTGTGCCTTCTACTTCGAACAATGCCTGCTGTTTTGCCGAAGGGCCCAAAAACACACATTTGCGCGCTTTGCCTGCTTTGTCCGCTGTGGATTCTTGTCATGGATCTGGTTGCATTGCTAATAAGTAAGTAACAGCAGTTAGACTGGACTGGTTAATGACAGTTCTAAGCATGTCACAATGTCAAGTGGGTAATTTGCTTTTTAAGTGCTCTTGGGCAAGACCCTGAATATCTCCAAGCTTTACAGGTGTTTGTACTTTGATTTTCCTGTTAACAGCAGGTGAAAATGATAAACCTTCCCCCTGAAAGATCAATACATTACCATGGTCTTGTGGTGCTGCTTAAATCATGACACAATACGACTTTTTTAATGGTACACTAATACGTTCCACTGCAAGGTATGGGAAAGCCTTCCATCATAAATAAAGCACTGCAGGGAGGCACACTGTACCTTTATGTGGATCCACAGCGGTATATCTCTATTCAACGACAGCTCAGACACAGTCGAGTCTGCCCTTGGTTTTAACATGCCTGCCTGCAGCTATAGAGGCTTGGAGAGGCCTCCAGTGGTATGTGACCCTCAGTTACATTTATAGTCTTCAGAGCCGATAAAGGCAATGCCACATACTACCAAATGACTGACGGCTAGTAGAAATAAAGGCTTGTTCTGCCAGTCATAAAACACAACTTTACACCGTATCAGTCAACAGTAGAGAGGGAACTGCTGAGGAGAGGTAGAGGTAAAATTCATTCGTACATTCAAAAGACTTGTCTGTATCATTTGACAAGGTTAACAAATTGTATACAACTTGTATTCATGTAGAGTACTGTTTTTTGTAAAAAATGTTTCCAAATTTTTGGAGTGAAATCTTTCAAATGAAGCACTTTATGTCATTTTCCTCTCTGGAGAGTATATGATGATGTTGAATGTGACAGTTGAGTTGCTCATTGACTGACTAAATGACTAACTTCATAACTTTTTGTCTGAGTGACTGACTGACTGACTAGCTGAATGGTGACTGATTGACAGGCTGACTTACTTATTGATTGATTGACTGACTCACTGATTAAATGAAAGTTTGACTGACTTATTTGGTTGCCCCGCTTCTGGGTGACACCGCATTGCACACATGGCACACACACACACACACACACACAAACATTACAGTATACACACGCAACCCACCACCTCCCCCGTGTAGCCTGTCAGTGTGTGTAACCGTTTTCCACATCTTGCATTATTGTGCAAATTGAAACGCCAAGGAGAGCCATTCACACACAAACAGGGACCTAGTGGTGTGTGTGAGTGTTTGTGTGATGGGTGGAAGAGGGGGTTGCCTCCATCTCACTCTCAGTTTCTTGGCAGGCGGGGAGGGGAAATATGATTATCCAGCGGGGGAATTGTTTCATCAACACCTGGAGCAGATAAATGAAAATAGGAGGATTTATGTACTGAGAACAAGCTTACCTCTGCTGCCAGGAAGCAATTAAGCAGGAAGCTGGAATACTACCCCCCGTACTCCCTCTTTCTTTCTGCCATACCGTCGCTTTCCAACTCTCTACCTTCCTTATTGTTTTTCTCTCTCTGTGTGCCTGCGCACAGTGCTCGCTTCACACCAGTGGTTTGGATGGCGAGCCTTGGGGACTGGAAGAGAGGGATGGTATTCATTCCCACAAAGTGTCTCATTAACGGCTGATAACAACGTGTTGGGATTTCATTTGACTCCGTGTTGGAGGTAGCAATGGGTGCTCAGCTCTCGCATAGCTACAGATAGTCAAAGTGGCTTGTCCTGCCTACCTGCTGTGACCTCTGAGACGTGGAAAACCTAAATGTAATCCTCAGTGTCAGTCTTGAAAAGCGGCATCTTCCTTTTGTTTTCCCTATCTGTGCAGATATTGTAGGCTGAAGAATAGCCAACAACAAGCTCCCAAAAATTCAATGTAGTCCTTTAATGAGGGTTAGACATTTGGGTGAATTACACAACGCCCCCCGCCTGAACCTGGTTGGAGCTCAGGCTTGGTTGGAGCTCAGGTCCAAGCTCAGTGCTCGCCAGCACTGAGCTTGGACCCGAGCCCGATATCTCCTCCACCCCCCTCTCCTCTCTGTGACTGGCTAGAGAGCTACACATGTACTCATAAAACTGGAGTTAAACCCAGGTAACTACTATTTATGCTTAACTAGCATGCACATTATATAACTGGCACCAGGAGTTTATCCACCCTTGTTTTCTTCCCCCGCCCTGTTCTTGGGGCCGACCTTTATTTTTTCACGTCCACCATGCCACCTGCCATTATCAGAGAGACGGTTTTCAATTGACTACCGTCTTTTATTTGAGGAAATACGGTATACGTACAAATCATAACATCAGTGTGACTATAAATAGCGCAGTATTTGAACTCCACGCGGTTAACGCAGCTGCTGTGCTCGCAGGCTGAGAGACGTGGTATGCAAACAGTAGCTTGGCAGAGTTCTGTTTATGTTCTCTCACTCTCATACGCTGCCTGTTTTCTTTATTGACTCAACAACTGGCCTTGTGCTTAGGCTGTGTGTGTGTGTGTGTGTGTGTGTGTGTGTGTGTAATTTTGATCTTATTCCACGCCTTGGGTAAAGCCCTGCTGGCTCTAAGGTGCGTGTCCTCGTTTCAGACGCACTGACAAAGTGGCCTCTCTGAAATGAGCTGTGTGGCCTGTTTGCAAGAGAGGAGCAGATGCATTTTACTGCCTTTGATCTATGGGTAAACAACCTGTGGATTAAAAGAGATAAAAAAAAAAAGCAAAGAGCAAATTTGTCAGAGGATGTATTTGCTGTCTGTACAGTATATAAGGAAAGAGGAGTCAGAGTGACAAGATCGACAGGGGCAAAGAATAGAGGAGGGAAACTCTAACGATACTTTTCTTTGGAAGATCTGCCAGCTGGATCTCACTGTGGGTGACAGAGCTTGTCTTGCCCTTGCAGGGTTTTACGGCGGCGGTTATGTTACATATGCCTTATTATATATCTCATTATATTTCAAACACATTCTCTCTCTTCACTCTGCTGAGCACACAGCCGCAACATTGACTTTCATAGACGATGAGAGAATCCATAAAGTGAGGACTGTTGGAGCTGGCAACAGGTCAAGCCTGTTAAAACTGATGATATCTTATACAGAAACATACAAAAGTATAGGTAAACTGATGTGTGAAATCTGCTTCCTATGGGTTTGACCGATGAACAAGACCTGAATTCCAGTATGATTTTTTGAAAGCGGTTCTTACAGAGAAATAATCCAAAAGGGTTTAGTGTTTCCCCTATAATTTAATATTGGCAGCGTCAAAAATCCTCGAAAACAGCATGCAGACCACAAGACACTCCACTGAAACACTACTACCATTCCACTTCTAACGCTACTATAAAAATAACTAATAATAATTCAAGGAGAGGTTTGTAGTAAATATAATACTACATGCCACATGTATATTGAAAGACTTATGGGTGGCTATAATTATTCCCTCTCTCCATAGTGGCAATGAAGTATTCCCTTCATAGAGGGACTACACTGTAAAGACATGGGGACAAAATCCTTGTTCCACATTTCAAAGATCAGCCAAAAATAAGATAAATTGAGTTGTTATCTTCTGCGTGATGGTTGCACGTTCCTAAAATGCACTGTCCCTCTGTTTGCTGACTTTGTAAAATGCAGTTGCCTTGTAATGCTAGCGTGTCACTCAGTTGTTGAATGAACAGTCCACAGGAAATGTACTTGCATGGGTTGTGTTTGAACTCATTCAAATGTATTCTGTTAGTCTGAATTCATTCAAACTTGATTTTTTGAAAAAGTGACAGCTTTAGTAGTCTAAATATGGCACCAGTACTGTATTAAGACAGACGTGGAAAAATCGCAAACTTTTTTTTAACATTTA
Organism: Thunnus albacares; assembly: GCF_914725855.1. NCBI lineage: Eukaryota > Metazoa > Chordata > Actinopteri > Scombriformes > Scombridae > Thunnus > Thunnus albacares. Next base: position 10,049,531 of record NC_058107.1, read on the forward strand.
ACAAAAGCACAAATTCAGAACCATGGAAAAGTCAGGACAGCAGAATAAGCCTAAATGCCTCCTTCCTGTACGAAAACAATATAGATTCCAGTTAAAGTGTCCAGTAAGGATCAATTCAGTTGAAAGGGGAAGTATTGTCCTAACAAGGGAACAGACAAACTCTACCACATCCATTCATGTCAAAAGTGGATGACCACGCTTGATTGAAAGGTTGATGATACAGACTGATACAGTGACAAACCTTCTGGCAAACAAGCCATTCACTTTCCATGAGAAAAGTGTGGATTGGTGTCAAGGTGCTTCATTTCAACAAGAAAACTGAGTGTGGCAGCTCAGTCCCCAGTTGTCAGGCAAATGTCATCCAGACAGTGAATGGAACAGAAGTGGCAATGGGAAAGAGAAATTCCTCATTGCATAACTGCCCTCTTATCTAAGCTCTATTATCTTGGCCATGGCTTGTTATATGGCTGCCAAAGCTATCACACAAAAACACTGAAGCAACAGTCCTTATTTGGCTTTGCTCGCACCCACACAAACACACGGGCAGATAGAAAAGGCTAAACGCTGTGAATACAATCAAAATACCAACAAACAATGAGCTGTAATAAATTGCACACTAACATATCACCATATCTTATTTCAGACAGAGAGCTGAGTGCTGAGCAATTATTGTCAGCTTCACTTGGTCTATAAAGACTATTCCCCTCAGAGCTGGTGTTAGTAGCGAGTGTCGGTAGCAGAAGAGCATGTCGACAACTGTTAACGCTAATTGCTTTCACACCAAGAGTGATTTATTAAGAAAACATGCAGCAAGACTCCACGCAATGTCACGACTGAGTGAGTCATGCCTTCGAAAAAAAAGAGGCCTCCTTAAAAACATGACCACATGGAATGGAGGCTGATTTGTAATCTGCATGTTGTTTTGATGACTTCAGGTTTGTGTGTGCGAGTTATCATGTTGCCGAATCATCCCCCAGATTTAGAAAAGTAACACGTTTTATCATGGGGTTAAAATTTGACTTCATTAAATGACTTCCATCGTGTAAAACACCAGAAATGCCTAGTGTAACACACTAAAACTGCAAAAGGATTTTCTTCCCCACATGGCCAAGTGAACCACTTTATTCATATAAGTGTTCACCTTGGTTTCAGGAGAGCTTTGTTCAAATCGTTATTAATACTTTCCCCCACACGCACACGACTCGGTAAGACCTGTCAACAGACCTTTGTGGTGACTGAGTCTGCAAGGCTGGAAAAAATGACCTACCCTCGCATGCAAACAAAATGTTGAAAAAGGGATTGAAGCGATGTGAAGGTTGAAGTAAGCCAGGCTTTCAGAGCTCTCTCTTTGCTCTCTGTCAGCAAAGGACATGGCTGAAAGGAAAACAGCCATTACTTAATGAGCCTCTTAAAGAGTGCCCTCTCTATTTAGGTTTCATTATTTTTATTGTAAATCCTTCACAGCCCTCGTCTGCTAGTCATTCATTCAGAGCTTCTCCGACCAAGTAAGCCATTATATATTAGCCAAAATCACAGGGCTGGAAAATACCTCTGCTGAATGACAAATATCATTACTATGAAGTTATCTCTGAAGAATTTCTTTTTCACAAAATGCTCAAATGAAATGTCTTTTGTTAACATTGTTTAATAACACGCATTAATCAAGCAGTCGAAGAACCAGAGAGGGGTTACGAAAGGCAAAGTGTGTGTGTGTGTGTGTGTGTGTGTGTGTGTGGGGGGGGGGGACAAATCAGCAGTGGATAATTACCGGGGAACCTTCTAACAGTGCAGCTCCTAATCCATCGCAGGCTCGGGAACAGCATCTTAATCACAGCATAATTACATCCTGTCATTCACCGCAATGAAAACACTGAGACAGGAAGATGGAAGACAGCTCGGGACGACAAGCAGGAAATGGATATATATGCCTACAACAAAATACCCACGTGCTTTTATGTGCCACTTAATATGTGTCAGTTATGTTGTACCGTCTGCACATTTCAGCAATTGCTCACCAGTCGTTGTACCTGAAAACAAAGAGGCTCTTATTCAGAGTTGTCGTAGCCCTGGTACATTCAGAATGTGGAGTGATACCTCAAAATAGACAACTGACAGCGCTTCAAAAACTACTCTTCAGGGCCAGCATGCATTTATTCCACCACCTTTCAAAATATATTCCAGTGCTACTAGCTGAAAGCCTTAGAAATTAAGAAAAGACAGACACAGATAAATCTTTTCTGCCTGGTACCTTCAGGGGTTAGGAATAGAGCCTAAATACTTTTTGGTGCTGAGTGAAATGTGTCTGTAGCAAAAGTTGGTCTGCCAGACACTTTCTTATTTAAAATCATAAATTCACCAACTTTAGACAGTAATGAAGCCTTTAGGGTGAGTTTGAGTACACTTCTTTGCACGTAACCACCACTGACTGTTGCTAAGCGGATTAATGTGAACCTGGCAGAGGGAATGTATATTGCATCACCTGTTTGCTCAAGCTCGCAAGGACACACATGCACAATGCAAACAAAATCTGAACCCATTTGTAAAAACATTGCTCCATGGTGCTACTAGTGGTCAAAATCTCCACAGGGTGCCTTTAAACCACCTTACCTAATTCATCTCTCTGCTGTCATTGCAGTCCGTCCTCTGTCAAGACCTCGTCTCTGGCTCCCTAGGGGGGTCTCTGATTGGCTGCTATTTATAGGGCTCTACCCCTATAAATCAATCTCATCGACAGGGTCGACACTTCAGTTTTTTGTCAAATTAATTAAGGGTTTCGTAGAGATACACGTCTATATTCCCCAAAAAACAAAAAAGTATTGTTTTAGAATCAGTACCAAAACCAGGCATTGCATCAGCACTATTATCTAAAAATTCTAAATAATACCCAGCCCAAATATCAATACAGAGTGATTTATTCATTTGATTCATTAACATCCTTAGTACCGAAATGATTACTGGATTAATTCATTAGTTGATCAACAGACTTTCAGACTATTGGACGGCCACAACAAGCTACTTAAAGACATCACCTAAGACTGAGGGAAATCGTGATGAGCATTCTTCACATTTTATAGACAAAACAAATAATCCAACAATTGAGAAAATAATTGGCAGATAATGAAAATAATAATTTTCTGCAGCCCTAAAGATCCTACATATATTATACCAGTCAAAAGTTTGGATACACATTCTCATTCAAGTGAATGGGAAGGTGTGTCCAAACTTTTGAATGGTGCTGTACATAAGTGTTTCATATGTTATATTAGCCTGCCTCCAACTCCCTCGTAACGCTTTATTTGAATTTTGGAAAGCTGAAGCAAAAGCTGAAGCATTTTCTCCTGTTGCCTTATATTTTGTGCCACATAAATCCTCAATGCTTGAACACAAGTGTAGTTTTGTAATAACAGAGGGGGTTGAGCAAGTGATTGCCGTGCTTCCAGATCCACATCAACACACTTCCACAACACACTGGAAACCTTCCTCGCGTTGAAATATTTAGGTCAGTGGTCGATGGCTCGGACAGATGGACGGTGAAGGTTCAATCCTGTGTTTGTGTGAGACAGACAGGGAAAGCTTGTGTTCGTATGTAACCATGCATTTATCAGCCACGCTGTCGCCTACAGTGTGTGACAGTTAGAGAGAGCCGGGGACGGGGGACGTCCCACTGGCATTAAGAAAGCTCTCTCCGTGGGATGCGTCAGCCAATGAGCAGCGGAGCCTCGGGGGGCTGCCACGTTAATTAAAGCCGGAGTTGTTTGTCAGTGCCGGCATATGATGCACAGCACTATCACCGTCGGGGGAAAGGGAAAACACGAAGCAAGATTGCTGCAACCCCTGCAACAAATCTGCTGCCTCACCATGGAAGCAAGACGTCTTACTACAGCAATGACTGCTGTAGCTTCGAGTGTCAGTATCAGTTTGCACTGTGTTACTCAACTGGCAATCACATAGTGTACCAGCAGAAGCAGAAGCACACAGCTGCCCTCTAAGAAAAGATTTACAAACTACCTATGATCTTGTGTAACCCATCAATCCCAAAAGAGCATCATTCAGCTCAAGCTGAGAAGGTGTTGATACAACTCTGCTTAGGTGCTACCAAGGTGGATTTCTGTTCATTAATTCTTCACGGTGTCTCCTATGTTCTTACTTGAAGTGTTGTCATTTGACAGAAGAGCGCTCCTGAGTGTTAGCTGTACTGATGACTGCTAATAAGGAACACATGGCGTTATCTGAGTGCTAACAATGAGAACTCTATATCAGGAAGCCCAGTAATGAATGTGATGGGACTTGCGTGCAAGTGTGGTTATTTTAAGAGAAAGCCTAAAAATTCATTCTGATGGGTGCTCAGTTTGAGGCCTTCATCTTTAGCACTTGATACACAGAAGCATACTTGTAACTGGAATGTCGCTAGCTTAGATCCGCGCACCAGTTGGGGAAAATACGGGTGGAGAAAGGGAAGCAGCAACTCACAGCTTCCCTAACAACTACCGTCAAGATCCCCTAGGGCAAAGGACTTAATTTCTCCATATTGCTCTGGTAGAGCTGCTCTGCGGCCAACAGCAGATGATGATTAGTGTAACTGTGTAAAAGGGGGCCGTGCAGAAAAAGAGCAAGCATGCTTAGCAAATCTCCCCTGGATAAATAAAGAACACACAACTTTGACAGACAGGCAGATGGACAGACAGACAGACTCTAGAGCTTCTATATATGAAAGCAGTTTGTGCCAGAATCCCTGGCCTTTCTGCTTCCTGCCCTTGACACTGTTGTAATATCACTAAATCAACTAAACCTAAATCCCCATTAGAGTGAATTTAGAAACTCATGCTGCGGAACGAAAAACCCAAACAAATCTGTAAATTCATGTTAAAGCAGATGAACAGAAGGATTGTGGATTAACGAGAGGGGATTTGCCACTCCAACGTCACTCACAGAGCAAATGGAGCAAATCAAACATCTTATTAATGCTGTGACAGATGGATAATTGTGTCATTTTATTATCTGCTCACTTGTTCGATACCCACAGGGAGAGTTCTGGAGGGTTTAAGCCGCAGCGGGTAATTGTTTTATAGCGCTGCTGTCAGGTGAAAACCTTCTATCTCTAGCAAATCAACTTTTCAGCGTTTGAAACGAGGTAAATTTACAATGTCTTTTTAGGAATAAGAGATGTAGTGATTGATGACTTAATCCTTCACTCCAAAACAGAAATATGAAAACCAACCAATTTGGACATACCAGGTTTTCCTTCTCTCTTTAAAAAAGACCCACAATAACAGACTGACTGTGCTTATACTCCTTGAATCATCATTGAATCATCCCTAACATTTTGAAAAGGTGCCCGTGACAAAAGCAGAACTGCTGTGTTTGTACAGTTGATTTGCACAGGTACAGTAAGCGGCTTTCCTATGAGAAACGAGGGGATTCAAAGCAAATAAACACGCCATAATCAAATGCGGTCGCGGCTGCAAATTGCTTTCGGCTGTAATGAAACAGGTTACGGGTGCAAGCGAGACCACCGGAGCCTAAGCCTTCATCAAGGGAGCTTGATCCTATCAGTGCAGAGCTGGAATATCAACAGCAACAACCAACCGAGTGTGTTTAAAGTTGAAGCGCTCGAGGGAGAAACCCGTAACCTCAGGCTCTTATGAACAGATTGTGGCAGCTGTACACAAGTTATAGACTAAAATAAGACAATCAAATGACTGTGACAGTAACCCAAAGGTGACATGGATTTTATGAAACATGCTCATCCCGCAGTGCTTTAGAGAACAGCAAAGAGCTTACACAGAGATTAAAAGAAACAAGATAGAGTAAATATTGGTATGTTGGCCATGTGGGCTCAGTGAACCCAGGGGGGATGGGATATCCATGTTGGCAGAATGCTAATGAGACAGTAGCCGGACTGTATGGCCTGACATCAACACAACCGTGCTGGCCATCAGTCACTTCGACGGGGGTCAAGAGGGCCACGCGCTCCCTCAGCCGGGGGTGCGCGAGCTTATCGGAGCATGATGCAGTAGGTCAGAGCTATTCCCTGGCCAAATGCTGCCGTGTCCTCCTCATAATTGATGAGCAATTAGCACAGGTAGCGTGGGTCATGAGCTCCACTCAAGCATGCAGTAAGTAGGTGAAAGCATGAGTCATGACCCCATCATGAGACGTTTTCAGTGTGTACGCATTTCAAAGACCGCAGTTCATTCACAGCGATGCAGCTTATTAACTGAAAAATAACATGATTGTTGCCTTCCCTTATAAAATATTGTATAATATAAATTCAGCATATTTATATAATTCACCACATCCGCAGAAATCAAATAGTAAACCGTAAAAAAACATACCCTTCTCAATCCTTCTTGTAATTGTACCAGATCCACCAATATCATTTAATAAGCGCATTCCATTTGCGTGCAAATCAAGCCAATTACCAACAAGTAGCTGGCATGTGAGTATCATTTCACATAGAGCCATATCATGCCTCATTTGCTTATCCCTGAAAACATAAGCTTCTTTGGAGCGTACACTGTTTTCTCTGTGTTCATACAACATGGATGTAGCACTTGAGAAAGAAAACTATTACCGCTCAAATGTACAGTATAAAACAAAAATTGGATAATTATTTAATTTAATTTCCCCTCGAACACATAGCGGCAGCATATTTAGTTATGATAAAGCATCCAAACAGCAACCGTTTTACAAACAACCTGATTTACAACAACAAACACGTCTGTTTCTGGAACAGATGTGAAACTTCTGAACTGAAATGACCTATAACTGCATCAAATACACAGGAGAATATTCCTAAAAGTCAACAGGTCAAGGCGTTGTGTTGACAGCAGCGGAGACACCAGCAGACTGGCAGAAGATGCCAGTAAAAAGCACTTTTGCTGCTATGACATCCTCAAAGTCTTTCACAGTCAGCAGCTGTCAGAAGTGGCAGCCACACATCACAAAGGGCAGAAAAACTTGCGGATACAACATCGCACTGCGCTCATGCAAATCTGCAAGAATGGGAACCGACACACACACACACACACACACACATCTTATGCACGTTTGATAATGTGTAACAAGTGCATCTTAGGGAAACACTGCTGTAGCATCCAAGTGGCACTGGTGTTTTCCAGGTGTTATCCGTCTTATATTAACTACAGGATTCCAATAGTTCTTGGTGATTAGGCTTCATGTTCCTTCACTTCACACAAACACCCCTCCCTTTACCCCCCCACCCCCACCCCACCCAATCCCACTGTCTTACACCCACTCTAAGTACCATGAAGGGCCAGGCTAAATGGAATATAATTACTGATGACCTGCACAGGTTAAACTTGTTAACAGATGGGAGGTGGTGAAATGTGGTCAGCTCCAACTAGTGAGTAATTCCTCCATTCAGCCTCTGTATGAGGATGCACCACTGGTTTATAGTTCATGCAGTTATTTTGCTACAAATCTGAATTTGATCATGATATTATACTGAGCACTATGTAGGAGGCAAGAGTCAATCATGATTAATTCCATGGCTGAGCCTACATGGGAGGTTGTCACTGAAATGAGGTGGCCTGTGGTATGATCCATGGGCTTTCAAATGAGGTCATCATCTTAAAATACACAGACCCCAGTGGACATGTAATATGTTAGCTATGTTTATTAAAGCCGCTGATTTATATTTCGACTACAGTGCTGCCATTCCCAGAATGAGCCATGGAAAAAAACACAGCCCTGCCTGCCTTGTCACTCAGCCCGATGTCCCACAGGGAGTAATGTTTTATTTGTCATTTGGAGCGTAATGAGATAACAAAGATAAGAGGATGTCACAAGAGAACCTCCTTTATTCCTGAAAGCATTCCTCTAACGTCAGACATACCACAAAGTTAATGACAGAAACAAAGTTATCAGCACATGGTGTATCAGCCTGTAACAGATGACTGCTGAAATAGGCAGTTTATCAAAGAGCAAAATGTCAAGAGAGCACTGACAACTCATGGTGAATCAGAATATGAAATAATCCAAGTCAGAGTCATTTCTGACACAGCAGCACCTGTTTGTTTTTCTTAACAACCTCATACGCTGTCAGTGATTAACATCTCATTCATGAAGCCTTGAACTTGTAATATTCAGCAAACAGAGTTGTGTGCTGCAGTGGTTGTCAAACACCATTGGCATGTCAAAGGACTGGACACTTTCTGTATTGAACTATGCAGCTGTCAACAGTCCTGTGTACTGAGAATCAGCTCAAGCATTGATCAGGAACACCTTGAGGGGGGCTCTGAACGTGTGAGAAGCTCTGATCTGCACAATCAGATGATTAGAAGAGTCATCCTCATCCAGCACTAATTGGCGTCATCTCAAGTAAATGAGAGACAAATTAGACTAGTTCTCAGGTTGCTGGTGAGTGAGTGGGGAGTCTTGAGGACCCCCACTTTGTGAGCCACTCCACTGATGAAGAATGCAGCACAAACACACTAACAGACAACTGCACACAGGTAATGATCCGGTTCCTGCTTACCTCCAGACGGTCCAGGCTGATGAAACTGGCGATAGCAAATCCATCAATGATATCCTCCTCCTGCGAGCTGGACTCCCGTCTCTTCCGCCGGGGGGGACGCGGGGCTCTGGCGGCTGCTGCGGGGTGCGGCGCCTTTTTACCGGGCAGGGAGGCGGTGTCCCTCCCAGGACTGTGTCCCTCCCTGTCGGAGCAGGAGGAGTTGGGGTCGGGGCTGCGGGCGTCTCTGCTCCCTGCCTCCCGCAGCCTCCGCACCCTCTCCCGCTTGGACCGGCATCTCCGACCCTGCTTCAATTTCCCATCCATGTTGTCAGAGAAAGCTTGCAGTGTCAAAAGAAATATAAATATAACTCCACAGTATGTGCTCGCCTGAACGGTCGCTGCACCGTGTAATAACAAATAACACACACTGGACTGAGGATTGTAGGCTGCGCTATAACGCTATGTGTGTGTACGTGTGTGTGTGTATAACAACGCAAATATAGCTTTATAACACGCAATGACCTTGAGTATAAACCTCCCCAATCTCCATTACGATAAGCAAATGTTCAAGTATCCCACACAGGCGATAGAGAGAAGGCAAAGCGACGCGGATCCACGCTTTATTTTGTCACGAATCTGCACTCTGTCGACGCGGTATCCGTTAAAGCAGGTGCAAAACGGCCAAATAGTTAAAATCCACGCATTACTCTCGCTTTGTAACTTTTTGTTGCATCGGAATAATAACAAGCAATGTTAAAGCCTAACCTCGCTGCATACCGCAGACAGCGCAGAGAAATCATGTCGCTGCCCGTTGTTGTTTTCCACCACCCCAATCCATGATCCAAGGCTGTCAAATAAAGAGCTCGGGATACTATCCGTCCGGAACAAAACGCCTGGCGAACAAGTACGTATCGATTGTGGCTGTCGGATGCGTGAATAATCCCGTACGCGTTGAGTTTTAAGCCATAGCCTATTCCTCTCTGCGCTTCAGGGGCAAAGGATCCCAAGTCTGAGAGCTACTTATGCGCAATATTTCCTAAATGATCCGAACCGTCCGAATACGACAACCATCCAGTGTGTAATCAAACTCCATGAGGCAATGAAGCGGTCTATTCCAGTTTGGATAATGTTGAGTTTACTATAAATCCACTCCAGTCCGTCCCCTGGTTGCTCAGTGGCTCAGTGGCTCATGGTATTTTCTATTCGCATAATAAGGCTTTGATAAGTGTCCTTAAAGCGACAGGAGTGATTAAAATCTCCTCTCCCCCCCATCTCATTCCCTTCATCCGAAATTAAGAGACACAGTCAAGCTTCAGAGAACCCACATAACTGACGTATTTCCGCCACCCCTGGCCTACAATTTACCATAGGAAGGAAGCTGGTGTAAAAAAAAAAAAAAAAAAAAAAAAAAAAAAAAAAAAGGGAAAAAAATCATTCTCTCACACTGTCGGGCACAGTTTGTCACACGGCACTATTTTAGTCTGTCTGTCTGCCAGAGCTGATGCCACATCATGCGTTTCTCACTGAGCGTTGTTGCTGTCAGTGCGCACACTCATCTATCAGGTTTTGACAACTTTTCCATTCTGACCATTGGCATGTTGGCCATCATCATCCAGCTATCTCACTTCTCTCAGCAACTCAAGCTGGAAAGTGATATTTAATGGTCAGATTAACTCATAATTTAGTGTAAATATCTGAAATATTGGTTGTCATACTTAGCCAGCCTTGTTACCCAGCTTTTTAAAATCTAGCAGCAGGGTTGGTGTGTTTCCCAATCTGCAGTTTGGGGACTTCCAGGGGGTCCCTCTGGGAGTTTCAGGGAGTCCTCTGCAAAGTAGCTTAATTTCTCTGTGATTTCAATCAGTATAAATTAGAGCAATGATATAATCATTTTATTGTGTAACAATTATTTTACATTATAGGTTTCTCACTGCCCCTGCTGTAACTACACCGCTATAGACACTAATGCAAGTCTTTTCTAAAAGTGTGAAAACAAATATCTTCTGATGGAGCCACTAAATCTAATCAGATGAGGTTGCGTAAACTGTATTGGTCTGGGAGGTCCTTAATATGCAAAATGTTTGAACCACTATACTAGATTTTACACATACTGTACACTCTATCACTTTGTATACTTTATGTTGTAAATCAGTTTTTAACGACAGAATCGACTGAATAATTCATATGATGCATAAATGGTAAACACCCCCCTCTCCCCTAAAGTCCTACACAAGAGCAGAACCCTGCAAACTAAAATTCTCACTGATCCTTGTTGAAAGTCTACTACATAAATTGCAGGCAGAGGAAAGTTATAAAGTATAACATCCAGTTACAGAAGTCAGGGAAGTGGTGCCTCCTTGGTAAATGCCTGGTTAGTATTTGCATAATGATTTGCTTAACTGGAAACTCGCTCCGAGCTTGAATAAAGGATGTTCTTGCTGGAGCTAGCTGTGAACCTGCCATCTTTTATGCCATGTTTAATTCCTGCTGGGATGATTCGAACTTTATCAGAGAGTATTCAGTATACTGTCATGCTGGGTGGTCCATGAGTAAGTCATAATGTGGGAGAACCGTAGGGCCACCCATGTTAGACACCTCATGCGCTCATAATTTATTTTTAATTAAAGCATGATGAAGAATACAGTTAAACATGACAGGTATTATAACAAAGTGTGACATACAATAAAGATGAGGTGAATTAACACCCTGTATGATACAAATACATGTTAATAATAAGCACCTTATTCTACTGAGTCAGCAGCAACAGCTCATTCTACTGGCTATCTAATGAGAGATGATGTCTAACTACACTGTGACTGTTTGCAGCTCTAATTAGTAAGGCTGTGTTTGAAATCATACTAATGTACTGCCTACTACATACTCAATCAGCATGTACTGCATACTGCCTATTAAATGAACGATTAAGTATGCCATTACCAGCAGACTGTTCACACTGAAGTATACTCAAACAACACAGTCATGACTGTATCAATCACAACATTACCGGTCCGAGCTACTGTTGAATAAAAACTGTTTTATCACAAATGTAAAACATTACCCCTTCCACTCAACGCAACATTTTGCAGTATTATTTTAAGGCAAATTATTCAATATTTTAGAGCTACATATTTTTTCTACAGTACAGAGCATTTTTCCTCTTAACTGTAGGTTGACATCCCGGGTCCAGAGTAGCTCCTGCTTCACTTTCACTCGCCATCATTCTTAATTATTTTATCCAACCATGCCTCTTACTAGCCAACATATGAGAGTACTTGCAGCACAGAGATGATTGAGGCAATCAGCTCCTCATCTGCGGTACATGATTCAGAAGTACATAAATTTTGGATTTCCCCCAGAAGTGAGTATTAGCACATTACCTAGTTTCAGTCAGCTCACTAGCTCCCAGTATATTAATGTGATGTGAACAGTTGAGATGAGAGAAAGTGAAAATCTTACTCTCTTAAATTACAACCTCTTATAGCATCTGACACTGACAGACTCATAAATTCATCTTTTAAGTGATCATTTAATCTTCATGCATCAAAAACATTTCAAAGTGAAAAAGGCCTCGTTACATGATCATAGAAATTGATACGTTTGATCATCAGTAGATATGTATAAATAAACATATGTAACTAATAAGAAAAATAATTAGTAATTGTAAATAATTTAATAGATATATCATAAGAATAAATAGTCAATATAAATAATTTCATAAATATCCTTTACAGGTCAGTGCAAGAGGGCCGTACTGCAGGTTCCTGTGCTGCGCCTCTATTTCAGGGAAGGTGACCTTAGGAAGGACTTCCATCAAGGCCAACAATGGAGAATCTAATACATTTACAGGGGGACACCGACTATCGATGGAGGAAGGCATGTGAGGTTCTTGTGTTTGTGTACTGGTTGGCTAGTGGCACGTCCTACAGGATTGTGTCAGAGGCCTTTGACATTCCCTGCACCATGTGTCATGACATAATTCACCGGGTCAGCAAGGGCATCCAAGGTGTTTTCAGGAGGCTTGCACGCTTCCCAAACAGGAATGAGCTGGAGGAAAAATCGGGTCTGGGTTCCAGCAGCTGTCTGGTTCCCCAGTTTTCAGCAGTGTGGCAGGGAGAATAAATGGGTGCCATGTTCACACTGTACCATCTGGATGGTTTGCGGCAGACTACTTTTAACAGGAAACTGTTCCACTCAATCCGGTTTCAAGCCGTCTGTGACCACAAGGGTCATGTTCTGGATGTCCATGTGGGCTTCCCTGGCTGTGTACCCACCTCCAGGATGGTGCCTCATATACCTCATAGGGTATCCCTGCTTGGCTCAACCCATTTGCCTGATGACCCCTTTCTGTGAGCTTGTCTGGAATGCTGATAAGGGCAGGTACAACACAAGGTGTGTGGTGGAGAGGGCATTTGGGGTGCTGAAGACCAGGTGGCACTCCATCTTTCTGTTCCATCTCTTTTCTTTCACGGTGAAGGTGGAGTTTGTGTCTGAGGTCATTATTGACTGCCTTTTCCTCCACAACCTCTGCATTGGGAATGGGGACATTTTGGAGCCTGATGAAGGTGTTGATGGTGATGATGGGGCTGACTGTGACAAAGCCAATGAGCCACTCCAGCGGTCTTGGAACACCCTCAGAATCAGGCTCGCAGCTGTAGTGTCTGCTCCAAATGACCAAATCCCTGTACTGCAGGAACATGAGTACTGTTAAGTTTTTATTTTGTTTAACCTTTACGCAGGAAGTTGTCTGACTTTCCTCATTTCAATTTCAGTGTTATCCAACTCTGGTGAATATATGTATATAGTTGTAGTAAAGTTGGTTTACATTCACTGGCTGTTTCCTTCATTTTCATCAACCGATTTAAATCAACAATCCTGCCTTGCTGAATAGTGTTTTTAAATAGCCTAAGCCTATCTCTTAACATAAATATTTATTGCACTATTGTGTCATTATTGTCCCTCTGTTCTATTCATAACCCATCAGAAAAAAAATGCTTTGAAATAATCAGAAGAAACACTGCAAATCTTTTTTATTTTTTTTTGCAAATGACTCTAATAGCAACATTAGTCTTTCCTCACAGGGTTGACTCTCCCTCTCCTCTCTTTCTCGCTGTTCCTCCCCAAGCTCTGCTTTCCATTGACTCTGTCCTTTCTCTCATTGTGCCTTCTCTCTTCCTCTCTCCTTTCTCTCTCCTTCTTCTCCTCCCTCTCCTCAGCTCATCGTTTCTTCTCCTCCTCAGTCTCCTGGAACTCTCTTAGAAACGTGAGCTATTCCAACTCGTGTTTCCTCTTAGAACAAGTCAGAGTGCTAAACTCCTGCTCTGGAGGAGAGACCACTGCTGCAGGGGTTGGTGCCATAGCTGAGGAGATGAAGTTTGGTGGGGTTATAGATGGTCTTTGCCCTATCACCTCATCCATGGTATCAAACCACTTCCAGTTTGCAGCAGTGGGTTCTCCTCCCTCAGTGCTCATACCCATGCAAGATGCCTTCAGTTCCTACAAAACAACATAGACAAAGGTCATCTGATAATCATTATTAAGTTTAACTTTTCACCAAGAGTCATATATTGTGATTAAACTAGGAAAAGGAGGGGGGAAAAAAATCGAAGAAATACTGTACCACATGGGATAAAGATAATGGACTAGTAGTCCATTTCATGGCAGCATGAAAAACTTTTCATGCTTGTAAACTTCGTTCTCAGCCCTCCATTTAATGAGGCGCTCAGTGTCTTCATCAGTCTCTTGATGAAATGAACAATGATGTACGGTGTTATTAATCACAGTTTCTCATCACACATCCACATTTACAGTTGGACACTATATTTGTAATTAATGTTAGTTACAGTTGTAACTATGGTGTTATTTACCAGCTTGTGCCTCTGTGCTAAATTACCATCAGTTGGCTAGCAGCAGACAATAAAGATATGTTCATTATGGATACAAACCCCATCATTCGAATATTTCAAATTCAAATTATTTGACCAAATACAAGCCATACTACAGTTTGGTTACTCACATTTGTACGTGCTCTGTTGCTGGCTGGTGCCAGGACCATCTGCTTTGCAGTCTGCAACTGCACATTTTGAAGAGAAGCTATATATTTTGGGGCAGTTGAGTATGTCCAGTAAACTCATGCCACATACTCAGAAATTCTAATCTAGTATACAAAATCCACTTACTATGCAGTTTGAACGCATTACATACTCAGTTTAACGTCATACTTAGTATGCATAGTTAAAAATAGGTATAATAATAGGTAATAGTTACTATGCGATACTGAACAAAGCATAAGAGTTGGATGGGGACGAGTGAGGAGAAACACTGATGAGGAAAAGTTCATATCAGAGTGTTACTGGTAATGATCTCATCTGAAGGTGTCCAATATTCAGTCAGTGTGAAATATTGCGAAGAATCCTCTCGCTTATTATTTGATCTTCACAGCACAGGAAGCAGTGAAAGCAAAGCTGCAAGAGACAGCCTGAAATATTTAGGCAGTTAGTGTGCTGGTTCAGGTGTGGGAATTTTCTTTTATGGCTAGAATCTTCTATGAAACTGCAAAGCAACACATCAAAATGCAAAACGAAACTACTTTTATGCAAATGCAGTGAGCTGCAGGGTAAATTATCCAGAGCACTGTAGGTGATTAAACCAGAGACTACACTCAGTGAGTGAGTATGATGAAGTTTTTATGACACACTGCTGTGTCAGGTTACACTGTGTAATCAATGCGCATATTTCAAAATGTAAGACTTTGTTGCTGCGTACTGCTGGCTGCAGTTCAAGGTCTGCTAAGTTTGTCGAATGCCTTTGTGTACTTTTTATCCAAGCAGCAAACTTAAGGATTGCAGTGTGTATTCTACCTGTACAGTATGTTGCTTCGGAGAACAATAACCAGGTGAGTAGCACATTGATCTTTGAGCAAATGGACCTTTTGGGAACCTGAGACAGTATCATTTTCCTGTTACTTTAACCTCTGTAACCACTGTGAATAAACCTCTCTCTGTTTGAGCAGCTTTGCAAGAACTAATTCAGTAAGGAGATTAAAAAAGGGGGAACAGGTATGGTGAGAGGGCCGTGGAGGAGAGGGAAGAGATTACCTCTGTTTTTTCCATGCTACTATTTGCTGTGAGCTTAATCCATAGCTACAGACTCTGAGCTCCCACATCGCAGTCATTCAAACGCTAGTCTCTTTGAAACGCTTAGCCCCGGCTGTGCTGGAAGCTAAGGGGAGGGAGCCTGTCATGCTTTTATGATGTTTAAGCAGCAGAATTGTTTTTCTATGCCACTGCCACCACGATAAGGATTCCTTTGATGTCGCTGGGGTCAAGGTGCTTCTTCCTAAAAGGTTATTTTCTGTTGAGATAGTTGTAAGAGCGTACTGTGTGGTGTAGACAGGGGATTGAGAGGTGAGGGATCTGAAGCGGGCAAAAAAACAAAAAAAAAAATCTCCTCCAGTACTCAGCGTATCCTTTGTAAAGAATATAGCCTCACAGAAATCAATAAGCCTAGATTTCACACTAGAACACTAGACAGCTGTAAGACACACAAATCCCCACACTGTTGTGAAGTAAATTAATTCTTTTGCTTGCACAACATAATTTGTGCACAGTCAGTATGGAACATATTAGGAACATTGTCATCAGTTGTAGAAGCCACTGTTCAGCTTCCTTAAGGTACAGTAATTGTTTAACTTGCAGATTTTGTTCTGCTGGGTGGAACTTTTGCCAGACAAGATTAGCAGTATTGGCTGAGTCTGCAAAAACATTGATTACGTCCAACTGATAAAGGTACTGCAAGGGAAAGATTGTGGTTATGACAGACAAATTATGGATGAAGTATGGTTAGGTTAAGGTCTAGACTGGGGTTAGGGGTCAGGGTTAGGGTTTGGATTAACAAAGCCTCTGCCTCCTAAGATATAGGGCACATTGGACATAATTCCTGAGGTGTTGAATGTCCATTATGAATGTAATTCCTGGGTTACTGGACAGGGGCTTGAGAAGACCATCGTGTAACGAGAAGATCCTGGCCTTAACCTATCCTGACACTAACTGTTCATTATTAAGACTTCTCTGTGAATACTACTGGTGTTGTTTGATGGAGTGTCTGTAGTTTTATAGAGTCTTGAGATCAGGCTGAAGCTACAATGTCTCAGATTCAACCCAAGAGTCATAATTTTGTTAAATGTTCACTATTGAGATTCTGAATTCCAATTACCCTGCTGGGTGCACATTTTAAACCAACCCTGCACACTAGCCTTTGTTTGAAAGGGCGAGCGGCAGAAAAATTAATGAATTTGCCAAGCCCTGCAAATTAAACAATGGCATACATCGAAAACTGTTTTATGGTCTGACACCCTGATATAACAAAGTTTGGCGTTACCTACCACAAAAATAAACCTGTTTTCTCATCTGACACCACTAAGTTATGGTTTGGGTGAATTTAGGCAAAAAAATCGACATGGTTAAGATTAGGGAAAAATCCTGGTTTGTAGGTAAACATGCCCTTATGAGGCCTTTGCTGAAATGATTGATGCTGTCATTTTTATTCAAGAGGACTATCTCAATTTTGAAGTTTTCCTGACAGATAAATGACCACAAAAAATCATTTTCCATCGTTTGTAAAATCAGAAGCACCACCCTCACGTATACAATTCATCAGAAACTCCAGCAGCGACGGCAACCAGCTGTTTTGAATATAGAGTTGTTGAATTCTAACTGAGACATCTCAATTTGCTGCCCAAGCTGTCACTGAGGAATTACTGTGAGGGAAAACATAAGTCCGTGGCTTTATGCCTATAGGGCTTTCGGCTGCCTCTGTGACACATCATGGAGTAATTCACTAGTTTGGTGGCAATTTACAGGCAGACTCAACACAAAACCTGCCTGGGGGCCTCGAGCAACAAGCTCTCTCTCGGGAAACCGTGGCCAGCTATAGGATTGCCAGGGCCGGGCCCTGCAAACCGCTGCATGAAAAATTAACCTGCTCACTCCACAGACAGAGCTTACACATCCTCCCTGCTTGAGAGCCTCCTTACCCACTCCCTTCATCTCTTGCCCTCCTGTTCTCTCCCACTGTCTCTTTTTATCAGCCTTTCTTCCATTCTTCCTCTCTTCATCTCTCTTGTTTTCTCTCTCTGCATGCTATCTGCTCAGCTTGTGTTATTTAGATCTATCGCAGAACCAGCGCTCCGTATCTTTGCTTCAAAGACAACAGCTGTTTGTTTCATGTTGAACACAGACAATTATTTATAGACTGCTAGACTTAGCATGAGCCTATCAGATATTGCATGTGTAATGTAAACATGTCCATAGCTGCTGCCATCAAGTAGTAATGAATCACTGGCAGAGCAGTTTATCACTGAAAGTCAAATGGAAGTCGCCAACTTAAATAAGTGAGGTAACAACAGGGATTAGTCAAGAAACTGATAGCAGAGGCAGTGAGGTGTCAATAACTAAACAGAGTAGGTTGTAAATCTAAGTGTCTTTGGATATTTCATACCACTGGGGAGCAAAGTTTAATCAAACAGAAAGATTGGCCCCAGAGCTGTGTGGGTGAGAGCTGAATTTATTGGCAGCCCTTGAACAGGCAGTAGGGTTTTTATTACAGGCATCATTCAGGGCGAAATTAGCAATGTGACCTGCTATTTTAGTGAAATAAATTGAGTTAAGAGATTGATGTGGATAAATGTCACGTTAAATGTCATCATAAAAAACTATGTTTCTTTGAATTATTGTAAGCCATGAGGGGATGTGTTTCTGTTCCTATTCTTTTTCTCTGTCCTTTCTTTTTTCTTCTCTGAGGATTCTTCAGTCAAGAATTCTCACATTTCTTGTTTTGGTTCCAGACATTGCTCAACATTTTGAGTGAAATACCATAATGGTTTTTATTGATCCTTGATGTCTGGTGCCCTCGCTGATGTTAAAGTAACACTACTGTCTGCCTCTCCAAATCGCATCAACAGATGTTGTGACAGCAGAGCGTTTCATAAAGGTAGCGGCTACGGAACCGGTGCAATTCTTTACCGGACATTTTTTTCCTGTCATGTAGGACATTTTAGTGCCGTTAAACAGGACATTTTGACCGGACATTTTGACCGTCACATCAGGCGTTTAAATAAAACATTTTTACAGCATTTTACTGTGTTAACCCAAACCATGGGAAGGATTGGTGAATCACCTCCAAGCAAAAACATTACTCCATTTTGAAACAATTTGAATTTGATCATATGATCTTGCACAATCAATACCAATGTGCATATGTAATAATTCTGTACCAACAATAAATGGACATGGAGGAATCTGTACCAAGAGCCACTTCCTTTCATTAAAAACTCTAAAATTGGTCAATATCTCCCCAAAACTGTGCTTCAGTTCAATGCTTTGACATCATTTGATGATTATACTCACTACACACCTGGTCGTACCTAAAATCCATTTATATATTGTCTTGAAGGTGATAAATAAATAAAAAAAACGAACAAGCTGTGAAGGCGTATCTTTTTGGGTAAAAAAATAATACTGATCACCCATTGAGAAGACTGGTAGCAGCTGTACCTGTGCATTAAAGAAATACTTTGATATTTTAGGAAATATATTCATACTACACATGGTCCACTATAAAACATTTTTTGTATAGATTAAACACAAGATATAATGTCATGTTTATTAGTGAGCTTTAGATGCTGCTAGAGGGCTTTTTTAAACTTAAGACAGAGCTATGCTAGCTGTTCTCCACTGTCTCCAGTGTTAAAATAAGCTAAGCTAAACTAACCGCCTCCTGGCTCTTGCTTTGTATTGCACAGATATGAAAGTGGTATTGATCTTCTCAGAAAAAGAACAAGTGTATAACCCAGATAGAGATGTGCCGGTATCAAATTTTCATGCTATGATTATGGTAGCTAATAATATCACAGTAAACAGTATACAACATTTCCAGAAATCCTACTATTAGTGCTAAAATATAGTTAAACGACATCATGATCACAACACTCAAAAATAGTTTAAACTCTGTAAACAAACTGATAGATTGATTACTTTGTAGTAAGTGTTATCTGCTGGGTGGTAACAGTTAAATTCATATTTAAAAGGCAGATAAATTATTAAACGCGTACCAAACAGTTATACTGAGCTCCTACAGGCCACACACCTTCTCTACATCACTACTAACTACTAACAGCAGCTGAGCTGAAGCTGACCAGTGAGGAAGAATGTGATGTGTGCGATCTTGACACAAGGAGTTTTTCCTGTAAAATGCAGCTGTCTCTCACTGAATGTTACAACTAAACAGCCAGAAGTTAGCCACAATTCAGTGAGTTGACAGCTAATGTTAATATAGAAAGTCCTGGGCAGGGTAGCTAGAGCTTGACAGACAGGTGTCTGGTTCTTTGTGCTGTGTCAATAGACCAGTAGAAAGCTCCTTCCTTGTAGCTAAACAAAATCAAACTACTAAAGGCAGGACTGCTGCTCAGTGTTCACAGTGTCCTCTGAACAGGATGATATCACAGTAATGGAAATGGTTGGCGGTATTGACACTGTCAGCATATTTCACAGTGGTGTATAATAAAAAGGTATAATGGCACATCTCTAATCCCAAAATGTGGAACTATTCCTTTAACTATGCAAGTTTGTAAATTTGCCTCATCCTGAAACCACTAATGCACCAAATACTGAACACTCAGTCTTTTCATCACATTAAGTTTAGCTAATTAAAAAACGTATTTGCTAAAAAGGTTAATGCATTCCTTTAAGCAAAATGGAGTGGATTATGTAAAATATTAATTTAATTTGCATGACAGGGTGTGCCAGTGATTAGACTGCAGTGTGACCTGTGGCTTCAGTGGAGGAGGGAGGGAGAAAAAAAAAAAGAGGTTGGATTACTCGCTCAGGGATTAGTATCAAAGTTTCACAAAAAAGGCAGTAAAGGATAGTCTGTGTAACTGTCGCAGCTTTCCTTTTAATGTCTGACCCCAGTCTGAATGCATATAACCTAGTAAACAACTTGTGGATAAGCGGCGATTGATGGGGTGTGAGTGGTTTCTTTTACATAGGCAACGTCTCGTCTCTCCGGGGCTTTGTGAGATTCAGAAAAGTATTCCCACCGGTCACGCTGCAATTAGCACCCGAGCCACCGAACCACAGAAGCTGCAGCAATCATTTGTGCCAAAGTCTCAAAACCTCCCACACACAAAGCCTATTCTCCCTCCTTTCACTTTTGCTTGGGTCTCACTCAGGGTTTCTCCCAACATGCAGCCATGTAGTATAAGGCACCCTGTAACTGTTCACAAGTGGCATATTTTCCAAGCTCGGAGGCTGTGTCACACAATGCCACATTAGCAGAGGTGATGTTTTCTCAGTGGCACTCAACAGGCTGACACAATGTGCCAAACTGTCACAGGGGAGGGCTTCCCCACCCAGGACCTCGCTTGTTAGAACGCGTGAATAAGTGAGCGAGTGACACTGAAACAGAGTAACAGAGGGAGGGAGGGAGAGAATAAGGGAGTTCTCTCAGCTTGTTTTCCACACATATCTGCAGCTCGCAGTATAATGAGCACAATGTTAACAGAGAGGGTAAACATGATGGAAGGCAGCATAAACAGGCTGATGGCAGGCAGCAGTGAAGGCTGTCTGTGTTGTTCTGTGTAATGAGGGAGCTGCACAGACGATCCCGTATCCATCCTCACGGTCTGGATTAAGTAGAGATGGAGAGCTGCGGTCACTTAAGAGAACATTATGATAAATCAGGAGAGTTTATCTTTCTTTTATTTCATTTTATTTATGCAAAGACAGTTTGCCGACCATTTTTCTTACCACCAGTGCTGCTTCACATTCACATAACCTGCTAAGCAGTTGTTAGGGGTTAAGTTCCTTGCACAGCAGGCCATCATTAATATGTCTATCTGTTGAATAATTGATGCACTTTGGATGTACTGCATATATAGTTTTATAACCACTTTTTTATTGTAGACATAGAGTAAATAAAGGATTGTTCTCATTGTGTATTCAAAAGATATTCAATAGAAGATTTATGTAAAGGAACATCCAGTTCTGCACAAAAACTTTTGCAGTATATAAGAAATCTAATATACAAGTCACAAGTCATGGACATGAATTAATACGTGTCAAGTTATAAACAGTTCAAAGATGGAATGTAAACAGTACTTGGTGAGTGAAGGGAAACATAGCTTATTCATTTTTGTCTACAATATTACAGCTCTGATACTGGCAAGAGCTTTGTAAATGTTTAGTTAGCCGAATTTTTAGTTCAAACATACATCTTGTCATAGATCGTACATTATTCTTCTTCTACACCAATCACTGATGCTGCGCAGCGTGCACAACAAGCTGCGATTGCTCGGATTGCTCTTTGCTAAAAAATACAATTCCCCACCCTAAAAAAAACGCAATGGTGTTCTGTCCCTTTGAGCAGTGCTGATATGCATTATCTCAAGTGTTAACACGGCGCATACATTCAAACGGCAACTGTGAGGCTTGCGGAATAACAAACGAGTGGGATGAATAGAAAATCAACGATGGGCAGATTGAAAGTTAAAAGGCTGTAAAATGACCGTGTGTTCAAATAGAGAGAGAGAGAGAGGCTGTGAGCAGGCGTATTATACTCAGCTTCTTATAACGCTCCCCTGGCTTTCACAAGGCTCTTGATTAGCAAACAGCAGCCCCCGAGATAAAACACACTCATAGACACAGACTGGATTTGCATGTAAAGAGACTTGGAGCTTTTCATGCATGCA
This sequence comes from Thunnus albacares, assembly GCF_914725855.1. NCBI lineage: Eukaryota > Metazoa > Chordata > Actinopteri > Scombriformes > Scombridae > Thunnus > Thunnus albacares. The sequence continues at coordinate 10,071,754 of NC_058107.1, forward strand.
TCTACTCCAGGCAAATGAGAGAACACAATGCTTTAGATGCTACATTTTCTGTGAGGGAGGCTTCTAATTCTCTGTTTTGTTGTGTGTCCTTATGGGTCAACTTTTCCTCTTCCCAGATATTTATTTTGAGTCACTTCTAACCTTAACAGTGACAATATGTAGACACTCTGTAGTTAACCACGGTACTGATGTTTTATACTCATGTCTTTATTTTGTAACCTTGCAGGTTTTCTTGTACTCAAATGAAACATTTCATGTTTATTTCCTGTATGCTCATTATAGACATCCTGTATTAATCACTCCGGTAGCTTGTTTGTGCTCACAATTTCAATTTCAGTCCAACCCAAAGCCTTTATCACTTTATGTACTCAGATTTTTTTATAAGAAAAAAACAGCAGAGATGATTAAAAAGTATCTCAAGAAAATTTGCATAAACTATGAGACACTGTGAGAGAACATACTGTATATGTAATTTGGTTTATAAATGAAGACATGCTGAGGCAACTCGGAGTATTACTCTCAAGCGAGGAAAGCAGTCGCTTCACGAGTTCACCCCTAGTAATGACTTGGTTAAATATAATTTATGACTTGGATCATAAGTTATTCACCGACTTGCTGATTAATTATGTAAGCCTGAAATGTAATATCTCTGATTATGTGTGACAGTAGATTTTCATCGTTACAGATGGAGGGAGTTTCTAACAGTGGGTTTATGCTAAGCAGCTTTCTTTTATAAATTGATACAGACGCATTTGGGCAAATGTGAAAAAGTGTTTATCCTCTCGCTTTATGGTACCGCACTGAAGGATTTTCTTCTGCAACACTATGTATACATCCATTAAAAATCATTACTTTAAGGTCATCGTTTAATCCCTCTAAAATATAGAGGATCCAGTCTGTAGAAGCTAAGCTGATTTTGTTCTTTTCTCATTTTTTAAGAGTAAATGCCATTTCTTTTCAAATGATTGAATCTCATTTTTGAGGAGAACTGAATTTATAGCCCTGGAGCAAAGTAAAGTCATTCTGTAATACTAGCAAATACAGGGAAGGATATGGTCAAAACCTTTCATCCATTGTTCATGCTTGTTTAACTTTTCCTCCACACCACACTAAATCCATTTTCCACAAGAATTTTGAGGGGCCTTAGCTCAAGATTGGTGCAGACAGCTTGTTAAATATGTATCGGCCGGGCTGAAGTGGCAATGTACCTCACCTCCAGTTAAACAGAGTGAGTGAATGAATGATTGATCCTGCAGTGAATCAGAATCTCAACTTCTGTAGTCTTTCAGAAAAGTCTGGTGTGACACTTCTCTACATGTAAAGGATTGTGGAGGAAAAAATATTCAAGCTGCACAAAATAATTGCACAGTATCACACCGATGTGACCCAGGCAGGGCTGGCAGAGCAGTCGGGCTGCACACACTACTGTAGCAACATGTGATCATTATATTCGAGCTTATTTTGGGAAAATTCACAAATTAAGTGATGTGCCCAGCACTAATCTGTGAATACTGATAGTGTCCTAATGAATCTCTCGAAGTGGTCAGTCAGAAGAAACCGTAGCTCTTTGTATCTGTGTAGTCCATCTCTCTGATAATGTGGAGTGACACACTTGAACTGTCTCCGGTGATAAGCAGTATTGAACGTTGTAGCAGGCACACCTGAAAATACAAAGTATTCTTACTGATTTCCCGTCATTCTGTTCTGTCCGTGTTTTCCCTAAATCTAACAATTGAACATGCCATTCTGTTTGTGTTCCCTCAATCCTACTGGCATTGTGAGTGTGCTCTCTAAATCTCTAAATCCAACAAGGCATCCTATGTGTGTTCCCATAATACAAATGGCATCGAGTGTGTGTTCCCTGAATCCAACAAGGCAATGTTCCCTAAACAAAAAAGTCATTGTGTGTGTTCTCTAAATCAAACAAGGCAACAGTTGTGTGTTCCCTAAATCCAACAAATCATCATGTGTGTCCCCTAAATCAAACTAGAAACACGTGTGTGCTCCTTAAATCAAACTGGCATGAAGCATGTGTTCCCTGAATCCAACAAGGTATAGTGTGTGTTTACTAAATCCATCAAGGTAACGTGTGTTCCCTAAATCCATCAAGGCAATGTGTGTGTTTACTAAATCCATCAAGGTAACGTGTGTTCCCTAAATCCATCAAGGTAAAGTGTGTGTTCCCTAGATCCACCAAGGCTATGTGTGTGTTTACTAAATCCACAGGTAAGGTAACATCTGTGTGTTCCCTAATCCACCAAGGTAATGTGTGTGTTTATACTAAAACCAGTGAGGCATCATATTTGTGTTCCATAAATACAATAAGGCAACATGTGTGTTTACTAAATCCACTAAGGGAACGTGTGTGTGTTCCCTAAATCCAACAAAGCAACATGTGTGTTTACTAAATCCACTAAGGGAACGTGTGTGTGTTCCCTAAATCCAACAAAGCAACATGTGTGTTTACTAAATCCAGCAAGTCATCATGTTTGTATTCCATAATTAAAATAAAGTAATGTGTGTGTTCCCTTAATCCAGCAAGGCATCATGGTTGTCTTCCCTGAATTGAACTTCAAATTATGTGCGTTTTCTCTATATCCTATAGGGCAACAGTAAAATTCAACTAGTCAACTGGTCATAAAGTATGTGTATTTTTCTCGTCAACATGCAAGAAATGCAAACTGTGACAAATATCTGTTGTTTTATAGATGGTAACCAGTTTGTACCACACACAAACACACATACAGTGCACATCACCCACAGTGTGCCTCTCTCTCTCTCTGTTGCTGTTTAGTGAGTCACTGTCTCTACAGTTCTGTCTCCCAGCTGATCTGTAGTTAATCTCTCAGAGGTCTCTGGTGGGAGGCAATGATGAACGGAGGAAGAAAAAGGAGAGAAAGACAGAGAAATAGAGTTACTCTCTGCTGCAGCCCGATGAGCTTCCCTTAGCTAAGGCTCCCCAGGGAGTGCTCACATGTCCAAAACCCTTGCAAGAGTTGCACTCAAGTGATTATGGTTATAGTGTGTGTTTACGTGCGTGGGCTCATGTTCAATGTTTACTTACGGGCTGAAATATACTCTAAGCTGTCTGACATTTTTGTCTTGATATCTAGCAGACTACCCACAGTACTACAGGGTGTTAATGGGTTACATTAAAGCTGACTGATTTAAAGCATCAGCAGTAAAATCTACAATATTTAAGGAGTTGCAGCCTGTTGCCAAATCCATGTTTCAATTTCCTCAAGGCTTAAAATTGTGGGCCTCTTTCCTTTCATGGACATCATGTCTTTGTGGTTAAAATGGACTGAAACAGAAAAGTCAATAACAAGTCAGGCTTTTAGTCTGTGTTTCATAGAAAGAACGATGATTTCTGGCTGCTCAGATACAGAAACGATCCACAGTTTCTCTGGTGGTAAGTCTGAGAAACCTCAAATCTTCAAAGTTAGTCAACAAGTGTCGTCCCACAGATTAAGGCCGCAGCTCGGTTTCTGGTGACGCTTTTATTTTGTGGTCTTTCAGGTGGCAACCAGTGTGACAATGCTGGGATGTTCCGCTGCAGGCTCCACTCACTGATCTCCTCTCTCCTGAAATCCAATTCACCTCCGAGTGTGAGAGATCTGCCATGGAGAAGACGCAGAAATCGTTTTCTCTACTTTCTTCTGCTGTTCCTCCCCCTCAAAAGAAGCTCCCGCGTGTCTGTGATAACAGCGTGCGAGATGAAGATCAAACTTAAAGCCGAGCGTTAGCGAAAACAGGTAGATACACATTCATAGACAGAGCAAATGCTTCCACGCATGTTGTCCCAGCAATGCATACTTTCTCATCCTGCTGTGCCTAAAGGAGTTCTCACAAATTGTACAAGATGAGAGGTAGAGTAGGAGAGAGAGGGAGAGACAAACTGACACACAGAGAGAGAGAGAGAGAGAGAGAGATTGGATGTATTCTCCGCCTCACTTCACTTCTCCCTGGCACCCAGAGGCTTCTCCAAAGCTTTTAGTAAAAAAACAAGCAGCAGCATGATGGATCAAACAGCAGCGGCAGCCACTTCCCAGCCTACCCAGCAGACTACTGGCTTTGATATTTCAGTCACTATCAGTCCCTGCGTTGTGTCTGTTTTATACACTGCCGGGTAAATGAATCTTTTCCTCTGGTCCTCTCTCCTCCCTCCGCTGTCACCCCTCTCCTTCCTCCATCTCCATCCCTTAACCCCTCATCTGCCTCCCTCAGTCATCCCCAGCGTCTGTCTCCAATTTGTTCCACGCTTCCCTCGTCCAGGATTGACTTTCAGTAAAGCTCACTGTTCCGCGCTTTAGTCCTGACTAAAGGTGAACGATGTATTTGCCATTGTAATTACTGCCAGCCCTGTGGGCAGAAGGCGAGATTGGCTTTCAGTCACTTTATGTGAGTCTGTCTGAGGAAGTGGAGACATGTCATTGAACCCACTCGTTCCTTCCTACTTTTTTTCGTTCAGTCATGCCTGTTGCAACATTTGTTTTATTACTCAAAGCTGAGTATGCATCACATGACTTTTGATTTTCATTTGTCAGAAGTCAGATTACAGGTCTGATTCTCTTTCCAAATCAAGAACATGTAGGTTTTTTTCCCTCCTAGTGCATCTTTTGACTTTTGCAACTTATGTGAAGCCTTGACATCCTCTTGTAATGTGAGATTGACAGTCACCAACTGGAGTTGCGTGCAACAAGAAAGGGAAAAAGATTGGTTTTCTTTTGGGAGGAAGCTCATATTGTCATTGGACTGGGGAGTGGCATAGTGGTGGAATTTAGATATTTAGTGTATGAACTTTGTCTTAATCTTGTCACCAAGTGTGACATGTTGAATCTATTCCAGTTGTGCAGTGTGTCCTGAGCCAACACAACGAAAAGACTCAAAGTAATGTGAAATCCAACGCTGTTAATAAAAGATTTTTGGTTGGTTTTTTAGTTTTTTGATAAATGAATGGAGTTGTTGGATGGCTACAGTTACATTTCGGGATAATGGTTAAAAAAGGGAGGTTTTGACCACCTACTTTGGGGGCTGTCGAAAGCTGCATCTCTATACAAATTCCTTTCTACCTACCAGTGGGTGTTTTTCTGAGAACTTGTTTCTTTTTTTTGCCAGCAGCAGGAATATTTCAAGGATCAGAACAATGTTGTCCTTTAGCAATACAGAGAAAATCATAATACCCTTGTGCCTGCTCTATTGAAACATCATACTTTCAACAAGAGCCGTAGCTCAGCTTCAAACTTTGCAGAATTCTGAAGCCAGGTTACCAAGAAAAAGAAAAAAGAACACATTTCCCACAACACTCTGATTTTAGCTTCTTTGCCCTGGTTGCCAAAGTCTTTTAAGATCCATGGCCAGGTGCTGGATTACATCAGTGAGCCTTTAACTCCCTGCTGTCCCAGGAGGCCAGGCCAGAGTCCAGGTTAAAATCAAGTGGTGATAAAGCTTTTGTTGTAGTGGCAACTTGGATTTTGAACAGTCATCCATTTAGTATTCAGTCTGCTGGCAGTATATTAAAGCCCTACCTCTTTATAGAGTCATATTTCAGACAGCCAAACAGACTTTTTGTTGTTTGCATAATATTGCTCTGTATTGTTAGCACCAGTCTTTCTGTTAGTGCTTTGGTGTTTTTATCTGTTCCATCTTGTTTTTTTAATCTGTTAAATTATTATCTGTTTGTATTATGGTCATTTTGCTAAATTACTGCTGTTTTTACTCCTTTTATGCTGTTGTTCATATGGTACTATGAACTGGATGACAGAGGGTGGGTTTTTTCCTAGAGGGATCATATATTTGCATGTTCAAAAGACCTGTGCATGCTCTGTGGCTATACAGGATGATAAGCATTTGCTTTAAAGGGTGCTTTTTATTATTTATTTTAAGACAATATTTGCCCAGGGATTTCAGACATGCTGAGCCGGCACACATATTGTGTACATACATCTTTATCAGCAACACCCTGCTTCATACTCACTGACTTAAACACCTGGAAGCTGCCCAATACAAACACAGTCAGCTCAGATCCACTTTGTTGGTAGGGGGATGTGTATGTGCATTGTTGTTTAACTCACATTGAGCAAGGCACAACTACTGTGCTGCCTGGGTTGGGGGTTCTTTTCCAGTAGGGTATTGTAGGACCTTCTGGAAGAATCTCTGTCTCACAGAGAGTGTGCATATAAGGACATTTGTTGCAGTGCATTGATTAATGTGAATCTAAAGCAGGCAGCAGAGACTGAGGATTTCATCCATTTATATTATATACTTCAGTTCTGAGTCATTACATTACTAAGTCTGTTTCCATACACCTCTAATGAAGAAAATGATTGTTTTCACTCTTTTAAACCCATTGGTTCAGGCATCTATTTTAAAAGTAATGACTTGTTCATAGATATAGTGAAGAAAAAAAAAAAGCATAGTTCCTCAGCTAGCATCTTATAGAAAAAATATACGAGTAATTGATTGTTTCCATACAAACAGGTTTATGATTAAATACTGGACTATGTGGTGATATTGAAAGCGAGTAATCATAGCCATGACCATCCTGACAGGAGACAAGTGTTATGAATGTCACGGGGACTGAAAAAAATCAGATGCGATTCATGCAGCACGAGTGGCGTGCTGAATAGGCAATAACCCAGAGCTTGTATAAACCTAATTACACCAAACGTCACCCCATCAGTGATCCTCTATCTCATGTATAGATTAGCTACAAGGTAACAATTGGAGAGTAATGACCTACTGAAATTTGCCTGGTATTGTCAGAACCTCTTGCTCTCTTTATGACTTGCTCTCTGAGGCTCCCTTTCAGGCAGGAGACGCATTTGCACTCAGGGTCAGTCTTTCCACATCCTGCATTTCCAAGGAGCTAAATGAGACTCTTGCTGTGGCCCCTGCCATCCTATTGATCCCCCACTCTAGCTCTCCAAGTGGAGTTTATGCACTAAATTTAGTTTAGTGCTAAGGGCCCTCATTAATAATAGATCCATCAGCAGGGGTGGAGGGACCATCACTAAGTGATTTCAAAGAGAGAGAGAGAGAGAGAGTGATTGAAAGAGACAGAGGAAGAAAGAGAGAGACAAAAGAGAACACCACGTTTATTTATGTGAGTCAAATCTCCAAGTCTGAGTCAGCTGTCCTAAACGCCTCATCCTACAGCAGAGGTGTGAGTTCCACACACACACACACACACACACACACACACACACACACACACACACACACACACACACACACACACACACACACACACACACACACACAGTGTATGTATACCAGTAGTGCCGTCATCCATCAGCATTTTCATCTCCGAATTCTAGCCTGAGGTACTTTATCTAGCTGAAAATTCAGTGAATAAGAAAAGAGATGAACGAAAAAGCAGCAAAATGAGATGAATAGCTAGCAAAGGCCTGTGAAATGCCGCATGAGCAACAGGGTTATGTAATGCTGCATGCAAACACACCATATCTGAATCTACAATTTGCTAACAGATGGGACGCAGCTCTCGTCATTAAACAGGCATATTTCCATCCTACAGCAATCACACGGTCACAACAAACCTGCTGACCGTCACAAACAAGCTAAGACACGATATTACAATGGTAGAACATCATGAAACAAAGGGAAACTATACCTGCACATAAAAATGTATTGTATTCATAATATGATATATAATTATAACACAGAAAACACAGCAAGTGACAGATGATTAGATTCTGCATAAAATAACACACAAATGTCAATTTATACAGAACATATGCTTATATGTATGCTGTATGCAAAGACATAAATATACACTGCTTACTGTAAGAAACATTTCAACTAATGAAATACATTTAGTTTATATAACCAGCTAGAGTGTTCAAATAAGCCAGATGCTTCTGTGGCATGATTGTTAATCTCCATGATTCAGATATAAGCAAAAATCATAATATCAGCCAGTCGCATGCAAAATCTAAATCACACAGAAAAAAAAAAATAGTATTTGACATTACCAAAATATATTTACTGTATCTACAAAAGGCACAAATGTTTTAATGTTTGATATTTTTTGAATATGGCTACCAAAAATGTAACAAGAAAAAGGCATGTTTTTCTTGCAGTTTGGCAGGGTTGACAAACCTCTGATCCAGCTGAGATCATATCACAGTTTATTACAGTTTATTAGCAATAAGATTATAACAATAACAATTCCATGACTGGGACTACTAACAATAATCATAGTGTGGAATCCAAAGTTCAAGTAAGGACTAAGTTAGGGACACAAACAGTGTCAAAGTGATGAGTTAAATGCTGGACTAAATCATATCCATCAGTTGAAGGACTGACAGTGCTGTTTGCTCATATCAAATTTCTAATAAAAGGCCAGCAGCTGCCTTCTATGCAGAACTGGCATAGGCGGATAAATAGTTTTTTTCAGAACATTTGGTGGCTAGTTTGATGCCCACTTACATATTACAGACATTAACCAAATCCTCCACCCTGATAAGTGGGTTTGGAGGGGGACAGGTTGTCATAGGGGATCATATTTGGATTGGATCTGGCTGCCTTGCCACAGGGTGCAGCTGTAATGACAGGCCTTTCAGCAACCACACAACCACACTGAGCATGGCTCATCACAGACAGCAGCCCTACAGGGGAATTATGTGGAGCGACCTGGCACCAGATTTTCCAGCAGACTGCCTCTTGGGTTGTGTTGACAGTGAGTAAGCCTTGAATTTACTCTGCCAGTCAATAATCCCCGCCCCCCACCCCCCCCAACAAACCAATGGGAATTGATGGATCATTGGAGGTGCTCTTTTTCTTCCCATATGTTGCACTTGTTTTATGCAATGTGCAGCTGTGTGTGTGGGTGTGTGTGCATTTAAGATACATGGAAACATGAATATTTGGGTAAATGCATAGAAAACAGGTATACGTGCAGCCTGCAGCCACACACTTAAGATAATGTAAACACACTTACAGTAGATACAATATATATACATATATATATAAAAATCTCCCTCTCACCCCCCTCCCATGGGGGGGAGGGTGGTGTGTCTTCCTAAAGCTCGGGTCCTCTACCAGAGGCCTGGGAGTTTGAGGGTTCTGCGCAGTATCTTAGCTGTTCCTAGAACTGCGCTCTTCTGGATAGAGACCTCAGATGTACCCGGAATCTGCTGGAGCCACTCTCCCAGTTTGTGGGTCACAGCCCCCAGTGCTCCAATTACCACTGGCACCACTGTTGCCTTTACTCCCCACATCTTTTCTAGCTCGTCTTTCAGCCCTTGGTATTTTTTGATATATATATCTATATATATATAGATATATATATATATAGATATATATATATATCTATATATATATATAGATATATATATATATCTATATATATATATATATATGATATACTGTAGCAGAGTTTGGTACACATGTTGTTTATAGAGTCACATCTGCGGTCAGTATTTTAGTTTTAAAACCAAGTACCACTTTGATTCCCTTGAAACCCCAGCCATCACAAGGACGCCCACAGCGACATGTGTATACGACTGTGAACGTTCGTGTTTATGTGTCTGCATTTGAGAAAGCTCTTGGATCAAAGTGTCAAACCAATCCCCAGTGCAGCACAGCAGGAGACAAGAGGTGTTTGTGCTTCCTAATCAGCCTCCTGCGCAAAAAGCCATTGGCTTTGTCTCATGTCCCCTCTGCCTCTGGAGATAATATGACACATGCAGTTGTGCCGGTTTAATTTATAATAATGGGCTGACTTGTCAGGATTATTAATCAAAAAGGAACTCCCGGAAAGCAGAGGCTTCTGCAAGTCTTGTGGGGAGTCGCACATTCAAGAGCCGCATATCTGATTAAAATACTGCTGGCGTTACGAGCTGAGGCCCCCGAGTTCAGATAGTTAAGCAATTATGCTTTTGTGAACACGCAGACGTAATGGAGAGACTGGTGCATGTTCCAGCTGTTCTGTCTCTGAGTGTGACAGGCGTCAGCACAGCCAGCCCTTGACCTCGCAGATCTGAAACAGCTTGCTTACCCGCCATTCACCAACATATCATGCCGGCAGCTCCTCTTTGAAAAGACATGGACTGGCATAGACGGGAGACAACAGCACAGCAGAATTTATATGTGCAGAATATTTACCTCCAATATATTTTTTTAACCTCTTTCTGGCTTATTGTAATGCCAGTGAAAGTGGGCGTTCATGTATTAGTTTTTGTATTTGTCTCATGATATGAGTTGTGTCAGACTAGAGCTGTCAATTAATCAATTAGTTGACAATTATTATTATTATTGGCAACTATTTTGATAACCGATTAATCATTTGGAGTCTTTTTTTTTTTTTAAGAAAAAAATGTTTTAATTCTCTGATTCCAGCTCCTCAAATGTGAATATTTTCTGGTTTATTTAGTCCTCTATGACAGTAAACTAAGGACCCTCGACAGAGATGCCACAGCAGCAGTTACCCAAAAGCTTTAGCTAAAGCCAGTTGTTGTTGATAATTCACTGTATAAAATGTTTGGCACACATATAAGCCTATGGAGATGCAAAGATATACATAACACTATCAGACTGACCAATTAAAGGACAATAACTATCCTCCTTTATTCCAGTCTCTGTAGGAAATATATTAACATTGAATGATGCTACAGTATATGATTTACATCCAAGGCCAGTGTTCAGTTCTAATTCAGGAAACAGTGTGATGTTTATATAGTGCAGCAAAAAGTAAGGATATGGAGATGTGTTTGTCTTAAGCGCCCAGAGGCTGTGCTTCGACATCCTGTTTGGTGAGTGGGTTGCCTCCTCACACTAGGTTATTCCAGTTCCTGTACTGATGATGCTGTAGTTTTGAGACACCTCCCCTGTGTATGCATTTGCTTTCATTCTGTTGTTTGCAGGGCATATGATGAGCTGCTTTTGTGACAGTCGGTCAACAGATTTTACTGGTAGAATCGTTTTTTTCTCCTTTACCTTATTGGGCCATTCTGTCACACAAGAGGACTTTTTTTTTTTTTTTTTAACAATTTGTACTAATTAAGAAAACAATTCTCAAATATTATCAGACAAAGTATTTAGTTGTAATTTCATGGTGCTGCTGGACAAAAGCAAAACCAAACGAAGAAACATCACAGGTGACTTTTACGTAAAGCGGCACCCCAACATCCTGTTTCAGCAGGAAATACATCAACCACATTCAGATGTCTTTATGACTGTCTTTTCCAGAGAATGTAATGTGTGTACTTCTTTTACCTCACATGAACTTAAACTCTGCATTACATTTTTTTATTTGATTTCATATTAACTGCACATTGTATAATTAAATTCTGATGATTTTTATGAATAATAAGCTGAGATTGTTGCCTGAGTTTGAAAGATTTTAGACACATTTCTGGATGAGAAGACAGAGGAATGTTTTGGGTTTCACTGACCCATTAGAGGCAAGTCCAGTCCATGCTATGGTTTTTCTTATTTAATCAATCCATGGCATGCTGTTGAAATGTAAAATGTTCCTACTGAGAACTTACAGTAATGCACCAAAATTTACATTTTTCTAATTTGGATTCTGAATCATAACCTTTAACTGATAAATCGTACACGGACCGTTAATCCTGTTTCATTGCGTCATCTGTCTCTACAGTGACAGCTAATGAACCAATGCAGACCCCCCCCCCCCCCCCCCCCCCCCCCCCCCCCCATGCTCCCTGGAGGAAAGGCGGGGGGGGGAAGCCTCTGCAGGACTGCAGCAGGGCTGGCTGGTCTTGTCAGCTGGCTGTGTTCAAGTGTCAGCTCGGCTCCCTGGATCAGCTTGTGTTTTCAATGGCACCACCTCCCCTCTAATCCCTGCCTGTCATTCCGCTGCATTCACAGCTCGGGCCCTCCCCTGCACAAGCCCTCAGCATAACAGACTTCTCAGTGTACTCACACATCTCTCTCCCTCTCTATCCTTCTCTCGCTTTTCCACTCGGCTCCACTCAGTTCAATTCAGTTCATTTCAATTCTATTTAAGTATGCCTAAATTGCTCCATAGTTGAAAAGAAACCTACATAACCAAAGCAGTATATTATCAGATGAGGTAGAATTATAGACAGCAGGCTATTAAGCAGAAATTAACCACAATATTAACAAATTAATTCAACACTCAGTTAATTCTAGTGTTTCTTTCTATGACACACAGTACTTCTCTCTGCCTTTCTCATTTAGCTTTAAAGTCTCAATTTGCTTCTTAATGTGATTTAATGTCATGCCAATAAAAACTCAAAGGAGCTCTGGTTGCAGCAAAATGATATCATTTGAGTACATTTCTCTCTGCCTCTCTCTCTCTCTCTCTACTATGGTAATGTGCATTCCTGCTTCAGTTCAGCTGCCATGACAACTCCTGGGTTTTCTCCTCATGCAAGATCGTGGGACTGGAGGGACTTTCTGAGTACATCCTGTACTGTAAAAGACAGTACAAGCACCTCAACCGAGGGGAAAACACGTCATCCGTGGAGGCCATTATGGAATAGGAGCAGTGAAATGTTTTCCACGCAGTATAGAGTGAAATGTACAGCATGTTGTGCGCTGATTTTCTGTTATGCTCGCAGAGTGGAAGGTTCGGAAGGTTACTGACAGGGTGAATACATATTTCACATGGAGGGATCTCACTCTAGTCTGCAGTATTGTACAGGTTTGCACTGTAGGTGAGGTTTTTCTATATATGTACAGTATGAGTACTATGAAAGATGTATAATGATCCCATTGAACGGCTCATTGTAATTTCTGTTCAAATACTGTTTTGGATGATCTGAAAAAATGTCAATAGAGTATTTTTTGCAGTTTCTTTTGTATTTCAAAGTGACACATTGATCTTTGGTGAATGTCATCGTTCCTTTTTATTCCTCAGGATCAGCCGAACTCATGGAAGCCTTTATACGTCTTTTTGTGTAGTCAGAAGGAATGTTGAATGTTGAGCTTAAACTCAATTACTGTTAATGGGATCAAGTAGGGGCTCTGCAGAAAGGTTAATACATCTCCAATAATGCTGGCTCAAAGTGAAATTAGCGACTGCATAAATACACAAATTACACTGTGTAGTTTAATTAGACCAGCCACCCATCTCTGAATAAATGTTAAATTAAAGTTCTATGTCCCAACCTTTGGGCAGAGTCGCTAATTGATTCCATTCCAGACATGCAAAAGACAAGTATCGTAAAGATTTTGTTGATACTGGCATCTGTTTATTGTTATTAATACTTATGAGTATTCTTATCAGTACAATTCCTAACTTATCTCTATTACTGACCAATGAGAAGCCACTATCAATTTATTCTAAGACTGGGTGCTGGACTTGGTACCCAACACTATCATTGGATTGAGCTGAGATAATATAATCTCACCATTCAACACCATTAATTTATTAAAAGTTGGAGGGGTTGTGTAATTGTTGTTGTATAATTAACAAACGCATGTTTTTCTTACTTCTGTATTTTGAATGTTACAAAAGATTCAATAGATTCCCACTAATATATCATATGTAAACATAACCCGTAATGTAGACAGTTATATGGAAACCACACTGTATGGCTAAAGTTTGTATTGCTGGCAGTGCTGTATGCAGAATGTTCAATAAATCCATTGGTTTGTATTCCCAGCTGGTCTGGCGGCTCCATTAGCCATTTAAGAGCTTCTGCGGTGTTGGCTGATGGCTGATTCAGTCAATGTTGCTTTAGATAGCTCTGTCAGTATGGCAAGGTGACTGTGGCTGAAAGCAGAATGGGATTGACCTTTGAACCTCCAGCTACTCAGCTGTGATAAAATGCTGACACAATAGACTTCCACACCCCCCCCACCCCACCCCCTCCCTGAGTATCTCTCTCTCTCTCTCTTCATGCATTCCTCACTGTCTCTCACCAGTCTAACCTCATGTATTATCTACTAGCTTTAAGAGCCAGCTAATTAAATCACACATCATAAACACGCCACTCCTGACTTCTGTGCTTCTCTGTGTGTGTGTGTGTGTGCATGTATATCTCCTAAATACACCCCACCAAGTTGGAGAGGTGCCTACTGTTGCCTGGCAAAGACATTAAGTAGTGAATCTAAACTTTGTGTGTGTGTCTATATGTGCTCGCAACCCGTGAATATTTGCGGTTTATGCGCTGCAATTTGAATAAGGCAAGTGGAGATTCTTGGCGGGGCGATTTCTCTGTGATTAACAGCAGTGCAGATGGTTTACAGCTGCCTTTTACCCAGGGAATTAACTCTTAATATTTACAATGAGGCCAACGCAGAGCCCTTGGCAGCTGCTCTGCGGTCCCCAGTGCCAGAAACAAGTATGAAAGCCAGAGCCATTCTCAGGGTACAGATCACACCCTGGCCTGCTGTCCAGCCTTTTACACAAATACTGTACTGGGTGGCTTTTGTGGATTGATCATATAGGATGCTTTGTTTTCAGCTGTTTAGACACAAAGCTCAGCTGTGAGCGTTAGCAGCAACAAAAAAAGCAAGACGCCCACAGGTATAGTATTCAATCTTGTATAAAAGCAGAAGAGACAGGGTCAAACATACTGTAAATGCACAAGAGAAACAGACGTAAATTGTGAATTGCTCTTTCAATGAAGCTGAGGAGATGCAGGTACTGTAAAGTAAACATTTTTTTCCCTCCACTCATCATTCTCTATCTATACATTGATATAATGTGTGGCGTAATGATGAGATATGCTCAGTGTACAGATATCTGGGCAGCTCTGCAACACATAAAACGTGAAGTGGATTGTTGCAGGGATAAAAGAGTTACTACATTTGAACGTGAGTCTGTTAAGTCATCAAATCAAGCATCTAGCTTTCCAAGTTGGCAAAAGTGGCTACAGCTGCAATCCTGTTTCATCACTGACTAATACTGAATTCACACTGCGAAGCTTTTGTTTTTAGTGGCAGAAGAAAGTGTTCCCTACTGCAGTTTTATTCCACTGTGCTGCTGAAGACAATCTAGACGTTAACAAGAGTCTGCAGCCCTGCTAGTGGCTCTATGAGGCTGTACTCTTAGGTGAAGTAGTGCTTTGAGCTAAAGAGAACATGCTTGTAATGACAATGCTAACATGCTGATCTTTAACAGGTACAGTGTTTACCATGTTCAACATCTTGATTTGATAATTAGCACTAAACACAAAGTAAAGCTGAGGCTGATAGGAATGTTATTCATTTTGCAGGTATTCGGTCATAAACCAAAGTATTGAACATGTTAGAATTTAGACATGATGATGGTGCTAAGTGAAAAGTTAAGGGATTTTCACAGTTTTACAATTCATCCTGAGGGGGACATGAATACATGTGTTCATTTTCACAGCAATCTATCCAATATTTGTTGAGACATTTCAGTCAAAATCTCAAATGTCTTCCTCATGGTGGCGCTAGAGGAAAAGTCCCCAAAGTAATTAGGATTCATCCTGTGGAGAACATGAATCTCAAAATTTTAAATTTTGTGCCAATCCATCAAGCAGATGTCAAGCTGTTTCACTGGATAAGTCAAAACTTAAACCTGCTGGTAGCACTAGATGAAAATCACCAAAGTCAGCAGTATTCATTCTCTGGGGACCAAGAATGTTTGAACAAAATTTCATGGCAATCCATCCAATAGTTGGAGAGAGATTTCAGTTTGGACCAACTGACTAAACAATTTGACAATTAGTTTATCTGTCTTTCTCTCCTGTTTCTCCTTCCAGTGAACAGTCTCTAGAGAGATGAGATGTACAAATACTTGTATACTGAGGTATTGCAATTCTCCATGCTCTACTTCCAATGTGTGTGAAATACATTAAATAATGACTTTACCATCTAAAACATTTGAAACATTTGAAATTGAACAAAAAGTTCAATAAAAATGATCCTGGAGCAGTTTTTTTTACAGTATGTAGTCCACCTACTTCACATTTTGCAGTTTAATGCTGCGGTTGAGTAACATCCCAGTGTGGACTTTATTTATACCACAATGGGAACATAGTGTAATTTATAAAATATGCAGCAGGAATGACCGCAGTCCAAGATACCCTTATTTTAATCTTGTAATACACAGTATCCTAATGTACACATTGCTGAGCACCCCTGTGATGAAAAATAGCACCCTGTGGGTGTTTTAAAGCCACACTGGGCCCATTGTGTATGAGCTGTATAAAACGTCAGCTCAACATCTATTAAAATGCAGCCCAGCCAGCTGACCAATCTGATCTTAATTCACTGTAAAAAGGGGACATGTGCTTAAACTGAGGCATGCGTCTCTCTCTCACTGCTTTTCTCTTGCTTTCTCAATCTCAATTAATGGAAAATCTGTCAAGAAAATATGAGGAAACTGCTCCTACTGACAACTCACCACTACTTCATCATTCATGCCTTTGGATGGTATAATTGGTGATATGAGAAGTGTGCACAGTGTCATGGTCATGTGATCTCTATTAAAAACCACAATGACACCCGGTTCTGTCACCCCTGCTCTCAGACATATTCTGAAAACGAGAAGAGGGAGAATTATTAAGTGCAAAATCATGACACGCTGCTCCAGCTGGGAGCTATGCTAATCAGAGTAAATGATGACTTTAGTAAAACACACAGGGTTTATCCGACTGAGGGGAGGGAGGGGCGGGTAATGGCAATCAGTTGAGGGGTTAAGCAGGGGAATGCAGTATATCTGTTTAATATCCCAATAAATTATTAGTTGCCTAGATGCAAATTTAATGCATCTCCATTGCAATCCAATGGTTTCACTTTAAAAGGCTGAGTGCACATGCGATGAGTGATGCATCCTGTGTGTTTTCTGGGAAATGGGTAGGACTGTAAAATCAGCTTTTACCTGCTTTTTTGTATTTGAAGCAGGGTATTTATCATAATAAAAAGGCAGTGTGTATTTGTCTCTGTGCACATACTCTGTGTGTGTCCTTGTGTTGTATATGTCTGAGCTACATGCTTTTTTAGTCACACATGAATGTCTACTAAATGTGTACATGTGCATGGGAGTGTGTGTTCTCCTGTGGAAGGCTGAGTAGAAGAAAAAACCTTCACGTGTGCCTGATACTATAGCACATAAGAATATCTGACATCACCATGCAGATTATTTGTCTTTTATGTATATCCTTTCCTCACTCTGCATGCGATTTGAACATTTTAACATAGCAAAGAGCAAAGTCCTTTCAAGGAGGCAGCAGATAAAAAAATTAAGTGTGACATGTAAATCACTCTTGAATACTATATTAGATTTTAAGGACAAAAAAGCCATTATTCCAGCCCAAACTTTATGAACTGTCAAAGAATATTAGTCCTGAAGCGAATTAAGTGTTTTAATGGCACTCAGAAAAAATTGAGTGAGAGTGGACCGGAGTTTGCACGTTTTGTAGTTTCAAGATAAGCCCTCAGTGTCTGAGAGAGACCTCTTCCTTATCTTCCGCTTCTTTATTCAAACACTGCTGTATATTCCCAGCTCTTCACAGAGACAAGCTAAGGCTGCAGAGATAAATGGGTCACTTTGAGAGATGCCACTTGTGAGACAGAGAGAGGAGAAACTGAAGAGGTCAGTAGTTCTTTCTTCTCTCTGACAATATTTCTGAAGGACTTTTTCCTCCTATTTCTTATCAATTCAGTGACTTTATCATGACTGTTCATCAGAGACTGCATTACTGTACTGTACTGTATGCAATATGTAAAGTTTTAGAACTATTACACATGAGTCAAATACACTCAAATCATATTGATATGATGAAATATGTAATGTGAAATTATACAATTAAAATGTTTTGCATTCTGGACTGAGGTTATCTGAGGGTATTTGAGCCTCTACTGCTCAACACAGATTTATCTAATGCTTTTAGAGTTTCAGTCAATGAAAAACATTAGAAGAAGTGAAAGCCTCTAATTCAGCAAACCACTGTAGCACCGCAGCCCTCTGCCTATCTCACAAAATTGGTGGTTGGTGCGCAGATGAACACAGTCTTCTGCCCGACAATCAGCTCGAGAGCTCCAGCCCGCAGAGTCCTGGCACTCTGAGACCATGGATGACAAAGACAGCCATGAGGAATCTTCCTCAGCTTAGTCAGAGGAGTGGTGATCGTAGCAATAATGATGATTGAGATGATGAATCAAAGCTCTTCAAGAGCACAGGCGACAGCGAGGAGTTCAGCTCATATATTATTCCCGACTAGGGGCACACCATCTCCCCGTGTATCTTCTCCCTCTCCTCTCTCCATCATTTCCCTGGCAGATACTTTATCGGCCATTTAAAAACCAGCAACCTAGACTGCAGGTGTGCAATCTTGAAGAAAAACCTGATTATGTGTTAAAGGGGTTTTATCTTTGCAGGAAATTTAATTAAGAAACAACCAAGGCGTCGTTTTTGTTATAAGGACATATTTTAAGTGCAAGTTACAAGACTCCTGGCTCTGAGGAGACAACATCTTTTAGTAGGTGAGTTTAAAGTGAGTGTAGCTGTCTAGAGATTAAATAGGAGCTTGGATGAATAAAAAACAGTAAAGAAAGTTTGCTGTAACTCAGTGCTATAAGGCAATAATACAAGGGAGGTAATATTTCAAAAAAATCGACCTAGGAAACCAAAGCCAACAACACTAGGTGAACATTTCTATGCCACAAAATTCATTCAGCCCTTATTTCATTACTGTGGAAAGCACAACAATGAAAGCATGAGCCAAACAACCTCTCACAAAAGAGTTCAGTCAAATGCATGTAATTAATTCACAATCAATAATGCTAATAAGCACACAGGGGTCAGAAGCAGCACTATAAGATTAAAACCAAAACAGAAAAACCATGACAACGCCCACAACCAGATCTGCAGTAAAGCAATAGTGATGGTACAATAGTGAGGTGCTGGCGTCTCAGTGATGACAACAGCATGATTAGGATGAATAAAGCCCCCATGGAGAGCTGCCACCTACAACATGGGAGAAAAAGACTGTTTTTTTCCCTCTGGTGTTTGTGACTGACTGCAGATATGACTACATCCACTGAGGAAATTCAGAGGAAAGATTCATCTCTCTCCAGACAACATTAAATTAGACAGATAGATAGCCGAGTCGAAGACAGTAAGAGTCAGAGTTTGCGATTCAATGAAATAATATTTGAAATTCATTACATAGTGAAAGCCTTTGTTGCTTCTAAATGGGAGTAAAATGGGAGTGTTGTTACTTACTTTACTCCTGTGTTAGTTGAATTTCCCTTCGGCGACATGTTGTGCAACAAGCAGCTGTGAGGCACATAACTAGAGCAAGCAGATCAAACAGACATGAGAATATCACAGTGGTTTTAGCTTCCCTTTACTGGTGTTACAGCTTAGAACTAATAGATTTTTGAAGCTTAACATGGCCTTGCATGGTCTAGCACAGAGCTACATGGCATTTGTTTTTATCACCCTTATATGTTGTCATACTTTACCTTTATTTCTTTTTTATTACATTTTCTCAGTTGCCTTTCTGTCTTTATTTTTATTCTCTCTCTTTATCTGTAATTGGTGTTTTATTGTTTGCTTTTTTACATTTGTTTCCATGTGTCTCTTGTAATGTTATTTGTAAAGCACTTATTATGAAAAAGTGGTTTGGAAGCGATAATGTAGCCAATTTTGTTCAGTGTCTCTACCAGTCAGAAAAGGTCACGTAGCAAGTTTAACAAAGCAGAAAAATATTTACTTTGGGAGTTTTCTTTAATGAGAAACAGAAATGACCTGTAACTGAAGATAAGTCTTTCCCATATTGGACATTAAATATGCTGCTCTACATTTGTTTGAACCTTGTGGACTATTATCCAGTCTCTGGAACTGTTACGGTTTATTGAACTGTATTGTAAATGGATGTGGAGTTCAGTTCAGTTGTAGTGTTCATATTGTATTCATGGTGTATTGCTGTTACTGTTTCAGGGTTGAGTGGGCGTAATGTAGTTCTGTCTGGTTTTTGAAGAAAAGCTCAGGAGTCACTTCAAAAAGAGATCTTGCCCATTAATTTTTAAACCAAGTACATTTCCAGTCAGAAGGTCATTGGTCTGATTCTTCCAGTCGGGCTCCACAATTTGAATGGAGTAAGTGAAACAGTAACTGCTGTTGAGCTGCCATTGATCCAGACACAAAACCTCCCAAATAAGGTTGTATTGGGAAGCTTGTACGCACCAATGTGTGCACAGATATCTGAGAAAAGATAAACAACAAACAAAATAGGATGGCGGACCTACCTGATTGTAATGCAGAACTGTAGACAACATAAACTGTAAACACAAAATATTCTTCCCTGACTTCTTCAGAGACAACAAGCTACAGAAGAATACTTAACCTGAGTGATGCAGTTTGGCTTTAATAAAGTAACCAAAATGCAAAATGAATGCATCATGAAAGGTAAATCTTCACATACACACATCACACAGATTGCTTGGTAGGACTGGTCCAGATGTTGGGCAGAAAGTTGACCACCAGAGGATGTTATTTTGTGGGGAAACATCTTCAGTTTGTGTACCTCAGCGTCCTTGGGTGTTTTGGCCTTTCACTCACAATACACCCTCTGCTGAGGCAGGCCCACTGCAGGCTGATCAGACCCAGGTGTGTGTCCCATAGCCAATTGCTGGCTTCTCTTGATGGTAAACTGGGGGCCCAGGTGGTGTCCTTCCTTTTCAGCCACAGCCAGTGACTGCATCACTCAGTGGGCTCCTCAAGTGTTTTTATTGTCTTCCTGCTGGCCTGCCTTCTGACTCCTTCTGGCTCCCTCAGGAACTTTGCTGTGGAGTTGGCCATGAATCCCATGCATCCCACCTCAATTGGGCGCACCTTGGTGTTCCAGCCTTGGTTCTCTGCTTCTGCTACGAGGTTTATCGCAGCCTCTTCTGCTCATGTTCCTCGTCCACAACATCCTCACAAGGGACTGTTAGCTTGACAATGAAGACACATCGCTGAGATTTGGACCAGAGAACTAGATCTGGTCTCAGGCTGGTGCTGCCGATTTCTGGGGGAAAGGTGAGTTTCTGCACTAGGTCAAGGAGCATTTTTCAGTCCCTGGCTATGTTCAGTGGCTCTGGATGTAAGGAATTTTCTTTTCTCTTGGAGGAAAGGTGTTAGATGTGGGAGGGTTGACTGGGAATTCAGACGCACAGCATTGGTTGTTCTTCTTTTATCCTCAAGTTCAGCTGCCAGACACCTCAGCACTTGGTTGTGTCGCCAGGTGTATCTGCTTTATGTTAGGCTGATGATACAACCAACCAATATGTGTTGGCAGAAATTGAACAGAGAGGACAGGCAGCATCCTCTCACAGCCAGATGTTTAGGTTTGCAGGAGGAAGGACATCATATGTGGCACAGATGAGGAAACTTGTCCTATTTGCCTCTATTTTCCACAGGTCTTTCCAGGTGATTCCGCTCTTCTCAATGCCTTCCCATCTCCTCTTAATTTAAAAGATCTTAATTTAATTGTGTTTTGATCCCTTTTTCTCCTCTTTTACGAAGAACACAATCATGAGAAAACCTTTCAAAACTGCAGATGCAAAGAGCTGTCACGCTTGCACAGATTTTTTCAACCCTGTTATCTCACAATCACAACTTAATTATCCTGTTATCTCCAGATAACAAGCCCTTTCCTTGTGATCGCATATTAATTATCTTGTCATCCTGAGATAACAAACTTTGCTTTCTTGTTAAAAAAAACCCAAAACAAAACAAAGGGTACACGCTTCACACAAACACAGACCCAAATTTTGCTTTCAGGTTTTCAGCTCAAGCTGCTTGTTTGTAACTCTCTTACATTGGTCAGGCAGGCTGTGATACACACACTAAAACCGCCATGGTGTTGGAAGTATTCAGCTAAATGTAACACCACACTGTAAAAATCCTGCATTCAAAGTGTTACTTAAGTAAAAGTATGTAATTATTATTAGTAAAATGTACTTAGAAAATCAAGAGTACTCAGTGCAGAATTATGGCGACTGTGAGAGTTTAACTCATATATTATATTATCAGATCATTAATGATGCATTAATTTGCAAGCAGCATTTTACTGTTGTCAAGGTGTAGTTAATTTGAACTATTTAAGTGCTGGGTGGTTTAATCTATAACAATGCATTATATTTTATAAGCCTTTCAAATGTTTTGTAATTTGAAAATGTAAGTACACTCAAATGTACTAGAATAAAAGTATAAAATGACATGAAATGGAAATACTCAAGTAAAGTACAAGTACCTCATATTCATACTTAAGTACAGTACTTGAGTAAATGTCCACTGCACTGAAAACACTGGACGCTGAGACAACCTTGTGCTCATGATCCTATGCTGATAGAACTGTTTGCATAATGAATTGATTGATCACCCAGTTAATACTTCATTAACATCCGCTACAAAGTATTGCTCTGTCTCAGTGACACAGTGAGCGCAGGCCTCGAGATATCTATGAGAGGACACAGTTTCAGCGGGGACAGAGCTGTTCTTTGTCTCCCTGCTATGCAAACGGCTCGCTACAAATAACTCCTGTTTGAGCACAAAGTGGGGACATGGCTGCTCTGGCTGTGAGGGCGACCGGCTCTCTGCCTGTCGCTGCTGCCTCTCTGAAAGCCGTCCCCCTCAGACGGGCTGTTCCTCCGAGGGGCCCCCTGCACGAGCTGCTGAGGCTGCAACAATGAAGCAGCAGGCCCCCGACAGTAGCAGCCAGAGGCCATTATCTCAGTGCATTGTGTGATCATGTCTGGAAGGAAAGAGTGTGTGTTTTGGTGTGTATGCTTGTCTGGCAGTACGTGCTTCTAAAAGTGTCTTTGCATGCTTGTGACCATCTTTGTGTATGTTCAAGTGGTTGTGTGTGCGTGTGTATGTGTGTGTTCATTTGCAGGCTACAGCTGACTGTTGTGTCTTCCCAGCCCTCTTTGCCTTCTATAGAAAAGGCTTAAGTGAGCACTTACATCTGCCTTGCTGGTGCATAGGAAATTGATTAATGGTGTTTAAATAGACTGCCTTTGTGGTTCACTCTCTAAATCACACAGCTGAGTGGGGTTTATTAAACTAGAGGAAACTACTGTGAAACTAGAGGAAAATACAAGTGTAATGGTCGCACTTGCGGGTTCATCTACTATACACAACCATACAATATGTTCTTCGATGTTAATCCTTAAAACGGCACCAGGGAAAAAACTGAAAATGCTGATTTAATGGGCATGTTTAAAATATAAGAATGCACAGTTTCAAATTACCCCAAAGGAGGACATTTCCATTTTATTTATTTTTATCTCTTTAGTAACCTTGAAGCATCACAGACCCACTGGGTTAGTACCCTTAAAGGATTTCTCAGCACAGAAGTCTTCAAAATTCAAACAGTATTTCTTGTTATCGTTTGCAGCCTGCAATGTGAAAAAACTGCTTAGTGCAGGTCTGCAGCATGTGACGGATAATCACTTCGCCTCACAAGGTTATTATTAGTGCATGCTTGGTTCATCAATCACACACCTGATTTCTACATTTGCATGTGTTGCTCCCAATCACCCATATGTAAATGTTCAAAGAATTTTACATATTGAAAGAAAATAATTTCAAAAAAATTCAAAGAACCTTAATTGTCATGAATCAATATAATGGAAACGGTTTAACTGCACCACCTTAGAAATCGCCATCCTCCTGTAAAGCAATAATCAAAGTGTCAAATTAGACAGTAACTGAAACAGCGCTATTGAACAAAAGTTGATTACTGTGGCTACTATTTGTCAGTGGCAGTATAGAGGGAGACCGCAGAGCAAGTGGATCTGCAGCCAAGCGAAGGGACATGTAAACCACAGAGCATATTGCTGTGATCACTGGAGATGTGTTTATGGCATCGTTCCAGAGGAAGACAGGGGACTATTTGCTGGGTCGAGTAGACTTTGCTTGGACATGAGAGCAATCCAGAGCTCCTTCAAGTTTGATGGAACATCCAAAGATGTGTAAATTTCTCTTTACTCATGATTTACACAAAAATATGTTTGCATCCTAAGACTCATTGTATGCACTTAGAGTACACAGGGGTTGGGATGAAATCATCAGCAAAATAGCATGAACATTTATTTGTTAGAAACACGATTTAATAATACTTTTTATGAGGTCCTTGGTAAAATACTCTGTCTACAATGTCTGTGGCATTAACCTGTATAGAGTAGCTGATGTCTGGAAATGGCTTTTATCATTTTACATTCCTCATACGGAAATTTTGAGTGTCTGATGAGGGATTTCCTGCGTTGGTAGTGTCATTTTTCACATGCAGTTGTTAGATTTGCATTTAACATATCATTCCTGGATGGTGGTGTTGTATGTGTATTGTTTGTTGACTAATTGTGTTTAATCTTTCAGCATACTACAAGGTGTTTATTGCTGTCGAATGTGTAACTAGTGCTTGTTTTTACTGGTTATTTTTATGTATATGATTCTCAGAAGCCTGTTTAAAAGTCCATATCAACTTCTGTTTGGCATTGTTTTCACGTTGTTTCTTAATGCTGAGTGAGTATAGCCAGACATGCCAGATGGTTTGTTACACAGAACCATCTGAGAAGTTGTCCTTGGAAACTGTTTGGAAAAGGACAGGCACTTTCAAAAAGTACTTGGCAAGTGATAAGATGCACCATCCGTCTATCACTGTCTATCACGGGCTAACTTCAACCAATCAGATCAACGAGCCATATGATGTAGTAGGAGAGTACTCAAACTCTCACTAAAGCCAGTCGGGAGAAAAGCGAAACCATCGTTTCTATTGAGAAACACCTTCAGTGCTGTTAATGCTCTTTATTCAATGAAGTCGCTTTTCTCAGTCGTCATACCCAAACCACACCAGTAGCTGACAGTAGTTCCTCATACAGTAGGACGCTGATTGGTCTGAACCACTGTGGTTCAGCCACAGGCGCATAACTTGAAGCCTGACAAGATGGAATCTCGCGTGATCTTGCGAATCCAGCTGCCTCGCAAAGTAAGAGTGAGTATACACTGATATATTTTTCCTTAAGTAGTGTGTCATGATGGACAAAGAAGTTCTAGGTTGTGAATGTGTCACCAAGATACATTCTACAGAAATATACTATAATTCACAATTGAAATAACCTGACTGTGATTCCAAAACCGTCCCTGACTTGACAAGTTTAGTAAATGTTCATTAATCTATCAACAACCACAGTGTGAAGTGTATAATTACCCTTTTCACAGGCTGTCCCTGGAGTGGTGAAACATTTTTTATTATGGCAGATTCTTGGCTCTTGATACCTGTTCTGCAAGTGCCGCACAATGCCAGCAGTGACAAGGATGGAGATACAGAGTTATTCCAGGACACTGAGAATATGTAGGCCTATTATATTGTAGAGCAATAAGCCGACTGCTCCAATCATCTCCTTTCGCTTCCATTATTCTCTGCTGATAAATGACTCTTGCAGCTGCCCCTGATAAGAGCCTTCCCTGCCTATTCATCAGCTCTCAATTCAAGGCTTTAAACTTGCAGCACAGAAAGATCTACAGTGGCAGAGTTAGTGACTCATGGTTCACTATCAAGGAAAAAGGCAACCTCTACATATGCTGCTCTTTAACAGGGGGTCAATAAATACCAGCTGCCTGTAAGAAGGTATACGCACGCCTACGTACATTCATTCTCAACTGTATCGTTTGTTGTGGCTCAGTTGAGATTTTATTATTATCCATCTTTTAAAATAAAACAAAATTATACACTAGGTACACAAACTGCAGGTTTTTATTTTTTTATTTATATGTGGAGCATAGAGACTGCTATTTTTGATGCTTTGCAATTATGTTGGTTCATTTCAACTTTTGAAGAAAGTTATAAATAACTACAACTAAAAGAATTCAGCTGAAACGTGTAGGCTGAGAGGACACAAACAGCTTTGAGTTGCGGCTTAATTAATGTTCACAACATGTAGCTACATCTTGAAATTAGATAAGATAGAACTTAATTCACTGCATAAAAAAGTTGTGCCAAAGATGCTCAGTAGCATCACAAGTAATATTAATGCTAATTAAACATGTAGTCACTGAAATAACATTAGCCTTTGGCACACTTTAACTTTAAGACTTCAGTGATTTGGCAGATAGTGGGGGTGGGTGAAAAAAATCCATTCACACAAGAAGTTCAAGAAGTTGCAGTTCTTTTTTTCTACAATTCTGAATTAATTCACAAATGTCAAAAATATATTTTTGTAATGATACTTAATAATGTTGTGTGGAGAAAATGAAAAAGGTGGCATTCAACCGTGAGGGCACAGTACAGCATGTACACGCTAGAGTTATCTTGTAGTTCATCTACAAAAGAGGCGCAGTTTGGATTTAATGACTTATTAGCTTTGCATGATGAAAGTGACATATTTTGTAAATACTAGAGACTAAAGTTAATGGAGCGGAGCACCAAACTCCAGCACTAACAAACAAGACAGGCTGGCTGCCAAACACTGCAGCACTTTACAGAAAAATTCAACAAAGTCTGATGAGGCAAAGAAAAAAAAAAGCTCTGAAGCCGTACATGGTTTTGGATAATGATGGCTTTCCCCAGTACAAACAGTGTAGCAGAGAAGCTTTTCTCCACTGCTGGAGAACGTTAATGACAACACAATATAGCAGTCCGGCCTCCCCGTACTCCAGAACACACAGACCGACTTCTGTTTTTATAAGAAACATTTAACCAGTGGTGTTGGTCAGTTAATGACACTTTCATGCCCTTATTCTCATACTGGCAGGAGATTCTGAAATGCTTCCAAATGAATTAACCTTTTTAAACCAAAAAGCTACATACTCACACATACTTTTTTCAGTTTCTTTCTTTTTTTTAAATGTTTCATATTGCAGTTCAGTAGACTAAGGACACAAATCAGTGGTGCACTGAAGTAAGAGATTAAAAAGAATACCCCAATTTCTATTTATTGAATTAAGAAACGGTTTTGAATTGAGAATTAATTCTGAATCAAATCATGCCACCAAGAATCAGAATCAAACTGAATTGTGAGATTCTGAAGGATTCCCAACCTTAACCCTTTTCATCTTGTGCCATCTTTAGCACTTTGGTTTATGCGTGCAAAACTGATGACATTCCCATTAGCTTAAGCTGTATGTTGTGTTTAATGCTGATTAGCAAATGCTAGCATGCTAGCAGGCTAAACTACAGTGGTGAACTTTGCAAAAATCAGCAAGTTAGCATTGTCATTTTGAGCATGTTAGCATGCTGATGTTAGAATTTAATTGCAATCACCACTGTGTCAAAGTACAGCTGCACAGAGCTGTTAGCAAACCTGCCAACAGTCCCGTTTTTTCCAGGTTCCTCCTGTATTTCAAGGCCGTTTCCCGGCACCAGTTTCTGCAGGAAACTCCCGTAATTTGCATGGCCCTCAAACTTTATTATGAATAATTGTCATAAACGGATCCATACGTTTTGTATGTTTGTCTCACGTTACTCAAATTGCCAGATTGTATATGAAACACAATCTACACACAATACACACACAACATACAATTTCAACCCATCTGTCACCACTACCTGGCAACCCACGACCCAATTGAAGGGGCGTGTGCTCTCTGCGCAGGGAGGTGAGCAAGCTAACTTAGCTGTTGTCAAAATGTCAGGGCAGGATGGTGTTCCACTTAATTCATTTACTATCCCCCCCCCCACCTTGATGAGTCTACACAGATGACATCAGCATGTTAGCAGAGCAGCAGCCGCTTCAGTCCTCCGTCAGTCTCTACACAGAAGGCAGCGCTCTGAGCCCACCACACAACTCATGTAGTTACGAGCATAAAACAGAAGAAAACAAAGTCTACATATAAGTTTTGGGTTACAGTTACGCACAGCGCTAGTGCATTGCCATTCTGCTGTCTGTGTTAACAAAATAGAAGTATCGGTTCTATTAGTCCTGTGAACTTCATGACTGAAAAACAAGGCTGAAACACCTCCTGTGTAGACAATCCTTTTGTCTTGTAAAAGTGAACAGCATCAGGAAAGGGGTGGCATGAGGATGTCCTGGTTACATCCACTTACATCCCCTGGCTGCAGTATAGGTCATAAGTCCTGCCCCCATGTTAGCGAGTGGGACATGAGCCAAACTAAAAAAAAAAAGTGCACGTCAAATAAATTTTTCCCCAAAGATGGTTTCTGTCATTTTAGGTGGTTCTTATCACGCTGATGTTTGTTCAAGTGCTCATTTTTCTGATAAGTTTGTTTTAATTAGTTATTTGATGATATAAAAAGGGGGTGTGACATATGATTGACAGCTGTGTCTGCTGCACTCAAATCCCGTCAGGCAGCGGGGCGGCTGAGGGGACGTGTCCCGCGGGCTGTCATCCCGCCTCCCGACTCTACTTCACAGAGTCTGGCTCCAAATGATGTCACACAAGAATGATAGCAGCTCCTGGAAAGGAGATATATTGGCTTCACTTTTGCACAGCGGTAGGAAGTGGAGATGCATTGTTCATATTTATATACAGTCAATGGTTACATCACATGCACCTTAGTCCAGTCAATCACTAAGTCATCCCTTGAACTCCGTTTCTACTTTCTTCCCAGAAGTGAATTATATACATCACAGTAAAAGACCTATTTTCCCAGTTGAATCCAACAGGAAAGATATCAGCTAGCTTTTTAAGTAGTCCTGGCTCGCACTTTCACGCTTTCCATGGAAACCTTTCTATGTACAAAAACCTGAGCTGCAAGGAAAAGAGGCCTTCTTCAAGTCATGACTCCAGATGCAAATAAACACACAGTGAAGTATAGTGTGTGTGTGTGTGTGTGTGTGTGTGAGGGGGGTGATCAAGTTATTTTAGCTTGGCTTGCTTCTAGAGGCACAGGCAAGAAGCAAACTCCTTGCAGCCTGACTCACTGTTAATCCAGGATGGAAGGCATGTCAGTGACAGTCTGTATCTGCGCTGTCACATCCCATCGCTCAGACAATGTATCACTCCATTCATAGCCGAAGCAGGCTTTGATGTGCCTGAATACACCCAGTAACTCTGTCCTCTTTTAAACCAGTAAGTGGGTGGATATTGCTGACTCTTAATCTGTATATCTACATGGTTCCCTTCTCTGTGATCAAGCTCACAAACTTCAAATAGAGCCGCAGGGCCCGTAAGTGTGTTTGGCAAGGGAAGGGCATGGATTTATGAAGCATAATTACCGTTAATAACCTTAGGGCTTGCAAGGTTTCTTTTCAACACTGCTTATGTAAATATTATCTTAAGGCCCTCAGTAAATTAAACAGTTCCATTTGCTAGCATAGCAATGTGCAGATGTGTGAATAGCCAGGGAGAAACGCTTCGAGGAGACAGATTATTATACAACAGAATGATACATTCACTGTGGACACAAAGAAAAGATACTCTGTTGTTGCAGTTGGTTAATACCCTTATAGACCGGACCGCCTATATCTTAAAGCTGAAGAATAATGAACTTAAAGGAATCATTTTTATAATGCTACATATTGGCTCATGGAGAAAACTAATTCTTCCTATGCACTGTTAACAGAGAGAGGTATTTGTGTCTTCTTGGTGTGGCTCTGTGGTTGTGAAGTCATTTGCGTGCTATTTTGAGAGCATAAACAAGATCTAAATTATGGCCTTTCCAAATTTCAAAACCCATTGTACAGTAATGTGAATGCCTCTTTTCCCCTGAGTAGTGCTAATCATTCCATTCCAGAGTTAGCTTGTAGTCAGTTACAGTCAGCCAAACCTGCAGATAGTAAAAATCCATTATAATGTTTAGATGGAACATTTTGAGAGGGTCGTAATTGTGTGTTTTTGTGCTTTTTAATACTAAGAATGTAGACTAGGTGCGTTGTCTGGCCAAACGCCAGAAAAAGATCAATAGCCTTCCTGTTCCTCTTATTCTGACTCAAGCATCTGGGACGTATGAAGATTGAATTAATGAGCACTACATGCAACACTCTCCCCCCTGCTCACCATTGATTTGAGCTCATCAAAACCTCATTGTGAGAAAGTGTGGTTAGCCTCAAATGATCTCAACTGGCTTCAGTCAATTAGGCTGCAAATAAGCCTTCCTGTTGCTGACGCCTCTTCTTGTTAAGACTTCAGTGATGACAAGGGACATCGAATAAGGGATATTGATGAAAAACATGTTGATTAATATGTCAACGACAAGCTGGTGAATGATAAATCTCTCAGTGTTGTTGATGGTCCTGTGGGGCATGAGTCTGTTATGAGACCAGCACAGCAGAAGGTGCAACATGTAACAATAACCCAGATTTAATCATAGTCAAGACCAGATATTCCACCATCACTGCAACTAGTCTCATACTGTCCAAGTAGAGTGATTCATCTTTTTCAAAATCACCTTCTTTGAGCAGGATTATGAGAGAAAGACTGATCATTATCAGTGATGTACCGTCCGGGTAGGCAGTGATCATTTCTTCATATTCATAATTTTATGATTTTTATTTATCCATTTTATTTTAAATGTTAATTTTTCATAATTTGTCTCAGGATTACACATACTCCAGTGAAACTAGTCGAATAGTTGTTTTAAAATATGCCCCTAAAAACTACTGTTCCTGAATACTGAGGTTATCTGTGCCTCTGTCCGCACTAAGGCCAATGTTTTTGTAGATTTGCGCATGCGTGGTCGGTTCTCACACTGCGTTCAATGATCGACACTGAGGCAAAGACGGACCCTGCCTCAGCCCTACAGTCTATGGCTCTTCCATGTTATGTGACATCCACTCCTTCTCGCACCTGATCGTCCCCTTCTCCGGCTAGTGCAGCTATTACAGATGTGAGTGTGTTTATGACCATCTGCCGGGGCATCATGAATGAGCTAACCGGTTAGCTTGTTACATGTAGCGATGGCCATTAGGTTTTAAAGAACAGTAGCATCTATTAAAAGGCCATATTGACATCATGTGGATATCTACAGTTAAAGACTTTTTTTCAACAGTTTAACAGAATATCTGAGGAGTTAATGCCACAGTGATTGTACATAGCTCCCTTCCCTAGCTAGCTGCTAGCATTTTGTGCAGATAACTCAACAGCGGCGGTCAGCATGGATATTTCTTACTTAAAAATATTTTCAACATTGTCTTATGAAGAAACTTATGAAACTGAGGAATACACCTAACAAAGAGGACTTTTACAACAAAGTCATTGTCATTTTTGTCCACAGGGATAACTCAGGTGCATAGACTTTGTCTACAAATAAAGCAAGTCCCCTTTAAAAAATATATGTATTATTATTTTCTTTTAACTTTTTTTTAACCCTTTTATTGGCTTAACTACTGTGCACTGACACCACGATTTCGCCCTTCTTCTCTTTATCCTGATGCACCATCATCAGACCCTTATTGTGTGTGGTTATCGGTGTGCTCTTGCACATTTTGTAGTAGTGAATACGTTTTTTTCTACTTAGTGTACTGACACCAAGCTCTCTCTCTGTTGGCGTTCATTGTGTTGTACAACGTGTGAACACATTGTAAGCTAGATGTGTCCATTTATTAGGTTTGACTGTACATTAGCTCCACATGTGGTTGACTTTGCAGTAGGCTCTAGGCATATTTGTTGATTTATAGCCTAACTGATGTAGACTATATTTGATCTATCCATGCGTAATATGAACTCGGGCTGCTACGTCAGTTGAATGTAGACATATGCCACATTGATAGGTCACTGCCTACCCAGGCAAGGATTCCACCACGTTACTGATCATTATAACCCTCATGAAGGTATTATTTATTGCACCGCTGTTGCATAAGACTGCATAAGGTTTAGCTAGAGATAACAGCAGTGTAATAGCAGTAAAAAATCTTAAGACAAAGAGAGAAAAAGGAGAAAAAAGGATTAACCTACTATTTACCTCACTGATATTTAACTCTGACATAGAGTATGTTGTCTGACCCTGATATGGACTGCTACATGAGAGCTTTACATGTGTTCTGAAAGTGTACACAGGGCACAGCAGGTATCTGAGGTAACATTTCTGATCATTCATGCACTTCAGGGGCACTCCAGCAATTAAGTACCCTAGTACCCTTCCATTAAGTTTGGGAAGAACGTATTTATTTCCACCCCCATCTCAACCTCTGAAGCATTCGAACTACATCCACAATTTGTGTGTCGTCAAATAAATTTCAAATTGCCTCTGTTAAGTTCTGAGAAAAGGTGTCTTACCTCTGGTTTGCACTCAAAGCAACTTCAGCGATTAGAGATAGAGAAAAAAGCTGGACAAGGGAAGCGATGCACATATAACAACACCAAGTGATTCAGAGAGAGAACAGGGAAAGCTCTCCCACAAGGATATAGCCATATTTGTCTCCAAACAAAACAATAAAACCAGCCAGCCAGTAGCTGTTAATTTCCTCTCTGCTTCATTTGAGTCAATAATCTTTTTTTCCCCTCCCCTTGGAGACAGCAGCAGCTACTCTACAGGTGAAAGCAAGAGGAAAAGAGAGGAGGAAATAGAGAGGAAGAAAAGAAAGAGAAAGAGTGCTAGAGGCAGAAAAGCAATTGAGGACTTGACTTCAACAAAACCCTGGAAGAAGTTAATCTAGACTGCCGTGGGAGTTTTTCATTAGCTTGCAATCTGTTCCTGCGGTGAAGATGTAAGCTAAGTTATATTTTATAACTGTGAGCTCTGAGACTCTGAGTCACACCAAGAATAAATATGAGAACATTTCAGTGGACCAACAGCTCCCCTGAACCTTTACATCCTCCTGACTCTATAGAAATGTAATGCAGCACCCGAGGTATATAAACTGCTTATATTCGCATTCATTTTTACTTTTATTTATGTCATCTGTCACTCTGAAAAGCACCTGTTTCTTTTTAGTATAAACATTATGCAAGGCTGAAAAGACTCAAGCACTGCAGAATCACTGACTACGTTTACATGCACATTAATATTGCACTATTATTCTGAATATGACAATATTACGAATTTGATGCAGGTCGTGGAAACTGCATATTCCGTTTAGATATTCCAAATTAGGCCCTATTCCGAATATATATTTTGCGATTAAGACGTGGGATATGCCAGTATTATTCAGGTTTCAGGAGCATTCTTTGAACATGTATACAGCTCATTTGGAATATGCGCCTCAACTGGGATTTTTACCGCAGTTTGCACACATTCACAAGGCCTCTTGCCTGTTTACAGTCAGCTCTGTGCATTGTAAACAAACCAACTAGCCAACAGTTTGCAAAGCTGGGATAGAGATGCATGACTGGCTGGTTGTGTAACGCACCCCTGCGCAGGCAAAATGACATATGCTGGAGCAGGAAGGAAGACAGAGGAGAGGAATGAGAGGAGAGTGGAGAGCTGTTCAGGACCGGTTGGAAAAACAGAGGACGGCTTCTCTACAACTGGGATGGAGGGGATTTGTTTATTATCCTGACTGACTGTGACGACTTGGTGTGATGCATCAAAAACATTCAGCAGTGTAGTAAACATCCTGGGACAACCTAGGTACTGGATGTCATATCAGTATCACTTGTAAATATCAAGCAGCAGCTCACTAATGTTTTTCACCACGCTGGTTTACTTCACTGCCTGTGGAGATCTTGTGATTCCCGTTCCCACTGGAGCAGAGGGAACCCCTGAAAACTCTCTGTGTGTAAATGGGAATATTAGTGGAATATTCACTTTCATTAGCATGTAAACAGCTTAGCAGGAATATTGTCTTTTTGAGAATAAGGGCAAAAAACTGGAATATTTTGTGCATTTTAAATGTAGTCAGTGTCTTTATCACTTCCATCTCTTTCTTTAAACATTCAGGACACAACGGTTAGATCTTGTAAGAGTCACCCTGGTTTAACACTCCTTTCTACTGACTACTTTGATATGATCCAGGGATTTATGCTATTCCTACTGATGGGTTCATTGCAGAAGCACAAGCACATGTGCTAAATGCCTCATGTAAAACACAAGCTTGTGTGCTGCTAAATGCCACATCCTGCCAAATGAGGTAATAACATATTGGGACTCCTTCCACAGCAGCATTATGGGTCAAATCCCGCTAGTCTTATGACCTGCTTGCATTTAATATTTCTTTTAAGTCTGACTCATACATACATACTATGTCCTGCTTTTTCTGGAGATGGAAGTGTGAACTCATGATAGTGGAGGCCCGGCACAGAATTATAATCAGCTCTTTCCAACAGAAAAGTCATCCTGCACCGTGGCATACTCCTGATCCTTGGCAACTTTTAATTAGTGTTTGTCCTTCAAGCCGGTGTTCCTCACAGTTATTAAGGCCCTTAAGCCCTTTGCAAATTAATTATAAAAGACTAGGCAATCATAGTAATTCAATTTGGCCCCAACTGCAGTGTGCCTTTCTGTGGGGACAAAGGGTGTCACGCTGTGAGCCAGTGCCTAACAAGAGTTTGAAAATGAAAAACTGTCTCCGTGTGTTCTAATGGATCGTGTAACTTTTTACACTTACATATAATTGTCATTTTACACATACGGCTAATTTACTGATTCATTTTTGTAATTGGCTGTATTTGCTTGTGGACACTGATAGGGACCAGTAACTTCATGAGGTCTCCGCTGGTTGCTTAGCAACTGGTCCCGGCCAAGAAATAGTCCTGTACATAACCCCCCGGTAAAACTGTGGACTGTTGCTTTTACACATTTTTGTACACATTCAGAAACATGAAAGAACATCTTAATTAGTGAAAAGAAAGAGCCTTATGATTTGCCTCTGATTCTTCCATTCACACACACACTCACACACCAACCCTGTGATTAGTGGACACTACCCGCTGAGCCATATAGACGCTCCCCTCGGTGAGCTTCACAGGTGCTGGTAGGTAGATTTTATTACCTTTGGACAGCTAGGTGATTCCAGTCTGTATGCTAAGATGCACTAATCGGCTGCTGCCTGCGACTACATATTTGCTGTACAGTCATGAGAGTGCTATCTTCTCATCTAACTCTGCAAGAATGCAAATATGTCCCAAAATGTCAAACTATTCCTTTAACAGCAGCAAGAATTTCACATGCTGATTCTATTATATGTTATATGAGCCATGTTTGATCCATGACTAAATACTGGAAGCACAAATCAAAAAGGACCAGACCAATTACTGCGATCGAGCTGATCTTGAACAGCAGCTGGCAGTGTGGCAGATACACACACTGACACACACACACACACACACACAGACGGCTACACTGCCTGTCGCCTCAGGGAAACATAATCTTTTTCTGTGTTTCTCCTACAGCTTAAGTTCATTCATAAACACAGAGTTCATCTCTGCTGAGCCTTTTGGTGGATACAAAAACCTGCAGAAAAACTGAGACTGCTTGGAAATTATTTATGACATAAAAAAAAGTAACAGTGAGAGTAGGGAGAGTAGAAAAACACATAAATATTCCTACACACCTAATACATTTATAGAAGCTGAGAAGAGCTACTGTAGGTGAAGAAGTGAGAGTAAGACAGACTGTTTTAATCTGGAGTTATTTTCTAGAAGTCTAGAAGCTTCATTTTGGGATCTACCATCATTGAGAAAAGCCCCACAGGAGCTGAACTGCACACACAGCAACACAGTGGCTACCATAGGAAGGTAAGTGTTAAAGTAGGCCAATTAGACTATGGGGATTGGCTGGTCTGAGCTCGAGCTGTGGAAAGGAGGCCAGGATGCGAGATGATGAGCAGCTATTCTCCTCCATTCTGCTGGCAAAGTGCGCCTGGCACATCTGTAACGTCAGAACCACGGACCTGGAAGTTTCACCGCCCCACAGAGTCCTGTTCTAGATATGTCATTTAATATTGTGCAGTGCCTGAAAGGTCCCCTGTAGTAGAACGGTTGGTTTACTGAATGTAAAAATACGACAGGGCGGCAGATCAATACCAATGTTTTTATTGCTTCTTTGGTGCTGAAAATTATCGCTGTCAAATTTCACTTTCAGCGTGAACTGCGGAGTTCTAACTCACTTCTAATCCAATGCTCAGTGATGGGAGACGGTGCTGAGAGTGAGCAACTGGCATCATAATGCACTATTGCAGTGTAACAGAACAGAGTTAGACCAGATTCAAAGAGTGATCAACAGACCTGCACATCTCATAACATCTTCAGACATACTCTGAAGGATCACGTGAAGATCAACAGACTTTTTCAGATAGGCTGTTATAGACAGTATTGACGGTGGTCTGCACCACCAGCCTCTCATGTTTTCACACGCTCAAGAACAAAGGCTTTGGAGAGGTGCGATCCACATCTCCTGGAAATTCCCTGCAGCCAAAAATGCTAATTAGTCTACAGGCTTTCAAACTGAAAGTGAAATCTGAACACTAGTATACTTTATCAACAGACTGTACTGCCTGGTTGATGTGTTTTAATTGTCGTACTGTTTTAAATGTGTTCCTACATCTCCCTGGAAAGCAGTATTATTACAGAGTGGATTATCCTGGTGAAATAAAGTAAATTGAATTGAAAAAAGTCTTATTTTTAAGCAGACAATGTAAACAACAAAGATGTACCAATGTACCAGCTTTTGAAGAGGTTATAGGCTACATTAATTATTCACAATTTGTTGTGTCAGGTACAAGCAAACCTATTCCAACCCTATTGCCAGACAAAAAATGTTGATATTGGATGATTCTGCAAAACCTTGGATTACATTTTTTTATTTATATATATATATATATATATATATATATAATGCCAAATTTTAACAAACCCCTAAGCCCCCAGTAAACCCCTAAGCCACAGATGACATCCTCTTCTTTTATCACCACCAACAGTCCACAACCCAACCCAAGATATTCATTTTACTATCATACAAGACTAAATGAGAAAATATTCACATTTAAGAAGCTGGAATTAGAGATTTTGGACATTTTATTCTTAAAAAATAGTTGGTGATTGATTCAATAGTTGGCAACTAATCGATTCATCGTTGCAGCTCTAAAGGTAAGCTCTAAGGTCATGGTTAGGGTTAGGCAACTAAAACACAGTTAAGATGAGGGAAAGACTGTTGTTACAGTTAATACACTTGAGTTCATTGCAGGTGTGTGATGGGACTATGTGGAGCACGTAAAAGTACTTTTTTGGAGGATGTTAATTCTATCATTGTCACTGCTTGCCAATCAAGACAGAGTTTACATATGAATATTCTTTAAAGCCTGTTTACCATGGTTTAATACAATCAAGCCCCTCCTCCCTGCCTGTACTCTGCAGGAGCCCTCGCTCATTCACCCAAACACTCTCCATTGTCAACAAAACAAAAATGCATCAGTAGTGCCAGAGCTTGAAATTACAACCCACCAACCTGCCAAATGTGAGGGGAAAACATTGACTGACACAAGCCAGCTGTCAGTGAGTGATCACTTTGAACATAATGAGAAATAGCAACTAGCTTGTATTTTACAAAAGGAAAAAAACATGTCATGTCAGGATAGATTTATAGATCTAAAACTGTTTTATTGTTGAGACAAGCAAGATTAAATGTTTAGACAAAACAACACTGTTGATTTGACACTGATACAAGCATGCAAAATGTCACTGCTATGCTCTGTTACCATTCTCATCATTATTACAGATGATGATTGACAAAATGTGTGCAGGTACACTCCATACTTCGGTCATGACCCAAAAAACAGAAGAGTAAAAGGAACATTTTGTCCTGTAGCAAACTTTAACAGAGTATTTAATATTATTACTTATTTCCTACATTAGTGTACAACAGGTACAAGGTTGGATTTATCTTTCAAACTTGTGTTTCACTCAATCACTGAAGGAAAAGGTCAAACGGGGACATGTTCACGAGTAAATATATTGGAGTTACTGGATATGCTTAAAGATAAAACAGTTGCTGTTACTCATATAGTGAATATGGTTTTAAAAATTGTATAAGACAACGAAAGTAGATCATCTCCACATAATCCATAATCATTACACAACTGATACATTGTATCCTCAGAATAATAATGTAAGGCAAAAACAATAGAAGTCTTTTTTTTAAATCACTGAGAAAGGAGTGCAATATGTGTGTGTGTTTCTGTTTCAGCCCCTTGAGAAGAGGCGATTGTTTGATTGCAAAGCACAGTTATGTGTATATAGCAGGGCCTGGAGGTCAGCGCGGTAAACAATACTCCTCGTGATAAATCCTCCTGTCTGTTCTCTGTGTGTGCCTCGCTCTTTTGATTTATTCCTTCAGAGAGCATGAGGAGAAGGCGAAGAGAACACACAGATAAATAATTCACAGGGACATTAACATCAAAGAGGGCCGCGGGGAAACAAAAACACGGCCATTTGGGTCGATGTGCCGTTTTGGATTAAACCAGACATACTATAGTATGTGTGTGTCTGTGCTATGCTTACTATGGCCTTGCCCAGAGAGAGAGAGAGAGAGAGGGAGAGAGAGAGAGCCTCGTTACAAGGCAGGTGGACATTTAAACATGTGCGCTGACACACACATACACAAATTCACCTGCTC
Organism: Thunnus albacares; assembly: GCF_914725855.1. Taxonomy (NCBI): domain Eukaryota; kingdom Metazoa; phylum Chordata; class Actinopteri; order Scombriformes; family Scombridae; genus Thunnus; species Thunnus albacares. The sequence continues at coordinate 10,110,123 of NC_058107.1, forward strand.
CATTTCACTGCCGGAGATGGGGCTACAGATCGGAGAGGAGAGCGGGACTAATTGATGCTGATGTTTTTGTATTACTTCAGTTGCAACTACAAAATCCCCCCGAGGAAGGCAACGGGCTCTCAGACCCACAACTGTTGTGCTGATGATAAATAAGGAAAATTAGCCCCCAGTTGATCGTCTTGGTGGTGTACATGCCCGCGGGGACGTGTCTCACTGGTGAATAGCTCTGTGTGGTGGCAATGTCTCATCAAGCGCTGTCATAACATTCCCATCCAGTGCAGCAGAAGGGTCCTTGCTAATTGCCGGAGGCTGCGGCGCCTCTCTCCTCCTTGAGACTTTCTTTCCCCGAGTGTCTGTTCAAGCCTTCGTTTGGTGCGAGATCAGCCTCTGGCCCATATGGAAATGAGGGCTAATTATGGGGGGAAAAAAAAGCCTACAAGGCTAATTTGATTGGAGAGAACAACAAAGGTTAATTGAGCAAAAATGATGCTGTGTTTATTTTTCAGGTGTTGGAAATCAGTATATGAGGTTTATATTAAAAAACAAAACTGAATGAAGACAGCAAAACATATAAGCAATGCCGCATTCACCGCTGACTATTCATTTTCAGTCAAGTGCTTTGTATTTTGATTCATAAGGAATAAAATTCAACACATTTCAATGGTGATACCTTGTGAAAGAAAGAACTGGAGGTATCTGTAAGGTGTATCTTTCACTCACACAAATCCAGCTACGGTAAATCTAAGGGCAATGCTGACTCAGTGTTTACAAGAATTCAAACATGTCTTGCAAAATGCTGGTTCAGTGTTTATTAATCATTTGTACGCATGTCCTAGACTCAACTAGGCACATGCAGTATGTGCTGTGAAAATGTGTTACCAATGAGCCATAGAGATAACAGGTGCTGACCCGTGGAGACCAATAGGAGGTAATGATTGTGGGAACTGACGATATGTAGTAAAAAGAAACAAGTACCACACACACACACTCACAGCTCCTGCTTGGCCGCTTGTAGTGAAGGTACTGTTTGGTCCAGCAGCAGCAGCAGCTCAGTTTAAAGCTGTGGCACGTACAGAAGTCTTTGGGTGACCTTGACAAGTCTCTGGGGAGTTTCACTTATTTATTCATCCACACTGAGGCTGCTCCTCTCTGGCTGGTTGACTGGTACGTGTTCATCACACTCTGTTTTGGCCTGATATACTATCTGTACCTATGTGTCTGTGAATACCATTTACTGTACCTGTCCGCATCTATAGTTTTTCCACTTTAGATGAAACCACGCCCACTTCTGTATGATGAAAGCCTTGACAGCTGTGTTCCCACAGAAACCGCCCTCCCGCGAAATATGACAGCTACAGTGGTTTGGAAAACAGTGATATGGGGCATTGAATTTGATGAATTTACTGTTTATCAGACCACAAATGAGACGAGAATTAGCTAGCTAGCTTGTTATTTCCTAACTGTGGAATGCAGTAATGTTAACTTATTGACATGACAGCAACTGAGGGGACGTAATTCAGTATGTGTCAATCTTACCACTCATTAAGTACAGGGATTTAAACTATTCACATAAACTATGCACCCATCTTGTACCTTTTAAAGGAACAGATGACTATCTCCACCACATATGCTGATGATCTGCTTCAATCTTTCATTAATCAACATTTTAGTATGATACATGCAATATAATGATATTTCACTTGTCCAAGTCTATGATTACTGTTTATGGATGTGTTGTCACAAAATCCTAATGTATTATTTCAGATTGTTATGAAATCTTTTTTAAAGTCATTTCAAGTTAATGTTACGATCATTGACTTGTTACTTCTCTCAGGTCATCATCGCTGTTTTCTCAGAATGTTTTGTATGTTTTGTATTTTCAGGATTCTGATCCTGCTGCACAAGAAAAGGTCTATCAAAACCTCAACATTTAAGGAATGCAGGCTTCTACCGAACACCGTGCAGCATGTGCCATCCCCCAGGGCTGTGCTGGGCTTCTGCAACCTGACTGACTGAAAACAAGCTGACAGAGAAACCTGAGGAAAGATTTGCATTAAATATTGCTACTTGCATAGACAATAACGGTGATACTATGAATTTCTGTACACAGATTTTAGGGAGATAGGAAATGTTTTTAGGTTTCAACATTTGAGGCCTGATTTGGTATAAAGTCCACTCACCACGGCAACGTACAGGCCACGAGTGGGATGTATTAGTAAACAGATAAACACAGTGGAGGCATACATGTGTAAACAAGACACATAGATACATAAAGGAGGTAGAGAAGCATCAAAAATCAACATCCTGCCTCTAAGAAGAGGGATGAGAGGGGTTAGAGGAGCATTGAAAATCAACATTAACAGAACAATTACCTCAGCTCTGCGTCATATTTTGTGGGACTCACGTGAGTGCGGTTTCCATGGGAATGCAGCTGTCCAGGCTTCCGTTGTTCCATTGAGGCTTTTGTCATATAGATATGGGTGTGGATTTATCGTGAAACTTTAAACTGGGTTGGAAAATCAATAGATGTTACCTGTCCATCTATCAAAATTTATACTGTGTATTAAGAGTGTAGGTTTGTGTAATCTAGTGTTCTTCTCGGGTTAAAAGGTTTAAAACGTTACTTTTTACCCTGCTGACAGTGAAGCCTGTGTGGGCATTCAGACTAAAAACATCACTGTATTAAAAAGCAATTCGAGGGTTGCAAGGACGTTGTTGTTGACAAAGTAAATATTTGCAGCAACAGCCTAATGCTGTCCTGTCTGCTCATTTAACCTTTTTATCAGACTAACTGTTTGCATGGTCACATGCCTGAGACCAGCAGCATCTGCGTTGGCACCATTCTTCATCCAAATGAATGAAGGGGCTGCATTTCTTTCATACAGCAGTGCTGTGTATCTGAACACAGCTACAGGCGGTGGTGACTTAGTCCATCCGTTGGTCAGACCGTGTATCTGTCTGTCCAATAATAATAAGTCCAAAGCAAAATATCTTGTAGATTGCCGTGAAATTTGGTTTCTAATAAATTTGGTGACCACCTGACTTCTCATCTTGCACCACTGAAAATAATAGTTTTTGCCTGATTATTCATTGTCCCCTGAGGATGAATTTTAAAGGTTTTGGTGACCTCTTGATATTTCCTCTACCACCACCAGCAGACTTGTTGGGAAAAAAAACAAAAAAACGAATTACCTTTGGGCAGTCTGTGAGTTTTCCCATCACAGGACAAAATATCAACTTTTCACTCAAGATATCTCAGCATCTAAAAGGAAAACTGCCTTGAACTTCATGGTCTTTCCTTTAGCACCACCATCAGAACAAACTACACCTATAAAACTGTAAAAACTACATTTTTGTTGTAACACTAGCAGTGTTTCCCCTATAATAGTACAGGCCTGGCAGGCCGCCAGGCCAAGGAGAACTCCCGCCAGGCCAAAAAAGTTTTTTTTTTAAATGTCAAAAATGTCAAAAATGCCAAACATCCATTCACTCGGAAATCAATAGCGTTTGGGAGCCTCTGAGAAGCGCTGTTTCAAAACGTGAGTCAACATCTGTGTCGTTGCCTTGGAAACTCCAAGTAGCGTAACTCTTTTTAAGGAATAGGACAGTACATAAGTGAGTGAGTGGTTAAGCAAGAGAGCGAGCATCAGAAAACGGTGATGGTAAATGTGAGTGGGGTAGAGGAAAAGGTTAGCTGTAAGTTGTCAATCAGACAGTAAATGTACAGTTCAGACTACAGTGTGTCAGTTAATAAATGCTGCAGCTTGTGAAGACCATGAAAAGTCACGTCTGTTGTTTCCCCAACTGCTGGAAAAGTGAAGGGGTTAGCTCCAAAATTAGCAACAATGGCTTAGCCTAACCTGACGGCGCTAAACAGAGAAATAGAGAACGGGGAAATGTGTGGCTGTTAATCCCCCCAACCCACACCCCCGCCAGGCCAAACCACTCAACCTAGGGGAAACACCGACTGGTAAAGCTCTAAATATAGCTAAATCATCAGCGTTGTTTGTGGGGGAAAAAAAATCCAATAAAAATGTTCTACCTAGAGCGCAGAAGTCAGACAGTGAAAGAAAATTCAGATGATCATGGGACAGTAAAACTCTCCACTGACAAAACAACATGATTACATTGTCAATAGACAGTCATGCATTATTGTGTGGAGCCTGTAAAAAATCAATCAAGATCAAGGGCTTCCCATAGACAACGAGTACAGTATTGATCAGTTATTGAACCAAACACAGTGCATTACATTTATTATGAATACAGAGGATGACTCTGCTTAGCCCATATTTAAGTTTTAATTCATGTCCAATAACTGCAGTCTAACTGTGGCGTGAACTCTGTACTGTAGCTGACAGCATGTTTCAGTCAGTGTGTGTTTGTCCTTCTGTTTGCTTGTCTCTCTCTGCTGGCTGTCTTCCAGTCTGAGTGCATGTAGAGAGCTGAAGGCAGGTGTGATTGACTCCCCTACTGTTGCAAAATGCTGCCTTGTCTGTAAAGTGTATACAGTCAATGTCCCTACATCAGTCTGCTTGACTGACAACTCTACAACCTCAGGGCGTCACAGCATTCAGCTCACAGCATCACTCAAAGCCACAGAGTCTTTCCCTCAGATGGAAAAGTTCACAATAAAGCAACATTTTTAATCAGTAATGAATGTTTTTAATTTAAACAAGCTAGTGACAATAATGCCTTGTGAGAGTCAAAGAGCCTTTAGGTGGCGCAGTTCAGATGACGTCTATAGAAGTTGACAAATTTCCAGATTCAGATGTGGCGGGTTGGGTGGATGGATAGATTCTAACTTGCAAAACATGGACTTGTTGGACTTTGGTGCAGGAGACCGCCGTTCGCTTCCCGCTTCTAACCGTGAGTGTCGGGACAGTTTTTTAAAAACCATAACTGGTGTTTATTGGTAGCATGACGACGAAGGAAGTAGTTTAAGGAAGTAGTAACTTTAACCAGCACCACATTTCAAGTGATCATTTTAACCCATACCATGAACTTTCCCAAACCAAGTGGTTATTGTGCCTAAACCTAACCAGACCTGAACCACAGCGTTGTCACATCATAGAGCCGTTGCATCCTGCTGGTACTGCACCTTCATACACACGTGTACTTTTCACGTCTAGGCAAGGCAAAACACGGCCCTGACATGGGGGACTAGTGGGTGTATTACACACTTTGTCGTGATATCGGGTTGGTATATATGAACATGTACTGTTTATACTGTTGGTAATAGCAGTTCTAGCAGAAATGAGCAACTGTCATTAGAGTGTTTTATCTCACAATTAATGCTTTATTTAGTAAATTCAAATGTCATTATCAAGTAGGCTGTAAAACACATTTTCCTTAACTCAGCCATCAACATAAACACTTTCTAGACATGATAAACTGGACACTTCTGCCGCTCCTACTCCCTGGGCAGGCATTAATCTTTATTAACCGAAAAAAACTTAGTAGCTGTTGTGTAACCAGGGGAATCCACAAAAACTAGAATTTAATACATTTAAGTGGAAAATAAAGCATGCAGTTGCGGAATCATGCTTCATTTTACATCTACAATGTGTAGTTTTAGTATCTGTTGGGAAGGTGTAGAACTTTTTAAAGGCTGTGTGTGACATCATCATAAACGCTCACTGATTGGAAATAAATTAAAAAGTTGTTGTTCCCAAATATTAGCTGTTTTGTGAAAATTGAGATCTCTGTATTTAACATCACTATATATCAACGTTTAATGTAATCATATTGTGATAATATGATCATTTCATGTTATACTGTTATGTTATAAATGTGTTCATTGGATTCAAACATCAATTCCAGTACTTTACATCTGCATATTTGCCATATTGTGAGGTATAGCTATGCGTAGGTATGTCTCAAGATGTAGTTTGGATTTGCAAGGCTAAATTAATACGGCAGGCTTTGGTGGTATTTAAAAAAACAAAGATGTCCGGGTTAAGTATAGACACACTCTAGCAGCAGCTGTTATGTGTGTTAGCCTCTCGGTCTGCCTGGCAGAGGTTTCCTCCTCTCTGTGGTCATGCTGGTGACCTCTGTGATATTGTGAACATCTCCCTATTTCCTAGTTCCACACCATTTGAAGTAGCCTTGCAGTAAGCTATTTTCCTCTGGCTCTCTGTTTTACACTCACATTTTACTGTTCTTTCTCCCGCAAGTCTGCTGAATAAAACCACTGTGTTAAACTTAAAAGGGAAATCTACCCTCTGACAAAATTTACATTGTTCTATCTCAATGATTTTGGACCATAAAGTATCGACGACTCTCTTCCCGAAGTGGACAGTTTGAATTCATGGTGTTATCAGATGACACTTTATGGCGGAGGTCCACTGGCACTGTATTAGTGGCTGACTCTGTGCACTTGTAAAATTTTTGTTTGAGGTATAACAGCCAAATGGATTTTATTTGAATGTCTGGCGTTCAGCTGTGAATCAGAAACTGTCCCCACATCCCAGTAAAATCAACATGGCTGGTGTGAAAGTGTTGTAACAGTTTTTTCCATCATAACTGTCTCACTAGCAGCTCTGAGATTGACATCACTACTATATCCACTGTTCGGTTCAAGAGGAGAGTTAAGAGAACAATTTCATTCAAAACAAACACCGTAAACTAATTTTCTTTTTACTGTATTCTATTGTTAGTTAATAGTGTTTTGGGTATTATATTATCCTACCTCATATGCAGCACCAGACTGTGAGAGTGGCTGTCATGGGAAAGAATGGTATGCACTTTAGATCTTCACTTCCTGGATGCTATAATTTCTCAGTAAATATTGTGACGATAAGGATTAACAGACTTTTCTTCTCTGTTTTAGGATTACTCATGTTTGCTATTGTGATGTGGTTGGAGAACAAGCAGAGAATACTGATGGTATTATGGATGACAGATTTACAAGGATAATCTCCTCTAAGGGTTTAACAACAATTTGTACAATTACTTATCTCTTTATCCCACTGCCTTAAAGTCTATAGGAGGTATTACAGAGTTTCAGTATGATTAATGCTGATGATCAATGACAGTGAACTTTGGAGTGGGTACTAAAAGCTTAGTAATCATTCTCTAAGCCAACATATCTTACTGTAACAACTCTAAGATGTTAACAGTATGATAAAACTGTTATAGCCCAGTTTACAATTGCTGAAATAGTATCTATGTCTTCTTCCTATGTCATTGGGTGTTTTATTGTCATTTTGGGTACACTCTGACATTGTGATCTACTATAGTCTAATTATCAGTGGTGCATAGCAAGAGCAAACCGTGTGGTGGTGGTGGTGGTGGTGGTGGTGTGGCTTTGGATTATTTTGAGATCAGAAGTGCAGCTGAAAACAAGGAGGAATACATTATTGGTGAATGTGGGAGGCCTGGCTTCAATCATGACTTATCAAATCACTTTTCCTTCTTTTCCAAAGGAAGAAAACACTCTTTTAGTCAACAATGTTGCTCTGGTCTAAGCAGAGCAATTGCTGAATGTAGGAAAAGGTTCAATATTATTTGACTTAAAGCCAAATAGATTTTGGCAGCAAATCACTTGGACAATGAGAAGGAGCCATTCATCAGCCAGTTCCTGACACCTGAAGAGGATATGGCCATCCCCAGACAATCACTGACAGCACTGTGTTATATAGTAGTTGGAATGAAATATATTGAGGAATTAAATCAAAGTCCAGTTGACCAACATATCATCTACAAAGAGAAGTCTGTAAACTCAGGATTTACTTGTCTCATATAACACACTCACACTTAGTGCCAGGTACTTTTGACCTGGTTTATGAAGGTAAACCGCAAATAATCAAATCCTTTCCACCGAAACTACACTGAAACACTTGAACACGAGCAACACCCCGTTTTTAGTGCACCTCTACATCATTTACAGTGCATGTTTACATCTTGTTGTATATCAAATATCTACGAAATGCAGCCTGAATGCAGTCTGAGTCTATACAGCCACACTAGCAGGTCTGTGGGGCTGTACTTAGGTATAGCTGCACTTGAACTGCTCTTGAGAATGATTTCATGGAGCTAATTGTCTCATCATTATGTGTTTACGACTGTATTAATAGCTGTATGTTTAAAATGTGTGCGCAAGCTCAATTTGCACCTCGACTGAACTGTTGTTCTGTCTGCATGTGCTGTTGTTAAAAGAAATAAAATATGTAAACGCAACGGAATGTTCAAGTGTATCAATGTGTATTCCTGACAGACAAGAGGAAAAAAAAAACGCAGCTGCTATTTTTTAGTTGAGAGTCAGAAACTTGAATTGATGAATAAACTGAAAATGAGAATTCTTGCCCAGAATTGCCATCTGGCATAATCCAGGTCTGGGAGACTTTTAGGATTTGGCTCGCTGTGTACTCTGAAAAAAAAAAAAAAAAAGTCGAGACTTTTTGAATAAATAAATAAAAATATTTCCAAATGGCCTTACACAAGAAGATTTTTGGCCATAATTTGTAAAACAAATGTTTGAGTTTTCCATAACTGTAAAAATAACTTGATCCTACTGGGTATCAATTTCAATTTACAATTTAATGATCTGTTTTCTTGTTATTATTTCCTCTACTGCCTCTCTCGCTCTCTCTCTGCGACTCTCTCTTACACACATAAACAAGCACAAAAAAACACAAACAACGCAGCACACCCTATGATTGCCCACTCGTAAAACTCACATGGTGTGTCATAGATGGTAATGATGGTAGAAAATGGCCACTCATACGTAGTTCAGCCTTGCTCCACTCTGTGGCCCGCTGCTCCCTTCTGTGTGTTTATGTGTCTCAATATTCCCATTCTGGGATCTTGTATTACGCCAAGCCCTGGAGATGCTTTACTGGCCAGAGACGGCGTCCTAAAATGCCCTGCTGCTGCTGCTGTTACCATGACAACCTGGGAGAATAAAAAACAAAGCCCAACCTGGTCCAAAATGCCTCTCTGTTTTTTTTTTTTTAACCTGACCAACGAACCAATGAAAGCTGCACCTGCAACAAGCCAGCACTGCTATTTTGCTTTCAACTGGTGAGTGTGTCTGAATGTACTGGTGAATCTCCCACTGGATAATAAATAATCTCCAGTCTTGTATCCTCGCAGAAAGGATGAATATCACTCTGTAATTCTGCTTGTTACATCTTCTGTCCAAGAACTTACTATGGTGGTTAAGAATTCAATCTGAAGGGGCATTTGACAGGTTAAAACCATTAGCAACACTCAGCACAACACTGGCTGCCAGTGGACACATATTTTTCATCTGTTCCTATGCTATGATGCGCACTTCTACCCATTACAAACAATACAGTAGCTGTAATATCTATACCTAATAAAAGCTTCGCACAAATCTGTTTGTGACCTGAACTGGTCACATCCACTCAAAAGTTGGCAATGAACAAACAGCAATATAACAATCAAGCTGGAAAAGAACACAAAAAAAAAACAACAGAGTGACAAGGTAATGATTCTCTCTCATCTAGCCCGACTTTACACTAAAAGTCTTTGTAGCAGCAGAAACAGTTCAGCCAGAACATTTCTTTTTGTCAGCTAGACGTGTTGCTTCTCATTATGCATTCTTGTTCTTGTGCCATGCATGATGTGTTTCATGTAATACTATCGAACAGTAACAATTTGTCTGTAGATTCACCACATCCACAAGGTTGAAATTACACTATCCACCGGACCATCCACTCTACAGTTACAGTCCAGTGGATAGTTTCATTTTGACATAACTCCGAACGAAGAGACTGTTACGGTGGAGAAAAGTCATAAAATATACTGTGATAATGATGCATGCCCTAAGCAGTGTTCATATAAGCTGGCTGAAATAGATATTAGACATAGATCACAAGATCACAGCTGTAAACTGTAACAATTATTGTGTTATTATTTGTTTCAAGACAAGCTTGGGAAAAACAGCTAATTACACCTAAACAAAAATCATTTTACATACAATAAGTTGATTAAGTTTATGTATTAATAATACCAAGAGGATTTTGAATACATTTATTGTATTTAGAGCTTAAACTGCTTCTTTTTCTGACTTACTGCTTTAGGCAATAGTCCGTGACATCTTTGCTCACATTCTTGCCCTCGGCCCTAAAGCCACATGAAATCCTTTAGTCTGCTCTGAATATGTTATGACCTTTCCTGCAGGTCCTTGTAGAATACCACAGACAAGGCAGGCTGCTGCAAGGCTTTGGCTCAGATCAATACTAATCAATTTGTCAGTCTGTTAGCTAATAACAAGCTAAGAACCCGCTGCTCGGAAAAATATGGCTTCCAGACCTCTTTAATTTGTCATAATAGGAGGGCAGAGGAAGCAAACCTGATTATCTGGCTCTTGGTCTCTGATTCCTCTTGTGTGGCAGATACAATTTAAAGCCAACCAGGGTTATTTAAGGAGGCCCACTGCCTTTCTCTGTTTTATGCTGTCAGGTGGATTCGATTTGGAAATTGGACCGTTGCTAATCACATTTTTGCGCCAGTCAAGCTCTGATGTGTGTGTGTGTATGTGTGTGTGTGTGTGTGTCCCTGAACACCTAGAGAAAAAAAATACAAAAACACCATGAACAACACCTTTTAAATGGAGAGCAAGCTTACAATATGTAGTGTAAACCTGTATGTCCATCAAAATGCTTCAACAGGGATCTACTGTTCAATTTGTCACTCAGACAAAACTGGACCATGCAGGGAAATAATCATACAGAAATGTGTCAACATAGATTACGAGCTGAGATAGACGTATAAAACTACTACCAAAGCCTCGTTGGCTGGTTTGATGAATTTTAAAGACAGAGGCTATCCTTCAGATCAGGTCCGTGGCCCTTGACTAGGTCCAGCCCTTTCAGTTCAAGATGAATAACTGGATGGAGGATGTATGGCTTTGTGCAGGGTTTCTTGGCCTGTCACTTCACCCCTTCAGCACCCAGCAGCTCCCTGGACCTCTGCTAGAGCTGCAGAACACAGGGCCCATTAATCAAACCCAAAGGTCAGGAGCTAAACCCAATTTACCCGCACGCTCTCCTTGTCGCTCACAAGAGTAATGAACATGTTGGTGGCGAACCAGGAGGAGACCAGCTGAGAAACTGTTCAGAGGGATTTAGTCTTTCTGAAAAATGTTCATCTGCACATGGTTCATCTGCGGCCGACACTTTCCCAGGAGGGAGAGAGACAGTCTTATTCTGTAGTTAGCCTTCCATACTCTTTTTTTTGCCTTTGTAATCCTCATAAAGCAAAGGAGATGAAAGTGAATAGAGAGTAAATATAACCCCCTCAGATTTGAAGTTACAGAAACATAAAACTGCTCTGTGAAGTCTGGAGGCTTAAATATTCATCAAAAGCAGACAGAATGCAACAAGCTACACACTTTGCTGTTACATGATATCAGGAAAAGGAATCAGCATGCATACTATGAATGTCTACTTCTGTATATATGATATTATGACAAAGGACAGGTGACAAATTAAAGGAAAAGCCGAAATTGGAGGAATGAACAGCTGGAGGGATGAACACCATTCTTCCAAAAGATATTCCCTCATTTGGTGTTTTGATGATGGTGGTGGTGGAGAGCTGTGTAACACATCGGTCCAAATCGCCCATAGGAGTTTAACTGGGTTGAGATATGGTGACTGTGAAGGCCATAGCACATGATTCACGTCATTTTCGTACTCATCAAACCATTCAGTGACCCCTTGTTCCCTATGGATGGAGGCATAGTCATCCTGGAAGAGACCACTCCCATCAGGATAGAAATGTTTCATCATAGGATAAAGGTGATGACTCAGAACAACTTTGTATTGATTTGCAATGACCCTTCCCTCTAAGGAGACAAGTGGACCCAAACCATGCCAGCAAAATGCCGACCAAAGCATAACAGAGCCACCGGATCCCCTCACTGTAGGGGTCAAGCATTCAGGCCTGTAACATTCTCTTGGTTGATGCCACACATGCATACATACATTTTTGCACCACTGAACTCTCAGATGCGCTTTCATCTTTGTAATGAGGGGTTTATGCACTGCAACCCAACTATAACATCCCTCTCTATGTACAGACTGTTCTTGCTGACGCAGTCTGATCACGTCCTGCATTGACATTCTCAGTCACCTGAGGAAGAGTTGTTCTTCTGTTTTTCCTTACATATCGCACTAATGCACAAGCATCTCTGTCATCAAATGTGTGCTGTCGACCACAATTTACGATCCTATTTACTGACGTCTTTCCCATAGATCTAATTGCGGATGTCTTTAGTTCCTACTGGAAGACAACAGTCAGTTGAGCAGTCTTTGTGACTGAAGCTCCTGCCCCAACAATGAACCCTCTTTCAAAGTCACTTAGATCTTTTCCTCTTGCTATCTTGATTCAAAATCAGAATCAACTGGGCCTGTTCAGCATTTTTACACATGCAACAGAGCATGATCGGATGTTAATTGCTTAATTTTATCATGCAGTGCACCTGTGTGGAAGTATCTGTATGTGTTATATTTCTCCACTCATTTATTCAGGTTTTCCTTTAATTTGTCACCTGTCTCTATACATGTATAATGACATCCAGCAGCTTGTCATGCTCTGTTAGACAAATACCCTTTAGTCTCGCCTCTACAGTTGGGATACAGTTCTGTCTGAAAATCACTGCAGACAGCTTTAGTAAGCACAAAATGGTATATATGATGTTCTGTCCATAGTATGTCTTAAACTGTCTCTTTTGCTGTCCTTGAATTGTCAATACATAGTAGCATTTTCCCAATTTTAAAAAGACAGTTTAAAGGGAAAATTGACCACCGTGAATATGATGATTTCTTAAAACTAGGTCACCTATGTAGTTGAAATGTGCAATCATTTTTTGAATTGGTGCCCTATGGCTAGAAAAAACTGAGAAAAAGGCTGTAGATCCCCCATACCACTCTTAAGGGGAAACCCTACAACAACCAGAATGCATTGTGCTCGTCCCATCCAATCAGACTGACTGACTCCACTGATGGTGTGTTCACGGCCAGCAGGGCACTAAAGACAAAGTTAGTGAGCAGCAACATTATATTTCTTTACTGAGGCTTATTTTCATTTATGAAATGTTTTTCCTCATCAAGTCTGGATATATCGCTCCGCTGTGCAAGGATCATAACACAAACGGCTCGTTGGAGTCACTTAGATTGTGTGGATCAATGCTAAACTAAAATGCAAAACTTACAGAGTGCTGCATAATGCTGCTGGATGCAGCAGTAAGTAACAGGTAACACAGTCGCTGTGGTTCTGTATTCAGTGTTAAAGTCAGAAAAATCAGGTTTATTAAAGCACCACAAAGTTTGTTGCAGTGCAGAGTTTTCCATCTGTCTCCGTTGTCCTGACGATCCTCACCAGATGGTGCAGCTGTCTGTCCGGCTGCAGGCGCCACTCTCTCGGCTGCCGGTGTTACAGCTCCTGTGGTCGCTTCCTCCTTCATACTCTTTTTGTCTGATTCCACAGCACTATATTCAATTATATTGTAAAGCTAGTTGTTTGTGTTTGTTAGGAATCATGGAGAAATTCAGCAGCTGAAGTTTGTGTGTCAGGCTGCAGCTGTAAGTTAGCTTAGCTCTGGTGGTCGCTTCCTTTCCCATACTCTGTTGTGTCTGATTCCACAGCGTGAAACTAGTTTTCTTCTAAATATACTGATACTTTGAAGTATTTAGTAGTATGATATTTTAGTGTCTGCTTTTCTCTATTGCCAACATAACATGGTAGATGGGAGTGTTTTGAGAGACCCACATTTTACCATCCTTGAAGGCAACACGACAGAAAATGCGGCAACGTAGTTTGTAGCCTAAGTCAGAGTGAGGAGCTCTGGGTGCAAGCAACATGTAGGGAAGTTAAACATTGTTCATTTGCATATACTACCCACATTGTAATCATACAATGCTGGCTGAAAATCGGCAAAGTTTCCCTTTAAGTGAAGGAGTTTCATTTTCTTAATCAGTAATTATTCTTATTTACACATAATTTTGACTGCGCCGTCTCCTCTTATCCTCTCGTCCGTCCTTCAGCTGTCTTCCTGTTTGTCATGTGTCTGCAGAGAGTGTCCTGTCACTACCGTCAGCTTCCTCTCAGCGCTGAGAATCCAATGACTTTCCCCTCATCCATAATTGAGAGGCCATGCTAGGTGCCTGGAGAGCTGAAATGAATTAGCTGAAGGTATTAATAGCCGTCTAAAAATACAGCTGCAGGTCTGTTTCCAGGGGCCCTCAGAGGCAAGGTGTTCCTGCTATTAGCGGCAACCCTTATTGAAGACATTATGTGAAGTGACAAATATGAGCTATTATGTGAAAGCTTTAATGTCATGCAGTGAAAAAAAAACATTAATTGGAGATAAATGCTTATTTCCAAGCCATAGCAAAAAAAGAGAGAAATTATAGTCATGTAGGAAATTTTGAAAAATAGGCCCAATATCCTTATGACTCCTCATATTTATTCCAATCCTCTTCTATTCAATTCTGTTCCACTTGAGACCCCCTTTAATTAAATCAACTCACCTTTCTCCACTCATAATTCCACCATCTACTGCACCATCAAATGCCACCCACTCAGTCTAATAGAAACAAAGGAAGATCATCAGGATAATGCGGGTGACTTGCAGTCTAACGAGGCAGGCACATTTCAGCTCTAATGATCTAAATGAACTCGTCACTGTCTCTTTCCTCTGTGTCTGAATGCCTCTGCTGACCTGCTGTAATTACACCTTTCATTAGCCATTAGCGGGGATAGCCTCCTAGCCCTACTGGATTGATCGGGCGTTCACAGGGGTGCTGTTAACGACACTGCAGAGGAGGACAGGACCGTATCCAGCCAGCTGATAAGGGCAGGTACTTCAGGGAAGGGAATGATGGGGAAGATAATGGCACTGAACTGCACTGAACATCATTGCATTGAACATTACAACTATCTTGGGTAACACTTCATATGATATTATAGATATAATCTACGATTCATATTATAGATTATATCTATGATATGAATTTAAAGCCTCACTTTACAGGAATTAACGAGGACTTCTTTTATCACTTTACCTTTATTTATCCAGGAGGAGATTTTACACTCTATTGTTTATTTCTTTTTATTTAAATCACTTCCTTGCCTTGAGTTGCTACGATCACACCTGGGAGCTTTGCAATTTGTAAGATTTAAACAGAGTAGCTGTAATGCTTTTATTGTTTAGAGTGCCAACTGCACACTCATGCACTTCAAGTAGCAATGAAACAAGTGATAATACTACAGCCTGGAGCGCTGTTCTTAGGCGCTCTGTGAGCAGTATGACTGCACTGTCATGTTTCTCTTTGGACTGTCAATCAATGTTACTTGTTTTAGCTCATTAATATTAAACATTTTGTAAAGTTATCTGAAATTAGAATAAATTTTTGGTGACAAACAAGTATAGCCTAAGTGTTTGTTCTGGCTTGTCTACATATTTGGTCAAAGTTGGAGTTACTAAAGAGAAGACATTTTATTTTGTTTTTTTTCTGCGGTGGCTCTTCTTATATCATAGATCTACAGGCGACATGAATTTTGGCCTCTTAGGAAAATTAGGAAATTGAATTAAATTCTAACAGCCACACAGGCAGCGAACCATCTGAGGAGGGCGACATTTTCAGCTGTTGCTTCGTCTCCTTTCTATAATGTGAGATGAACAGCACTGCGTGTGCAGGAGCTGCTAGTGACTCAGCAGGTGTTGAATAACATTCACAAAAAGTAGCGCATAGTGGCAATCAGTCCTAATGTTACCCTATCTTGTTAGTGGTCACACTATGAGTGGAATATAAACTTGACAACCATGGGTCCACCCAAATGTTGAATATTGTAAAGGGACAGACAGCTTAAATCACTAACGGTATATAACCAGCAAGGTGGACTTGTAAAAAACTCCAACACCCCTCCTCTCTTTGAAACATGGAAATCTATGCACAATAGCCATAGTGTGATTATACTGTAGTTTATATTTCCTTACACATGATGTGAGGAAAATTCAAATGTCAACTCTAGTTTAAAAATCTTGATCTAAGCATTAGATGAACAAACGACACTGTGCTCTTTTTAAAATGTTGTAAACCTACTGAAAAGCTCAAACTAAAGAAAATAAATGTAATAATATCTGACTGATATTGTGAAACTGAAAACTGCTTTCAGCAGCTTTTGGACAGCACAGAAAACACTACACTGCCTGCCTACACAAGAAGTCATCAAAATAACTGAAAGAAGGATTGTGATTTCTACTCTGTTGAGAACTGGAGTATTGTATTCTGTTGTAAACCACCATAAACTTTCAAACACAGTATGAACACAGTTTCATGGGGAATTTTCTGACCTCAACGAGGAATTCCATGCCAAAAAAAGTTTGGGAACCAGTAAACTGATATTGAGGGGTCAGAACTCTGACAGACTTGGGAGAAAACCTCCCACAACTATCATGAGCAATATTTCAAGAGAGTTTCCATTCTCGACTGGAGTTAGAAAGATTTTACGAGGTTCAAATGTGATTTCACAAAGCTGCACACACAGCTTCCAATTAATTCCCAAGCCGCTGCGAAACCCTCTACAGTGCAGCTTGTATGACACTAAAAGGCACTGTGAGATGTGGTCCAAGAAAAGCTAAAATATCTGCAGCACTAAAAGCTGTCATATCATATCACCTTGGAAGCCATAATATCCACAGTGTGTCATGACTCATGAGTGTCTTCTGAGTGTTGTAATGCAACATTAGACAGTTGTGGGTGTCGTCAACCATACTCCATGGAGCATTACAACCTGTGTTACAGCAGTAAATAAAAAAGATGGAAAGATCATAAGACAAGCATTTACAATTATAGCAAATTAACTGATAGTAGTCTTGATGCAGTGGTAATTATGGCACCTGATGTCTTAGTGCCATATTTTAATCACAGAAGCGCAACAATAAACACAACGTGGTAGGTCTCGGATGCAAGGACTTTGTGGGCGTCTCCAAACACATCTGCTATTTTGATTCATGTCTGTGCAGCAGCGCAAAGTGCCAAAGGGCTGGGTGAAGGTGAGCATAGATCTGAGGGTGTAGTGGTTGATTAACACACCCTCAGCCAGTCACATCACAGTTAAGCCACTCACAGTGAAGCACATCGAACACAAAGAAGATTCCCTAGAAAATAATATTTTTTAAGTATATAAGTAAGTTTATAAGTGCAGAGCATCGCGATGTAACTGCGTCTCACGTAGTAAGTGGAATGCAATGACTTCCTGCAAAAAAATAAAACGTAACGCATAATTTCTTTGTTATTTTGAAGGATATGCTTTGTTCTTTAAACTAGTGTTATGTTGGTTTGCCTATCACTTCCCCTTTGTATTAACTGTAGTTATACATTGTAGAGTAAATTGAGATGAATACTCCTAGTGCATCAAAGACAGTGTAAGCGGAAAGCAAAGAGAAGTGTTGGCATTAGGATTCTTTGTGGCATAATGGGCTAAAACACAAGCCGTTTACATGACACATCAAGGATTTGACCCTGGCTTACAACCTCTGTCACATTAAGTTCCCTCTCTCCCATCATTGCTACAGTATGTACTCTATGTAAACCAGACAGGCCTTGAGGTAAGGTTAACAAAGAATTAACCTATCCTGTTGTGTTTTATAAAGACCTGATCATAATATGCTCTGTACTGCTTCTTCTGCTTATCCACCTAGAACACTACCAACACTTAAAGAAAATCAGAAATAGCTGTAGGGGGATCAGCTTCTCTCTCTGCGCTGAGTAATTCTTTATCCTGCCAAAATTCATCTGCCATGCTTTCCTTCTCCCTTAACTAAATCCGTCAGCTCCCTTACAATGTACTGACAGGCCCCCTCATTCAGCATCATTCGATTATCAATTCTCATTTTGCGAGCTGCGGCTAAGCTCGTTTCAGATTTAGATCCCAGACTTCAAGCAGCCATAGATCACCTGTCACTTGTCAGAGCTCTGTGGCAGAAAAGGACAGAAAACCGTCAGTGGCTTTGGGCAGTCTGCCAATGGCAGAGAAATTACTTCATTTTATGTCCTGGAATTGGGACTTATAATGGAGGTGACAGAAACCAAATAACTTTGGCATGTTCATGCCGTGTATTCTTCTCAGTGTTAGTGGGTGGGTGTCGGGTAGACCCCTGGCAATAACACATATTTCTGGTGCAAAATGTCAACGTGCAAATCCCATCAACTGCTATCTATGTGCTCCAACTCTTACTTCATTAGCATTTGACAGCAGCAGATATACACTCATATCACTGGTGAAAGTTAAAGTGCTAATACTGAAGAAACTGTTGAGTCTCTTTGTTGGTAATCAGATGTAAGTGCAAGTGTGAATTCAGTGATTGCCAGATGTTCTCTGCCACAAGGGATATCTCACTTATAGGATTAGCATAGTCATACGGAGTAGACATACAGCATTATCATCATTATGAAGCACTTAAGGATAAGCAAAATACAGCAAGCCCCATTTCTGGTTTCCCTTGACTGCTGAAAAGGCACAGAAAGCCATCTCTTTGCTCTCTCACCAGTAATGGTGCAATTGAGGAGATGTGAATTCATGTCTGCGGCAGCCTGAGAGTGGATTGAAGAGCTTCTCTCATCCCCTGTCACTCATCCACCCTGATGGGCACGTTGCTCTCCTCTGGCCTCTCTTTCTCTTTCTTTCTCTCTTCCACACCTGACAGACAGCTCCTCTGTTCTATTACCCCCAGCTGTAATTTTATGTCAGTTGACAGGAAAAAGACCTATTTACAAATTTAACATCCAATCTTGACACCTGAGCTGCAGCTGTCAACTGCAACGAACCTGCCGACAGAAAGAGCGGTGAGGAAATGTTACTGCATCGATTTCCACGAGGCTTAATTGAAACATTTATACAAATCCGAGCCAGCTTGCACTTCACTGAATAAATACCGCTTGTTTTCCGCCATGTGAACAAATGTGTTAGCTGCAAACATAAATTTGCAGCAAGCGTCCCGCTGAGAGATGGAGAGACTATTATAGTCTTTCTAAATGCAGTATCTGCTCGGCTTTGTGTACGATCCCACCCCTAATGTAAAAAAGAGTGTCCCCCTTTATTTATTCATCTCTTTACCCCGCCGTGTTTTCATTTATTGGCACTGGAGGCAGACAGCAGGATATTGATTGTGTGCTTTCTTCCAGGGGTTCGTGTGAAAAGGGGATCCATCACCTCTCTGCAGCCCACCCACATGAAGGCCCCCATTAGACAAGCCCTGTTCTCCAGGGTGGGCTCTTCTGGGTGCACAAAAGCCCCTCTCCATGTCTCTCACTGAACCTTTTCACAGACTGAGAACTCTGCACAAAAACAATCCTTAATCCAACGGCGTAATCTCAACCCCAATGCAGCTAAAAACAACATCCACTGGGAAACATGTTTCAATAGGGACTTAGAAAAATTGCCATTTCCTTGAAAGGCTCTGTGTTATGATTTGCGTGGAGTGTTTGTCAGTTTCGGAGGAAAAGGCAAGTGGGGGGCAAAGCCAGAGGAAAAACATGTCAACCCTTAATCCATTTCTTCCATTGATATATGTACGGCAGGCTTAACAGAGATTTAAATAATTCAAAGTGCTTGGACTGCCAAAGCTCCATAATCAGCTTGCGAGCTCAAGGAAGCAGCACGATAGAGTGTACAGTAGTACCATACTGGGAGACTGATTGCTCAGCCCACATGCATAATTAAGCAGAGGCGGGGGTTGGGCTTGGGGGGGCGGGGGGGGGAGCCCCATTTAATGACAGATCTGAGGTCAGTTCGTTGGTGCTCGTGCAGTATTTCTACAGCCTGTTTACATGACCGGCTGCATAATGATCTGAGAAGTGTGAATACAGAGGAGCTGTACTGCGGAGCGTCTTGTCAATGTTGTATGTTGTCAGCAAATATGCAGTCCCAAATAAGGCTGAGTATCTCAGGCGGGATTTATGGCTCCATATGGTTCGCATTAGTGAAAATTTAGTAGATTATCACAGATGGAGTTGTTTAAAGCCTTATTAGTTAATAGGACATGGCTTACTGTATTGGTCCCCACTGTTCTCATTCTGCAGTTTAATGTTGTAGCTTCCTACAGCACACAGTAGACTGTACACAGCCCAGACCAATGCTTGACATTTAACAGACCCAGTGAGATTAATTTCTCACTTAGGTTTGGGTTGAGCTTGAAGAGGAGGATGTGGAAATTCTTTTGTTTTTCTGAAATGTATCGTCAGTAAGCCATCCCATCCAGCTTAGTTTGGACAGAAAATAAGGGTTTTTATAGATCATTCTCCAGTTGTGGTTTAATTTCAGACACCATATATCTATGTGTTCACTGATGCATTTTGGCCTTTTTTGAAAACACTCAGACCTTTAAAAGACCACATAACCAAGTCAGTCAGTCAAACAGTAAGCCAGTCAGTAGGACAGCGTGTGTATGACCTTACCCCGTGTCCTCCCATTGGCGTGTCTCTGTCCTCCCCTCTCAGTGCAGGGACCCAGATGGCATGAGGCGACAGTGACCAGGGCGAGGGCCCGTCTGTCTGCCAGACTGACAGCAGCTCTGTGCCAGAGGCTCATTATTAAGCAGCAGCCACAGCAACAGCAATGACAACAAGAGCCATGCAGCCTCCAGACTGCTGCATGCAGCTGACCGCGTACAACACAAAACACAAACCTGTCTGTGACCACTGCCATGCCGTTAATAAGTGGCAAAACAGGCCTTTTCTGCACTCTGTTGCTGTGAGGAATAGTATTGCACATGAACGAATATGAACACTCAGTGAAAAGTGATGTGAATTTACAAGAATGTAATCATTAAAGTCTGCAATACGAAACTGATTATTGTCAGCAGAGTCCATTTGTTTACTAGAAGACAAAACTCTACAGGAATTTGTGAGATTTGTGAGACAAATGTGACAACATCACAAGTATTTACTCACATCTGACACAGTCACACCAGGACCTTGAAAGGCAAACTTGACAAACAGACTTGTCATATCCCTAGAATAATGAACATCAACAACAATAAATAAGAATATTCTATTAATGTACTGTATGGTACCTACCATACTTGTTCAGGAGTTTTTCTATCACTATACTTTTACAGCTGTTACTTTAAAACCTTTGCAGCTTTTGATTTCTAACTGCAGCACACAAATAAATCATTACAGCCACTCAATCATCTCACTTGGCACTGAAGTACAGTAGCAGATTACCTATGTAGCAAATTAGAGTTGGGGGGGGGGGGGGGGGACTATGAGGCTGACACTTGAATATATTGATAAGCTCCTGGACAAACAGTGCTGTTATTGGTATTTATGTAACGTTGATTCATTCTAACATAGCTGGCATTTTCAAATTCCTAACCATCCCCTAATGATGACAAAGCTGCTGGTGTCAGGCGATTATGTTTGACATTGCGTAACTGTGTGTTTACATTCTGTGCTCTCCAGTCATGGCTGACAGGGCAAAACATTAAAGAGTGTGGGCTCATTATACTAAATTTGTGGCTAAATACAATATATGTAAAAAGGTAGTTGCTTGTAAAGGGGGCACCACTAGCTACCTCAAGAAACACTTACAAATTCAACATTCTATAAATCTCAAGCAGTGCAACGTGTTTGACTGCTTTAGCAAAGCGGCTGCTGCTACGTCCTCAGTGCAGCCTCTCGGCTCCGATGCTGATGGGATTTACCAAACTAAAAAGGCGACTGTCTTGACCGCGTCACGTCAAGGTAACGCTTGTTATCGTTACCGAAATGAGTCTGAAGTTATTAACTCAGGACACAGTTAGCATCGGTTTTAAGCACTTCTAATTTATGTTCCTAAATTATCCCATTAACAACATCAATCAATCAGCAGCCACGGCTTCATCCCTCATTATACATACAACAAACTCAGGAAAACAATGTGACTTATTATTTCTGCAAAAAAGTAATAATCAAATAACTGTTTAATCTTTTCACATCCTTTCATGTCATGTCTTTATTTTTTGCACCAAGTTATGGAGAGCAGTATTAATAAGAGTATTGATAAGTATTGGTAAGCAGTATCAGTATAATGCTGATGATACTCATCCCTACTTGATACCCAGCAACACATTTGTACAAATGATTTTTGAGTGAGCATCTGAAGATTTTTATGTCATCTTGTTTATTTTATTTTGACATCTTACTTTGCTAAACATCAACAAAATCACTTTCTTCAGGGATTTGTGTACATCAGTGGATGAGTGTTACATTAAAAATGCATTAAAATTTCTCTTTAGCTGCAGCATGAGTCTGTTTTCATGACAGGATGAAGATCATTTGTAGAATAAAGATTAGAAGAAAATCCTAAAATTATTGCACACAATTTGGTTTCTTCCAGATTGCCGTTTTCATCTCATAAAGCAAAAGTGTAGAAATCTGTTTAGGTGTAGACATACAACCAAGTTCCCAGGAACCAACAGGATGTCTGATATAATGCAAACAGATGGTGCAGTGCATACAGTGGGGAGTACAAACAGAAACACATATACTAAGCAAGACTGAGCAGCCTGAAAAGCTAAAAATAGTTTCATATTACAGCATGTTTTTCAGAGCCGGGTTGTAATTCTACAAAGATTTCTATGAGACAAAGCTGTTTGAGGCAGAAATAATCTCACTGGTTGAGTTACACTATAATTGCCAGAGAAAAAGAATTTCAGACAGCCTCGCAGACCTTCAAAGATTAAGACACTGTGTAGTTGGTAAATCATTTGAGATTCAGTTTCATAACAATGAATAATTGCTTTAAAAAAGACATGTACATCATGCTGTGTCTACAGTCTCTAGTACAATGAAAGCCTATTCACTCTGAGAGCAAAGCGAATGATCAATTTTAACGGGTGCTTTTCTGAGATATAATTATTTATTTTACAGGAATATGGTGTGTTTGGCAAGGTAGCTTTTTAGTCGCTCTCGAATTTCGAGATTATTGAAATTTAGACGGAAGTAACAAAATGGTGACACCCATAACACAGTATGTATAAGGTGTTTTATATTTTATTCATATTCTGATTCATCTGTTCTGCTTACTGTGAAGCCGAAGCTTGATATTGCTTATTCCTTTGTATCATAAATCTCCATTGTTGTTCAAACACTGTTAATATGAGCCACACCGTTGCACCAGGTGACATGTTCCTTCATTACTATGGACACGCACAATGTAGTTTATTTTGACTCAATCCCACATACACCATGCTGCTGCTGTAAATACTCACCAGTAATCCATGGCTGAAAATACTCCTCAACAAATGCACTATTTACTCCTGTTTGACTCACATTTGCTGAAAACTCCAACTAAAACTTTAAAATATAAACAATAGATGAAAGATTTAGACTACCTGTCAAAAGTTTGGACACACCCTCCCATTCACTTGAATGAGAGAGTGTGTCCAAACTTTTGACTGGTACTGTATGTCTTCAACTGAAAACTAACGGGCTCCATGCTGAGAGCCACAGACGAAGTCCAAAAGTACTGAGACAAACCAACTGTTGTTGGTTTTGGTCTTCATATGGGATTTATTGACAATAAGAAAAATATAGAATAATGCCAGCCTTATCCTTTAATACGATTGCTCTAAAAAACAATATTTTGGCTCCTCCCACTGAAACCCAACCAATGAAATAATTTCTGCCTCCTGTTCTGTGCTGAGAAATGTTTGAGTAAGTAAAAGTTCAATGTGCAGATGGGCACACAGACCCTTTGTAGCCTCCTCCATGTGTTCCTTCATTGTGCCATATAGTATAAGCCCAGTGTTTGTTGACTGTGTGCTGTAAACTGGCACATTACAGATTGTAGACTGAGCGTGAGTCACAGACAAATCCTGGCAAGCTTGTCGCTCCTCAGTGCCTGTGATGATGTCAGCATAGCAGCAGCCAATCAGCTGGGCCCTCTCTCTGAAATAACTCCAACCCAAATTAGAGCTCAAACACATTCCTACAATACAGTATTCACATGCACAAGTGAAGCGTATGCAATCCACCCGATGCATGTAACCATGCACAAACCGACACACTCTTTCACATGAATGCAATTCAAAGATATTGACAATTATATTATATATTGACTTGCTCGAAAAAAACAAACAACTGTTGACACACACATACTAAGAGTACACACACAAGTAAACACACTTGACAAACCTCCACACACACACAGACACACACACACACATTGCCAACAGACAAGACACAGCTGTGAGCCCAGAGCAGCGCTCCAGCCAGCACAGCATCGAGCCTGCCACTGACTGACAGGACCTAAGGGCTTTTCTGCCCTACAATAACATATTTTCATAATCATCCTTCTTGCGGCTAATAATAACCTTTTGGGGGGAAATGCGGCTAAATAATGAGGGTAGCAAATGCACCTCAACACCTCTGCTTGGAGAGTCTGGTTGGCAGTGGCCTTGAAGTTTTAAGTGGAAACACCGGATTAGAAAACAGGCTGCAAGCTGCAGGCAGACCAAACCCTTCATACTTGCTTACTTCAATAAATGTTAAACATATCAACCTTAACATGTTATTCATTCAAAACAGTACTTGTGGTACTTGCACTCCCTCTTATTTTCTCTTAAGGGCACACTAGGAAAGATCTTTATATAAAAGTACACTCATTTTAGCAACTCAAAATCAAAATATGGGCTGAAAACAGCGTCTATACACCCTTACTGAAACTCTGACTGACCCTGTTTTTACAGATAACTATTACAATCAGTTGTGCACAATCATGTACATTGAAATGGTTTGATAATATTACTGGCCTTAATGTAAAATATGGACAGTCTACATTGGCTGTAATTGGTTCTAATTTAAAAAAAAAAAAAAAAAAAAAAAAGTCAAAATGTTGAATGAAGGTTTTGGAGCAGTATAACTCTCTGATCATATCTATTTGACATAAAATAGTATGTGTCCAACATTCAATAAACCTTACCTCAATGACCAAACTTCACACAATCTTCAGCCAGCGTTCCTGTAATTTATTCTTAATGCATCTAAAGCTGATTTTGACTTATTGAGTCATTGGATCCCAACTGAAATAAGACTGAAATAATAAAATAAAGGTCAAACCACATTTTTTCTTGTGATTATATGTCAGTCTTAACAACACCCAATGTGGCTTTTGCTGTATGAATGTTCAGTCCATCATACTATACACTGCAGATTCGCTGATATGAAGAGATGATGATTGGAACGATGGGCCTTTTTCACAACTTGAAGCACAGGTGTAAATAATAAAATTGATGATGGCTGAATTCAATTTAGGTAATTTAGTTTCAGGGTCCTGCTATTGTGCAGACAGGCTCACTGTCAGAGCCATAATGTTATTACTGTAATACCTGTGTTTTTCTTACTATGACAAGTCAGAATGTCTGCTGTGAAAAGGACCGATTCCCCATGAGCACCTTTCAATCAAATAAACAAGAAACTACCAGAGTAGAAATCTATTGGATCTATTTTCATGACATGCAACTTGTTTGAGATTAGCGCTTGTTCTATGTGGACTCTAATCTGCGGATCTGTTTTTGTTGAATTTGCTTGCTTTGTAATGAGTATTGTCCCAATTAAATTTCCTCTGTGTATCTGCAGTGTAGAGTTCAGGGGCAAATTGTAAAAGCAGAAATGTTATGAATAAACTGAATATTTATATATATATATATATATATACATACACACAAACAGCTGTAGAGCTAATGTCAATATAGACCCAGAACAGCCCCTACTCCGACAGTATTGAGAAGCTGCACACCCTGGCACATGGGACTACAGCAAAGCAACTGATAAGACTTTAGCCAGTCTCAATCAGTATTCTGGAAAACGATAAGAAAATAGGGCCAAGGTTGAAATTTGTTGGAGTTATGCTTGCAGATGCAGCCTTTCTTGCATTGGTAATTCACCTCCTCCTTGCATTCATTATGGATGAGGCCCTCTTGCTTTCATGACAGCCGCTTTCATCCCCACAGAGACTGGAGAACTTTGAACTCTCCTCTCCCCATAGCTTTAATATAGGTAATAGTAACAAAAGCATACAGTTTCTTTGGATTACATGAATGCTGGTAGGGCTCTCCTGGCAGTTTACAGAACATGCCACCGTGTTTGTGTAAATGTGTGTTCAGCAGGTCTTAATTAATGGAGGCCCTGAGGATCCGTATTGTGTTATGCATGAGAGTAAAATAGACCTATGAATATATTATCCTGTATGTTAAAGGCATGCTTTGCATAGCAGCTGTAAATGCCAATGCCCACACACACACGCACACACACACACACACACACACACATACATACAACAGCTCCTTTATGGGGAAATTTATTGATGACAGAATTCAGTCTGCTCTTGAAAAATGGGTGAGCGGAGCTAAGTGCGGCTTTCCAGGGAGTGATTCCTTGAGTCTGTGGTCCTTATGTCGATGGTTGTTAACGGCTCCCTCTATTGCAAAGTCAACATCCAGCTTCAGTCTCTGAGTGAAATACCTCCGCTGTCGACATCGTAAGTCTGTCGGAGGAGACTTGAAATATGGCTCTCCTCTGACCACCTCGAAGTTGAACCCAGAATAAGTGCTGATGTTTGTGTTACAGCTGGCCGACTGCTGGAGATTCTTAGTTCAATCATAGCAGCTCCCTTTTGTTCTTCTTCCTCCTCATCATCTTCTTCTTTATCGCTTTGTCTTTGTCTTTATCCTCCCATGGTGGTCACAGAGTGGACACCAGACCAACAGGAGATCTGTCTTTGTGGCAACAGCTGATGAATCCATAAAGAGATTACTACCCTACAAAAACCCACCAACATATAAAAGCTCTGGTATTGATTGCACCCTGGTTGGATTCCTCCTTGTTTTCCACCCACTAGAGCATGCCTGGAATATGAAGTCATGAAAAGCTCTTTGTGCTCATGTTGTAGTGATCACTAATACATGTGTAAGGTTTTTTTTCTCTGCAAGAGTTTCATTCACTTTAAAGTTTTCCACCCGTTCATTTTGGCTTGTCATCTCTGCTCCCACTTTGATGTTGTATCTTAACGAACTGTTGCACAGACACACAATCAAAAAAGATCGAAGAGTTGCAAGAGTTTAGCGGGAGTGATATTCTTAGCAACACTGGGCTGTGGTCTGCACCATTAAGTATTTAATCTATGATAACTTTCATTTTCTGCATAGTTACACTCTCATTTTATAATCTAAACCGGTATGTGTAGACTGCTGTCTATGGAAAATGTTATTCTCAGTTTTAAGCCCTGTGAAGTCCTGGTGTCCTGGTACCGTTTATGTATTTATGTTTATCAGGTCATTCTGTGTTGCTTTTGAGGACATATATTTACACTGTAAACGGTACTGGCACATTACTGAAGCTGCTGATGCCTGGTAATCTGCTGAAATACTCAATGTTTTGACATTTTAAACTGAAAAATTAAGCATTACTGCTTTTTTAGCCTTCGGGAAAGTGGAAATGCCTCTAGAATAGTAACTGAACATGACAAAACAGTGTGTGGGAATTCAGCCTTAAGGCTGCAAAAATTATAAATTATCCAACAGTTATGAATTATCTTTGCTTCTAAAAATGACTCAGACGATTAATCAATTGCCAAATCAGCAAATTTGTTTCAAATTGGTTCTGTCGATCGACTGCTCGACTAATTGTCTCAGCTCTAATTTTACATACACCATAAGTGACTAATGTTGTACTACTGTGCACCCATGTCATTTTTTGTTCATTTTATTTAGTTGTCTGTGCATGTACAGTGTGGTTTTGATATTGATGCTGTCATGTTTTGCTGTGTGTCTGTTTGTATTAGGAAAAAAATAGTAATATATTATAAAAATATTAGTATTATAGTTACAATAATACAAAAATCAGGGTGAAGATCAGATTATAAAGATACCATTTGCAGCCAAAACACTATAGTTAAAAAGAACTTCAAAGGTGCACCAATTCAGCAGCTTATTTGCACTTTCTCCCCTTTTTGATTTGCACTTTCTATTACATGAAGCATGTAATAGAAAGCATGTAATCTCTTGCAGAGAGCACAGTGTACTGAAAACTGTGCTCAACAGTGTCTTTTTGCAGGAGGAAAAAGGTGTGTGAGAATATAGTTTAATGATGAAAATCATTAAATTAAAATCATTAATGTGCTTCTTCTGATTCTGTCAAAAAAAAAACTGAACTGAACTGAAAGGCCAATAAATGAACACTTTTTTGTCTGTAAACTCTCTGCACAAAACCTAGTGAGGAAGCTCTTCATAACAGTGAACATTCAGAGAAGTGGAAAGTGCTTGTGCTTGACACATGCCATTAGTGTTTTCTTTTGTTATTGTTGTGTCAGCGAGGCCCCCTCAGCTGCCATCACATCACAGGTTATCTCTGTGACACACAACCACTTTCTGACCCTTGGCGGACAGCCACCTGCTGGCTCCAACATTATTCACCTGCTGTACTGCTATTTCTCCCACTTGGAAAGTCACTGTCTGTCATGGTATGTGCATATATGTGTGTATGTGTGAGTGCATTGCTGTGGTCAGGGTGAAAAGTCCCGTAGACCATCTATTTATTGATGATTATTTGTTTGGATCAGGCCAGTAACACCAGTGCTCTAACATACAAATACTCATTTAACAAATATTTACACATTATATGAACAACATTTAGTTTAGACTATGTCAAAACCCATATAACTGCCCCATAAAACTGAAATTTAAAAGGTGCAGTGTGTAAGATTTAGTGGCATCTGGCAGAATGGACCTGGCAGAAGTATGTTTTGATTGGTGTATGATCATCTAAAAATAAAAATAGCTGTGTTTTTGTTACCTTAAAGTGAACTCTTACGCAGAGCCTGCCATGTAGCACTGCCATGATTCTACAATGGACCAGAATGGACAAACCAAACACTGGCTCTAGAGAGGCCCTTTCATGCTTTTTGCAAGATTCATGGCCACTGTAGGTTCTCCTACACGCTTGGAAGGGGAGAGAGATGGGTATTTGATGGTTGCAATCTGCAACCTCATCAATAGATGCCACTAAATCCTACACACTGGTCTTTTAAAGTCCCACTGAAACAGAAGTTAGCATGTCTGTAACTTCTGCACAGTGAGGTAAGGAGCTGCAGAGAAAAACAGAGCTACAGAGGACTGTTGGCTCCACACACACACACACACACACACCTCCTTCACCTGCTGTTAGATCAGGAGGTGAGTGAGGGAGAGATGAATGAATTAGACCTCAGCAACATCGTTTTGGAAGTGAAAAGTTTTTGATATCCAAACACACATCTCTTCCTATCTTTCTCCATTCCTCTGTTATCTAATACGACCCACACACGGTGAGGTGCGGTTTTATATGACTGGTGTGTCTAGTTACTCATCCAAAGTCACATTTGATTGGATGAACTTTTATAAACACCCATGAGTGCAGGATGAGTCATCAAACATTTAAAACCATTAGACAGGAAGAGAAAAGACAGAGATTTTGATGTAAAAATACTCTGATACTGATTTGTTGACATATATTTTACATATAACAAGAAATAACTGAACAATTAACACAGGGACTCAGGATTAAAACCGGGGAAATGTAGCTATGTTTCATTTCACTGAGACTTTAATATTGAATTAAATGTCTTCTGAATACTCGAATTATAGCACTATATTAAATTACTCCATTAAAAAACATGACAATGCTAGCCTGTCTCTGTTTTAAGTAGAAACCTTTAAACCACCACTACCACTTTCAACTAAATCACACTATCAAAGAATTCAAATTAGAGCAGCTATGATCCTATAAATTAACTTGATCCTGTCAAAGTATCAGACAGAGAGAATATCTCATTTGCTGCTCAGCATGACCTTGAAAAGCACACTCCTAATGAACAAGCCCCTTTTGTCAATAGAGTCTCTGCTTGATAGCACAACGAATTTCTCTGTGCAAACATATTTATCTCCGAATACTAACTGGACAAGGATGGTCATAACCGCTGCATATGTGGTCAGTCATAGAGAAGGATTAGGCCGTATTCATTATTAATATCTCAAAGGGGTCACTAGGCTAATTGGCATTTTGGGGACCTTCATATACTCGGAGAGAATCTGCTGATGCTGCATGCTCTTTTCAGCTAATTCCTGATCCATACAGCTTTCCACAGAAGCTGCACAGTATACTCGTGTTTCTACATCTACTGAGTAGAAGCTCCACTGGAGAAGTTACTTTGCTCAAGGGAACCTCAATCATAGTTGCTGAGAAATGGGAGAATGTTACTAAATCATTACTTTTTCTTTATTCATTTATAATGCAGTATGCAGTTCTGTTACTGCAAAAGTAATGTTGTGCATTAGGGTGTATTGAAGAGGTAGTGATTCCTGACTGTGATAAGAATCTGTAGTTTAAATGACTTGCTGGTTATACAGTAAGTCAGTAACATACATTTCCGGGTCTGTTGAACAGCTTGTTTCACAAATGTTTTCAGTGTTAGCAAACACTAGAGCAGCTGTCAAATGTTATCAGCTATGTGGATAACCTCAATATAAAAGTCTCCAGTTAATTCATTCATAAGCAGAACCAACAGCATTGCAAGAGAGTTTGAACAGAAGGCTCTGTACTGCAATTACACCGTGATAAAAAGGTACAAAGACCAACAACTCATAAGCAAACTGATTAATGGCAGACTCACACTGACTGAGCTGACTATTCTTTGCTTGGAATTTTTATGTAAATTTTATGCCCAGAAAATCAAACTAATTAGCC
This sequence comes from Thunnus albacares, assembly GCF_914725855.1. Classification (NCBI taxonomy): domain Eukaryota; kingdom Metazoa; phylum Chordata; class Actinopteri; order Scombriformes; family Scombridae; genus Thunnus; species Thunnus albacares. The sequence goes on from NC_058107.1 coordinate 10,140,863, forward strand.
AGTTTTATTTGTGCAGGTTTCAACTAATAATATAATTCAACTAATAGTTTTCACTGTAGGAGACAGAGACTACCGCCTCCTCTTCCTGCACCCACCACTACTCCAATGACAGGGGTGCCAGAGCCGGAGGAGAAATGTGGGCTGGCATCCAACACTTCTGAGTCACCCTCCTTGTTTGTGACGATCCAATCTGCCTACTTATGAATGATTCCCCCTCACATTATATCTTGTTTAAGCCAGATTCTCCCCCAAATACAGAGGCAAGAAACGCCACTTCAGTTTGTCTTAATGACAGAAAAAACTATGGATTTTTTTTTTTTTTAAGATCACTCACACCAACAGAATAACATCATCATAGTAACACACACACACAGTTGCGGCAACAATCCACCTTCACACTTATTCCTATTCCCTCCTCAGCTGTCCTCCCTCTCCTCTCCCCTCTCCAGTCTCTGTGGTCTGTTTAATGAGCTCACTCTGAGCTGTGTTTAAGCTCATTAACCTTTGTGGGTGGTGAGTCCCACTGAGAGGGAAAGCCATTGATACACAGACGCAGATATAGAGAGGGAGATTCTTTAGACTTCACACATGCAGCAATTCAGACTTATTAACATTCTACAAATTATAGTGTAAAATACCTGACACCTCTGAAATATGAGGAGAACATGAAATGCTTCAGAAGTTACTGCATTAAAACTGTTTTCATACAACTTCATTTACATTGGAAACAACTGGCTTTTCCCTGGTAAATACCTTCCTACCGTAGACTTTACAAATACTAAATTCTCCCTCACTTAACTACTGACTTTGACTCCCCTTAAAATGTAGGTAAAATTTAACACACCCTTTAAAAGTTTGACCGCTAATGGCGCTGTAGAGAAATGCTTTAAAGATTTTATGGATGCCCACAAGGACACAAACTGTATGTATTAGCCTATACATGTACAGAGGTGACACACTTTTCCACTTAAATGCACCAAGAAATGCAGTAATGCCAAAAAAAAAACAGCAACAAATACAAAGAGGAAGACTGCTGGCTAGTAAACATGCATGTAAACAAAGCAGGTCTCAAACTGCATTGGCTTTGTAAAAGTTTTATGAGGAAGGAAAAGCATCCAACACATTTTTTTAGACCTAAAGGATACCCACTGTAAGTTTTGGTAGGTAAAACTGAATTTACACATAACTTTTGTTTGGCACCTTTGAGTCGAAATGAAATCTGATTACTGTATCTTGATGGATGAATTTGTTCATAACACTTTTTTTCAGCAAAATGTTCAACCAAAGGCAGATCAATTTCATAAGAAACAAGCATGCTGACTAAGTTTGTTTTATATTAACCCTCTATTGTAGACAGGGGCATGTGAAAGATGAGGAAAATGATAATGGATGAGCTGCTGCAGTCAGCTACAGCTCAGGAGAGAAATGAGAATGGTGTCAATCCCAGGGAGTAACATCCTTATATTTGGCCAAATAGAAAGTGGAAGTGGGTGTCAATCAGTCTTCCTACATGCAGTGTAAACTCATGAACAGACAGCCTTCATCTGTCAGTGGCTATGAACAGATGCGAGAGGGGTTTTGCAGCTTCAGAGAGAAGTGAAAACCACAAGACACATCCTCGAAAATAACACAAGGCAGCATCTGCAGTTTTCAGTGCACTCAATTTAGTCATTTAGTCACACAAAGAATCTGTCTTGTGCATCTTACTTTTCGGCTCATTTTCCTGCTCTCTTTTAGTCACTTTGAACACACACACTCATACACTAACAGATCGTCTCTGTGCACACACACAATAGTAGTAGAGAGCGTGAAGTGTGACGTGCATTAGCTACAGCTCTGACATCACATGCGCCGTTATCAGCTGGCATTACGCCCTGTGTTAGTGCTTCATACCGTCCTTCCACCAGACCAGGCCAAGTAGGAACGGGAACCTGTTTTCACTCCTGACCTTTGACCTCTGATGAAGCAGCTGAGCACAACTTACTTCTCAACACCTTGTATAAAAATCTCTACTGCCTTAAAGAGAAAAAAACTGTCCTCATTCAGCAGTATCCAGATGTGCTAATACTATGATTTTGCTCAGATGAGATTGATGAAATTGTAATAAAAATCCAAACCTTTGATTTACTACTGGAGTTAGTTTCTTAAAAGTGAACTGAAAGCTGATTTTCTGGCTACCGCAACACTTCATTTCCTGCAAACAAAATGTTGCTTTTGTCAAATAACAATCCGTCCTGTTGTCTACACTCAGTCTTCTTCATCTGGTCTCTTTAAGATCACATTAGTAGGAATTACTACAATACTGTTGTATTGATACTGTGAGCTAAATAAGTGGCACACATATAGTACCCAGACTGACAATCCTGTAGAGGAGAAAAAAATATCCCTCTCCTCCGTCACTCTACACTCTCCCTCGGGACTTGTGGTTATGATGCTTACATGTTTCTCCAAGAAAGCCTGGTTGTTTCCATCCCTCTGTCTCTTTCTGATTGTCTTTTACAGCCACTGCTCCCCGGGGAGGAAGCCGTCATATTGTTTCTCCCTCCAGCAGATGCTCTCCTCCTGCCATAATCTGTCTGCCGCTGAGCCAATATTATTAGGCACTGATTTTTACAGGGGGTGGGGGGAGATGAGGGGGGCAGTGGGGTAGAAGGGAGTGGGGGGGGGGGCATATACACATCTTCACAGCTCAGTTCACTTATTTGGTGGCAGAAAAGGTTAAGAGCTAGTGAGACCGGAGGAGAGGATTAGTGCTGTGAGAATTGCTTTTTATTACTGTTAAGGTCACAGCCATATTTAAAATCCATGAGAGAGCAGCAGCGGTGGATATATGGCCAGATGGGAGAGCTCGTCTCAGCGCCGTGCTGCAGAATCAGCTCTGACTTTGATTTCATTAAAGAGACACTGTGAGGCTTCTTATGAATATGAGATAACCACGTAAGAGCAGGAGATAACCGCAACAATGGTATCAGCAATCACTGGAAATCAAAGTGTATCCACATGGAGAGGAGCAAAGAGCCTGTTTGTGCCATGTGATATAATGGTCTGAAAAGGATTACATCATCGTTTGGTTTGGATGTAGGTGGGGGGGTAGGAGAGAGAAGACTTGGACTGCCACCTGGTGTCCGTACCACCAACTACACCCTCGTCTGATCTGAAACCACCAATGTTGAAACAAACCTCCCTGAGGGTGCTGCTGAATGAGAACATTTGTTCTCCCAGACGTGCTGCATGAATTACCAGCAGCACCGCTCCTCTATGCTAGATGAAACAGGAAAGTGTCCATACACAGGGGGAAGAGTGGCAGCCATAGTTTTTCCATGTGAGAGCATAGTAAATGGTGCTTGCCCAGCAGCCATACATCCTCACTCTGGGTGAAGTGTTGCCATTGCCAAGATGCCATTAAACAGCTGTGTGGTATTTGCAGAGCTACAGCATAATGACACAGAGAGCTGCATTTAGTGCTCGTCATTACTTGGGGATTAGGACTCCTCTTTCAAGTCAACGCATCTCTGAAGAGCCTGCAGTGTGCAGTCGCGAGGGAGTGATCGAGCTTTGTTTAGCGATGAGACAGCAACATGTTCTTACATATTTCCAGCACAGCGAGTGTGTTTGTGTTTGTTTGCAGCCAAATCAAGAGCGAATCTCACAAGAGCCTCTTAATGGCACTTAAAAACTAATAGCAAAATGGCTTAAAAGCCTCGGCTGCTACCTCAGTGTGAGTCTGCATGAGGCATATTGCCATAGTGGCACAAGGCCCCTGATCATTTGGTTTCTGTGGCATTTAAGAGTTTCACTGCCACACCTCAAAGAAAAGAGTGGCATCGGATCAATTACATGTCATTATTCAGATGTGTATGCTACATCAGTGAGGTGTCTTGTTGGGCGACAACCAACACCAAGAAACACTTGTTGAGAATCTAGTTGCTTGATGTCATTTCAAATAGATTTTCTGTACTTAACTTGAAGGTTTGGATGAGCTTTCTTTCAGGGCACACTCATACTCTTTCACACATCTTGTAGCTATCAAGTCTTCTGGTTGCCGAGTTACTAATCTGAAGCAAAAAGTAAAATGTAAAAGTCTCCCTCCACTCAAAAATGTGTTTTTCATCTAGTTCCTGGAGTTGGATGTTTGAGCTTCACTGTGCAGAATGACGTATGTGCAGAGTTTGACACTAGAAGACTGTTTTCACATTCATCTGCTGAAAATGGAAAGTTTCTCTGTGATCACTGAAAATACAATTTTAAGGGTTGGGTCTATGAGCATTATTTGTGACATCACAAATAGTTTGGAAGCCAGTCCTGGTCCAATTCAACTTACAAAAGTGTGATGTGGAAACTTGAAGCCTTCAATGCACAAACACTGAGAATAGACTTAACAGTGAAGTAGGAGACATCTTCTGTCCAGCAGTTAAACTTCTGAAATGAACAACACATATTTATTGATTCTGCAATGTTTAATGGGGGAGAAGGATTTTAACAAGATAAATTGAGTTTTTTGCTTTGTTTTGTGGAAAAAACATAGCAGACACAAATTATTATTCAATGTAGAGAATACATCGTAAAACATGTCTGAAAGGGATCTTTAATGTTTATCTGTCCTGCCCAGTTTCTCCCAACTGCTTCAGTGACTTTACAATGATGTCTAAATTACCCCTAACTTGATACAGCTCAATAATGTTTTGCATCAGTTCACCAAAATTACAATAAAATTACAAATAGACCCTGATGGCATTGGCAATGCAGATCATTTTGGTTTTAGTTGTCCTTAATATTACAACATGATCCTAGATTATCTGCAGTAACTGTGACATTGTTCTGTAAGATGTTTTTTTAAAGAAAACTTTGAGCACCACAAACCAAATTCAATTTGCCCCAATTGTTTTGGGGTGGAGGCAGAAATTTCAGAAAGGATATCTCAAAACCTGGTCAAATGACCAAAACTACCTGCATGGCTTCACTAGAGGAATTATGGAATTATGGGAACTTTCTGAAAAGCAGAAGTGTGAGTAAAAAGGCATTATGGAGCAGTGGCTGGCCACTTAAAATGATGATATGCATTTGGGCTGCAGTCATATTGGGGGCACTGAACCAGCAGGAAAAACCCAATAACATTTCATATTCCTTGGGTGTACAGCCCTTTACTGAGCCCTGTTCTAAATGTAAAAGCAAAATTGTCTCTTTAATACACAAGAGTGGATTTGAAATGATGTTCATCACTTATATTTTTTGAAGCACTCGTTGGTTGAGAGATCCCAGCAGCAGCATAAACTATGTCATCCTGGACCTGCCACACTGCTCATTCTCAAAGAAAATGTAGCAGAACTAATAACTCCAAATATTAGTTCAATCACTCACAGCGGCTAACTGCCAGCTCTGCACACTCCACAGGCAGAGATATTTCATCCTTGCTTTGTGATTTCACAGCCACCTCGCAAATGCTGCTTATGATCTCATTTCGGTTGCTAATGTATTCCCGTTTTTCCGACTTGCTTTGTTCTCGGGGTGGAAAGTGTTTAGTGTGCCGAAGTAATGATTTCTGAAAAGTGGTGTTTACAGGCTTGAATGGGAGCACTGAAAGCAGAGGGAGGGAGGCCTTGAAGCTGTATGTACATTTAATTAGGTTTTCAATCTCAGCTTGTGATTTCTGCCCCTTTTCAGTCTGGACATCCTAATGAAGATGACTGCCATGCAATTTATGTTTTACAAGGGACAATGCCACAAATTAAATAATTAGTATAGTATGTACCCTGTTAAGCTGAATGTAGTATAGGATGTGATTGGTGCTCTTGATTCCTCTACAGCATCTAATGTAAGATCTTTATCCACACACATACAATTTTATGGAGTTATTGAGTAACTAGCAGAATTTAAATTTTTCTGCGAACAGGAGAACCTCATTTCCAGGGCAGCCGTCGTCTAAACTGTTAGTCGATGAGTCTCAGTCGACCAAGTCATCATTCATTGGTCAGTTAGTCGCAGAAAAAAAAAAAACCCTTCAAACTCCAGTCAGGAGCTGCACTTACGTCAGGCAGGAAATCATCCAAAGCGTGGGATCACTTTGAGTGTGTAAAGGACATCCCCAAGAAGGTGCAGTGTTTTCCCTACCATTGCCTTGGAGAGGCGGCCCATCCATCCCAACAGGACCCTCGGCCCCTCCTGAAAGAAACAAATAAAAACAAATGTAACTTAGGGCCCTTTCACACCTTCCTCATTTGGTCCAGACTTTCTGACTTTTCAGTCTGAGCCAAACCAAAATTGCAGTTGTGAAACCTCCACCGGACCAAAGTCCAGACCAAACAGCTGAACCTTCACATCAAACTGAACCATGATACGGTTCGTTTCTAGTGTGAAAACATGTTTTGGATATTTCGGACTTTCAGACCAATTACAGGAAAAAGACAAAAATGAGCCACGGTAGCACATGGGGAGAGGAGGAGACCAAGTTTTTAACTGAATTATGGTTTGAAGATGTTATAAGATATATAAAAAAATCATAAAAATGCAGACACTTTCCAGGTATTTTCAGAGAGGATAAGAGATAGAGAATATAGAAGAGAATACAGAAGAATATAGAAAGCTACCAGCTGATTGACAACATGCCTAGGTCTAACACGCGCCTGGCTACAAACAAATCAATGGGTATATATAATAGGTATATCATGTAAAGTTCTTTAGTGCACTTGCATAATTGCAATGTGAAATCAAAACAAACCGGATCAAATGTACACAATGTAACAAAAACATGAACCTTGGTTCCATCTTTCAGGTGTGAAAAGACCCTTATACTAAAAAGAACAGCAGGAGTGTGACAGGCTCGCACGTGTTCAGTGTGGCCGGTTACATCCGTGCTTTCAGACTCTGGTACCGTCCAACAGTCTGACCAAGAACTAGATCTCACAACTGCTCATTGAAGGACAGTGGAGGACATCGTTTCTGTGCTGAAGCCTTTGATCACTCTGACCGAGCTCCTCTCGCAGGATGTAAATGCATCTCTGTCTGCCATGCTGCCCATACTAATAAATATAAAGAGATACCACCTCTTGCTCCTTGATGATGACAGCACGATCGCAAAAGCACTGAAGAGAAAACTAACCAAATAAATTGACAAGAGAGGGAGTCTCGAGACCAGCAAATATGTCAAAGCTGCTGTCCTACTACCCACATTTTAAAAGCTCGTCATTCCTCAATGCAGAGAAACGGGACAAGGCATACTTGACGGTGTCGGATCTGGCTGAGTTTATCTCCAGCGGAAGCTGCTCAGAGAGATGATTGTGACAGCAGTACGGAGAAGAGTGAACCCGCACCAAAGAAGAAAAAGGAAAAGCAGCAGGAGATATCCATGTTTATGGCTGCTGATGAAGAGCAGCAGACAGAAGGAGAGAACAATGAAATTAAGATATACTTAGAGAACCAAACAAAGGTTGATTCAGGGCCAATGACATGGTGGGAAAAAACATGAGGAACGCTATCCTAAGCTTGCCAGAGCAGCTAAGTGTGCACTCCAATAAATAAATAGTATATATGTAATAATAGAAATAAATTAACAAAATATTCTGTCTCCTTGCTGGTTGTTCCGACACGTTCACAATCATTACACTTTTGCCGTTAGCATTGTCGGTAACAGGCAGCTCGCTTTGTGCGTGTGTTTGTAAAATTTATATTTTAAAGGCTCATTATTACTGTTTTGTATTTCTCTGTAATGTAGCACAGTGTTAACAATGTTACTCATAACATTCTCTCTCAGCACTGGAACTCAAATCATTTTCTGATGCCCCAAAAATATGTATTTAGATAATTAAATTAATATCATGATTGTGCAACAACTAGTCGACTAATGGCTTGAACAATGATTACTATTTGACTAGGAAAATCTTTGGTCGGAGGCAGCCCTACCCGTTTCAGTAAAGCAAGAGAGAGTAAATGTGGGGATATTCTTGCGGACAGTGGTTATTTGCGTAGATAAATTGTATTCAAATAGCTGATGCAACATCACATTATGAGATGGTTTCGTTTTCTTTGTAACATGGTGTTATATAAGCAAACAAACTCGATAGTACAAAAGAGACAAGTTTAGAAGAGTACACTCAGTCATAGCATGAAGTGATGCAACGCTAAAATTGTTATTCAGGTCAAGTACTGTACTATGCTACTGAATGAGCACATTTTAATAGCGCAGGATCCCCGAGGCAACAAACTCCATTCACATTCCAAACACAGCGGTTTCATTTACTGACCTTGAAGAGTCTTGTTTATACAAATTGAAATTAAGCAGCAAAGAGGAAGGAAATCATTTCCTGGTTTAATTTACCTTCCTGAAGTAAACAGATCACACAGGGAGAATATTACTTTGCCCACAACTGAGATAATGAGCCTTCTTTCACTGACAGGACTTCTTACACATTCACTGCATGATCACGCTAAAGGGCCCCGACCCGTGAAACAAAGAAAAACAACATCTCCCTTCTGCAAACTAGTAGAAAACGTGCACTGGGGTGTTATGATTTGTATTCTTTGGATTTTAATGTCTATAAAAGTTGCTGTAATGGAACTGGTTGGGTGGTGAGCACAGAGGAAGGGGGAGCAGCATCTCTAGAGCTAGCTGTAAAAGCCTGGGTCCCCAGGGTCCTCTATATGTCACCCAGCTCTGCATTTCTTAGTGGCCTGCCGCGCACACAGGCCAACCTTTTGAAATGTCAGTGCGATAAAACCCGATGGATTCAATGTGCTGGACCTGGTGGTGTCAAACGCCATTAGTTTTAATCCTATTTGTGGTGAAATTGCTCTTGAAAGGTAAAGGGATCTATAACTGTCTGGGGCCCTGGGCTAGGCCATTGTAAATCTCTCTGTGTGCTGATGACTCCTCTCCGCAGCTTTATAGGGCTGGAATGAGAGTGTCTACATGCTGTGGAGACACCGTGTCCCAGCGAACTCTTGGCTAAGTAATGGAGCTGTAGTGGATTGTGGGAGGCCATGCATCTCACTGCACAGTGGTGTATTCCAGTCACTGAGAAAAGAGCTGTCCTTTCCACTCTGCCCGCTCACCGTTTGCAGCAGAGCACAGAGATTCATTGGTACTGTGATGACTCTATATGCTCTGCTTTTCTCTGGCCCCTTTTAAACTCAAATTGCTGCTGTTCACTTCTCTTTGCTCCATGACAGAGATGTGGGGAAGAGAGAAAATCAACATCGTGCAATGGCAAATGTTCACTACGGTAGAGCAGAATTAAATCAATGTAATACAAGGGAGGAGATATGGTGCGATAAAATAGTATTGAATATAACAGAATAAAAACCCTGTGCAAATCCTGCAGGGGAAAGTGCTGATTTTCAAGTTGAGGTTTTTATTCTACCAGGTCTCCTAAAAGGCAGAGCTGCCCTTCAATCAATCCGATGTTCTATCCTAGTTACATTTGACTGAATCCTGCTGAAAAAGACAAATGAGGGTCTAGTTTATGGCTAATATCTTGCCATGTTGTAATGACTGAAAAAAAAATTGTACTATTCAATATTTTTCCAATATCTTTTGGTATATAACCAGTACTCTAATCTGACATTTGAAAGAGCCTTGAGTCACATTCTGTATTTTATTTGGGGAAGCACAATGATTTAGTCAGCAAATCACATGTATTTACTGTACTTACAAGAAACAGTGCTTACTGTACAGAGTGAGTTTTTTCTAAAACTGGGTTATTTGTCATTTAATTTGGCTCGGTTCAGATAGGACAACAAAGAAAATTGTGAATGCCTTGATGTAACATATGAAGGTGACTTCTGAAAATGTTCAATTACATACCACTAGCACGTATTAGTGCACTGATCTGTCTTATTCTGTCTTGATTCAATGAACAGACACTAGTTTCTACAAAACTCTTTAAAACAAGTGAATTTATTTAGCATACTGAAATGTTCTGTAGAAGTGGAGTAATTGTTTTACTTATTTGAAAAAGGTGGATCTTTAACATAAATGTCTTTTGAATCTAGTTAAATTAAAAGGTGAGTAACATTTACTTGAAGTCAGATATTATTGCTGACTTCAAACTAGATATTATATCACTTAAACCAGTCTGACTACATTTTAAATCTAAACCGAAGCGAACAATAAGCTGTGCATCTATGCAGCATATGCAGCAGCCACAAACAGTATCTGGTCATATTGAACTGTATGTCTGAACCACTTCCTCTCTGACACAGAGAAGGATGCTGGGAGCTGTTTTCCACTTCCTGATTCTATCATGAATGTGGTTTCCGGTGTGAGACTGTGGCTATATAACTGTTAGGTGATTCTGAGTAAGTATGATAGTCTGCTTTAAAAAACAAAAACAAAAGAAATGTGAGTGTACAATAAATCAGCAGTAAGCTATACTACCAAAGTGTATCCACAGAGGTTGATAAAAACGCATGCAAAATACATCATGTCCAGGGACATGGGAATAAGTGAGAGCATGCACTTACAGTCTGCGTACAGCAGCTTTAGCTCTCTCTACCGCAGTTTGCTGTTGATGTTGTTGATCAACTTAAATGGGGGCATTCAAGGTAAGTTTCTATCAATAACAGCCTCGTCCAGACACTTTAAATGCAAATGTAAAATGTGTTTGCTGGAGAGAAAGACCGGTTTTGGGTTTCATGCTTCACCTCTCCTTCCAGCATACCCGACGCTGATTTGGCTGCTGAACACTATCCAAAAAGCACACTGCCCCACACGAGGAAGACCGCAGCTGCTGACTGCATTGTGCAGCCGACCTCATCTTGCAAGCCAATCATGAGTAGCCGCGTGTTTGTGTTTCCGTGCCATCTCCCTGTGGTCGTGATTGTATGTGAACCGCGGCAAAAGTAGCGTCAGGAAGAACAAGCCGAGCATGTCTCTCTCCCTCTCCCTGATGTACTATAAAGTCCTGTTACGCTGCACAGATGCTGCACTGCCGCTTAGGCTTCCAGGAAATCATCATTGACTGGGAAGGACAACATCCTGTGGCTGTGGGTGAGCCTCTCCCTGCGTTTGTGTGGTTGCCAATGCTATGCACGTGTCTTTTTGTGTTAGCAGGGGCTAACATGAGCCAAACATGAAGCTTGGATGTGAGGACACACCACAGTCACAGGCCACAAGAGTACACTGTGGTGTCATGGTAATGTAACTAAACCCCTCTAATTTATAATATCAAGGGGAAGCCTCTGAACACCAGATGGTCCTTCTGCAGCCCGTATCACTGCAAAGAGTTCCCAGTTTTTGGACTTTGATTTGATTCTGTGCAAGTGGGCTTTTCTGGCAAGCATGCATGTAAATCCAGACCAAAAATGCACAAGAGGGAATTTCCACCATCCCAAAATGTTAATCTAGGCCTGTGTTGGCACAATACAACATAGTAAAAGCTTAACAAAAGCACATGAACTCGCCAGCTATGAGCCAGGATGAGCCCAGCAACATTTGCATTGTGAGCGAGCCATAACTACTCCTCTCCGAAGGCAAAATGAAACATCCTCACACCTCACTGGCATGTAAATCAATTGTGAAATAATACCTTTTTCCACTGAGTTAGACAAACAGCTATTAAATGTAACACAGAGAGGAATGCAGCGCATCACAAACCTAATCTCATTTAAATGTAAGTCATTCAGATTGTGGTGTCAAATGTATTCAAATTCAACATCAGACATGCAGGCAGATCTTGCCGGCATTGTACATGACACTGAATAAAACATTTCTGCTACAGCATGCTTGCGGGTGGGTGGAAGGAGCAGGGGGGGCTGGGGTAGACTGGAAGGTGGAGGTGTATTGTAGGGGTGCAGCAGATACTTTCTGGGCAACTTAATGAGGCTAGGAAATAAAAACAACTCATCCACAACCTTGCTGTCTGTCATCTGCAACACTCTCATGCAGACAAACAAAAAAAAAAAAAAAAGAGGAAATCATTTACTCACCGCCTACATACTGATAGTTTGGTTTGTAGCGAAGACTTGTGACATTTGGTGATTCTCTTGTAACTCAGCTCCATCTGTTGTGTTTCAATTTGTGTAAAATTTGTGTGGCTCTGTGTAGTTGTCTAGGGCCACCTACATTAAAATGCCATTTTAAACTAACTGGGTTATGTCAAAATTTGTATTTTGCATATCTCTAATTAAGCAATATTGTCCTCAGAACATCAAAAGTAAAGAACAAATCAAACAGAGTGTGCACACTATGGTGTACAGATCCTCTTTTTTGTATCCGTCTATGTCCAATTAAAGAGCGCTTACCTTGCAGTTAATGCAAACTTTTCAAAGTCACATCTTGCCTGGTGTTATAGTGACCATATCTGGTCTAACAATTAGCACATTGAAGAAGGGCTTGGCCTGAAACATCTGCGCATTAAATGTTTCTGCATAAGTCACGGTGAGCAGACTTTTCAGTTTGTCATAGGTATCATTTTCAAAGTTCTAGTATGACATTTCAAAGAAGAAGACAGTCTAGTGCGAATCTTTATATTACGTAAATGTTTTCCTTGTATGTAGTTGTAAGTAAAAAATAAGGATTGCGACTAATGATTATTTTCATTATCAATTAATTGATTAATGTCTATTTTGTTGACTAATCAACTGATCATTTGGTCTGTATAATGTAACCAGAGAGTAAGAGTGTAACAATGAGAGTTTTTGCTTGAAAAATGACTCAAACGAGTAATCAATTAACCAAATAGTTGCAGTTCTTTCATTCAATCAAAAGATTCTGTCAGTCTACTAACTGACTGACTAATCATTTCAGCTCTAATTAAAATCAGCCTAAGATTTTAGAGCAAATATGTATGTTTCCTCTGAAATCAACAGAAGTTCAGTGCCTTGTGTAAGAGAACTGTGTGACTGGTGTGATGGGAACCAAACAGATACTGTAAAACACTTGGGTTGGTTAGCTTCCTTTATTTATAAATCCCTTATAATATCCATTAAATATACCAGACTGAGATTCTTCCATTGTGTTGCGCTGCATTTAACAAGTTGAACAGTTTTTAAGGAAACGCTGACCTCAAGTGGCTGTTTGGTTTCACAACACTAACTGCACTCAAGCTGTTCTGCACCATTGCAATGTGTTTTAAGAGCTGTTGTGGCAGCTGTTTATCATTATGAACTGAGACTTGCTATCACATATGCTAGCGGCATTACATCCTCTTTATTATACTGGCCTGTTGAAACTGGTGTCCAGCAAATAGCGTGCATTCTTCAGTTCCAACCAAACTTTAATTCTACTTTCGACAAAGAAAAAGAAGAGTCAAATAACTGATGATGACTGATATTGTATATATAGTCAATAAAACAAATTATTAGATAGCAAACATAACAAAAAACATAATAATCTCATATTGGGGTTATCTGCCAGACATTGTTTGGATAAGGAAATACAGTGTAGTCTCCAAATATTTGGACGATTAAACAGTTTATTTAAATAATTTGGTTCTGTTCTCTGGCACACTAGGATTGAAGCCCTGTTAAAAACGTCCCTTTTCAAATCCAGACCTGATATACATATAAATATCATCAAATTAAGCTAAAAGTCTACACTTTGCCCTCGTATATCACTGTTACATTTAAGATCCAAAAGAATGAAAAATGTAATACTGTTGAAACTTTACATATTTCATCATTTCATTGATCTTAGCTCTTAATGAGAGAGAGGAAAACTTAATTATCAAACTTCAACTGACTATGTTGAAAAATAATGGTGAAAGTAATGAGATAGAGATAGAGAAAGAGAAGAACATGGGGCAGGCCTCATGCAGGAAGCTGCCAGTGTCAGAATTCATCACATTGACTATATAATATATAATACAGTATGGTAATTACCCTTTGCTTCCAGAAATTTCACTGACTTGAGCAAGTTTTTAAGGAAAGTGATGTCAAATGTTACCACATGCAGGAGGCAAAACACACAAGGCAAAAAAACAAAAACAAAACAAAAAAATCATCCAGGGTCAGCAGAGGGCAGCATCCATCCATACTGCGTATCTCATCGGAGCATTAGCCATTTCACTGTTCTGTGCTGCTGTGTGAGCTCTCCCATTATCATGTAACAATGGGCAGACTGCCCAGCATGGCTGCCCTCAGGCACTGTCTGAAATATTACATTATATCTTGGGCTCCACATGAATGATCTAACAGGGTATGACTGGGAAAATCTGGATCTCCTATGATAGCTGACTTGCTGCGATATTACATTTAGGTGGTAGTGAGCATGGAAACCGTGCCAGCAACAGAAAACATGTCTTATGCAAAATAAGACCTTGTACGTTTGTTAAAGAAACTATTTAGTTTAGATTTTTGAATGAAACACTGGTTGTGTCTGTGTTTGTTGAACCTGCTGGTCGGAGCTGCAGAGAAGCTCTTTAAAAGGCAACACGTGACCCACAACACCTGTCTGTTTGCATGTGGTTGTCCTCTCTCTCCTCTTCGCCTCCCTTCCGCTTCCCACTATAAAATCCCTGATCTAATTATATGCACAATTGATCAGTGGAACCATTTCCGCTCTGTCTTCATTAATGGCTAATTAAAAGACACCTATAAAACCAGTGAGACTACTCTGTGGCCCTCCGAGAATGGAGCTGATTCTAGGGGGCTGGAGGAACAGGGTGTTACATAGAAAAAAATAAGGTGCAAAAAAAGCCCAAAATATTCAGGACAGGAGAAAAATGACTGATGTATGACTGCTTCTGTAAAAAATAAAAATAGCATATTTAAAATGCATTTACTCTAGAATGTATTACAGCACAACACAACAAAATAACTAACTTTTTTGTTTTTGTTTCATATATATATATATATATATATATATATATATATACATACAGAATAGACTACATAAATCAATTTAATCCTTGCTCATCTTTGATTAAATAATGCTGTCAATGTTGAGACTAAACATTGAACCCTTTTTAACTCACAGACCCTCAAGAAGTAATTGAACTTGTGTTTTCTGATACAGCTGGTGCTGGGGCATAGTGCTCTGCCATTTATCTCACTGATAGGAATCAAAAGAAAAAGATAGTTGAAAACAACTATCATTACTCATCTGCCACAGTCTTAGCACAATGAAAAATAATACGCATAGTTGTAAAGTTTTGCATGTGTTGAAATACAGAGTTTTAATCTCCAGAGGGAGTGCCCGAAGGTTAAGTGAAGATTTTAAAAAACGACTTCATTTAAACAACTATATTTCTACATCCCTCAGGAGGTGCATGTGTACTGGCCACAGGGCTACGTGTTGCTGTGTGGAGGGCAGTAGCGCTCTGGGCTGTAGAGATGCAGTAGTTCACACTGAGCCTGGGGTCGGATCAGACTCAGATGAGGAGAGGTGAATTCATCATCCCCCGCAGAGCCTGTAAGGCACTCTGGCCTTATCCATCACCACACAGCCCTGCTGCTTTACTGAAGATGAGGGGGGAGGAGGAGACAAGAGGAGTACACGGAGGACAGGGGCATGGCCTCACTCCTACTATAAAGAGCCTAACGTTTGTCTTTTTCCTCAACTATTATAGATGCCAATAGCAGAGATTTAGCAACAATAGTTCACATCCTAAAATCTGACCATACTAAAAAAAATAATGAGCTTTTTCCTCAGAATTTTATTCTTGCCATGACATAAAGGCTTCAAATGTAGACCATCATGAGATAGTAAGTCTGTCTATGGAGACATTACCGTTAACATTCTTTCTGGTGTGGTAGAAGCTCCTAAGGCAAGTTGAGACGGGTCATGTTCCAGGTTTTACAGACTGAACCTGACCCTGAAGCCTGATGAATAAAATCCTCCCACACTGCAGTCAATATACTGTCAAGTAAAAGCTGATTCTCCAGCTGTGGCGAAGGAGAAACTGCTGTCATATCAGAGGTTCTCAATGCTGACTGCTCAATAAAATTTTTAAGCGATGAACCTTGAGTTCATTGCCATTTCTACTTTGATGCTCTTTGGTGCTCTGGACTGTACAAAATCAGTTTCTACAGTATTCAAACATCTTTTATTCTGGGTTTTATTAATGAAGTTTGTGTTTATATTACCTGTGCTCTTTTATATTAATGCCCCCTTGAGGATGATTTACGAATGATTTTTGGAGACCCTTTGACTGCATGCTCATACTCACACACCACTGGAAGCTAGCAACAGGTGTTGGCTTTAACATCGGGAGCAATTTGGGGTTCAGTGTCTTGCTCAAGGATACTTTGCCATGTGGACAGGAGGACCCAGGGATCCAACCCCCAACCCTGCAATTAATGGACGGCCCACTCAACCTGCTGTGAGCCACAACCGCCGATAGCACCACCGTCAGATCAAAATTTCCTCTCAGTGCTTTGGGACAAGGTATCTCCTAAGCTAATAGCCTGAATAGACCTACAGTGAACATTAATGGTGATATAATAATAATAATAATAATAATAATAGTGATATCTTCAGTGACTCTTCCTCTAGTGCCACAATCAGGCTACAATCTCTATCTGTACACAAGAAATATCAAAATGTGAAGCAGATTTACTGAGCACTTTCAGGCTCTGAGGATCTATCTGTTCCATTTTGGACACTTTACAAGCTCGTGAAGATTGTAGCTCCACATAGGCTCACATCTTTAGAATATGAATGAATAAGATGTGACAGAGACATCTAGTGACAGGGTCATATCAAAATGCAAAAAACAGGAACATTTTAGGCCTTTACATTTTGCTTTCTTGGCATGAAAACTAAATATGCTATGATGCTCGTTGCTCACTAAAAGCTCAGTCCACTGGAATAGTTTAAAATATACAGAAGCATTATGTTCATTTTGTGCCATGGAGCTTGAAAAATCATACGCATTTCCCCTGTATTTATCCACTGAGATATATCAGTCTGGTCCTAAAAGACTCCACGGTTATGCCATGTGACTTTCCTCACCACAGGTAGGACTGATAGCTAACATCTGACCTGTCCCACCTCCTTCACTCATACAGGAAGTAGACCACATGTCTCGGCGGGGTCCACCATCATATTAGTTGTCATCCGCAGCAGGGTTGGCACTGGGAACAGGCCAGAGAGCTGTGGGGTTATTAAGGGACTCAGCTTGGCATCACTGAACTCTTTGGCTCCATGCTGGAGAAGGGCTTACACTGAGCTGATGGGTTTGGGGGAGAGGGAAAAGAGGAGAGGAGAGGGTGGGAAAGAAAAAAAAAAAAAAACAGAATACGTGTGTGTGTATGTGTGGTTTGGTTTAGTTTCATCTGTGAGGACTGATTCTTCACAGACCACTAGCTTGATCAGGACAATGTTGGCTACAAGGACATTTTGGCTGGTCTTGATACTGTTTTCATGTAACAGGGTTAACTTTGTGGATAGGCAAATGTTAGGCTATGGAGAGGGTATATGACTTTTTACACTACACACTAATTGATTGCCAGGGGACTTCCATCTACCCTGTTTTTATTATTCTGCACATTAAAAACTAAAAGGAAATAATATAAATTAAAAATTATCTGGCAAAAATGTTTGGTTAATTAGATAAGAAAGTCAAGTAAATATAATTATTAAAATTAGAACAAGCATGTAACAACTTAAAATAAAATAATTATTGTTCTGGTCAGAAACAAATAATGTGCCGAGTGTAAGTACATTACAACTGTAATGTGTTATTATAACATGTTATCTTCAACACTGCTGATTTAGATGGCTCAAGCATTTTTGTGAGTAATATTTCTGCATGTGTGTGTTTGAGTAACTTCCAGGTTATAAGCGTGTGTGTGTGTATGTGTATATAGGAGGAAGATCACAGACACTCTGATCTTAGGGGGGCAAATGCCAGATCACACTTTCCTTTCTACATCTCTCTATCTCTCTCTCTCCCTGTCTCTTTTTATCTTGCTGTCCCCAGAGAGGTGTGTGTGTTGACTATGGTGACATCTGACCAGAGAAAGCCTGTGGCTCCCGCTGTGACCATAGACTGTGACGCACACAAACACACACACAAGAGTTTTCCCAGGTGAGTTTCTGCAGTAAATCCCCTTGTCTTAACCTTAACCCCTGAAGCTGCACTCTGAGCATATTTCCTGTAGCCAAAAAGAGAGGGAGAAAGAGCGAAAGAGAGATACTTGTCAAAGTCTATGACCATGTTTCAGTTGCCATCGATGTCAGATGGAGGAAAGGAGGGGGCACTGAAGAAGCACAAAGGAGTCAGATAATAGGAGAGGCAACACAGCTCAGTCTGACACACAAAAAGTGATTATTGTATAGTCACTGGAGAACAAAGTACAAAGAGTTTAAGTTTGGAATGATCTGTATCATGTAAGAGTAAAAACATTGAATCAGAAACAAGAAGAACATAATATTAAAGAATTAGTTACAAAGATTGGAGCTGAAATGATTGGTCAATTAATTGATAAGTTGTTATACAGAAAATGAATCAGCAACTTTTTTGACAATTGATAAATCATTTGAGTAACTTTGAGTAAGAACACTTTGAGGTAAGGGTTTTAAAAAGTGTATATTTTGAACTTTTTTTCTGTTACTATCATTGTAAACTTAATATTTTTGGGTTTTGTTCTGTTGGTCAAACAAAACAGGTCATTTGAATATGTCACCTTGGTCTGTGTGACTGTGTGATGGGCATTTTTTCTGACATTTTGTTGACTTTTGTAGAATTAATCAGTTAATTGAGAATAGAGCCCGACTGATATATCTGTCAGCTGATATTATTGGCCCATATTGGTCTATCACAGATATATCGGTATCAGCGGTATCATGTTGTCCAATATAGGCTGATATTAAAATTCTTTATTTTAAGTTATATACGCAGCATTTTACATAAATTTGATCAATTTTCATGATGCAAGTTTAATATATACATATGCTTTTTTTGTTCTGTGTGTTTTTATTTATAGTAATTTATAGTTATTCAATTCCCAGTGACGTTTACTGTTTCAGTGCACTGATGTAATTTTAAACGATAAAGTTTATTGTTAAAGTGTAAAATTTCATGCCTCCATTACATATTTTTGTCACAAGTGTTTGATAACCACATTTGAGGGATCATTTTCGTGATCGTTTTATATATATATATATATATATATATATATATATATATATATATATATATATATATATATATATATATATATATATATATATATATATATATATATATATATATATATATATATATATATTTAGAAAAGTATTATAAAAATATAAGATTATTGCCTGATATATCAATATTGGAATTTTTTTTTTTAACTCCTTAATATCGGTAGAAAAATGAAAATCCTTGTTAGTTGCAGCCCGAACAAAAACACAATGTAATAAAATACAATAAAAACACACAATAATTCTACAAAATGAGGAATGAGCAAGGTCTGTGACAGAGGTAAAGAGGTTGTGCATATCCATTTTTCAAGTGGGTAGCCCTGTTACAATGGAGATGCAAATCCCTGCCATGCCGGGCTGATGTGCCGAGTCAAACCGAGTCAAGCCAAACCAGCACATGTATGGAAAAGACCTAGTATACAGCATACAACGCATTTAACAGTATTGCACTAAATTGGCATGTAAACAGACAGCAGCGTATGAGAAAAAATAAAAGACCAACAGAAAAATAATTGTGCAGTTGATAAGGTCAGGATGACAAAGTAGTGCATACTGTTAAAATACTATGCTGCAACAGCAATTTGAAAATGAAAGCAGTAGTGTGCAGAGCAAGCCCAAAGCAGCAATAACAGCCTGTATGAGACCAACAGCAATTTAGCAGAGCTGGTAGAAACAGTAATATGTGATGATGCAGTGAGTGTATATGGATGGGTGTATCGTGCAGCTGAGATGAGTTGCCTGGGTGACAGATATGGTGATGGGAGTGCTAAGGAAGGTGATAGCTCTGGGGAAAACGCTTTTTTTTGTGCACCCACATAAGATTCTGTACTTTCTTTCATAGTGCAGAAGAACAGACATGTATTTGCTGTACTGTAGAGGGCTGGATCCTTGTTGAGGGCTTTTACGGTGGCTCTGATAATGCTGTAAAGTGTCTTTCTATGTGGTGCAGCTTAAGTACCATACTGTTATATAACACATCAGTGTAGATTTGATGGGACACTGGTAAAAGTTCTCAAAGAGATTTTGTGGGAGGGGTGCTCTCTTCAGTCTCCTCAGGAACTGAAGTCTTCCTGTAAAGTCTTTGCTGCGCATTTTTAACAAGAGAAGTTGTGTTGAAAGACCATGTGAAGACTGAGTAGAGGAACTTGAGACTAGGGACCCTCTCCACCTTGTCGGTGATACAGGTGAGGTGGTTCTGCAAGATTATGGCTCCCTCCAAGTGGCTGTTCATACAGACACATTCTTTTTGACAATCAAATTTTTACCAAGTATCACTGCTTTAAGAATTTCTTGCCTTTATTTTTACCTCTTTCATTTTGTTTTCTGGGATAATAGACATTTTGTGCATGATTTCATATATGTACATGCTTTGATATCTAGTTAAAACTAATGGGATTTTGTTGCATCATTTCATCATCACTATGCCAAGTGTGTTAAAAACAGTTTCAGTGTTGGCTGTCTGGTCATTTGAGCTGTGATCTCTTATTCCTGCACTGTGTCATAATGTTCTTGTCACATTTTGAATGCATTATTGAGCACTAAGTATAAATAGTGTGATGCACAAAGAATGTAGAGGTAAGTTTTCTGTCTACAATGCACTTTTGTATCCGTTGTGGTTGTGTCATTTTATCTGTCCTCTGCATTTATTTATAGATACAGATATAGAATTTTCAGCTCTCTGAATTTGGTTAGGGAGTAGATCAGCATATACTGGATAAATAATAAAAACATTTCTGTTATGATATAACATAAAACCACAATTAGGCTAACTGCCTCTTGTTGACACCAGTTTATGCTCAAAAGGATATTAGGCAGTTAACTGCCAACATTGACTAATGCAACATTTACACCTGATGGGATTTGCTTTTAGTTTGGTTTTTTTGTGCTATTTTTCTAGCTGTATTTGTTTTTTCATGTCAGTCATCTCTGTGATACTAGTCTGTGTTGCTGTCTCCAACTTGTACATACATTTAACTTCTGATATGTCAGGTGGAACATAAGACACTGATACATAACATGGATAACAATGGCATAATATGCCTTAGCAGAAATCTTACTGATGAACTGTAATTTCATAAAATTTGCAAGATCATAACATTGTAATTTTGATTTGACTCATTAAAGGATCTGAGGCATTTTGTGTTATTTTGTATCGCTGAAAGGCTAGGTCCCAGTGGAACTGCGGTGGATATAATTTACATGAAAAAGAGGACAGAGAGATGTAGCTAATCTCCTGTGTGTCTTAATGCTATGCAGTGTTTCCCCTATAATAGTATGAAGAGAACCCCCGCCAGGCCAAAAAATATTTTTTTAATTGCCTAAAATAACACCAAATATCCATTCACTCACAAATCAATAGCGCTTCGGAGCCTCTGAGAAGTGCTGTTTCGAAACATGAGTCAATGTCTGTGTCGTTGCCTGGGAAACTCCAGGTAGCCTAACTCCTTTTAAGGAACAGGGCAGTGCGTAAGCGAGTGAGTGGTTAAGCAAGAGAGTGAGCATCAGAAAACGGTGACGGTGAATGTGAGCGGGGCAGAGGAAAAGGTTAGCAGTAAGCTGTCAGTCTGGCAGTAAATGTACAGTTCAGACTACAGTGTGTCAGTTAATAAATGCTGCAGCTTGTCAAGACCATGAAAAGTCATGTCTGTAGTTTCCCCAACTGCTGGAAAAGTGAAGGGGTTAGCTCCAAAGTTAGCAACAATGGGTTAGCCTAACCTGACGACGCTAAACAGAGAAGTAGAGAATGGAGAAATGTGTGGCTGCTAATCATCCCCCGCCCCCCAAGGCCTGACCACTCATCCTAGGGGAGACACTGCTATGGTACATGTTAGTCTGATCTGTGGTGACACTTAGTATTCATTAGGCTAAAAGACTCCTAACTAGTCCTAACTTCCTCATCTCAACACAATGATGACCAGCCTTGGCAAAGTGTCAATTTTTTTTCATAATACTTAATGATTTAAAGTTCGAGTACACATACTCCCGTAGATATTCCATTAAGTAATCATGAAAATTCGTCAACAGATTATTTTGACAGCAGAGAAGTGCAATACAAGCACAGTGGCATCAGCAAATTGAGAAACACTGCTGTCATTTGCTCACCGGAAGAGCAAATGACAGCAGCTTTCGTGCCAGCAGCTTTGCAAATCAACACAGAGTGCCAGTATGTTTTTACTCCATGTATAATAAAAGGCCCTGAAGGCCACACATCAATTCACAGATTTTCAAGGATTTTGATGATGTATATCAAATACCAAATAAATACCATATGAATGCTCAGCCATAATAATCTTGTAGAAACTCAATATAACTGAGCATAATGTAATAGCTTATAAAGTCATAAAAATGTTGAATGCATAACATTCTAACTTTTGTATATAATGCAATTAAACAAAGTTATGATATTTGATTTGATACACTATGACTTTGGTGCCAATTTAATTTTATGTCTGGTGATGTAGTGGTAGTTTCAAAGAAGGATAAATTTACATCAAAACAACTATGAACTCAGACATTTAAGATTCATGAAAGCTTAAAGAAAAGTGGTACACTATGAAAAAAAGTGAGTAAACTGAGTTTGGTGGACTTATCCCTGCAGCTATACACATACACATCCTTTAGAAGACTCTTTCATGTAACAATGTTATCCGACCTCGCTTTGATCGTTTGCTTTTATGTTCCTGGCCTTTGTTTTTATACAGTATCTCTTACCTTGTTTTACTGCTTTTGCTGTTCGTTTCTTTTTTACTCTGTTGCAAAGCACCTTCTGTCGTGACTGTGTTTTGAGAAAACTATTATTTTTTATCATTATGATGATTCTGCTGTACTGAACTCATAACTGACATAAGAAATTCCTCATCCTTTCCACAAGCTTTTGGAGCCACACATTCACTGCCAAGAGCACTGATGCAACTCAGAGACATCCTTCCAACTCTACACAGCCTGAGATATAAGATGTACAAACCCGCCGACTGAAAGCTGAGTTGGAAATTATCTCACTTCATGTGCTCAACCTTGATGCCATAAACTCCAGTGTGTACTTTTGTTTTTTTGAATCTATATCACTAAATTTCAAGCATTACCCATTTAAATAATATACATGTCTGTTTATAAATATAATTTCAAATATGAAATAGCCATTCCTCTGATAATCATTTCCTGTCCTGGACCTCCCAATTATATATCGTTTTTTGTTATATATTTGTTATTTCACAGCACTGTCAATCTAACTAATCTAGACTAGTGCAGGTGGCTGTTTCTTGACTTAATGCAAGACATTAGGTGGTGTAGAAATGCAGGAAATTTGTTTTAAATTACAATTTTATTTCTGGAGGAGGAGTTCTTCCAGTCTCTATGCCAAGCTAAGCTAACCATCTCCTGTCTGTACATTCACATTTAACAGAGAGACATGAGTGGTATCAATTTTCTCATAACTCAAAGTCAATTACGTGAGTAAATGTATTTCCAAAAATGTCAATCTATGCTTTTAAGGCCACCTAGAACATAAATGGAGCTTAGTAATCCTACACCGACGCCATAAGTAGGCAGATTGGCGCCTCATTACCGGTTCTTGGTCGACCCTTTATCTGTTTGGAATGCGAGCTACCCCATACCTTCAGATCTAACTGCTTTGTTTGCTAATATTGGGGTTCACAATATGCTTTTCTCACCATTTGAACCTGCTAAAGACAGTTGACAGAGCAGTAAAACTGACAAAAAGACATTTGCTGAAAATTGATTTGGTAAACCTGTAACGCCACTTAAAAATTGTATCAATTGCATTAATGTAATAATTGCAGTTAAAGAGGGGAAATATAGCAGAAAGAAACCGTTACACAGTAAAAAGATATCTTAACTGGATTTTCTTAATGCATATAAGAAAAATAAAGCAGGTCTATAAAATAGTCCTACTTTAATAGACTGTATAGTATGTATACCTGTATATATGTTGACATATCTGCAGTATGTATTCCCCCACCCCCTTTTTGCTGACAACTGCAAAAGAGGTGCTATCTGTCCTTGAAAAACAGGATGCCAGAGCCTGCCGCCTCCCATGGTGCACTGCTCAGCCATGCGTGAGGCCATGAAGGACATGGGGAGTTGGGTGGGGTCGAGGTGGAGGGAACGAAGCAGTCAGGTGTAACAGTATTTTTTTTCGGCAACCCGACAGACCTTCCCTAAACCTGTGCCTTCACCCTTGCCCCGGGTCACCCACTCTCCCTCACTGCTCCCCTGCTCTGACCCCGAGAGACCCTCACATCTCGACACCTGAGGCAGAGCCAGCCGGAGGCAAAAGAAAAAAACAGCCACTTTATTTTAGAAGTCCAGTGATAGCAAGCTGGAGATGGAAAACTCTCTTTTCTTTCTATCCTTCTCTGTCCTTGTCTATGAGCTCCAGTTTTGTGGTGATTGAATTCAAATGTGAATGGATTGACAATTGCAAGCCCAGCGCCATTACCGAGGACTATTGTAGATCCTGCAATCACTCTCACATCTGTGTTTCCCCCTCTTTCTTTGTCTCTTTGTTCCCCCCTTTCCTTTCCTTGTGAGGCATAATGACACGGTGATGCACTCTGGGTAATGTGCAGAGGAGATGGAACAAGCCCTGTAGCATGCCATTAGATTACAAATCAAATAGCATCTTAACCCCTACACAAATTGATTCCTTAACCCCTCAGCCAGCACGGCTCGAACCTTGAATTATGCCATTGATAGTAAGGAAATCATGAGAGTACACTTTTTCACTTGAAAAAGGATCCAGTGTGGTGCTCCTTCCCTCTGACACACCGGATAGATAGATTGTTTCTTTTAGCTTGAAATATTCCTCAGTTAGCCCTGAACAGAGCAGGAAATCGGATTTCATTTCTCACTCACACAACCCTCTGCCACCTCTAATCCAGTGGCAGCCTCCACAGTCAGCCCCCCAATAGGCCTAGAAAAACACGATTTCCCCACCACATCAATAAGCTGGGGTTTATTCAGCAGCATGGTGGTCCATGCGGACTGGCTGCCTGCCCTGCCTATGTCAGAGTTTTATTAGTGGGAAGGGATACTGAGGCACAGTGAGCCACACTGAGACAAGGAGATGGATGCTGACAATGTGAATGAAGAGTAACAACGGATTATCGCTGAGGCCACAGAAAAACCACTCTGTTGTAATTTTGTTCTAACTTTAAATTCATAAATTAATTGGTAAGAAAAAGGAAAAACCTTCTGTAGAGCTGAAACAATTATTCTATTTATCAGTTAGCCCTAGTATAATTTCAATAACACACAGGTGACACTAAAAGTTTCTTTTGACTATAAAGTAATTCAACATATGTCAGACAGCATTAACACCTTCATTCTCTACCGTTGTTCCTTTTACTGTAATTTGTACAGCACTTGGGTCAACTCCAGTTGTTTTTAAATGTGCTCTATAAATAAACTTAACTTGACTTCCTAACTTTGGGCCAAAATGTCCCAAAACTCCTGCAACTCCCTGGCTACCTGGCCTAGTTCCTGATCTCCTGTTAGCAATAGAATTAAGACACATGCTGATGTTCACCACCACCACATATACCATGGCACAGTTCTAAAAAAGTCCTGATCTATATTAGGGATTTTTAAGATTTTCGAAGGAAGCAGTGCTCAGTGCCTGGAAGGAAGAAATGGAACACAAGTTTCCATCCTTCATGTTAATGCACACAATAAAACAGGGATCTCTGCATGAGAGGGCTACAAAGTGACTATTCATATTACACTGCAGGTGGGTTTCCATTTGCCCCTTTTATGCGCTTTTTAAATTTGTGCATAAAAAATGATGCTCACATATCTGAACATAGGACTGCAATACATGCACAAAACACGGACTATGCTATTGCTCAACATTATGCAAAGACTAACCACAGCTCTGCAATATCATTATAGTTCTAGGGAATAGAAAAAATTGCTCCTCTCCTAGAGGTAGTGACATCATCAACTCAATGCTCGACAGAGAGGCACATTGGATTCACACTCTGAACACGGTGGAACCCTTTGGCATAAATGAGGAGCTGAATTTCTCATGTTTCTCTAAGTTGTCATACTTGATGGATGTTTGTATCTGTACTCTTATCTTTGTAACTTTTGGAAAGGTTTTTATTTCTGACATAGTGTTAGTCCTTTGGCATTAATACAGCACTAAATCTGTCATGTTTCCTCTAATTTGTCACAACTGACAGATATTTGTACTTGGACTTTTTGGACTCTTATCTTTGTAACTTTAAGAGAGGTTAGGGGTGTGGCATTTGGACACTGACTATGGCAACTCCCACTCTTGGATTCATTATCCAACAGATTTGAAACCTTGTTCAACCAATTATCTAATGACAACTGCACACCTGGTCTAGGTTGATTAAATACAGGGTTTCCCATACATTTATTTATTTGTGGCGGCCCACCACAATGTTAACATTGACCGTCACATATTGATTTTCTTTTTTACTATTTAAAAAGGGATAAAATAGAGTTGTGTACAGCGCAGTGATTCCTCTAGCCCCCTTGCTCCGCTCTCACTGTCTCATGATAACATTGACAATGGACTCATTTGTGAATAGCCCCTCCTCTCTCATGATCATGCGCAGGAGGAAGGATTGTTGTGTTATCAATACTTAGTTGGACTACTAACGCTAAAGTTTCTTGGGTGACACACTGTGGCTTGTACTGTACATTTACTGCCAGATTGACAACTTACTGCTAACCTTTTCCTCTGCTCCGCTCACATTCACTTCACTTTTCTGCTACTCGCTTCTCTCAGGAGATACATTACCAGGAGTTTCCCAGGCAATGACACAGAGGTTAACTCATGTTTCGAAACAGCTGCTCAGAGGCTCCCAAATGCTCTTGATTTCTGAATGAATGGGTATTTGGTGTTATTTTTGGAATTTAAAAAAAAAATCCTTGGCCTGGCAGGGGTTCTCTCCACCAGGCCGGTACAATTATAGGGGAAACACTTTATATAAAGAAATTTGTCACAAGTCGATGTTGGCTTGGGCCGAAAGTAGAAAAAACTGTTGGAAACTGAGCGGTCAAAGCAGTCTGAAGTTGGTGCTTTTTACGTCTACATACATTTTGGCTACCCACGTTTAATATGAACATCTGACATTTTAACATATATATATATATATATATATATATATATATATATATATATATGACTGAAGATAAATAAAAGCATAATAGGTCTCCTTTAAATTGATTGCACCCAATTAAATGTTAATGTTATTAACTACACCTGAGTGTGACAAGTCCACTGTTAGAAAAGTCCACATTAAACAGCAACTGCATTTCCTAGATTTTAAACATTTAGTTAAATATTTCTCAAATGTAGTTAAATTGATTGCACCCAATTAAATGTTAATGTTATTAACTACACCTGAGTGTGACAAGTCCACTGTTAGAAAAGTCCACATTAAACAGCAACTGCATTTCCTAGATTTTAAACATTTAGTTAAATATTTCTCAAATGCTTGACTAAATACAAAGTGTGTGGAGGAAATGTGAATGTTACCTGTGTTGTGTGACAAAAGCCTGTTGAGTTTCCCTGTGAAGTATTAGCAAGAAATAAATATATAAAATGAGCTGTGTGTGAGATAACAGTCATGTTTACATCCCTGTTGCCATTTTACAAAAACTATCTCAACACAACAACTCAAAACACAATAGCGAGAAGACCTGGCGAAGCAAACAAAAAATACAAAGAACCAATTCAGGCCACAACACTCAAAATATTTGGATATGATTATTTGTATTTCATCTCTACATAAATACACAGCATGAAACCCTCATAATGCCATTAAAATAACACATTTGACAACAACCAAAGAAAAACTTGCCCAGCCACAACAAGTAATAAATACCAACAACATGCCAACAAATGCCAAGACATAGAGCAACAAGGCAGCTAGCAGCCTCATAGCTAGCATTAGCTTACTGACAATGCTAAGCGCACAAACACTGACTTAAGAGGGACTAAACATTAAATCACTTAGCATGTTGGCAGAAGCAGCAAAAACTTACCTTTTAAAGTAAAGAAGCGAGCCTTGGCATATGGGTTGTAAACTTGTTGTAAGACGACCCCCATTGTGGTCCAACTGCAGACACCAGGACAGGAAATTTCAATTTGTCTGAAAGTGCGCGCTTCGCACCAAGAATGGAGTCACATAAACTGGTCAGCTGTTACTGGTTAGACGTGATTATTCCCATGGATGTGTTATAGGAGCTGGATACCGGACTAAAAATGGCGCCCATTCAGTCCTGCAAGAATTGCTCGCCTGGCGTATACGCCAAAAAAAGTCTCTAGCTCCCGGGTTTGCTTCTGCGTTGTGCGGCCCACTGAATGTGCGCAGTAGTGTTTCACCCGCTGGCCCCGCCCGCGAGCTCCCGCTCACCTCATAGACTTTACATTGTGATGACGTCACGGATTTTTAAATCGCTTTTTGCGGCTCGAGGAAAGTTTTACAAACATAAAACCTCAGAAGTTCATAATAGAAAGAGTCATAATTGACGTTGTTTGCAATTCGAGGGGTCCTGTCAGCAGTATTACAGGCGTCTCTTTTACAATGGTGGTCTATGAGGAAAATGCTTTTTGGGCCGCAGGGGGATTTTTCGCTGCAAAACCGTGAGTGGCCACTGGGAAAAATTGGCTGCAAGACTGAGCAGCAGCGCCCTATCCAGCTCTATTATCCATGATTATTTCCTCCATAAAGCCTTCCAGCAGCGACACCGTTAGTCTGCTGGCAGTCAGGGTTTGTAATGAAATGCAACGTGACCAGCATCAAGTTTTATAGCAGAGTTAAGGCAAAGTTAACTTAGCTAACAAGCAAAACGGCAACAGAAAAGAGGGGTGGGGCTTTATTTTCAATTTTTAAACTGATGCCTTAAAGTGTGTAGGATTTAGTGGCATCTAGCTGTGACGTGAATGATGACAAACATTAATAATGAACCTATAGCCTAAAATAAGATGGATAATTATATATTAAACGCTCTACAAACTAACACAGGCATTTTCAGTTATTGCATCTGATTGGACCTGCTCAGGTACTACTGTAATATGAATGATAAAGACATAACTGGTCACATCCTAATAGCAGAGGAAGCACTGGCTGTGCACACCCACACTGTCTTTAAACTAGCCAACATTTTATAAAATAGTTAAAGGCCCTGTTAAAGGCAATACCTAACATTTCACATAACAGTTACTACTGTGTACTGTAAACTGTTCTTCATACACTTACTATGCAGCTAGCTAAACAGCATGATAACATTAAAGCAAATAAAACTTGCAATACAAACAGAATATTCAGTGTATCAAATAAAAATTATAATCAAGGTCACACATTCATACACTGATGGCAGAGGCTGCCGTGCAAGGTGCCAACCTGCTCATCAGGAGAAGTTCTAATCATTCACACATTTATACACTGATGGCACAGCCTTCAGGAGCAATTTGGGGTTAGAGGCATGAGAGGCATGCTGTAAGCAGTGGCCAGACAGGGACATGCTCTGGAGATACAGATGATCAGGTGAGAAATTGGAAATCAAGAATTTACATTTAATTCTTTGTACAAGTCTATGATTTCATTCACATTAGACTTTTCAGTGTAAATATGCAGAGGTTTATTTTGAGACAAATCAACAAAATACAAATTAACTTGGACTAAGGTAAAAGTCCACAGCACATTGTTTTGTTAAAGCGATAATCTGCCATTTGTTCAAATGCAGCATTAGTTGTTGTTCTGATCTCAATATTTACATAAACATACGTGAAGTATGTATTTTTTCCCCATTGGAACCTATCCTATTCACTACTCCTGGAAAAAGCATAATTTTAATTGATAGGTGTGTTTAAAGTCCATAAACAGTAAACAATAAGCAACTGTTCAAAACAAAACAAAGGAAGGGCAGCCACTATCTTAGAGAAATCACAGACTATTCCTTGAAATGTGAATTCAAATGGTCAATGTTGTTCTCATGACTATGCTCTAATTGTGCATATGTTCTTATATAAATATCATAGAATTGTGGGAAATGCACAATGGTGGTATTTATGTGTATGGAAAAAATCCAAAGAAGAGGAGGAGGAAGAGAATGTGGACCCAGACGAGCCATGCTATGTCCTTCTTGGCGTGGTCATGGTAACAGCTGGGGGATACATCATATAAACAAGGCTTCTGCTGCCACAGCTCAACAAGATTTTCCTTCTTTGTTGGAATCCCAAACATTTAATCATCAAACATGCATCATTTTGCTTGTTTTTCTTCCATCATTGGATCATTTCATGCTACATTCCTATTGGTTAGTTAGTAGACGTCTGTCGAAGCAGTAGTCACATTGTGAGATGGTTAGCCTTAATTTCTGACACTGTCAGAATTTTGTCCCAGGCTATCTTTGGTTGCAAGATCATGACAACAGCCATCTTTGAAACTCTCTCTGTGCAACATAGGACCACCATTTCGGAGCCACGACCAAAGATATCACCACATTTCTTTCATGTTGGTCATCTTTTGTCTTCGACAGGCCAAAACCGCACAGTGTATACACGGCTTAACAGCTAAATAATTTGGCCCTTTTTTTTTCTTTCAGGAAAGCAAGTGAATTAGGGAGTCAGTAAGAGTTACACTGGCTGTAATGTCAACTTCACACCCCTCTCCTTTGCCGTGCAGTGGCCCAGTGGCCAGACATCCTGTCTCACACTGCCAGGCTGCTGTGAAGGGTCCATTGTGTTTGTCACCATCTGTCTACACCTGTCAGACATGTTGTCTTTCATTTAGAGGGCCCAGCGTCAGCTTTGTGTGTGCATGTGCACCTATGTGTGTTAGTATAAGAGTGTGCATGTGTGTGCCTCTGTGTGTCTATATGTGTGTGCTACTGAATTTCTATGTATGTGTTCCTGCACATGCACAGACATGGGCTCCCTGGAGCAGTGACCTGTCAATCCCAGATGCTGTCTTAGAAAATTGTGTCCTGCTTTTAGATTCCTCAGTCTCCCCCAACCCTTATGTCTGTAACTGCTGATGGCATTCCCTCACTATTGGGGAACCCTGACAATAATGTGTGAAGTACATGTCAGTTTCCATGATGAGAATTACAATCAAAAGAGGAAAGCAGTCACTGTCGGGACCTGTCGGGACCCGATAGGTCAGGCTGAGTTTGGGAAAAAATTTAGAAATGATGTTTGGTTACGTCGGCTATGCTAGCCTATTTGACATGGTGCTTCAAGTTCTTTTTATTGAAAATATAGCATAAAAATAAATAAAAATGATGGAACTACTGTCTCTGTTGGCCTACTTCCTGTTCAGTGCTGGGGTTTGTTATTTATATGACAATGCAGGAAAAAAGTAGGATAGATGCATCAATTCTACATACTGCAATTATTCAGATATATATAACAATCATAGTTATACATATAAAAACTATTATTGTCCATGCAGCCAACTTCACAATTTTGGTCCTTGCATGCTTTCACACATACTATATATTCATATTCCTGCGCACACTGAATTGTGCACCATCATTAATAACATGCCCACAGAGGCCACGGGGGGTAAATAGTGTATATTTTTCATGTCAACCACATAACAGATCCCATGAACCAAAATGATATGTTTCCCCCTGAAAGCGAAAAACAAGAAAATCGTGCTTTGGAGTTGATATCGATTAGATGTGCCTGGATTTCCCCATTTCATCACTTTCTATGATTACCCCAGTGATTTATTATGTCTTAGCATGTCAATATATTTTACTTGAAAGACTGGAACACCTTGCAGAGGAGAAACTGGTCTGAAAGCACACGGAGAGCGGGAGAGAGACAGACCAAGTGAAAGTGAAGGTAAAAATCACTATTTTAAAATGCAGAAAGTACAGTGTTTTAAAGACGGTTGCCAGCCGAAATTCTAAATACAGTTTACATAAATCAACACATTAATGCAAATGAATTAATAAGGGACTGAAAAGGATGGAGCAGGCACATGTTCTGCTCACACATTCTGGAAAACGGTACATTAGTCACTTTTGCACCTTAGTTTTAAGTGGCAAATTTGTCATGGTAACAGCTATTTTCATGATATATGCAGGATATGTAGATTCAGAATTAAACAGTACATCATACTTTGTTGGTAAATTTAATAAATAATGAATTTTCAATAAAAAGTTGTAATTGAATTGAATTGAATTGAATTGAATTGAATTTAATAACAACCTGAATTTGTGAAAGTGGCACTTGGCAAGGAGCTACTACACGTAAAATTATTTTAACATACTTAGCTGGCATGTATCTGGATCAACATTTTGACCACTTGGTAAACACAAAAAAAAACAATTGCAAAACTGTCGCCATATGCTGAACCACTGGCTTTGTTTACTGAGCAATTTACTGAATTAAAGACAGAGGGTACATCCTAATTTGATCTTTCTTGCTCTTTGATCCTTGTTTGAACTGGAAGTCGTTCTAGTCCGCCATTCCAAAGCGCTTATTTCTGCTCTGAGGAGCAAGGAGCGAGGATAAATGAGAGCAGCCTTCACAGAAGTCTTTTACCGGCTGACTCACCCAATTATTGGATATCAGTTATTGATTGGACACTGCAGCTGATTGGACAGATCTGATACATCACATCACTGAGTGGAGACAGATTACAGATTCAACTCACATGTATAACTCCCTATACCTTATTGGTTTTCTGATCCACCATCTAGTTAATTGTCGGTCTGATCAACAAAAGAACCATAAACAACTTTCTTCATTTATTAGAAAGATTTTTATTTTCATGATTTTTCTATTTCCCCCATTAACTTTTATTAAGGACAAAATTAAAGTAAGAGAGAGTCTGTCAGCAAGAAACACATTTTAAACGCATTTATATTTCACATCATTTATCATCATTTCCATTCAATCACTTGTGAGGCTGAAAATCCCTAAACATTGAGTTTGATATGAATTACATAATTTCAATTTTCCCTGGAACATTAAGCCAAATAAATAATTTCCAGTGTTCAAAAGACACCGTAACCATATTCTGGGTTCACAATCAGAATATCAATAAATGAAAACAGATGCAAATAATGAATAAATAATATAAACGCATGCAGTGCCTCTGAGCAGGACACAGTTTAAATACAGAAGGCAGGTTTTTGTTAAACAGGTAACAGGCTACAGAGAGAAAACACTGCTGCTCTGGCAGTGATAACTGTGCACCTTTATTAGTATTATCACAGTGCACATGTGTGCAGATACAAACTCCATCAAAAGTCTCTACAGCTGTTAAAGCCGACTGACAGCTGATCCAGCTGTGATCAGCTGCTGCTGTCATCAGAAATGGACATTGTTTCATGTGACACTTCAGGGGAAAGGACCTCTCATTTCTCTAAAAACATATTTGACTTGTTTCCTCTCTCCTCATATGGTTTCCTTGTGTCTCTCCATGTGTCCTCAGTGGGAGGGACTAAGACACAAGAAAAAGATGCAAGTGAGGGAAACGTGGATGTAATTATGAGACTTGAGATGTACCCGGTGTCATCCTTCTGAATTTTACTTTTTTTAATCAATGTTTTTACACAAGGGTAGGCAGTAATTTCTAGCATTGACATTGCGTATTCATGTTCTCTGAGAAAGTAAAATGTTTGAACAATTATGGAAATTAAGCATTGAGTCAAGATATATCTGTGATCATGGTCTGTACCCTCAAAGGGAAATGGTCAGACAGGTCATACCAGCACTTCATCTTCTGGCTAGATAAGCAATGTTCAGGTGATACATGATGTTTACTGAATCACTGGTAAAAGAAATGACAAGTAACTGTTCTAATCATTTATTTTATTCAGCTGAAAATGATCCATTTTTTGAAAAGAAGAAAAACAGTTTCTCTAGCGAAAGCAAACACCACTAAACGGTGGATGATGAAATATTGCTTTGTATAGTAAAAATATGTCTGTCATCGGAATAGCTGATGGATTTTCAAAATACATGCAACGAATGGCACAAGGTAAAATGACTTTACCATTATCACCTCAATATGACTTTATGAGTTACAAAAATGGATGGCTCACAAGATGTGTCACAGAAATTGCAAAAGGCTTAATAATAAGCCTTTTGCAATAAACACATATAAATGCTTCAACACTTAATAACACCAAAATTGTCTTTTTAAAATAAATAATGTATAATCTATAAGGGCCCCACTGTCACTGACTCCAACTGCTCCTTTACACAACAGCAGGTTCTGTTATCTACGTACAGTCTATGTACTGTATGTGTAGAGTATGGATGTTTCTACAATGATCTCAACTTGAAAAATTAAAACATTTTTGATGAATGAAGTGAATACTTATGATTGTGTTGTGTTCCCTTCTATCACATAAAAGTATATGAAAACAAATTGAATGAATGATTGAGTGAATGCGTAAGTTGTGGTTTTCTACAGTTGTCCTTGTTTTGACTGAAGGTCTGTTTACAGAGAGCTGGCTATGCAGAAATGCTCAAGGTAACAGGATTATATGACAGAAACACTTTGTCTGTCTGAATAGTTGTGGTGTGGATTTTGATGGTAATTTGGGCTGTTTTGTTCACCATGCACAGCTCGCTGAAAAAAATGGATTCAATAAAAGATGTGCAAAAGATGAGTCATAAAGCCGATATTGACCGCAGA
The DNA here is from genome assembly GCF_914725855.1 of Thunnus albacares. NCBI lineage: Eukaryota > Metazoa > Chordata > Actinopteri > Scombriformes > Scombridae > Thunnus > Thunnus albacares. Next base: position 10,175,588 of record NC_058107.1, read on the forward strand.
GTGGGCTCAGCTTATGTAATATAAACAATATTTGATGTGCCTTCCTGCAGATCTTTTGTCTTGTGGTCAAAGCTCAATTTGTCATCAATAAACATGTCCAGGTATTTATATTTGTCAAGCTGCTCCACAGCTTGGCCCTTGACAACATTGGCATCTGAAATCGATCAACATGTCCTGATGCTAAGCTGCAAAAATGAATTCTCGCATCACTGAACAAAGTCTACCAGCAGGTCCAAGGCTGCCCCATTTATCCTGTGGGAGTATATTTGTAGAGGGTTATTGATAGTCTGCTGTCCATCATTTGTAGGGATGTAGTGGAAGAATTCAAAACTAAACTCCATTCAGACATATTTTTAGGCTCACATGAATCTTTATGATATGAATGCATAACATATATATTAACAGAAGTAAAAAAGTTGTGTAAATTATTCAAGGACTATAGATAATCCCTTAGAAATTCATGACATTGAACTCCATTTTTGATTCTACTTGCAACATTATTTTTAAATCTCTGTAATAAAGAGGAAACCTCAGTCATTGACTGATTTTCTATTTTCTATATTTTACCAGTAATTTCTTCCTCTACAACCCTGTATATGAAAGAGGCCCAACTCTGGAAGACAGAGGAAATTCTTGACATATCTTTAAAAACACAGCGCTGCACTCAGCTACTGCTACCAGCTGCTAACTCGCTGTGATATCAACCAATGATAAGTTGAATAAATGATGGTGCTTTTCTCTTTGTAGTATGAGTTAAACACTGCACTGCACTATCTGAAGGTGAAATGCCTCATAATAGTGAGATTCTCTCTGTGATGACTTGTCAAGATATGCCTTTGTAAAATAGACATAATAGTATCAGAAAGCTTTATATCTAACCTTTTTTTTTTTTTTTTTACCATTGTTAGCAGCTGATGTATCATAGGTTACAGCCTGGTTGTGAGAATCTCTGTTAGGGTGAGTCCTTATTACTACATAGGGAAGAAATAAATTAGGTCACAGTTGATTAATCAGATGAAGAAATCCATCGTTGTAAATTGATGTTTTGTAAAATGGAGTTTGTAGCCAGCAGTAATAACTCCACAAATATGCAATGAGTTTAACTGGTGTGCTTGTCTACCACATTGGACAAAGATAGAAATAAGTTAAGCATAACTCAGGAGAGAGCTGGATGGGGATGAGCATCAAGACCAGGAACAAGACTTTTCTCACATCACAGCAGCAAATGGATTCATGTTTTAGTGACCTCAGTCTCAAGAAACAACCTCCAAAAGGGTAGTGGTGTTCTTATGCAGACACTGTGAGGACTCACGTGTGTGGTAAAACCTTCCATGGCAATCAATAGCATCACCTTCCATGGACATAATTTCTTCTGGATTGTTGCCTATGCCGTCTGTGTGTGACAACCGTGAGTGTTACTGTTTAACCCCTCGGTGTGCTGAGTGGACACCTGTCATCCATGGCTCTCTGCCGAATCTGCACGCGGGGGCTTAAAATCTTTATCTCTGCCTTTGCTTGTAATATTTAGAAGCTTGGAGCTATTAGTTTACAGCCCCTCATCCAGCTAAACCCATAAAACAAACCAATCAAAAGCCCAGCACAACACTGAGGCTTAGAGAAATCCGATGGCTTTCCTGGGCTATTGATCTTGCCCTCCAGAGCCAAGGCCTTTCTATGGCTTGGAGGCTTTAGAAGAGAGATAAAAACATCTATGGTGGTAAAAAATGACATTGATTTGACTAGAGCTGCTTACCTCTTTAAGAGGTATAAATTACCTGGTGATTATTAGCCCATGAAGGGTAATGCAATCTGGATTTGGCTAGTTTGAGACCCTCTTATATCTTAGGGAAATGAAACCTGGTTGTCAAGAAGGTCAAAAGCTTCTGTGTCATTGGCACAGGCCACAGGTGGGGTTTTGGCTTCAGCAGTCAGCTTGCAGACCATCTGGCTCCCCATCTATAACTTGTGCATCCTGGGCTTACAGTACTGCATGCCAAGCAATCGTATGGACAGCCAATAAACACGCTCCAAATGTTTCCGTGTGATAACAGCAAATTGGAGCTGCAGGAAGCATGTTGTGTTCTTATTCACAGGGGTCTCTGCCGTGAATATCCATTTGCATGAAATTAATATGTGGATGGGGGAAGAAAATGGCTGAGCGCTCAAGTTAAACTCATTAGCAAGCCCAGCAGCAGCATCAAGGAATCCTAGGCTGCTTTTCATTATGCATTCTCTCCTAATCCTCCGAGCTCTATTTGGTTTGCACATTATGGATAAGAGCATTCAACTACTAGAGCTGGGGAGAGCGGAGAAAGAAATGACACTCACTGCTTTCAAGCAACATGCTTTAAGTGCTTGGTACACACAAAAAACAAGTGTGCCTTGTTTTGTGGACACACGAAACTGAATCAGCTGTAAACTTGTATGAGAACAATTACATGTCATTGTGGTTATTCTAGTATTTGTAATTGTTTTTTTGTCAAACAGAAGCTCTAAAATTGCTCAGCTATTATTAATGAGTGTATGAACAATTTGAGAGATTTCAGAATTCAAGAATCCTTTTTAATTATTCCCCTCGCTTTCTTTATCAGGAAGCTTTGTGCTTTGGTGATGGATATCGTAATGACAAATCAACAAACACTCATAACCTCATTGACACCCATCAATCCAATTTATTTGAATTTCCAAGGCTGCTATTTAACACGTGTGAAATCAAGCCTGTTTACTGACATGCAGCTGAGTGCTGTTATTTTTCCTCCTGTTGATAATGATGCATGAATTTTATGGAGACCTGAGCTGCCTCTCTGCATCACTTTGAGCACTGCAGTGCTATGTCTATATCAAAGTGTGAATGGATCTAGGATTCAGTTTGACAAATGTGTTGGCAGGCAGCACCCACACATTCCCAGCACATTCCTGTAAGGACAATGTCACTGTGAGAAAAGGCAAAGTGATAAGCAAAGACAACCACCTCTTTGCAGGCACTCGGGATTGATCAAGGGCGACAGTGTGTGCATTTTGTTTTGGCGGCACTCTCGTCCACAGATCAATATTTATCTGTTTATGATGCTATCAAAACAGCATTTCCACTTGGTTCCTGTGGCCAAGGACACAGTTTGCCCACTTAAACAGATATATTCAGTAATGCAAATCTAATTACATATGTGCAGTAACTACAGTTAATAATATATTAATAATATATGATAGTAAAACTGGTTTAATGCATGATGCCCTTACAAATCTAATCCTGAATCATTTTAATTGCTAAGTAAAAAAACAAAATGCACATGAATGAAGCCTTATTCTTCAATTGTGGATTCATATTGTGCCAACTATGTTTATACAGGGACTGAGGTTCAAACTCTGACCAGACTATGAGCTGTGTCTGCATTCTTCAATCTCTGTGGCTGTTGGACTCCTCTAAGGTTGTGCTTTTCATGGGCAAGATTTTAGGGTGCAGCACAGAACTGGACAGCACCCAGTTTTGTGTCATCAGGATTGCATTTTGTTGTTTGCAAATAGTAGCGTCACTGTACGTAGTTGCTTGTAGGCTGTCCTGTGATAATAATAACAATCTTGTGTGTATGTCGCACCGTGCATAATGGGTCTAACAAAGTCTTGGTCACAATCAGACTGTATAATATCAATATGGAGGCATATCAGTACGTACTGTTTGTTTCGTTCAATGTATAACATCAACCTGCCCACAGAGTCTGCAGATTAAATTTAGCCTTTTGGCTGAATCAGACAATTTGCATCATGTTAATGTTAATTAATGTGTGTTCCCCTTAACAAATGATTGAATATGAAGTAAAGTAAATCCAAGCATTACAGTGCAAACTGACATTTCTATACATTGGAAAGTCTCAAAAATAGAAGAGGAGAAGGAGAGGGTGACCAGAGAAAAGAGAGCAACATGAACAAGTAAATATGTTTTTAGCAGTAGCAGTAGTAGCTAGCTCGCCACTGTATTTTGTGTGTCTATGTAATTAGAATTGTGGGTTGTAGCAGCAGTCACATTTTAGGTTTTCAGTCCTAAATTACTGACAATCAGAATTAGAACACAGTCTATCTTTGGTTGCAGAAGGAGAAGAAATTGGTTGTTGGTGGACTTGAAGACGATCTAAGACAATTGCTTTTGATTGGTGACCAAGGTTTCACCACATTTCTCTCACAACTCTCAACATTCATTAGAAACTCCCCCAAATTACCCCCCAGGATGTGTGTTAGGAATGAGTCGCTTTGCTACATTTAAGTATCTCACAGTCTTATTCAGGACTCAGAGTAATATGGAGTGTGAAGCAGGTAGGCAGATGGGTGCCTTCACTGTCGTTATGTAGGTGTTGAACTTGAACATATGGTAATGAAGACGAAGATGAACTTGAAAGTGAATCTGTCATTTTATTGTACGCTCCCACTCTCACCATATGGTTACAAGCAGCTACAATGTATTCCTTTGCAGGGTGCCTGCCACATCTATAAGGGTGGAGGAGGAGCTGAGTTATCAGTGAAATGTTCAAAGTGTAGCTGCTGCGCGTTCGCATTGAATGGAGCAAGTTCAGGTGACTCGGGCATCTGATTAAGATGCTCCCTGGGTGTCTCAGTGTAGAGATATTCTGGGCAAATCCAACCGGGAGGAGACACCAGGGAAGACCCAGAACACATTGGAGACTTCATATACCTCAAGTAGCTTGGAGGCACCATGGGAACTCATGGAAAGAGATGGAGAAAAACAGTGTTGCACTGTTAGGATGGATGGATGAATGTCACTTACAGGGTAAAGGAACAATGCAATGGTATACAATTTATCATTGACCAAGTATGGGCTGGGTATGGGTTGTATGGGCTACTCTTCATGACGTGAGTGGAAGATGAAGCTTAGCTCTTATAGCAATTGACTCATGTGGCTGCAGCTTTATTTATGCCTGGGATTTTGTAGATTGTTCCCTCAAAGGTCATATTCCTTCTGATGTTGTTATTTATGCTATACAGTCAGTTAATCAACACTGGCCACAGCAGGGAAGACATAGCGTGTTCAACGAAAATGTTGAGTTAATCTGCTTAAAAGAGACTGCCGCGACATCAAGGTTGTCAGCGATAAAAAGGGCCCGGGTGAAATTCAATTGGATGAGATGAGTTGTGACAGTTGATATAGAGAGCTGTTGGGATGATGAAATGGATTCATTGTGACGGCTGAAGATAATGAGCTTTACTCAATCAGCTTGAGAGGGCATCCAACTGCTGTTTCAATTGCTACCTTGGTGACGTTCGAGAGGTCTGTCGGGGACAGACAGTACAGAGAGGTAGAGCGCTGTAGTCCAGCTGTGGTCTGTAGAGAGACCTGCTGCAACGCACTGAATGATTTCTCCTCAGGAAACACAGCTCACACTGCTGCCCACTCCCCATGAGGACATCTTGAATATGTGATTGTGTAACTGTTACCTGTTCACACTTTCAAGGGGTACTTTTGTAGGTCAGTAAAGTGAACCTTAAAGCCACACTAAACAATATTTTATGATAAGAAATAACTATCTGTAATGTGAAAAAGGGTCAGTCATTGTGATGAATCCACAGAGAATCATCACCTGACTTTGCAGTTACCCTCAGCTCTACAGAGCCTTGTTGGTTTTTATGTCACTGTTTGGTTCAGTCTCACTGCTCTGAAAAGCAGCTGCACACTGCCCAGCGTCAAACAGCACACAGACAAAGTTAGCAATTAGCTGGTGAGCTTAGTGGAACATTTAGCAGATAAAGCGGCAGACTATTTCCCAGGAGTTAATTGAGACCCAGATGGAGATGAAAGAAGAGGGAATATTGGACTCATTATATTTGTCAGGTGGACAGAAACACAACTCCAGTATTTGCTAACGTTGCTTTGTGTCTGATGAATGTATAAAAAATGAACATTGTTTGCAAACACATTCACCTTTAACATTCATAAGATCACAGTAACAGTAGGATTCAATTCTCAAATTCATATGCACATTATCCATAATGCCACCCAGCTACATATGGATGGCTTGAGCTGCTAGTCTTTGCAGTAGGTGACGAGCTACAAAATCATCATTGCTATGTGATGATGATCATTGTCAGTTTTGTCTTCATCACTGATTGTATAATTTAATGGATGCCAGTGTATTATTTTGATGACACTCAACATATGTAAGTACATTATCAATAAATAGACTAGAGAAAATGAGCAAAGATGATGAAACAGTGGTGGGAGGAAAAATGTTAAGTGTTAATGTCACAGCACAATGGCTGCAGTTATTCCTGTTATGTTTACACAGGTTATTTAGTTTATGTATTGTTCCCATTTTAACATTTGACATGAAATATTATATTTTTTCTCTTAGCTATGCTTTTTGCTTTTAGGTGATGAAATTCTTGTCAAATTTCAGCAAACCAACACTTCTAATACTTTAGGGGGTATTTTGTTGTGCTTTTTCTCTTTTTTCAACTTAATCCACTCCATGTCCATAGTATTATTGTGACGTCTGTTGCCAGCCTGAGCACTTTGACTTTGACATCTGCACTGTTTCTTGGCATCTTGTAAAGTTTGTGATGCTAGAATAATGTGTACTCTGCTGTTACCCTGTCATAGACAGACATACTAATCTTGAAATGTAATTCTTTACGCATTTACTAAAGATTTAAAGCAATAGTTAGTTCAGTATTGCTTATTCTGATTTTGCATCACAGTAGAGCTTCAGGGTAATTTGTTTTAGTTCCGCATCCACTGCTATTTTTGTCCCAAGTGTGTTCTAGCAGTTTGCAGTGCTAAATACATTCTTTTGGCACATGAAAAGATACATTTTAAACATTATGATTAAACTTCTTTATGTTTTATATGAAAGAAAATTGGTTCAAAATATTATATTGTTATGGAGAAGTGGAGAATACAGCACTATAAAAGTTGAATTCACTTTTCATAACCTTTGATATATTATTGACTACTTAGTCAATCCTTGTCATGTTAAGAAAAAGCAGTTAATACCAAAATGTAGGGCACTCATTTTGGTGCATGGTGCAAAACTCACAGTGTAGCTGCACAGCAGCAAATACAATAGCTATCAAATTGTCCCTGCACCACAGCATTCTGACAATTTCCTTGTAGAGAAGACAGTGCAGAGCAGATCTGTCACAAAAGCTCCCCCAAAAAGGAAACTGATGTCCATGTGTGGGAGGTGCTGCATCACCCCAAGAGAATACAGTATACAGCACCTTAAATTAGCCTGTGAGGTGATAACACATTTGGTTTACCATATGTGCAAGGAGATCCACTATTAAAAGACATTGTTTAATTATATTAGGTAACGAGCCAACTGGATGTGGACTACTTGTGTGGTTTTGCTAGAACAATTTATATTCATGACATTTATAGACAATCCTCATCAATTCACATACTCACAGTTAATGTTGGACAATCAGTCACAGCTGCATCAGCATGAAAAATGTTGTTGTCCTTAAATATTTTTTTCTGCTTGACTTGACTGCATCACTCAGCAGGGCCACAAAAAAAGCACATGACACATGAGCACCTTTTACGTTTGACCTGGTCTGAGCAGGAAGTGGAAAAACCACAAACCTTGGTAAACCATGACACCTTAAATTTTCAATATGCCACTGAATTATTACTGACACGCCTGTTGTTGCACCTTTTTGACCACCTTGCTGCTGTGAAGATCAGGGTAGGTCACAATGCAACAAAAATAGCTCTCACTGTCTCTGTTGATGTTGCTTGGCTGACTGAGTCATACAGTAATGTGTAGGCTTCATTCCAAAATGCTACAATATCTAAAACTATGGCATAAAATTATCTTTTTTTTTTAAATATACAAACTGGTGACAAATTAAAGGAAAAACCAGTACAGGTCTGAATGCTTGACCCCTACATTGAGGGGATCCAGCGGCTCTGTTGTGCTGTGGGGGGCATTTTGCTGGGATGGTTTGGGTCCACTTAGAGGGAAGGGTCGCTGCAAATCAGTACAAATTTGTTCTGAGTGATCACCTTTTCCTATGAATGAAACATTTCTATCCTGATGGGAGTGGTCTCTTTCAGGATGACTATGCCCCAATTCACAGGGCACGAAGGGTCACTGAATGGTTTGATGAGTATGAAAATGATGTGAATCATGTGCTATGGCCTTCACAGTCACCAGATCTCAACCCAATTTAACACCTATGGGAGATTTTGGACCGACGTGTTAGACAGCGCTCTCCACCACCATCATCAAAACACCAAATGAGGGAGTATCTTTTTGAAAAATGGTGTTCATCCCTCCAGAAGAGTCCAGAGATTTGTAGAATCAATGCCAAGGAGCACTGAGGCTGTTCTGGTGGCATGTGGTGAACCAACACCTTATTAAGACACTTTTTGTTGTTTTTTTCCTTTAATTTGTCACCCATCTGTATATGTATATACCCATAATGTGCTTTTATGTGAGCAGTCGTTCTCAGAGTAGATCTAATTATTTTCAAATGGTGGTTATCTCCCTGTGATGCATGAAACTCTCATCCAGAGTGCAAGACACCAAAAGTAAGTGAGCTTTAATTCTAGAGAAACATTTTAAGGTAATCTAGTTCTCAGCAGGTCATGCTGAGATAAATGCTACATTTGCTAGAGGGGAAAAATCATAGATTAAGAAGCATTTCTTTTGGGTTTGAAAGCCTACATTATTTTTTAAAGTATTCTGTTTGCTCACAGTGGTAGCAGCAAACAATTACCATCTAAACATCTAGCACTCCTCTTTCACAGAAGCTTGGTAGTGATCTATCCTTAATGCTATGAGGTCATCTGAGGCTTTTTCACAGTGTTTCAGTATGTGCACCAATGTAATAAAAACAGAGGAAAAGCTGTATGTGCATAAAATATAGGCCATTGCTGCTAATGAATCCACTTGATGTCATGTTTTAGGCGTTCACCACAGTGATCCATATTGCTTTATTATGGAAGAGTAAGCTTATGAATGTGTTTTTGATGTCTTTGTGTCCTGGTGTGATGAACTACAGTGAGAGTGTTAACAACACAGAGCAGCAGCATTTAGAGGGTAACAACTCAAGGAAATTTAGTTAGTGGAAAGCTATAAATATCTGTGTCGATAGCACTATATCATTTCAGCCAAATGGTAAATGAACTCCCATAATGTCTGTGGCAAAATTATAACTTTATTTTATAGGGTTTATTAAATCATTTATACTCACATTCTCTATTAAAGTCTGGTTTGGCCACTCAAGCTCTGTGCAATAAAAGCAGGCTGTGGGCTTACTGGAACAAGCCAATAAGGTTAGCTCTGTGAACCTGAACCATGCAGTGTAACAGAGATTTTTGACGAGGTGTTAAGTGATTAAAGCCAAAGCCAGTCAAACCAGATAATGCTATTATTTAAAACCACATTTTCAAACCAAATTTGGAGAAATAATGAACTCAACTGAAATGAATTGAACTGAGCTGAAAAAGCCAATCCTATGATATTCCAGGGTGAAGAGGTGGAGATGGTGGAGTCCTACACATAAACACTTCTTCAGGAGGCTTGTTGGGCTCAATATGCTCTACCAGTCAGTGGTGGCTGGCATTCTGTTCTTTGCAGTGATGTGCTGGGGTGGAAACATCAAGGGCAAGGATGCAGACAGGATTAGCAAACTGGTGAAAAAGACATGGCTCTGTTAAAAAGCTGAGCCAGGACACCCTGGAGGATGTGAACTTATCTGAACTCCGTCCTAGACAACATAAGATGCATATTTTCACATCAAGTGCATTGCTGTAAATCCACAGATTTAACTGTTCAGTTTTAAAATCTCTCAAATTTACATGGTATCTTATTTTCATTTTTGATCATCAAGGTTTTTCCACATTCTAACATACAATTCAGGTGATGTGGAGACACCAAAGGCTCATTTATATCTAACCTTGTTGGTTTAATTTATAGAGTAGCAGCTTCAGTTTCCTTTATTTTCACAAGTATGACTGGTACCATTTGAACCCAGGTGTGTATAAAACAATCATACTGAGACATTCTGAGACTCTCGGTTCCCTTCCAAATATACTGAGGTGTGGTTATACTGTGTCCACAGCACTGCAGTTGAAAAGCTGCTGATGGTATGCCGCTCTTAGTTACTCTTAGTTTTGTAGGCTGATTCTTAGTAGTATGTCACTTTGACAAGTGGTATGTTGCTGCTGTTCCACTGACACATGGCTCATGAAATTGTCATGCCACATGTGTTTCACTGGCGTATACCACTCCCAGCTGGCTTATGACTAATCTTAATGACATATGAAGTTAAGAAATAAATAAGATGTCATTTTGACATAATGCCTGTTTGTATATAGCTAGCATTTGTGATCAAAGTGTGTCAAGACTACGGTTGCTATGTTAGCCGTACATGAATAAAAGGTAGCTACAGCTGGCCCTGCTAGTTTACCTTCTATGTGCCGCCATAAGCCAGTGCAGTGGCATACCAATAATCAACAGTGACATACTACTCAGAATCCGCAAATGCCACTACAGAAAAAGAGTGGTGTACCATCAGCCACCTTTCGTCACTCTAGTGTGTGCTGAGAATGCAACACAGACCAACCACAAGACATTTTTTTTTATCCTTCATACAAATCATAGGTTAGATCATTAGTATATTAGTATTAGTATATCTGGATAAGAGACGTAGGCCAACCCCATCTAGTGAATATTATATTGTTATTATTATATATATATATAACCTAATAACCATGTGATTCTTGTTTCCAATTAACATAATTATTTCAATGTTTAAATGAAACAAATGTACATTCAGTTTAGAACACCTGAAAAGATAAAGACATTCTACCAGCACAGTTAATTGCTATGTGATTTGCTGTGAGTTACCACAGTACATTTTTTAAAAGTTTTTTCTTTGTGCTTACCAAAAAATATGACAGGATGGCAGGTCCCCTAAAAGGAATCAGTTGTGTCTCAAACAATTACATGTCTACACCTCTTAGTTCATTTGTGCTAAGACATGGAACCATAAAGAGACTAAATACAAAATGCTGAACTGTCTTTTTCCAGTTTTTAGGTGGAACGGGTGTCATTGCATCCTAAACTGGCTAAAAGGGAAATGTGTCTACTGTTTGTCTGTTAGCTCTTTGATACACAGTCTATCTAATTTGTTCACCTGCCTTCTACCCAGTGCAATATGATGCAGTAGGATGCTATTATAGGATATTATACATTGAATACAAAAATCCAGTTTTACAGCTGCAGATTAAGGATGGTTTCAGCAACACCTGCTGTATGTGTTGACAGCTGAAATGAATTTTAGTCTTACAGTTCTAACTTAGCTCCCATTTTATAATTATTAGTGATTTAAAATGGCCTTGACCATCAGCATAGAACTTACCCTAAATCCTTTGGAAGACGCCTGGAAACAAGACAAGCGGTGTCAGTGGAGGGCAAGGTGCAACAAAAACATTTACTCCAGGAGAAAGTGGGGAATAATCACCTGTGCGTGGCTTGAAATGGAACAGTTGAACAGTGCACAGATTAGAGTGCATCCTCCAGTGCCCATTAATCAAACACATTGGAATTAACTTCCAATTGACTTTCTTACCCTTCCGCATAAAATAGATGCCACGGGTGAAAAATGGAGTAAGCAAGCAATCTGTAGTTCAAACATGGTTTGTCATGCCAGTCGGAAAAAAGCAACAACAGAGGAGCTTTGAATTTCATTTGGCTTTCAAAGTAATAAGGGAAAATCTGAAGCTCCAGTGATACTTTCATTTCATGAAGATTGTCCATAACAATGGACAGCGTATTACATGATTCAGTGCCTCGGAAGATGATTCATTATTTTTGTACATTCTGAAGATCCATTATCCTCCTTTGTCTTTTCCTTTCATTTAATATTTTCATATTGCAATAGGAAGTAAGATGTGATATTTAAAAGTCCTTTAATGGACAACAACATTCTTTTTAATGAGGCTTTTAGTGACTAAAAGCAAGTTGTAGTCAAGATTATTACCACACCTGCAAATGTACGACACTTTTGTTATTTATTGCCTTCAATGACCATTTCACTTTAATTACTGTAATGCCGGGGAAGCATTTAAAGGAATAGTCAGACATTTTGGGAAATATACTTATTTGCTTTCTTACAGAGATTTAGATGAGAAGATCAATACTACTCTCATAAGAGAGTGCTATCAATCTTCTCACTCTCAACTCAGCAACAAATATTTCCCAAAATGTCCAACTATTCTATGTCTACTATACCTATGTTAAAACTAACTTGAAGTGCATTGTGAAATAAATTATAGGAACTCATAACAAACCTTTCTGTAAGTATAAGAATCTCAACTACATCCAAAAATTACATTTCATATCCTTTAACTAGTGTACAGTTGCAATATAACTTAACTGTCTCTGCAAAACATACCAAATTAGTACTGGAATAAGTAGACAAGATCTAGTTTCACAGTTTTTTTGTGTGTTTACAATGTCAGTGCCAATTTATTAGTTTCATGCAATATGAAATGCACAAGCTCTAATCTCTACTGATCCTTAGTGGATGATGGCTGGTTGATGGATCACCGTCCTGCTCCACTGGCTCACTGGTTACCATAGTGCATCAATATCTGGCTGCAGTCTTATTATGGCTACTGTCATGGACCACTATCTTGTTATGCTACTGAAACATCAATGTCACACCAAAGCCACAAACACATGGAATTAGCTTTAGCGTGTGCTCTGGTTCTTCAGTATGTATGATGATGTGGCTTTGGTGCAGTTCCACTTCTGCTCAACAGCGGCTGTGCGTATTACTAGAATAAAGCTTCAGCTTCAACTGGTGGACCATAATTTCATCCTACCGCTCCCTCAAACATTACACTGAGGCCTCTGGGGGGAGAGTTGTTTAAAAGACATCCCTCCACACACGCTCAACCCCCCCAACTGCTCTCTCCCTCTCTTTCTGCCCTCTAATCAGCCATCAGGGAGTGTGTGTGTGTCTGTCTGTGTCTATGTGTCTGTGTGTGTATGTGTGTGTTGAGGGATTTTGAATGGAGAGCAGAGCGAAGAGCAGTGATGACCTGCAGTCCTCTGCACCCGCTTCGACCTCAGCTGCTGCATTCCCCTGTGGCTTCACCTCCCTCCGCACACACCTCAGCCACCGCACAGCCTTACATTCCTTCATCACCATCCCCCCTTTCCTTTGCCTCCTCCCCACTCCCACCTACATGCCCTCTTCACTGGCAGAGCCACTTAATTATTTTCTCTGGGAGACATACTGTTTGCGTGCGCCTCTATCTTTAATTACAATCGAGCAAAAGGGGTCTTTAACAGGAGGGACCAAACGTGCTGCTTTGATGTTGTCTGCTCCTGGCCCTCTGCTTTTTGCTTTTTTCTGGCAAATGGCAGAATGCTCACATGTCAGCCCCATTCTGGCCACACAGCATCGTAGTCTCTCTGGCAGTGATGAGATATAAAGCATGATATCTTTGTCCAAAGCAGATTTTGAATGCTTGGATACGGGGCTAGTTTTCAGGCGGTGACGTTAGCCCAACAATGGCCAGCAGGTTTTTCTGCTCTGAAAGTAAATTTCAGTCTGGCCATCTGCATGCTTTGATCCGCGCTGCCAACGACGACTTTGTTCTTTTGGAGGAAACACTGGCTGCAGGGATTTGTATGTGTGTGAGGAGAGCATGTGCATGAAAGCACTTGTGCTGTATATACTTTTGATGAGTGTCCTCACTAAATGCATACATACTGTACTGGATATACTATATGTACAAATGTGTGTAATGGTGAGATTTATGTGGGTTTTTCAAGACTGATAAGGACAATATTTCTTTGATTAAAGCTGTAGTTTAGCAGATGTGATATTCAATTTGATCATTTTCATGCAAAGCACTTACAAATATTCTGTTCACCCGCCCCCAGAGATATAATCCTGCCAGCATCAGAAACCGCAATTTGACTAAATAAAACTTTTTTTTGAAAAAACAGATTGATCAAAATCTATCTAAAGACAGGTTGAGCCACCACACATATTCAGTTCACATGTGTGTATCTGTGCCCTTGCTGGTTTATATGCGCATGCATGTGGGCTTGTTTGTGTGTGCGTGTTTGTGTTGACTGATTAGCGACTATGTCTGTGATTGCCGCTGTGAGCCTGTGATTAAAGCGTTGGCTGAGATGTTGGCTGCTGCTTCTTTTTGGCCACAAATGGACAAGAAACTGGACAGAATCAGCATGCTCCGAGTCTCCTAGTGAGGGAGGCCGGCCGCTTTCTGTCCTTGATATGCTGTACTAATCCCAGCAAGCACTTTGTTGTGTAAATAAAGCATCAAAAATGAAAGCTGAAACGTCTGCTATCATGTACAGTATGGCTATTATGTGAGTCATTTTCTGAAAACTCTTGTATTTTCCTGATATTACTTCAAAACATATCAGAGCATGCCACAGTTTGGTGAAACTGTGAACATAACTCTTACTTCACAGTATTGTTTTTAAGCTAATGCCTCTTTTTATGGCATTAATATAGCGTTCGAGTGATTTGAACATAAATCTTTTGAAGGACAAACAGTTGAAATGTCCTAGACTATCAATGGAAATAAGATTCTGGTTAGAAAGTGAGTCAGCTGCAAATAAATTTACCTAGAAGGAATAGTTTGACATTTTGGGAAATATACTTATTTGCTTTCTTGCTGAGAGTTGGATGAATAGATCGATAACCACTCTCACGTCTGTATGCTATTAAGCTGGACTGGAAGCAGGAGAAACACCTACTAATACACCTCTGAAACTCAATAATTAACACCTTATTGTCGTCACTGTCAGGTAACCAGGCAACTTGCGTAGACTCCAGGAAGTCACTGCAGCCAGAGAGAAACATACTCCCCATAAAACCACATCTTTTTACATTTCAGTTTTTGTACATATATAACATGTTATTTTGTGAGCTTAAGAGGTGCTGCCAGGCAGATTTGTTTTCCAACCTTAGGACAGAGCCAGGCTAGCTGTTTCCTCCTGTTTCCAGTCTTCATGCTAAGCTAAGCTAATTCCCTGCTTGCTTGCTTCATATTTAGTGTATAAACATAAGAGTGATATCAATCTTCTCATCTAACTCTCAGCAAGAAGGCACCCTCTAACACCACTCAACACTGCTTGCAAAAAAAAAAAAAGGTTTTAATAGGATAAAGCAATACTTTTTGCAATACATGTTTTTATTCTTGACATTATATACAGATTTTTAACATGTCCCAAGGTAATGAAGTATTCTTGTTTGTCTCAGCCGTAGCAGCAGTAGCAGTATGGTGCAGGAGTGTTTTGAGATGCAACTGAACAGAGGAGAGAACTGAGCAGAGGATTTCTTTGTAATTACATCTGATTCCACTTTACAGGGTTTAGTGTTGACCGTACAGAAATCCTTACAGCATTCCCATCAGTACACTTTAATGTGCTGATTGAAACAGGACAACACACACTGCTTTGTGTATTTGTTTATATATATATATATATATGTGTGTGTGTGTGTTTGTGTGTGAGAGAGTGTAAAGATTCTCTGCCTTGGCTCAAATGTATGCTTTTGGGTGCATTTTAATAACATTTCTGTATTCTTTTGTAAATCCATCAATAGCTGTTTATGTCTGTAAGAAATACCCTCATCCATTGTCTCACCCAGAAATTGAAAACACAAACTGGAAGAATGCTCACAAGCCGTAGAATATCAATCAGTCTGCAAACAAGTCGGAGGTGTCAGCAGAGTAATGGCTTTTGTTTGAGAAAGAGTCCATAGCTGCTCCACACAGGGATTTAAAACAATAATCTTTCCGGCATAATGACTAGGTAATATGGATAGTCCATTTATCTTTGATTAGATTTTTTGATGCAGGGATTCATTCCCTTGGCTCCCTGTTTCATTATTCTTTCTAATTACCTGCACCGATTCGCCCATCAAACATCGGTACACTGGCAAGATGTAATTGCTTCTGCCATAAATCAAGAAACATTTGGGGGCGTCTCGAGAGCTCCTGCTCCATTAATATAAACACATTGAGAAGCCAGGCTTATGTTCATATTGATAAAGCCAATCATTCATTTTGACATTTTGATATTTGATTTTCTCAGTCTCCAGCCTAATGTTTTGGTAGTTGCTCAACTGATAATTCCTGTCACAATTTTGTTTGACAGCATGTTTACCAAAGCGTTGTCTGCCTCTGTCTTTGTCTCATTAAAAGGGTCAAGATATGCCTTGTCCCCACTTGAGAAAAAAAGCACTTTGCATTTGTGATTGGGTTGCCACTGAGTGATACATTACGGAAACAGCCACTGTTGTCTGCCAAGGTCAAGGAGCACATTGTGTCTTAATGAGGCTACGACTGATAAACATTCAGCTGCTGGCCTCCAGTGTTGCCTCATCCATGTTGTACAATAACCAAAAACAAGTAAAACATTGCCCGGAGCTGAACACCACATATTCCTGTCCGCAGGGTTATTATTCTAATTTAGTTAGGGCATTAGGCAAATCAACAGCTCACGCAGCAGCTCAGTGGGGAGAAGCGGCTAGAGGTGGAATGTGAATGAGCTAAGTTAAGGCAGACAGAACTGGGGCTTAGCTGTTAGCCTCGGGGTCAAAGTGATAATGTATGAACTTAGCTCTGGCAGGCGAGCAGACAGTACTACATTAGTGACCGAGTGTCTTAGAGTGGGTGCTCTATCCCAAAAGCGACACAGCAAGTCTGCATGTCAGCTGATCAGGAATAACATGGAATATTTGCTCAGCTACATCAGTACCTCTGTTCATGCTGCATCAGATTTGACAGCTGCTTTTTTTTTTCTTTTCACAATGGTCACGCTGACCTTGATGTAGCCTGTGGTGAATTAGATCGTTTGTGTATATGCCAAAATGTTATGCATATTAGGCACTCTGAATACAAATGGAGGACACAATTTTCTCTCTCAGGAAAAAAAATAGTCTCGTGTATGATGATGAACTTGCCATGTCCAAAGGTGAGACATGTTTTAATAATTTACTTTTTGAATATTACATTTTCAATTGTGCTTGGTGCCTGCTGATTCTGACTAGTTATTCTTAGTTTGCTTCATACTGAATACAAAATACTTTCAAAGAAGTCACAAGGTCTTCTTTTCATTATGTTCTATCAACACACCCACGAGGACATTTTGTATTCTATTACGGTGGCAAGGACACAAAGTTGGCTTGTGGCTAATTGAAACCTGGATGAAATGTTAAATAAACACAACACAACGAAAGAGCAAAAAGCTGACGGAAAGTTGTTTTGATCTCTCACTCTGCTGGTAAATGGAGTCCAGCAATGTGGCAGATGTGTGTGATCTGTTGACTTCTGGCTGTCCTTGCTTACGGTAATAGCATCTTGTCTGAACACATTCACTCTGCCTGGCCATGTTGGCCTCTTGTGAACCAAACACTGTGAAGAGCAGCTTCAACTGATGATAATGCCCAGTGTACTAAAATCACTGGACTGTAGCAAACTAAATGGTCCCCAACAAAGCACTTACTTCCTTGTGTTTTACAGTAGTTGCTATCCTCTTTGGAGCCAAGACTTCTATAGGCTCCTGCTGCAAGCCAGCATTTACTGCATGGTTGGTGTCTAGTATACACTGAGCACTTTTAAAACTGCACTAATCAATATTTTCCATAGGTAATATGACTTTAATTACAGGGCATCTGTTAACATTATTAAAACATTGATGCTTGTGATTAATACATAACAGACTTATATATACTCACATTTTGAATTATCCACTCTTTAGAATCAAATTGTTATGAAAGCTAGATCTAAATAGTATGTGGCTGCAGATGTTTCCTACATCAGTCTTGCAGCAGCACTGGATGCACACAGTTCTTTCCTGCCTGCGTCCTCCCACTGAACATATTCAAGTGGCTTATGCAGAAACACTGAGTGGGATGACGAAGGTGCAGCTGGCAGTGACCCAGGTTAATATGGTTAAAACACTTCAGTGCCAGTGTCTGCAGTAACAGAGGCAAGCAGGGTGCTGAATGCAGAAAACAGAACATAAGTCTTCAGAGAGTCTTACATAGGAATGCATTGGGCAATGATACTGTAGCTGCTGTATGAGCAGCTGAGCAGAGGCCCTGTGGCTGAGGTGGCTGTAACAGTGATTTCCCCACAGTCTGTCTGTTTCTGCAGACCTCGAGTCAAATCAGCACCTTTTGTAATGGGACTTGTGTGCAGCAGGAATCCCAATTAAAACGTGGCATACAAAGCCAGTTATTTTAAAAGTATTTGTCATACAGAGCTGAGAAACACAAGAGCTGCAAGGCTTGAGAGGAAGCACATGGGCTACCATCATTAAAACAGATGTATGATTGAGAATAGTATGATCAGTATGGTACAGTAGTAGTAGGCTTTCATGAACAATCCATGAAACAACCTTAGCAACAAAGGTCACCAATAGACGTTCAGGGCCTTTGACTCCCAGGAAGCATTTTACATTTGTTCACCTCAAGTCTTGGACCTTTGACCAACATATACAGCTGACGTCATAACAGTATAAAAATAACAAAATCACAAAAAGCTAATGATATATCCGCTTTAAATAAACTGATTTAAGGTAAGGAATATGCACATTTTCATATATTTGACACATAACTGCAAGGACTTTGTGGATAATATATAGTTCACTGAACCTCTCATGTTTAGTTTATGTCTTCATAACACTGATGAGGTCATGCTCTTTGAAGATCATGCTCTATACTACTGTGCACCACTTCTCTCCAACTCGGCAACTGATCTGCAAGAGGATTAAAAATAAAAGCTCTCGAATCTGCTCACAGAAAATCAGAATTGATTTAATCTCGAAGAAGTGTACCATCAAGGCATTTGAGGAGGTATGAGAATACTTTTGTTCGTACTAGATGTCCTCTGACAAAGATCTGCGCAGTCTATAAAGGTTTTACATCTTATTATAGTGAAGCAGCAAACAAACCAAAGTGTATAAATCTGAGATCCTCTGGTGGGTGTGAAGTGGGATCAAAGTGCTTTGGGCAGTCTGTGCCATGTCTGGGTTTGCCTAATCAAGTAAAAGTAGCAGTGAGACTGAATCTCTTTGTACGTGATTTGCTTGAGCCATAATTCATTTGGAATTGGAGATGAGAAGCTCGCAATGGCCAGAGGGAGATTTGTGAGGAGAAAGTGATCTGAACTGGCTGCTGATCATTGGAACATTACTGCATGGCTCTTGTCTATACTGCCCATGTCCTTCAAGATCTCTGTTTTGAGCTGTGGGGGTTCTGCACTGCACTCAAAACAGTAAACAGTGTGGGCTGCAATGTGAGGTGTTTTTTTTCTTGAATTGTCTTAAACTTCTGTTATGAAGTGATCCAGTAGAAATATAGACGAATTCTACCTCTTTTCCCAATGGCCTTGATTAAAAATAGGTTATTTACACGGTACGGGATGTGTTTGCTAAGCTCTTTCCAAGCATGTGATTCATGAAATGATGATGATTTTAAGCCATTCCTGAAGTTGACCACGCATGTATGCACGGGCAGTTGCATAATATGCAAATTAAAACCTATACAACATGGATGTTCAGCAGTAAAGCTTAAGTTGCCCGTGGCAGTGGCATCAGAGGTGAGATGGAAACTGTTAACCTACGCATTACGGATCAAATAGCAAAATCTGTTAACACATCTTCGCACACACTTTCACAGTTCACTAACTGATACGGGGAGAAGGCTGCTCTACCAAGTGGAAGTATTTGCTGCTTTCAGAATCCTGCTGTTTATTTTATCCTGTGAGCCCAATACAGCTCCTGAATATTCATGATTGTGCCTCTAAACGTCAGGACGCAGCAGCGGCTCTTCCTCCCTGACAGAGAGCGGAGAGACTAGGAGGAGAGACAGCATGCCAGAGCTCGGCTGCATCTCTCTCACCGACACTGAGCATCGGCATCGTTTGACAGCATTTGAGGGCAAATCTGCTCTCAACTCGTCCTACTCTGCACCGCCGACAAGGGAAACAACAATGGACTGACGGAACACAAGCACTGAGCGAAAGAGACGGAGGGAGAGAGAGAGCGGGAGAGAGAAACGCCGCCTTGTTTTTGAAGCATGCACATATTTTCTGGGCATAAGCTCCTCGGGTTCATATTTGCAGAGCGGGACGGATCGAGTGACCACAACGCCTTTGAAAAAGGAGATGCCACAGCAAAGCAGTTATAACAGGAGGATGCTTCGCCGCCAGCGGTTATTGCAGTGCATCTCCTGTAAGATGGACGAGACATATTGGGGCTAAGGAACTGGCGACTTATCACGTTGCGGAGGAGAGATGTTTTGCAACTGCCGTAGGCTGTTCAAGAGGATGAATGCCTTCCCTGGCGTCATCTCTCGGTTGTAATATGTAGCTCAAACGACGGCAGAGCGTGTGCAGCTGTTTCCCGGGGCAGTGAAGCCCATACAAAGCATCGCTCAACCTTTCCCACCTTGAACTTCCATGTGACGGATGTGATGCCCCGCTACCAAGTGAGCGCAGCCTCCTGAGCTGTCCGTGGTGCTGAACGGATCCGTCAGCTGCCCGGGTCTCCACGAGTTGACCTTCTCTCCCGGGGCAAAAAAAAGCATCCACCTGCAATACACAGTAAGGTGGTAAAGCAGGCCACCGCACATGGACAGCTGCTGGGCTTGACTGTGTCAGCCAGACAATATTCTCTTTCATGGCTGTGGCACGCAAAATCAAAACTTTGCTGACCGTCAACATTCTGGTGTTTGTGGGGATTATCTTGTTTTCGGTCTACTGCAGGATCCAAGACCGATCCGAGGAACTCATCCAGATAGGGCGTATTTCTGACCAGAGGCTGCGAGCCAGAAATGGCAAAGTTTCCAACTTGGTGGATAGACAGTCTATTCTCCAGAGGTTGGAGAGGCTGGAGGATGTGGTCTACAATCAGTTAAACGGTAGGGAATAGTTTAATAATCTTGATAATCTGGCACAGTGGCAAATCCAGAGGTTTAATGACAAAGAGGTCATCATCATTTCATCAAATGAAGACAATTACAAGCCAAACTGTCTTCCAAAACACAAAAAATAGAAAGGCTGCATTGAGCTGAGTTTACCCTCAAACCTGAAGCATGACTCATGCATATTTTTCTATAAGTGTGTAACCTCATTTATTTGGCAAATCAGTTGAAATTCAGCTCCATTTTACGCATGAAACAATGTCAAACGTCTTGGTCATTAGAGGTCTGCTGCCTCTAAATCACTAGCCCTGCTTGTTTAGAAGCTAATGAAGCAGGATGATGTATTATAGTGCAATACTTGCTGTATGTGGCTACACCATTTGTGTTGATAGACTTTACTAGACCATTACTTTAACAGCCTATCCGACTGTGACATCCCTAACCCATAACTGACTTGCTGTAAACTTCACATAAACTTATGCTTTAAGTATTGATGTCCTTCTGTTCTGTATAGAATCCCGCTTAGAGGAAGTCTGCATCTCAGCAGCAGCTCTTGTCATTTCAGTGGAGGCACTGCTGGTGAAACTGATCAGATTTAACAAGCTGTCTGAGTTTTTGAAGGAGAGTGTAATGCAATGACTCTATAACAGAATGACAAACTTGTATTTCATTACATGGCCATTAGTCTGTGGGGCAGAATTAGTCTCCTGAGCAGAGCAGCAATCTTTAAAATCAGGCTACGTATGACTCTGTCCAATGCACGGTCATATTCTGCTTTGCGAGATCCACATGATCAAACAGATTTGTTTGGCATTATTTGCACAGACGGTTGAAAAGAATGACTTGCTTACAGTACATATAATAACCAGTCCTATGGGAGTATGGCAGCATTTAATACATCTGTAATTAATAACTTTATCGATTTAGGTCCTTAAAATCCATTCACATCAAGCTCCATTACTGCCGTGGCTTGCATCAAAAGCATATTCATTATTCATTATTTTGTGACTGCACAGTGCTCACTCACGGGATATTGAGGCTAAATGAGATCGCAAGTAAAATGTTCTCACACTGTTGTGACTGTCTTGGTGGCATACCTCAAGACAATGTCAGTGGTGTTGTATGAGGATGCCACAGAAGTGTTTTACTACCTTACAGCACAAGCAGATTATAATATACCTGCAGGGGGTTGATAGAATTGTTGATCAATAGCAGTGACTCACTGATTATTCAACTATGTACCATATTTCTACCCCCTAAAAAATATGTTCTGGCTCAAACTCTGTTCTGGAATAAAACTCCTCAACCACTGGCATTTCAACTAAATCCAAATACCCTAAACCTCCCACCTACTCACATGTACATCTCCTAAATGATGCAGAACATGTTTTGAGCCAGTGATGTTTCATCAATGAAAACTAAAACGTCTTGTTCTACAGCCAAATCATGAGGAATCAGCACTGTTATTCCATTTTTCATTATGGTGAAATGCTACTGTATTGCAAGGTGTTACTGACTGATTCCTAATCCATCAGTAAAGTCAATTTCTATCTACCAGCTCACTGTTCTCTCCTGGGACATTGCGACTTTATCATTCGTGTAAATTACACTGCACTGTAGCTCAGGATGACGGGGGAACTGTGAGGGATGGGGGCTGTGTGGGAGGAGGCAAGTTCTGGTAGTGTTGTTGTATTTCACACTGGTCACCAGTAGAGGTCACAGATATCTGAATACCCCTTTAATTACAGTTCAGCTGCCTGAAATCTATCAAGATGGTATTGCAAATTCAAGAACATTCAGTAAAGAAGTTAAAAAAAAGAAGCTGAAAATAAGCATTACCCTTTAATTCTTGAAAATGCTCCTTCTGTAGAAAAAGTCTCCACTTCTAATAGATTGTTATATTAGGAAAATCCAGAAAAAGTGTCTTGACAGCCCATTGGACTCAACAGTCAACCACTTTCCTCAACAGTCAGTAGTTAAGGACATTTCACAGCTTCACAGCCCCAAAGCAGTGCAACTCTAGATTGTTCCTGTTCCTGATCTTGTTATTATGCTCAAGCTTCAGCAGCTATTTGAGGGTCACTCTGTCACTTTGAGTTATGCTTGGCATCTGGCATCCAGAGAGAAGGCATTGCCTCTCAAAAAGTACAATGAATCCTATCAGTCAATTGGTTTTATGCAGCTGAGCCAGTCAACCCTGTGTCACTGCCGAGAGACAGAGACACACTGTCTACAAAATGATTTTAGGAATGAGATCATATAGTGGGGTTGTCCCAGCTGAAAATGTGTGTAAATTATATCAATTTGTCTAATACAAGTTTTGAAAGGGTGAATTTTAAAACATGGATTTGTAGAATTTGATTTGGTACAGTATAATTTGCAGTTGACCTTTGACTAGTGACTGTTGGCTGAAAGGCATCCACCTTCTCTTCAGCTAGACATACACAGTCAAGAGAGCTGCTTATTGTGTCAGATGTTTTATGTTACTGAACATCATATCAGCTTTATAATTTATTCTCAAAACTGCTTACTTGGTGCAGCAGAGTTGAGTTCTATTTGCTGGCACATAATTTGCAGGTCTTTCACCAGTGAAAAGAGTGGCTGTCGATGATGGGCTGAAGCGAGGAACAAGCCACGAACTACTATGAGTGCAAAGCTGGCACAGTTTTCTGCCTTGCAGTTAATACAGGAATACAAGAGAATAAAAGCATTGAACCTTAATGTGCATCTCAGAGAGCTGGTTAGGAAGATGTAAAATTAATTTGCTAAATTAGATCAGATCAGTAAAAATTGCGTTCAGTGTCGGGCCATTGCACTGAAATTCAAATTTGACTTCACATAACAAACTGTTGAATTCATTAATTAAACAAATCAATTTTTATAAGTCAGGCGTTCAATAAATTTACAATTCAGAAACAACCCCTACAGGCATGAATCTCTGTCTACACGATCCAAGTTTAAAAAACAGAAAATGGAATCAACTGCAGTTATGGAATTTTTCTTTGACAGCATCAGTGTGTACACAGGAGGGCACACAGGCTGGAAATGTTCGCTGGCTGTCACAATCCCTCCATGATTTGTCTTGAGCTGTTTAATGGCATACTTAATCATATCAATCAATCAATCAATCAATCAATCAATCAATCAATCAATCAATTAATTAATCAATCAAGTTTATTTGTCACATGTAATCATATGAGGTACAATCACAGTGAAATGTAATCCTACCAGTTCACTCTATTTGAACATTAAAAAAAAAACTCTTATCTGGGTATATCCGGTACCTTCTTCCCTACCACAGCAGGGAGAAAAGGCCATTATCTTTAATTATTCTCCTAGACTTATTGTTCCAGTGCCTGGTGTAAATATCCTTTAGGCAGGGTAGAGCACTGCCGATTGTATGTTCAGCCGAACCACTCTTTGCAGTGCTTTGTGGTCCTGTTTGGTGTTGTTTCTGTACCAGGCAGTGATGTTCCTTGTCAGGATGCTCTCAATGGAGCAGAAGTACAAAGTCCTCAGTATTTGAGGGGGTACCTGGAATTTCTTCAAGCGCCTGAGGTGAAGCAGTCTCTGCTTTGCCTTTCCCTTGCCTTTCCCACCACTGAGTCACTATGTAGTGCCCAGGTCAGGCCCTTGGCAATGTGGGCACCAAGGTGTTCGAAGCTGTCCACCTTCTCTACCGAGGACCCATTGATGATAAGGGAGGCATAGTTCCTTCCCTGCTTCTTGTCCTGACAGCACCGGGTCAGGTCCTCTACTTCCTTCAGACAGATCTTTTCATTGTTATCTGTGATCAAGCCCACCACAGCTGTATTGTCAGCAAACTTGATGATGGTGTTGGAGTCAAAAGTGGCTACACAGACATGTGTGTACAGGAAGTAGAACAGGGGGCTCAAAATGCAGCCCTGGGGTTCTCCGGTGTTAAGGATGAGGGCATATGAGGTGTGTCCACCTACCCTCACCCCCTGGGGTCTGCCTATCAGGAAGTCAGGGATCCACATACGCAGTGAGGTGTTTAATTTCAGGTCCTTGAACTTTGTGACAAGCCTGGAGGGAACTATGGTGTTAAACATTGAACTGTAGTCAATGAATAGTAACCTCACATAGCTCCCTTTCTTGTCCAGGTGAGATAGGGTGGTGTGGAGGATGTGTGCTATGGTGTCTTCTGTTTACCATTTGGGATGGTAGGCAAACTGTAGTGGGTCCAGCGTGCTGGGTAGTGAGGAGCAGATGTAATCCTTGACCCGCCGTTCAAAGCACTTCATCACTATAGTGGTGAGTGCCACTGGGCAGTAGTCATTTAGGTAGACTGCTCTTGTTTTGGTGGGTACAGGCATGATGGTGGACTTCTTTAGGCACGTCGGTGTGACAGACTGAGGCAGGGACAGGTTGAATATTATTGTGAACATGGGCGCTAGTTGGTCAGCACATAGTTTGAGGATACCCCCATTGTTACCGTCTGGTCCTGCTGCTTTCTTGGAGTTCACACACTTGAAAGCCCTCCTGACATCATCAACAATGAGTGCAGCATCAGGATTTCCGGTCTGTGAGCAGTTCAAGTCTTTGCAAAGATCCAACAGGGTAGCCTCTGTACTCACCTGTGGTGGGATGTAGACCACTGTGATAATGAACAATGTAAATTCCCTTGGTAGAAAATGCGGTCTGCATTTGATTGATAATAATTCCAGATCAGGTGAGCAGGAACAGGATAGCACTTTAATATTTCCACTGTCACACCAATCCTTATTCACCATAAAGCACAGGCCTCCTCCTTTTTTCTTGCCAGAGTCCTCTGTTCTGTCAGATCGTCCAGTATTCCAGGCCAAGTTTTGGTGAAACAAAGGACATTGCAGTTCCTGATATCCCGTTGGAAACAGATACGGGCACAGAGGTGATCAAGTTTTTTATCCAACGCCTGTACATTGGTTAGCAGGATGCTAAGATCCATGTGGCGAGGATTGCAGTCAGTGTTTAATCTGGCCATTTTTACCTCAGTGTTTCCTCTGATGTTGAGATGCATACAGAGATGGATGCAGAGATGGTCTTGCTTGTCTTTGTGGTCAGGATCGTAGCTGGTGTTTATCCCCTTCACCTTTCCCTTGATGTTTACTCTAATGTTTACATTTGAGGAGACTTTACAAAGTGGTGAGTTGACCATTTCCCTATCTTGATGAGTGACTTGTAGTCATGTTAACATTGTCCAATATGATTCACAAAAAGTACAACTAATATTGTAAAAATAAATGTGAAGAGCATAAATTTGCAATTTGCCACTCCTTTAGTGGGACTAATGGAGTGGCGACTGGATAGGTCTGCACCTTCAAGCAGAGGATAAAATATATATAAGCATTTTCTCATATCCTAGGTCACTGCCCCTTTTTCTAAATTGTGCACAGAACGCAAATTGTATTCTATGGCCATTGGGAATAACTATGGTGAGAGGAGGACTCAGCATACTAATAACGATTACCGTGTCCGGCAGAGATATGAAGTAATTGCCCATTCCCTCTGTTGTTTATTGCCTACCAATGGCATGCCATGGGAGTTGCAGCACGGTCCAATTAGATTTGAAGGACATAAACAAGTCGGAGAGTTCTTCTTTTATGGTCGTCTGATGGATGGTTGCTGGACTCCCAGCAAGAAAACAACGGTCAAGCTTTATCGGCAGTGCATTCTGTGCAGAAATGAGCAACATGAGGGTTATCAGCAGCACTGCTCTGCTGTGGATGCCACCGTCTTTGGGTAATCAGATGAAGGGGTTTTAAGCTTGTTAACAAGCTTATGAAACAGTGCTTTGACCTTAAGTACTGCATTAGTAACAGGAAATATCTCCTCACTGGTACTTACCTGCTGAAGCTCTGTGACTGGCTTAAACGAATGCTAAACACAAATAAGATTAGCTATCATTATTCAGAAAGAGATAGAAATGCACATTATTAACATCAGAGATGGACTGATGGATTTTGGGTACCACTTTCTGCTAAGTCACCCTTTAAAAAGGGTTTATATGCATTGATTAATGGTTAAAAAGCCATTGGTAAGAATAACTTTTGGGTTACCAGGTTGTGAAAAATCCCCCTCCAGTAAACCTGCTTTGTCCTTTTTGATAACTTACCTTCTAGAACAAGGCTGCAGGACATGGACCGAAATCCAATCCACAACTGTTGATGTGATGGATTACTATAAGAAGAAGCATTTGTAATTTCAGGTTTTGCTGTCACCGTTGCTATGCCTGTCAAGCTTTCTGATCATACAAAGTACATATTGCAGTTTACAACAATAACGGTGTAAGATTTACCAGCGTAGTTCCAAGTCACTTTTGAAACAATGGGTCTATCATTTCAGGCAGAGGTAGACAAGGTTCATTTCTAGCTGACGGCCGTCAATTTTGCTGATTGAAATGAACAACTGTGCTGGCAGGACAGATTTTATCAGCTGTAGCTCACTAATTAAGCTAATGTTAGCTCAATGAACTGGTTGGAAATGCCAAGGGTGGAGATACCATCAGGAGTACCAAGAGATTTCCTGGCGGGCAGCTCCACAGAAAGGGTCACCATAGGGAGAGAGAGAGAAAGAGAGACACAGAGAGAGAGAGAGAGAGAGAGAGAGAGAGAGAGAGAGAGAGAGAGAGAGAGAGAAAGAGGGTTATACTGTGCTGTGGTGATCGGCTACTCGAGTGGGCTGCCCAGCCCACTTCGGGGTTACTGTCTGTCTCTCTCCCCCAGTCTCTCATGTTATGTGACACAACATTGTTTTCACAAACTGTCTTGCTTTACATGAGTAACAAAGCCAACAAATGTAAAGTTAGGGCTGAAAAGTTAAGAGAAAAGAAGTTTAAATCCAAAAAAATAGAATCACAGAAATGCTTCAAAATAACATGATCGTGGGGCCAAAATAACTAAGAGGAGTTTCAGCATCACGGCCCACTGAAACAGTGGGCAGACAACAACAGGGATACTATAGTTTAAGTTTAGTTAGCAGATACAGATATTTAGTTCCATTTTCTGCTCTGGTTTCACAGAAATTTTTATATGCTATTTAACCAAAGTACTCAAAGTATTTTGTCTGTATGATTAGCTCAGACTGTTCAATCATGTAAGAAAAGCAAGACAAATTAATTATTTTGGTGGGTTTAGCAGTCAATTGCAAGACTAACAATATCAACTTGATCATTTTCATTGTGGTGTTCTTACGGTCAAACTTGAATTGGATTAGCCTCAGAAGAAACCCTCTTGTCAAAGCAGAAGTACTCTAAAAATGAGCCTCTTAAAAAACAGATATTGGCTATTAGCAAGTGAATGTGCCACTATTCAGTTTACACATCTGACCAGCGATGGATGTGTCATTGTTTGAGCTTGGGTGTTGTCCCACAGCTCACAGTCACACTGAGACTCTTGTCATCAGCCATGCATGTCACTGCCGGCCTTCTCCCAGTGCGTAGGTGCTGATGGGATGGCAGCCTCACAGGCCCAGCTGCAGCACCAGATACGCTTCTTATCTGTAATGCCCAATTATGGCAAAGAAACCAATGCTGTTTATATGCTAAGCCTGCTGGGGACCTGATGAGAAATGAAAAATGTCACACTCTCTCTCTTCCATGCTGACACACACTTGATGCTGTGACTATATCTTAATGATACACATCGCGGTGCGCCTATATGTTGATGTGCAGTGTGTAATGGTGGTTGCAAGGACGCCACATCACATCATAGCACGATGAAGGGTGAAGGGAGCATGATGAAATGAAATAAATTCCAATAATGATATGTAGATGAGGCGCCGGTCGACAAAACAGTTTCAGAAACAGATAAGAATCAATTCTGCTCAGCCTTAAGGAATCATGATAATGAATTCAGCGGCTCACCTGATAATCAGCAGTCAGCCACAGACAATAATAGCAATTTCAGATGGAGCGAGTCCTTCTCTTATTTACACTGTTGGCCTGCAGTCATGCAGTGATCACATTACTAACATTTAATGATGACATCCTATGCAGAAGCGGCATAGGCCCTTTTGCCAAGCTGGATTATTATTGATGTGTATGAATTTTCATTGACTCTCTGCACTTTGATTGTTTATTCATATTTTCTTGAGTTTGACAACATGAAACATAGTAAGTGTTTTGAAAATTTACTAGGGATGTAACTGAATATGAATATATGAATACCTTGATATGAACAGATGATGCACTCTGAACAGATGTGAACTGCATCTGAATTCGTGTGGGAATATATTTTTTCTCCACTAAGTTGACCTGTCACCTGATTGACACAATTAGTTTCCACTGGCCTTGCGCTCCTTCTTCTCAGATTCATGACTCAGTCAAATCTGAACGCTATGACATCACTGACACACTGCTGAAATCATCAGAACTATTTTTTTGTGTTATCAGTATCATCATTGATGCCCATTATAGAGAAATGTCAATAAAGTGGCTTAGAAATTATACAAAAGGCTCTGCTCATAACCAGATTTTGCCTTATAGTCAACAGATTGCCAAAAAGCAATTCAGGTGATTGTTGTCTGTACACCCATAGTTACAGTCTGAAAAGGAACTATTAGTGTTTATTGCAGCCTAACTTTTCATGATGTGGATTTGCCAAAATGTAAGTGAAAACAAACAAACAAACAAACAAACAAACAAAAATGTTAAGGTGCAGATAATTATGATCCATATTCTGTGGTAATTCCTCAAGTTTTGAATAAGATCATCAATTTTTGCCAGATTTGTTGTTCAGTGCAGGATAAAGCTTGACTGATGTACATGTGTTATTTAAACATATGCAAACAGATTTTTGTCAGTAGTGTTGTCATGTTTTGTCATGTCCTATTGCAGGCACAACTTCCAATGTATTTTACAAAATTTTTTTTTGGTCAGTAGCTTTCTTATTGTTTCAACACACTTCAGACCAACTTCATTTTCATCTGGGCTACTCATATTCTATGTACAACGACAAGTTTTTCAAGAACAACACATTTCTTTTTTTTTTTTTTTACCATTAATTTGATTAATTTATGTATATGGTTAAAATAGTTTGCACTTCTGTACAGTCTGTGAATAGCTAAGAAATTAAATGTCAGTAGAAAATAATTGAACACAGAAAACAAGGCAGTTTAGATAATGCCCATCAACTTCTGGCGTATGCCTGCCCACTCCCATCGTATATCAGAACACAGCCAGCAGCATAGCACAGCAGATATTTTTGTGTTACTGTGTCACTCTGACACACAAATTGATACAGAAAATGCATTTTCAGTTTATTAAAGCACTATTCAGACAAAGGCAATGGTTGACAGTCTGTGTTACAAACTTTTACAAGCTTTTATATAAAAAACAAATGAATAAAGCTAGATAACAAATGAGCTATAAGGGTTAAAGGTGATCTTAATGTCCCACTTCTGCACTTACTGTAGTGCTGTCTATGCCCAAATGCTCTATATTTGGTGTATGAGCATTGTCATGCAAATTCTTGTACAGCTTAAATTTTGCAAAAGGACAACATTCTATTGTTAAGAGATAATTTAGGGGTCTAGTGTTACCAATTTCCAAATCAGAGTTGTTATCCTTTGTACTCACTGCTTTCATGAGTGGCAGTGTTAGAATTAATGCAGCTCTTCTCCCAGCTCTCAATATTTCATAGATTTGTTTTGGCCTTTGAAGGCTTTAAACCTCTCTGGAACGAGTTATTTTCCTCCTCTTGAAGAGATCGTCGAATCCCCGGCCTCACCATCAATATTTAGAGCTGTGCTGCATCACTTTGGACACGCATAAATCCACTCTTGCTCTTAAATCATTTATTAAAAATGGGATCATCTTTGAATTTGAGACTCTATCTTATAAAGGCCAAATCAGACACATTCTGAAGGTTACTCTATAATTTATAGCTGTTATGGGTTTAATGTATCATGTCAGAGGGATCTGAACAAATGGATTCTGAGGAATGAGTGCAGAGACAAATGTACTCTCGGACACAATGAAATTCAAATTGGCGTTATGGATACACATCCAGCTGACGCTTTGGTTAGCAGTGAGTCCTGGATGGAGGAAACAGATGTTGGGCTTTAATTGCCTTGTAGTAAAATGATGAAAGTGCTAACATGCTGTGGAATATGAATCTCACTTCGGAAATAGTTAATTAAGGGATTCTTTACAGGAATATACATGGAAATCTTTTTTTGACTATCTGACTAAGTGGTTTAGTCAAATACTACAAGTATGATGTTTATAAATTAATATTCACTTTAGTCATTGTCATCTTTTTTTGACCAGGACATAACAGCCCACTCACTGGATGCTTTTATACAAAGTGCCTCACAGGTGCATACATTTTTAACTTGTACAGTCGTATAGGGAAGAGAGCTCTTAATCCTTGCAATGTTAGTGTGATGCTTTACCCACAGATATGCACGGTCCAATTCTTTCTTTCAAGAAATGTATCAAAAGGGTCTATTTATGTTTGGAAAGAAATATTGCTGTGTAAAATAAGCATTTGGGTTCTTCTATTGATGAATTTATGCATGTTTAATTTTTTGTATAACTGTAGTCTTCTTCCAAACAAATTTTGCAAGAAGAAAAAAATAAATGTAGAAAAACATAAAAGATTAATCAGAGGGAGGCAGAGCAATTTAACTACCGGGCATTATCAAAACAGGGTTTCATCTGTGGCTACATAATAACAGAAGCTTTTAAACAGCATATGCTGCAGGGCTGTTTTACCGTCAGAGATGCAAAGTCCTCATCATCAGATTGCTTCTCCAGAATCTTTTAACTTATGTTGGAGTGCTAGAGACAGACAGCAGAAGATCAGATTTTCCGGCCTTATTATGGGACCTCTCATCTCATAATAGAATTTCTTTCAATCAGTCAGAGGAAGTGGAAGGCAGGGGGAAGCAAAATAACACAGTGACCAGAAAACAAAGCTGGCAGGCATTGTCCTGCTTCCAAGACTCATGCAGAGACAGAGAGGCCCTCCAGACTCGAGTCTCCGGCTCTGGAGGGTATCTGTGTTATTGTGTGACACGGGCTGCTATGCCAGATGGCTAGTCCATGACGTAAACCCCACCCATACTTGTCAAAATGCCACCACGTTGGCTGGTGCAGGGCATGCTAAATCCCTCTCACGGGAGAAGGCCGTTTGCAACCATTCAGCTCCAATTACAAATCTTCAGTAGCACCCAAGGATTTGAGACCATCCAAATATGGTGATTACTCTGCAGTTCCTGGAGGGGTGAAGCTGAGAGCTGAGCTCTTCATTGGTATGCGCTGTTTACTTACTGTGTCCATCTGTTGATATGGTGAACAGACGCAGCTCGATTTTTCTGTGGAGGCCACACTGGAAGCTTGGCTCTCATAACAATTATCTGACATTATCCTGCAGTTTCATGGAATCATAAATAGTTGAACAATAGTCAAGCGACACAGAGCAATATGAGTAAAACACTTTCAACTTTATTAGGGACTGTACATAAATTATGAAGGGGGAAGGTGAGGACAGAAAGGGGGAGGGGTTATGTATTTTTCTTATTTGCTGAAGGGAGATTAGTCTGAAATTTTTGGGAGGGCAAGAGAGGAACTTTGATTTGTCCATGTCCCAGATTTATAATTTATTTCTTTATTTTCTTGCCGATTTACTGACATTGAAAACTTGCCTTTTGTGTGTACCATGGATCACAAAGATTTATTGGACAGCCATTGTGTCACTGTGTCAGAGTTTTATTTTCTGTAGCTAGTGCATAGGATATGTGAATTGTGAGAAACAATAGATGTGGAGTAGTAGTTTCTTTCTAAGTAGCCAACAGTTGCCGTCACTTTATTCTGCATTGTCATAACTACCATAAAGTTAAATGTACAGTATAATATAGAGTTAACCTATAATATAATGCACTTTCAGCACTATCCAACTCATTCTAGTAATGGGTAAAGGGAAAAAAATACAGTGCTAAAGCCTCTCAGAGTTGCTGGCTGTGCCCCATCAACTTATTCAGTGACAGTGGTTATTCAGTACAATACATTATTCATTCAGTTGCTGTTGGTTTAAAAATAGAGAACAGCCGGAGAGATTGGCAAACATGACGCACCATTTGTTATGTTTACCATATTTTTTGAAATTGCTAATTCCACTCTTAATGTGCGACTTGGGCTCTGTAAAAATGATTGTTTCATTAACATATTAAGTCTGAAATCAGGGTTGAGTTGATCAATTAGGGAGGATGGTGTGAAGGTCCTTGTTGATGATTGGCTCATTGGTCTGTGGGAACACATCCATAACGAGATAACTGATGTCAAAGTCAAGGAGAGGATCCAAAACAAATAATTAACAATGCAGGTGATGCCCTTGCTATTTGAAAAAGTCAATCATGAGATTCAGCCCCCTCCCCACCCTAATAATTGTCACACAGTCTCTTAGAGGTGTGAATCAGTGAACAGGTTTTTTGTCATGGTTTCCTCTTTGATACTGTATGCCATTTTCTCTTTCGCCATTGACATGTCACTGTCACAGTACTAAAGTGATGCTCTGTTAAAAATCACAGTCATGAGTCACTTTAATGAGAGCAGAGGGGTATTTTAAGTCCACACATTAAATCTGGTGCTGAATTTAGTTGTGTCAGACCAAAGAGGCTGATGGGGCTGGCTGAACAAGGACCAGCTCTCATTCACCTCTAAGCACACAGATAGGCAGTCTGGTGACTCCTCAGGGATTATTTGTGGGTTATAAGGACCAAGATGGATCTAGCACTGTTTGAATAACCACTTCACTGTCTACGTGGTGCTACTCACTGCTTCTATAATGCTTCTATAATTAGCCATGTAGAACCAGAGGGGCTCAGTGTAACATCCAGAGGCTCCTTGATGAACTAAAGGTTTTTGTAAAAATCTGTGTTTTTAAAATTGAGTCTGAATTCCACCAGGCCACACTTACATAAATTACAGGGCAGAGAAGCATTTTTGTCAGAACTGGTTTAGTCAAAGCCTCATTTCAGTCTAAATGGTTTATCTTTCCATATCTGGATAATGCAGGGAGACCACCCATAGATGCATAGGTGGATCAAAAATGATCCAGCTGATCCGTTTAATTTCAGCATGTTATACTCCATATATGCCTCAAAAATGATGCATTATTTTAAACAGCAAGATAATTTTATATTTAATGTGTGTAGGTGTTATATATATTTTTGCCTCAGAAAAATGAATATCACTAAATTAATAGCTCTTTTACATTTACATTTATACAATTAGGTGAGAATTTCTGCCATTATAATAGTTCCCTCAGGCGTATTAGATGAATGTATTAATCTTCTTTTGGCTGTTCCCGTTAGGGGTTGCCACAGCGGATCCATTTCCATCACTTCCTGTCCTCTGCATCTTCTTCTGTTGTGCCAATCACCAGCATGTCTTCCTTCACCATATCCATTAACCTCCTCTTTGGTCTTCCTTTTTTCCTTTTGTCCAACCTCAGCTGTCCGTCTAATATACTCATTCCTTATCCTGTCCATCCTTGTCACTCCCAATGTAAATCTTAGTATCTTCAACTCTGCCACGCCAGCTCCGCCTCCTGTCTTTTCGCCTCCAAACCATACAACATAGCCTCTCTCACTACACTCTTGTAAACCTTCCCTTTCACTCTTGCTGGTAGACTTCTGTCACAGATCACTCCTGACACTCTTTTCCACACACTCCACCCTGCCTGCACTCTTCTTCACCTCTCTTCTACACTCCATTACTTTGACCAGTTGACCTCAAGTATTTAAACTCATCCACCTTCGCCACCTCTACTTCTTGCATCCTCACCATTCCGCTGTCCTCCCTCCCATTTACGCTTATGCATTCCATCTTGCCTGTTATTCCCTCTTCTTCCTCTTCTCTCCAGTGCGTACCTCCACCTCTCCACGCTCTCCACAACCTGCTCCCTACACTCACTACAGATCACAATGTCATCCACGAACATCATAGTCCACAGAGACTCCTGCCCAATCTTGTCCCTAAACCTGTCCATCATCAGTGCAAACAAGAAAGGGCTTAGAGCCGATTCACGATGTAATCCCATCTCCACCTTGAACCCATCCATCACTCCAACCACACACATCACCATTGTCACACTGCCCTCATACATACCCTGCACCACTCCTACATAACCTCTCCGCCACTCCCAACTTCCTCATACAATACCACACCTCCTCTCTTGACCTAGCTTCCACTGCTATTTCCCATAACTTCATGCTGTGGCTGATCATTTATATACCTCTGTAGTTACTACAGCTCTGAACATCACCCTTATTCTTGAACATTGGTGGCAGTACAGTTCTTCTCCACTCCTCAGGCATCCTCTCACTTTCCGTGATTGTGTTTAACAATCTAGTTAAGAACTCCACTGCCATCTCTCCTAAACATCTCCATGCCTCCACAAGTATGTCATCTGGACCAACCACCTTTCCACTCTCCATCCTCTTCATAGCTGCCCTCACTTCATCCTTGCTAATCCACCACACTCCCTTATTGGCTCTTCTCACATCTTCCAACCTTTTCTCTCTCTCTCATTTTCTTGAATGTGAAAGCACTCCATCCACCCTCTTAACACACTCTCCTCACTAGTCAGCACATTTCTATCTCTGTCCTTCATTACCCTAGTCCTATTCTCCTTCCTTAGTGTCCTACCTGTCATATAACTTGCCATATGCCTTTTCCTTAGCCTTTGCCACCTCTCTCTTTGCCTTACACCACATCTCCTTGTACTTCTGTATACTTTCCTCACCTCTCTGGCTATCCCACTTCTTCACCAACCTCTTCCTTTGTAGATGATGCACCAAGTACCTTCCTAGGTGTCTCCCTCATCACTTTTGCAGTAGTTACCCAGCCATCCGGCAACTCTTCACTAGCACTCAGTGCCTGTCTTAACTCCTCGCTGAACTCCACACAACAGGCTTCCTTCTTCAACTTCACTTCACTTCCATTTGATCCATGGCTCTGCCTTCATTCTCTCCCTCTTCTTGGTCTCCAAAGTCAGACCAACATTCAATGCTACCTCGCTACATTCTCCCTTGCCACCACCTTGCAGTCTCCAGTCTCTTTCAGATTGCACCTTCTGCATAAGACATAGTCCACCTGTATGCACCTTCCTCCATATGTCACCCTGTTCTCCTCCCTCTTCTTGAAATACGCATTCACCACAGCTATTTCCATCCTTTTCGCACCCACCACGCACGACCCACCACCCACCGCCCACCACCATCTGTTCTTTCACATTCCTCTCCTTGACACCTCCTTGATACCTGTCCATCACCTCCTGATCTCCTCTGTTCCCTTCACCAACATGCCCAT
The DNA here is from genome assembly GCF_914725855.1 of Thunnus albacares. Taxonomy (NCBI): domain Eukaryota; kingdom Metazoa; phylum Chordata; class Actinopteri; order Scombriformes; family Scombridae; genus Thunnus; species Thunnus albacares. The sequence continues at coordinate 10,211,844 of NC_058107.1, forward strand.
TTAAGTCCACTGCAATCACCACTCTCTCCTCCGTGGGTAAACTCTGCACCACTTCATCCAACTCACTCCAGAATTCTTCTTTCTCTTCCATCTCACACCTAACTTGTGGGGCATGTGGGCTGACAACATTCATTGTAACACCTTCAATTTCCAGCTTCGTACCCATCACTCTGTCTGACACTGTCTTCACCTCCAACACACTCTTGACATACTCTTCCTTCAGGATTACCCCTACCCCATTTCTCCTCCCATCCACACCATGGTAGAACAGTTTGAACCCACCTCTAATGCTCTTGCCCTTACTCCCCTTCCACCTGTACCCATACTCTACCTTCCTTCTCTCCATCATATCAGCCAGCTCTCACCCTTTACCAGTCATAGTACTGACATTCAAAGTTACAATTCTCACCCCCACACTCCTACCCTTCCTCCTCTCCCCCTGCCTCCTGACATACCTTCCCCCTCTCCTGTTCCTTCACCCAATAGGTCAACTAACCAACAGGTACCGATCAGTCTACCAGTTGGTAACCCAGGCCTCGACGGATCCACTATGGAAATCTGATTTATGATCTGCATATTTGATTTGGCATAGGTTTTATGCTGGATGCCCTTCTTGATGATGAATGCATTAATAATAATTTAATAGCTAAGTAGCTTAGCTAAGAGGTTTAGATTAATATTTGTTTGATAATTTGATGATAGAAATGGCAAATAAACATTACAAACTTTACATAACTTTACATGCCAGTGTAAAATTCCAATAAATATTTAGATGACAGATACAGTATGGACTAACATGGTTGAAAGCTCTGGAGAAACCTAGTAAGTGGATTTTGAGTTAAGATTATTTTTTATTATTTATTATATTATTTTAAATAATACAGTTGATCTGTAATATACATTGACAGTTCTAAACTGTTCCTTAGGTTGAGCCTTCTGACAGGGATTGCGAACTCCTTCGTAGTAAACCTGGTTGTACTTTTTATTCATTTTTTGATTGTTTTGTTTATCCAAATTTAATTTATTCAGTCTATACTAAAAAAAATACTTAAAATAAATCAAGGGGATTTTTTTGATAAGCAAAGACTCACTGTTAGACTCCCAATATAATGCCTCAAATGATTACCATCTACCTTTTAAAATATTATTTTTTGATTTGATTTGATGACATCATAGTATTATGCATCAAGAAAATTACAATCCAAGGTTTGTTTTGTCATCCTCATAATGTAAATATCCCAAGCAATCGGGGATAATCAAAACCGTAATCCCTCTGTCAGTAGATTTCCCACAGACAGTTTCAGACCTGATATTCTCTCTGTGACTTACTGCTGTGCACTGTAAATTCTCTCTCTGTAAGCTGGCCCTTATACCAGCTTCTGCTCTGCTCGGCTCAGCCCTGTGACGTCCATGTCCATGTGGGTGTTTTGCAGTTCTGTCATTGACAGACAGTGTAATGATGCCCTATGGATGAGCCCCGCTGGGTCTCGGAGCTGCCATACACCGGTCTCCTCACACTGCCATAGAATGCCAATCAGCTGCCCCTCGGCATAGCCTCTCTACTCACCTGTCTCTCCTTACTCTGTGCGTGTCTGCCTGCACCCACTGCCGTGTACATCTGTGTGATTGTCTTTGCACTGGTGTCATTTTCTTGGCAGGTCTGGCGAAGCCCATGGGGCTGGTGGAGGGACCTGGAGGCCTTGGTCAGGGGGGAGCTGCTGCCACTCTGGGAGAGGACAGTCGTGATGCCGAGGGGAAGTACGAGGAATATGGCTATAATGCTCAGCTCAGTGACCGCATTTCTCTGGACAGGAGCATCCCAGATTACAGGCCTAAAAAGTATGTCCATTGTCTGTTTCTTCTAATTTTTTGTCATGTACATTCATTCTCCCTCCAACTACAGCTCAACACCTTTTTTCCCCTGGCAGGGTTGTGTAATGTTAGAGAGACTTGTAACTGGAAGGTTTTTCAGTTTAATCCCTGTAGCAGTTGATGGGCTCCATTTTTTCTGTGGCACACAATGTACCACAGGACTTTTTGCCAGGAAACAGGCATTTTCATCAAGTGCACAGTGGTTTTTTATGCTCTTCTTCTTTTTGGTGATTATTGGTATTTTGGTGCTTCTCCAGGACATTTACTTTGCCAAAATAGAAGCAGTGTTGCAGTACAAGGTGTATCAGAAAGGATAAAACAGTGCAGTTAAATGTTGGTGAGGATTACTAGAATTTCCAAGAATTCCCTGCAAGCTCAGACCAGGTCAAAAGTGCATGATACACTCATGCTATTTTTATGCTTCTGCTAAGTGGTAAAGTCTGAACAGATTCCATAGTCCACCAGTTCTATTTGGGTATAATTCACTTTTGGAGAAATATGAAGACATTTATGTCTAAGTACATGTAGCAGCAGTGTGAATGATTGTGATCCAACAAAGAACTGTCAGTATGCACTTAGTGAGGCTGCTGAATCCTCCATAGATGTTAGTGACAGGTTGGTGGATGCTATGTACTTTCATTTCAATTCAAGGTGCTGTATATTTTCCTGATGTCTTTATTTTTATTCAAGATTTTTCTATGCAGAGCAATGGATCTACTGCCTGCTGTAGAGTTGCTGATGTGATATTTTGGAAAGTCATATGGATTACAGACTGCCTCACATTGGTTTCCATATTAAACAGAAAAATGCAAATGTTACCCTTGTAAATTTAACGGCTGCCAGCAGGAGACATTTTTGTACACCTGGTGGTTTATGACAATAATTTTGTGCTGGCCGCCATCAGTTTCCATTGGCACATGGCATGTTGTAAACTTGCCCCAACGCCAAATAACATGAGGGCTCTAGCAGTATGAGTAAAGTTGTTTTGTACTACAAACACATTTTTAATAAAAAAAGAACACTGGCTGATAACTGTATAGAAATTGTCTGTTTAATAGAGTTGCCTTTGTGCTTCAGTGTTCCTGATGAAACATGCATAGATATGCAAACTTGCCAACTTTCCTTCCACTTCTCCTCTTTACCTCCTCATAAGGGAGAGTCTCCAGGGGCTGCTATGACCTGCAGGTAGGTGGTCATGTGACCGACAAGAGAAGCTAAGCTAGCACTACTGCTTGCGAGATAATCTGTCAGCATTCTTACTGCGGAATAGCTGTGCAAACCAATATTACAATGTCATCTCATGGATCACACTGGGCTTGATGTTGTGCTTTTTGTGTTTTTATGTAAAAAAAAACCTGACACATATCAGGTTGAACTGATTATTGACAGGGACATTTGTTTTTGTCTTACTACAACGGCATTGTGCTCTTCATTATCTGATATTTCTCTAGTCAGACATTCTGAATAGAGATGAAGAACTGCAATACAGAAACTATAAAGTAAACCTTGATTTGCAATAAATTAGAAAATGTTAGTAATGATTACATTTGAATCACAGTGAGTGTTGAAAGAATAAAGAAACAACAGAAGCAGGTTCATTAACAAGAATTACTGCATTTTCAGCACAGTTATGTTTTCAGGACAGTTATGTTATGGCTGTCTGTACTAGAAACCTTCTTACAGTACGAGTAGACAAGCTACTGCAGCAAGGCTACCAAAAGAAAGCCTATTTACACCCTCAGCTGTCTCCATCAGTCACATGACCCTCGCTTTGTAGGTTGTAGTTGTCCCTTAAGAATCTCATTCCCTGCAAGCCTCCCTTACCTCTTGTTTGGTACTTTTTATCTTCTTCATCTGTTTTATAACCCAACTCCACTTAATCCTTCTGCCTCTCTTGTCAATGCATTCAGTTTGGCCACAGGGCATCTTAGGGCCTCGGCCATGGGGAGTCTGACAAAAGAAAATTACTTTAGACATGCCTAATCCAGACATTAAAGGACATGGACAAGATGATGGTCATAGTTTAACAGCCATTTTATAATGTTGCAATAAAAAGAATCCTGAATTACTTTATTTTTTTATGAAAGAGCCAGTGGACACCCAGCAAGCAGCCTTAATGGTCCTTTTAAAATAAATTTTATATTTAGAATGTGAACTACAGCTGTGATACAGTGCTGCAGGAGATGGATTGGGGAGGGGAGGTGGGGTAATCAGGGCTGCCAGTGGCATTTATATCACACACTGTCATAGAACAATGGAGACAGGCAGAGACACTGAGAGGAAATCTGACGGCCAAGAGAGGTTTCTGAGGGCTTTAGTGGGGATAACAATTCATTTCATCCACGCTGCTTTGTTCCGAGCTCTTTTTCACGCCCAGAAAAATTAGACAAGAGTGGAAAAGGGAGGAAGAGGGTGAGTAAAAAGGAGCCGGCTAATTAATAAAGTCAGCTGAGAGTGCCTCTGGAATGAAAGGGTTTTAGGAAATTCCTCTTTTTTAATCAACTTATTCAACAAAAAATGGGGTGTGAGACAAAAGGGAAATGAGCGTTGGAGGTTTGCTGAAGTGGTTGTTTCCGGTTTTGAATGTCGCCTACTTTGATATGTTCAATACTAGTTACATGGTTGTGATTAGATTCTTCAGGCTTGTCCTCATATACTCTATATTATAGGATCCCAGTCTCCTCCCTCCTGATATCCATCCCTGTGCATCAGTCCATCATGTGTCAATTTCTGATACACAGAATTATTTTATGCTTCCATAAACAAGCACACGGAGTCAGACTGTGGACAGAACATGTCATTTCAAACAACGTAAAGCTTGAATACATGACAGGTAACCGATAGGTACACTGTATAATAAAGACTTAGTACATTTGTTGTGGAACATAATGGAAATCAATACAGTGCAAAGTTCAAACATAATTTTCTTTGGGTTTTCTGTTTATGTCATTGAAACAGCACTTTGAAGAACAAGAGAAACATCAAAGCACTGCTCTAAGCAAGTAAAGGAATTGTTCACAGAAAGAAAATGTGCTTTTCTTGAGAGTCCAACCAACACAGTACTGTAACTGCCAGCATTGTTGTGGTACTAGTCATGACTTTTAGGGTGCTTTCACAACCAACCTATTTTGTTCAGTTTAAATGAACTCTGGTGTGTTTGCCAGGCTGGTGTAAAAGCTGTCAATCAAATTCTGGTATGGACTAAACAACTAGACAACAACATGAAAAGGTGGGTCTCAGTCAGCTTCCAAGTGGACTTTGATGCGGTTGGTTGTGTGTTTTGTAGTAGATATGTGATTTTAGCATGAATTCAAAAGTTGAGCTACTATTTAAACCCATCTGCTGATTATGAACAATCAAGGAAGCAAACTTATAAACTATCTCCATTATACAAATTATTTGGTAACTATGGTAAGACTGTGACAATTATCACTATTGAGGAGCAGCACATTGTATTTATAATGACGATTTGTGTGGAATCCTGATGTCTTGGGGGGTTATGGTGTATTCTTATTTGCTTGTCTATGTAAACTGTTGTATGTTTCTGGGGCATATTTTGTGTTTTTTACTATGTGCTGCAGCACAAATTGACCACTTGGGACAATTAATAAACTTGAAGTTGAAGTTGAACTTAACGGATGCCCTGATACATCAGAAAGTGAAAATGAGTAAAAACAGAGGTGTGTCCTCTCTTTTGTTTTGTTCCTCATTAAAATGTAAGTGAATCGTAGTTACCACACAATAACTATTCCCCAGTTATACAATTAAGGAAACCTCACTTTCATCCTGTTTCTACCTTGTTGTCATTATTCATAAAATGAGGTTGAGTTGCAGTCTTGTAATGCTCATAATTTGGATTTCAGGAATTTCTCTCAGGAATTTGATTTCCCAATGTGGGTCCATGTATGACTTCATGTTCATACAGCTCTTGGTTCATTTGTATCTGAACATGAACAGGTCCAGAACTAACAGGCAACCATGTATCATTATTTTGCTTGGTCTCAGTCTACCATCTGTACTCTGCTGCAGCTTAGGGTAAGAAAGACAGTCACATATTTCTAATTTCTAATTCTGATTTTGTGAGCAAAAGGTGACTGCGGCACTGCAGAAGTGAGGTTAAACGAAGGAAGCAGGCACCTCCTCTCTAATGCACTTTTAATTGAGCAGGAGTCATTCAGCGGAGAGGACTTTGATGACTACAGGAAAGCAAAGTCCACCACCATGACTGAGTGATCCACACATTCTCAAGTCTCTCCCTCTCTTCTTAAACCTACCTGTCTGCGGCAAAACCAATTTATAGTAATTACAGATGCAACTGTCTCTTGCTCAAAAACCTGTAATCCCCATTCACTGCCCGCTAGCCTGTGTTTCTCTCTTCTGCTCTTCACTTCTGCAAGTGACATTCTTAACTGAGATACCAAGGGACTTAAGTAGGCTCTATATTACGGTGACTCTGAGCCTGTCATTCGTTGTCCTTGGGAGGCTTAGGTACGATAACAGCTCATTGGGCTGTGGAGAGAAAAACAATAAAGGCAGACAAGCTGGTAAGATTACTGATGCCCACAAAACAAACATTAAATGTAACTCTTGTCACTCATAAATAGAAAAATGCAATTCAAAGCATCAACCTGCTTCTCACTGACTAGTTCTCCTCCTCCAAGAGGATTCTTATTCAATTACTCCTAATCTCACTTCTATCTTTATTGTCACTTTCCTGAAGATTTGATTTATATTTTGTCAAAATAGCAGTTAAACCCAAAACTGTATTGAAGCACAACAGATGCTCTGCTTCCCCAAGGACCCCTTGTCTTGTGTTTGCCTGCCTGTGGGAGAGTGATAACCAGAGAGGACTACGAGGGAGGCTGAAGAAACAGGCTTACCTCATCTCCTAAGCGTCTGATACTGCAGAATGGGATCGTAAGGTCTCCGCGGTGCAGGGGCTCCTGCTGCAAATTGTTGCTCTTTCCAGTGCTGGAGTTTATCTCCTAGATGGGGCAAGGGGAGGGGGGGAGTGGTACGGAGAAATGACAAGGCAAACGATTATCTTCCTGAGAGGAGTGCTCGTGGATTGGAAAGTTGCTTTGGTGTTGCCTGCACTGCGTGGGTTACGGGAGGTTAATGTGAAATTTCACAGCGAATAAGAGCGGCCAGCGGGGAAAAAGTCAGAGGGAGCGGCCGGGGCTGCAGGCTGGTGGAGGAGGAGAAGGGGGAGGTGTGATAGGAATACATCTTAATCTGGCGCTCTGTTTCTGTCAAAGCTTGTTCCGGGTCAAATTATGAGCGCTGGCCAGTGAGCTCAGTCCCATTACAAACAGATGAGTCGATCGCTCATCCTGTTATGGCTTTACAAGGCTTCCACGCTACTGCAGACAGGTACAAATTTAAGGTTGAGCGATGCCCTAAATTGGATCCAGTAACTAGGGCAATGGAACTACAATATTACTTTACGATCTCGACACTGAAATCCAGCCTCACACCAAATCTCAACTAGAAGCGATAAGGGTGCCTTGCCCCCGCTGACATTTTCAAGATATTACTGTGGTAATATTCATTAAACACTGCCTCTCCACTGGTCGTAAAACTGGACAGGAGTGAAATATACATTATTTTGTTTTGCGCAGTTGCCATGTGGTGGCTGTGATTCTGCAAAGGAGAACTGTGGTGAAAAAATGCCCCCACAAACTCACTGCCAGATTTGTCATTGTATTTATAGACCTGGCAAGGCTGATTGAGAGAGGCAATAGAGAAAGCTGTGAGAGGGAACCAAGGAGTTGCTGAGGGAGAGCATAAATGCACAGGGAAGGACTGAAATGATACAGTGGGGGATGGGAGGGGGTGGCAGGGTGGTGGTTATCAATCAAAACACTTGTGCATTTACTCTTACGACTAGAGTGTGAGAGCAGGGCTTAAAGTATAGATAGACTTACGCAGTGTGCTCCATCATAAACACTCTCTGTGGTTTAGTTTTTTTCCCCCACTTTTATTACCTCTGCTGTCAAATGCATGTGGGCTGCGGTAATGGAAGTGATTGATAACAGTGCATGAAATTAAGCTTTCCTAGTCCACAACAGCAAGCACTAGCCTACTTGGCCAGAGAGACTAGGCAGCAGATTGCCATTCCCATGCATGAATCAATGCCAATAGGTGTAGGTGTGAAACTATTAAAAATAAATGAAGATGTCTGAGTGCTTCTCAGTCTGTATTATATCCATACCACCTTAAGAATCAAAAGTTGTATTAATACCTGAAGCTGGACTCTGCACTGTTGCTTTAGTGTCCCACAAAGCAAACAGATCACCAATAGTGAATGCTTATTTGGGCTAAACAGTCAATCCTTTTTGTATCAAAAACGCAGTGTGAAAGAGCAGAAATCTACTCAGCTGGCACCAATTAACATAAATTCTTTGAGTTGGCAAAAACAGCAAAAAAGATATCTTGGATGTTGTCTAGTTGATAACTGCCTGTACTATATGACTGGCCAGGCGTATGGAAGCAGAAGCATCTTTTGAGTGGCAAATAGTTTTCTACATAAAGAACAGTACCTAGCAGGTAACTTGGCAGCTGTTGAGTGTTAAAGACAAACAGCTGGTGAACAGTTGTGGCAATCTCCCAGTTAAACATTTAAGCACATCATTATCAGCGTTTTAAGGTTGTCACCACTAGGATCCAGAAATGTGTCTGGCCCGTCAGTCTGTGACACTAATGTTGCCTTAAGCAGCTACAGTGCAGAGCTGTCAGCTTTAGGTGATTTACTAGCAGTTTGTCATTATTACCATAACTGGCTGAATACACAGCTGTTTTCAGTAAATGCAACGCCATTTTTGAATGTCAAGATGAATGACATGAGGGTGAGGGGTGAATATGATGATTGTTGCATAGAAAACTAGATTTACTTAGAGGCTTATTTTTCTCTGACTGACTGTAGATAATTTTGTGTTAATACTTAGTATAATCATATCTTGTTTAATGCTCTGTAGACATGAAATGCAGGCCTGTGTAGTTTCATTTCTAGAAAATAATAATTAGAAATGCAATGCTACAGTGGTTGGAAAAAAATCTCAATTTCAACATGTGGCAGTCGCAGCCTTCCTACATAATTCTGGTATTTCTCTACATGTACAGGGATAGAAAAACATTGTATAAGCTAGAAAATGTTTCACTGAAATTCAACCAGCAAACTAGTCTCCAAAATCTTTTAGTGCCCCTTATTTCTTAACCATCTTCTATTTGTCCACTCGCCTTCCATGTATGTGTGAGGAGTCCAAATAAAGTACACATCTTGCATTTAAATAGTCCAGACAAACCTCTATGTGGAGTGACACAATTAGTTGAATACATTTAAATTTAAATTAAAGTTAAAAGTAACTAGGTTAAATAATATAATAATAATAATGATAAATTTACAGCTGCAGTTAATGTGACAAGTGTCCTTTATAAATATGATAAATTAGATAAATGTATAAAGTAAATACCAGATGGAAAAGTAGAAATTGCTGCAGAAATCCTTTTTACTTCCCTTTTTCTTTTATTTTTATATGCAAAGTGTACTTAATCACTATATAATTACACAAGTAAATAAGATGCCAGCTGTTGTGTCATCCCACATAATTGCTAGTTCCGCTCTCATTCTCATTCTTGAAAGGTGAGAACGTACTAACACATGCCTGCCACACACACACACACACACACACACACACACACACACACACACACACACACACACACAAACCAGTGGCTGTGGACTCTGAGGAGGGTTCCAGTGGGTGGAGAAAGGAGGATGTAACTTTAGCACCATGCTGGGATCCATCTGCTGTGTGGCCGTCCCCCTGCGGCCTGACCCCATGGATGCTGCTGACTCAAGCTGACATCCCAGTTCACCGGGGTATCGGGGCATTGAGCACCAGTAGAGTTCAGATGGCTCACAGCATCCTTGCTGCAAGCGTGCTGTCTTTGAACAAAACATGTTCAAGGTGGCATTGCTTCACCATTTAGACTTTGATACCAACACTGCAACGTTTTATATCTTAGAATATGACGACACAGTGAACAAAAGAAATCTGCAGTGTCATAACCACTGTTAGATTTGGGTAGAGCTTAGATTTTAATTTGTTCAATTTTATGAGCTTGAGCACACAGAAATAATGCAATATAACATCAAACTAAACACTTGGTCATTGCTCATCACTTCCTGTGGGCAGAAGATTTCCCTACAGTGACTGTACACAACACTGCAATTTCATTTGGGCATTTAGAGGACGTTTACTGTATCTTATTAGTTGAGATTAAGGATGCTCTTCTCTGTAGCAGTCCCAATTTGTGATTCAGGATGATGAGAACACATATTTAAATAACATCCTTGCCGGGTGCTGATTTTCAAGACTGCATTATTTTTCTCTATCACATCTAATAATCTGTGATAGCATGTGAGACTGATAATTTCTGACAAATCAATATATTGTCTTATCAATAGGTCTGACGTGAATGGTATTTCACTTGGCAAATGCAATATGTCAGGGTCAAGTCTGACTTGATGTTTAGCAAAAGACTTCAAGAGCTTAGCAGCATTTACTGAGACTACAGTAAATAGAACTCATAGATTTGTTTACACTGTAATTAATCTACTGTATGTCAATTAGATATTCTAATACACAACTGTGTTACAAGTGTTTCATTATAGCCAAGATCGCTTGTAAATAATTCACAACAATTATAATATCCACCTCATTATCCCTACATAATGACTCAGCACTGCTGAATAAGATATGTGAAAACACAGAGAAACAAAGGCAGAAGCAAGTGAAATGTGTTTGTCAGCTGTTGCGTTCGTAGCCTACTGTAACTGGAGCAGTGTGGCATGATTCAAAAGATGTTGGCTTTGTGTGAATTCACAGTGGCCATAGGAATCAGCTAAGTGCTTCTGACCAGTCAACACTGTTATTTCTGACTTCAAAGCCACTGTGAATATGAGAAAAAATATTGTATTTTACTGGAAATGACAGGGAAGTTAGACAGACTTGAGAATGGAGATTATCAGTGGAGGAGAACAAAATTTTGGCTGAGCGAGTGCGAGTGAGACTCTGAGACCAAGTGAATGTACTGTACATTTGTATGGCCTTGTGTACAGTTCATTTTTTTAATTGGGTCATTGTAAGCGGCAACATGAGGTTGGATTCCAATCAGTGATGTGTCGGCTCAGCCGGCTCCTTTAAGTGAACGATGGGAGCCTGCTACTGTCTGAGAGCTGATTTCTTTTTTTCTTTCTTTCTTTTTTTTGGTAAATTGATATAAGACAGAATAATAGGATGATCTTTTTGCCACACTGCTCGGCCACACACACTCCATGCACTGATTGAATGTTGTGTTGATGTGTATGTGTGTGTGATGCCAGACAGAGATTATACCATCAGGTTAAAAGCAGGCAGGGGGCTGAGGGAATGTAGCTGCCCTTTGTTGTTCTCTCTTTCATTTGCCCATTTCTTTTAGCATTTTTAACATTTACCTGACACTGTTTTGGATAGTTCAATATAAATAAAATGTTCAATACACACGTGTAATAGTGTTTGATGTTTTTACATTATTTAAGGTTTTTATACCAAACATAATGTAAAATTATGATATTCTTGAAATGATAATGTTTAGTATAATTACAGTCATACATGTAGACACATACCAATCAAAGGTCAAAACATTGCTAAATTTGGCTGAATTATAAAAGCCAGAAGTGGTACTAAATGAAGAGCCGTTAGGGAGCCGAAAGAGTGGCTCTTATTGCTGAGCTGAGCCAAATTATCTGGCTCACTAAAAAGAGCGGGAATTCCCATCACTATTTCCAATAACAGCCCTACAAAAGAGGTTACCATGGAATCCATGTATGAGAGCAAGAGAAGCAGGCAGAGAGACCAATGCAATTGGTGAGAGAGTTCACAGGCTGAGGTGGAGAAGAAAGATATTGCCTATGTGTACATGCAAACTAGTACCCTGGTTGTTCACATTCAGCCACTCTCTGCCATTTGTGTACCAACTCAGATCTCTCAGCAGGTGAGGATGAACCTATTTGGCTTTTGGGTGCCTGAACTCTGCTGCAGTCCACTGCACAAATTTGGCTCCTCCATACAATCTCGAGATGCAACGTTGGTTTGTCCCCCTCTGGATAGCATCACCTTTACACTCAGCTGTACTTTGTGTTTAGTGCTAATTAGCAAATGCAAGCATGCTAACACATTCAAGTAATATATATTGGTAAACATCAGCATTGTTAGCATGCTGACTCTAGCATTTAGTCTAAAGCACAAAGTACATCCTCATTGAGCCACTAGCATGGCAGTAAACTCTTAGCCTTGGTATTTATAGTGCACAAATAAACAACCGTGTCTCCTAAAAATTTTGTTTAGGTACAACTAATTTGCTTCGACATGCACGTTAAGGACAGTAATTGTGGCCTGGATTAATTTCACTGGAAAAGTTTTTTCAATCCAGGAAGTGTTCTTTTACATCACAGAGTTTGTAGGACAGGGTTAATATTCTGCAACACATGTTATTAGGTTTAGGCTACTAAAAAAACACTTGGTTAGGGGTAGAGAAAGATTGTGGTCTTGGTTACAAATAGCAAAAGCCACTGAATTGCCCTTGACTTTTCCAGTATCAAACCAAGAACATGATTTTTCCTGTAGATTAACCCAGTGCCTAAACATAATCAAAAAAACTAAAGTCATACTTTACTTGCTATAAATTGATATTGTAGAAATTGTACAAATGAAGTAAACTGTTAGCAAATACAAATTAGCTGTATATAAACATAATTTTTAGGAAACTGTAATAAATATTATATAGTCTTATGCGAATGAGAACATAATCATGAGTACATTCTGCCTCTTTATAATGTCAAGTATAGTGAATACCACCAAAGGTTACTTTGTCATGAACCTGTCAAACCCAAGTGAAAATACTTCCATTGGTTTCCTGACTCTAGAGAAATGTACTTTTTGCTCATCGCACGGTTTCAGTTGTCATAGTACAGTACAGAACATCCAGGTCTGGGAGCTGCAGTTTTACCATCAAATGGAAGCGGACCTTCAAATGAAATCTTAGAAGAGTGCTATTTTTTGCCTTGCCAGTTTGGTGCACTAAGGAAGAAGTGACTCAGGACACATTCTTTTTTTTGGAGAGAAAATGTAAGGCTGCATGCACAGTGGGAATACACTAAACGTTTACTCAATTATTGATAGGAAAAAAGCATCTTAAACTTAAACTTAAACTTAAACTAAAGAAACTCTGAGAAAGAAGAAAATAACTTACTGTCACATCCATTTAATAGATCCTTCTAATGGTGAATGTTTTGACTCGTCAAACAGATGAAACTAATCAAATTAATAATATCAGTGTTTAATTTATTGCAGATGTGTCAGCTCCAGGGCCCTGCTATTGCACATGCTTTCTGGCACACTTAAATGGAGCAGAGCCATCGTTAATGTTATTAGTTACACCTGTGCCTTTTCTGCTATGACAAGTCAAAATGTCTCCTGTGAGAAAGGTTTAAACTGTTGCTGTCAAAGTGGGTTGAGGGTCACCCTATGGTCTTCGGGGTGGCTCCAGGAGTCCTTGAGGAGATATTAAAGCTTGTTGGGGTCCATTAAAGGATGGAAATGGGGATTAGGGATTTTCTAAGGGGTTTTCATCCTGAAGCTCCTTTGGCAAAATTTTGAATATCTTACTGTAATTTCACCTGTCTTTCATACATTGTTTTTACTAATGTTTGTGTCATCATCATACACTGCATACACATTTTTAATTCTTCATTTTTTGTTCAGTTTTTAAACAAAGCACTAGCTAATCATGTTTAATTTATGTGTACAGGTGTAAACTGCTGACGTACCCAGAGGACCTTCCCCAGATCTCTGTGGTCTTCATCTTTGTGAATGAGGCTCTGTCAGTTATCCTGCGCTCCGTCCACAGTGTGGTTAACCACACACCAGCACACCTGCTCAAGGAGATCATCCTGGTGGACGACAACAGTGACAGCGGTAAGGACATTAATAGCTTTAAAAAACAGTATTAAGGATCACCACTTTAAGTAAATATCAGCTCTGCTAATCAGAGGCCACCGCCAGTCAGTGTGGAGGTTTGATGCAGTTTCTTTCTTTCTTTTCTTTATTCTATTTGAAAGGGCTTATGTATAGTTTTAAACATAAATGTTGCCATTTGATGCACTGTACAAGAGTTAACTTAAAGCTAGTTTTCATCTGCAGGCCCTTGTCACAATTAAAACATATTACAGCACAGTACTAGACAAAAAACATAATACAAAGGATAAAGAATAATACAGAATAAACATAGTACAAAGAGTATAAAATAATACAGGATAGACATGACAAGGTTACACACAATAGCACATCACACATAGCCACAATGTCAACTAGAATGACTAATGAATACTTGTTCAATTAAAATCAAGAATATTTGTATTTATAAGAAGACCGTAGGATAAAATGTAAAATCAGTGGTTGCAGAGCTGAGTAGATTTTAGTAAATGTTTTAATTTGGTTTTAAAAGTACTGAGGGAGCTGCAGCTCTTCATGCCATCAGGTAGGGCATTCCACTGACTTGTGGCTTTTACAGAAAATGCTGACTGATCAAATGTAGTGTGATGATATGGTGTGGTACAATTTTGTGTACACGATATGCTGAAGAAATGAAAATGCACAAAGTCAAATAATGGAGGAAGGGCCGAACCATTTAAAATTGTATAAACAAGGCACAAATTAGAATATAATCTAAAATTCTCAAAGATCAATGAATTTTATTTCTTTAGTATACTACAGTGATGGTAATGCATCAGCTTTTTGTCTAGAGTTAGCGTTTGTTTATATAACAACTTATAGCTGTCTCACCAGTCCTCCCCCAGCATGTAATACAATAAGACATATGCGAAAGGATCATAGCATAAATATTTTGGCAGCATCCAGAGAGAGACAATTTTCTGATGTATCTAAAGTTTGCCAGATCGTACTTTATAATTTTTACCATTTTTTTTTAACATGTTTGTTAAAATTAAAATTTGGATCCAGTACCATGCTGAGATATTGGAAAATCAGTGACTATGTCAATCCTTTTGCCTTTGATGAAAATATCTGCATTCTGAGGTTGTATTGTGTTTTTAGTGAAAAAACATACCTGTTGTCTTAACATTCAGACTGACATGATTGATCAAGCCACTGTGTGATCCTTTCCATTGCGGTTGTTAGCTTAGCAGCTGCTAACTCAGCTGTTTTTGCATGTATGTATACAACAGTGTCATCAGTGTACATTTGCAGTTCTGCGACACTGTTGAGGGAGGTCGTTAATATACAGGCTAAATAATAGGGGAACTAACACTGACCCTTGTAGAACACCCATTGTACACTTCATGATACTGGACAGTGTGTAGCAAATTTTAACAAATTGCATCCTATTAGATAAATACAAAGATATCCATGCCAGTGCTCTAGATGAAAAATTAAACTTAGGGAATTTTGAGATGAAAACATCATGATTGACTGTGTCAAATACTTTACATAGATCTAAAAATACAGCACCAACCACTCCTCGTTCATCAAGCCTATATTTAATTTGCTCTATTAAGTGCAAGGTAGCAGTTTCGGTGGAATGATTTGCTCTAAAGCTGAACAAGGAGTTCAAACTGCAACAAACTGCAATTAACTGAACGTGATGTAGACAAAAATTGCTTGTGTTCAGAAAAGTTGTTAATTGTTCAACGGCAACTTTCTCTGCAACCTTTGAGAGTACTGGCAGTATGCTTAATGGTCTATAATTGCTGGCTTCAAGCAATTTTGATCATTTCCTTTTTTGCATCATATTTAATTGTTTCTTGTCTCAAAGTGTATCCTCTCCAACTTTAAATCTTAAAACCTGTAAAGCCTGTAGTTAATCATTGTCTAATGCTTTAGGTTTGCTTTTTCAGTGGAGACAGTCAACCTATTTATCATGTTTTGTCTTTCTCAGTGGAATCTGAACTAAGGCGTCATACACAAATGAGTTGGTATGATGTTGCTGGACTCCTGCCAGAGCTGTCAGTCTTTTTATGCTATAGTTTTTGTGCATTCTTGGGTATATGCATGTGTGTTAGTGTGTGTGTGACACAGTTTTGTGTGTGCGTATGTGTGTGTTTTGTTTTTTTGAGTAACAGTTGAAAGAATGGAGAACCCCTGAGGGTGGATTCTTGAACACCAGGTTTTAAAATAGCTTTAAAACAAGGGGAAAGAGAGGTGATAGGATTTGTCTCGTCCTTTTCTAAACTACTGCGTACCACTGTCTCCATGGCGATGTGGGCAAATGCTTCAATTGCCTCCACACCATGACGCCCACAGCAGCTGACGATGCTCGGCTCCACATCCCAAAAGCTTTCCTGTTTTGAGAGGGAAGGACAATGAACTAGATTCCAGACGACACTTGGAACCCCTTCACTTGGCACAGAGTAACAGGCCTGCCTCCCTCAGGCTGGCAGAGGAAAAGGGCGCATGTAAATAACATACTGAGAGAAGGCCGAGCAGGAGTCACCACTGGCACATCCCCACTCCCCACTGGGGCTCTAACAGGCTACCATTAAACAGGAAGCCGTTTAAATCTAATGAACAGACAAAAATGGAAGCCAATGCCTCTTTCCATTGCATCAGTTTGCCCCACACGTTTGAATTCTACTAGAGTTTTCCTGGAAAAGATTTTTGAAGGACAACACTATATTTTATGATAATATTCAATTTCACTGGACTTTACATTTACTCTGTCCCACAAAATGTTGTTCTTGTGAGGGTGTAAAAGACTTTTAGACTCTCATCCTCCACAACACCTCTCGGCTGAAATCTATAATGAAATTATTTCAGTATTAAAATGAACTATTGTTATCTGCAGGAAAACTCTGATGCTTTAAAGCTGGTATAATCGATACTTGTTATATTAACAATGGATCAAATTACTTTGTTTAATGTAAAAGATGTTGCTGATATGAACAAACAAAAAATTATCATCCGACTCTGCAGTTCCCCTCAGCTCTACGGATCATTTTAGTGACTTTTAATGGATTGTTTTGGTTTTACGCCCTGTAACTTAACTGCTTTGGTTCACTCACACCACTCTCACTGCATCACTTTCAGCAGCAGTGGGCACCTGTTTTCAGTGAAAAAGCTCTGATTAACCCACTGTACACTACCCACCCAGCACCAAACAGCAGACAGACAAAGTTAACAACCATTTGGTAAACATAATGCAGTATTTAGCAGCTAAAAAGCCATATATTTCCCTCAGACTCACGTTACAACCCCTACCTCCCGCACTTCTTTAGTAACCTTTGCTGTAAAGTGTCACACAGACTGGCATTTAACATTGTGTGCCATGTGCAGTTCACTGACATCATGGTTCATGACTACAAGGTGTTGATGTTTTCAGCGACCACTTGTCTGCTGCTGCCTTTCTTTAATGAAAGGTCAATTTCAGGTCACTATCTGCAAACTGACACATTCGTCAGTCGTTCCTACTGTCCGTTTACCAACAGTGATGGTAATTTGCGCAGATGTGTGAACTGTTGGGAGCCGCTCTGCTCTGACATTAGACAATTAACATGCAGGCTGGACTGCTTGACCTTTTCTGGATGGCTCTGTCTGTCCCCTTTCATTTAAACAAGGCTCAGCGAGATGAGTAGAGGTACAGCCACACTCACTACTGGCATAATGAATCACGCACAGGAAGCATGTTTGCCTTGTCGCCGCAACACATTTCCTTTGCTGGGACAGTCGGTGACATTTATTGGTGGCTGAGAGGTTTATTCACAGCACTGGTTCTACTGTGAACTAAATTCACATCCCCAATGACGAGCTGTAGCTGTGTGTGTGTCAGGAAGGACAACTCCAATTCATTGTTGTTTGCCATGTTAGCTGCAAGGAAAGGCTTAATGAGCCCTAAAGAATTCAATTCCAGCAAATACCACCACCGAACTGATAACTTAATGATTCATATAATGAAAACAGGATATAAACTGAGCACCAGTTGAGTACAGCTTGTAGTATTAATTTCAAGTGGAGCTGAATTACTTTAAACATTGCATATATTAAATATGATGAAAGCTGCTAAATGGAGGATTTGCTCAATAACATATTGCAGGAGATTTGTTTTACACATTGGAACACTTACAAAAAAATATTTTAAAAAAGCACTGATTCTCAAGTATTACTATGATTTTCATATTTATCCATAAAACAATCTGTCACCTCTAAACAAGGGTCTGAGAACAGTGTTGTAAAGAACAAAGAACAGGTCAAATGAGTGACCAGCATTAGCAGTTAGATATTAAAAAGACAGTATTTAATTTGTGTTAGAGAGTGTATCCCTGATGGTTGTTTTCATAATTTATCTGTCAGTGAGTCAAAAAAAATCAAGCATGTGTTGCAAAGTTGCCAGAGCAGAATATTAAATGCAACGGATATAACAGTGTTAAGAGTGGGTTAAGGGTGGAGGAATTCAAAAACATGAACCATTTTAACATTGCTCTGACATGCTGCTGCACAGCTTATTTCCCTAAATGCACATCTACTGCCAGTACACAGTGCCAATGTTTCCTACTCACACTGAAGGGCTTATAGCACAGGATAGCCTGGATGAGGAGTATCATTTTACTTTTGGCTACAAATTTCTGAATATTTAATGAACATCTTGTGGGCGAGTCAGTTTACGCAATAAGTATCTTCACTAGTCTGCTTGTGATCGATCAAAGCGATCAATTTCAGACCTGTTTCTGTATCAGTCCATAAATCCACAGCTGGAAACTCAGGAGAATTTGGCCTGTGGTTAGTGCAGTAGAAGTAAACGAGAGTTCTTTGGCTGATCATACTGAAAATCCTCTGGGTTATTTTTGATACGTGTATACTGGTAGTTAGTGAACACATAGGAGGCATCTATGTGGGAGGATGCAATTCAAGCTTTGCAGCATGTGCTGGAGGTGAATACGAAAACAGTTTAAATAGCCCAAAGCATGTTCAATACCTCTCTACCATCTATCCTTAACACAGGAGCTTCCATAATCCTCCATTTCGTCAGAGGAATTCATGATGCTCCTTGTGCAATGTACTATGTATTCATTTTAAATTCATAGCATGATGGATAGTTATTTATCCTCTGCTATGTTGCACTGCCAGTCCTTTAAAATGTATTCCCTGCTCCATAACTCTCCTCCCGTGGATGCAGTCCAGCATTTTATTTGCTAGGATCAAAGGGATGCCCATAACTTTTCTCCTTCCCAGCAAAGACCTGTAATTATTACACTCTAATAGCTTTTATCATATTGTAGCTGCAGGGTCAGCTGATGATGGAGTCCCATTGCGCAGGTTTAAAACCTGCAACATTCAAAACAGCTAAAATGCAAAGGGATTTGGTAACAGTGAAGATCCAAATGGGAGTGCAGTTAAGATGAACCTCATTATTCACAATTTTGTTTTACGTGAGATTAGTATTTAATACACAAAACATGTTAGTTTCTACCCACCACTTTGTGATGCTTCATACCAAAGAGATGAAAGAGAAAAGGTCCAACTTTGATGAGTCTAGTTCTCTCAGGATGGCCATTTATGTTTTTGTAGCATTTTTGTTTTTCTGTTGATTTCAAATACCAAATTGCATATCTACAGTCCAGACAGAAACCAAGTGCCCATGACTCAGTGGTTGCTTTAATTTGGTGTTAAATGCTTCAAGGGTCACTGCCTCCAAATGCACCCTCTTTTCCTGCACCCTCTTTTCCTGCCATATGTTAAGACTCTCAGACAGAATATGACTCCTGACAATCTTTCCGCTCACTGCATCTCCTCAGTCACACAGACAAGGGATTAGACTGCCATTTTTTTTTTAACTTTCAGTGGCTGATTTATGTTGCGAGTCAAAGTCAGAAGCTAGGTGCTGCTCAGAGCCTGTGTGCCACAGGCGTCCTTATTAATCTCTCCCTCAGAAAGTGAAACGCTCAGCAGTAACCCAGAGGAGAAGCTCAAACAGCCGTCTATCCTCCAACAGAACACAGACAGCAATTTGTGCAACTCGCTGTTTACCCAGCAAACTTTGTTTCCATTGATGACTGTGAAAGCAGAGGAGTGGAAATGTTATAATCCAGCTGGAATAAACACATCAGCAGTGGAATGCAAAGATAGTGACACTGTACAGTAACCTTGAACATTGTCTCAGTTAGGATAATTGAATGAATGCTGCCTTGTCTTGATATATGCATCTAGTTTGATTTAATGAGATTTATGAGTTAAAAGCACCTCAAAGCTGCCAAAGATCAAAACATATTTTTGCAAAAATACATGAGTCCTATTTTCATCTTTTACCTCGCTCATCAGTTTGGTGTCTTTTTTTCAATACAATTGCTCTCATTTCCTATCACTATTTGGCATCTTGCTATTTGGAGCTGCCAATAAGTATCAGTGTTGAGCAGTATAGGTGTTACTCAGTAGAGCCTTACAGTAATGCACCTACCTTTGACATTACTTTGACAATTTGAATATTGGCTTGTTCGCTGTCTTACAGGAAATTTAATGGATAGTTGAGATCAGTTTTTAGGAAAGGGAGAGCCACCACAAACAACATCATTCGGTTATAAGAAGACATCCATAGAAACTTCAACAAAAAGGAAATAACCCTGGCAATATTCATTGACATAGAAAAAGCTGTCGACAAGGTATGGCACAACAGACTCAAATACAGACTACTGGACACCAACCTCAAACTCCCAAAACCCACCCAATCCATCATCTCAAGCTTTCTTAACAACCGCCAAATCAAAGTTAAAGTTGCTTCCACCATCTCAACACCTTTCACCCCCCAAGCAGGAGTTCCTCAGGGTGCAGTTTTGAACCTCCTTCTCGTTCTACTATACATTTTTAATATATACTACCCCCCAGCCACCATAGCCAAAGTCTCGCAGTTGACCTCGCTGACCTCTGCTACTGGTCCAGTTCCAAATGCCCAAAACTAGCAGCCAAAAAACTTGACATATGCATAAATGAAATAGAAATCTGGTCAAATATGTGGAGAATCAAACTAAACCCTGCCAATGCGTCCTCTTCACCAAAAACCCACACCTGCAGCCCAACAACAGTGCCAACTTAACACTATACAACCAGAAAATCAGTATCAGTAAAGAAGCAACATTCCTCGTTGTAACATACCAAAACAACATGACCTGGACAAAACATGTCAATAACCTGGAACAAAAGGCAAACAATAGACTCAACCATCTCAAAGCCCTCTGTGGAAAGCATGGTGCATCACCCTCTACAGTCATCAAAGTCTACCTATCATACATCCGACGACTCTTTGAATACTCTGTCCCTGCCTGGATCACCATTTCTGACAACTAGCTTCAACAGTTGCAAACAATCCAGAACAAAGCACTAAAACTAGCACACAGACTCCCATCCTACATCAGTAATCATTATATACACACCATAACAGGCATCAAAACTTTAAGATAAAGACACCAAACAATAGGACTGAAATACCTGAGGACAGCAACAAACAATCCTTCACGCCAGAGAACCATAAGGGAAGCAAAATTAACAGTTGACACTCCCCTGTCGTTCATTCTACAGCTAGCCAAAGCCCCCCAGCCACCGACTCCCCATGACTGACTAACCAAACCTGGATACACAGAATACTATTCCACCACTGCTGCTTAATATCACCCACATGCACACACATACATCATGTAAGTAACACACACCAAACACAAGTTTTTTTGTTTTTCTTTCATTTTGTTTGTTTGTTATGTTTGTGCCTCGGCCCACATGCGTCCTCAAACCTCATGAGTCCTCCAGCTCCTTCTGCCTCTCCTTCCGCCAACCAAGACCAAAAAGGACACAAGACCACCTACTATGGATAGAAAAGGTCATAAGCCTTGAGCTATCCGGGCCTGTGATCCTCTAGTCTAGTCACTCACATCCTTCTCACTTCAGCAATGGTGAATCTGCTCACAGATCTTACTTCTTCAGGGATGGAGTTGTCGCTCCAAGCTTGCTCCTGCCCATCGTACCCTGGCCTCATCGCTGCTGCTGACAGGCATCTCTTCTGCTTCAAGTGCCTCGGATGGGACCACGCAGAGAATTGTATGATGAGGCCTGTGCTCACTGCTGAGGACTTCCTCTGACTCAACACTGGCAACAGTGGGACCATTTTTGGCTGTGTGACATCTTGCTCTGCCGTGACGAGAGTGACCTGTGGCTCAAGATAGATCCCTGCATTGATGACGAGTCTCCCGCCTCATCTGGTGCTCCGCCGCTGCAGCTGCCTCTGCAGAGGCTGCTTCACTGATGGACGATGACGACAACCTCACGTCTGTGTCTGCAACATTGCTGATACTTGGAAATCCACCACCAACTTCAGTTTGCCATGTTTTCCTGAAGGCCTCTGCTGGTGCAGGATAGGGACATACTGGAATATTTCAAGAAAATTTTCTAGCTGGGCATGTAACTGGCTGCGGCAGCTAACAATCTGGGAGTGTTGGGCGTCGCTGCAGCTAATACCTGCTAGACACCCCCCATCCACTGCAAACAGGCTTTCTGGGCTGCACCATTGGCCAGATGAATAACCTGATTCTCATGTGTGGCTGGGACTCACCGCCTTACAGAAGAAGGACAGAGAAGACTTCCTGGAAGTTCCTATAGCTCTGGATGGGCTTTTCAGGTCCATTTCCTCTGTCACTCAGCACTTTAAGAGGCTGGAAGGGGAGAAGGTGCAGCTGAGCCGCCATCTGCCGCTCGCACCTTCTAGCCAGAGTGGAGACAAGGTGCATCGCTGTAAGACCATGGAGAGGAGGAGAGCACGCAGGCAGGGCAGAGCACCACCAACCCCTGCCCTGCATCAGCCACTTCCCAGACCACCTCGATGGAGACAACGCAGCACCAGCCCTCCCATGACCATGGAGCAGCCCGTCATGGGGCAAAAAATGCTGACAGCCCCCCACAGAAGCTGGCCTACGTACGGGGAAGGTCTGCGGGACTGAAATGACTGTCAGTGGGAGGGGGGGCCACATCAGAGTAAAACACGTTTTTGGCTGCTGTCCCCCAGTTGGCTGCCTGCCCTCTGACACAGTTTTATGAGGAATGGCATCACAGCTTAACAGAGTGGATGGACAAAAAACTTGTGATTTTTCACACAGTTCTGCCGTCTTCCTCCTCCATTCTTGGGCATCAAGGAAATTAGTCTATCCTCCCAAGAGGAGATAGATTCTCCCTCCAAGGCAATCCAGGACCTACTGCTGAAACAGGCTGTCTCCATCATTCCCACTCATTACAGACAAAAGTGGATTTTACTCTGAACATGGGAAGTTTCAGACCCATTTCGGATCTCCGCATCCTGAACCAGTGCATGGTCCAAAAGATGTTATGCGTGCTGTTCTCTTGGAACCCATGGATGGCCTTGCAGCAGGCAGTTCTCAGACTGCTTTGGGGAGCAGCGGTGACAGTTTTGACTGTCATGCAGGTGTTGGGGCATTCTCCCGTGATCCAAGATGACTCAGGGAATGAGGTGTGCAGGGTCTCTGTTGTATGGTTTTTGACCCCTGTGAGGTTAGGCCATGGTTACACCCAGTTTCATGCTCATATTAACTGAGCTGGGTTGGGCCCCCTACTGCTCTGCTGAAGTGGCTTAGATTATAAAATAATAGTAAGGCCGTGGCGACTTACTTACCTATAGCCAAGTGGGCTCAGTGAGGCAGTCTGATGACATGTCACAGCAGGGCGAACATTCATTGGGGTCCGCCTATTGTACCTGCTGAGTCCATTAGAGGGCAGAGCCTGTGTGAGATAGAACAAAAGTTATGATATTGTAACCCTAGTTCTATGAGCACAGGCAGAGCCCTCTACCTATGGACCATGCTGCTCCTATCCCATCTGCTGAAGTGATTTCTGGATGTGAGTTGCAGCAAGATGCTGCTTTACTGTGTCGGACACGTGTAATCAGTAGGTGCGTCCTGATAGGGTGATTGCGTGTGTATGGTTGGAGGAGAGTATTACCCATAGAGTCCAGTAGAGGGCTCTGCTTATAGAACTAGGGTTAAAATATTGTAACTTTCATTATTTGCCCAGCACTGGTTATCATCCTGTGTACACTTTTTTTTTTTTTTTAGCTAAATGTGTAAAAATAACCAAACAATTGTTAAATTGAACACTTATTTTCACTGCAGTCAAAGACTGCAAGGCAATTTGGGCCAGAACCATTCAACATTAATATTGGGTTAGGTATCCTGGAAACACAATATCATTTCCTAAAGCTGCCTGGTTAATGTTCTCACACTGTCATTTGGATGTCACTTAAAGGAGCATTCTCTCTAATCTGCCCCTTTTCAGTGGAGCTGAAATTCAACTTGGACCAGTATGTGAACAAACGCTACCCAGGCCTGGTAAAGATTGTGAGGAACAGCAAGCGGGAGGGCCTGATCCGAGCCAGAATACATGGCTGGAACGCGGCTACAGCTGCTGTCGTCGGCTTCTTTGATGCCCATGTCGAGTTCAACACTGGCTGGTAAGAAAAGGTCATGTTTAACTCAAGAAGGTCTAAGCTGTTTCTGTATCCTCTCTCACCTTTGCCTTGGTGGGTTGCTTTTTATGTTTCAATACAGAGGGATGTCATGTAAGATTATTATCGTTGAAATATGCAGTTTAGTCTGCCTTTAGCATTTTGATGTAGCGCCAAGCCAAGTTCTAACTGAGTCAGCACTTTTGAGGAGAATGACCCTTATTATTAGTGAGAGTTCATCATTAATAGCCTATGCTCTCCCTCTTGCATCTCTTTATAAATTGTGAATAATGGGGTTTGGTTAGAGCTGAATAAAAAAGACATAGTAAATGACATTACCTGTCCAGCAAATACAGTTATGACAAGAGAGAGAGCAAAACACTATGAAAGGCAAGATTGAGTGTAATTAAAGAGGGAGCTGAAATGTTGAGCATTTCGACATTATTTTACTTGCGGGCTTGGTTTATTTTGCAATATGAAATTACTTTTGGGGGTCTCAGTCCAATGTCTGCCTGCTGCTTAAGTTTACTGGCAAACAAGTCACTCAAATACATGTAAATGGCATCTAATTTGAGCCTGTCATGCTGTCAGTGTTTGAAGATGTAGCGTAGCTTTTGTTCCCTGGGAAGATGCCTGGGAGGCAGGAGAGGGACGGGTAGGGATAAAGAAAGGAGAGGAGGGATGGATGAGGAAAGCACAGTGAAACATTTCAGTTATATATTGTTTACAGTCCCTGAATTCAGCTCAGATTTTTTGGCTAACGGGATACTAGGTGTGTAAACAAATATGAATCCATTATTTGTATATGAACACATAATGAACTCACACAACACAATTTACCACAAACATCACACCTCTTCTTGTAAGTCAAATTGAAATACACATTATCATAAACATACTGCTACAATGAGATGAACTCACTCTTTACAGTGTACAATTTAGTTCTTGGCTCATAATCATCAGATCATTCAGACTCAAAGCAGCATGACTTTCTATGAGGCAGATTCACTAGAATATAAATAAACAGGCTTACAGGCTACAAGGACGCAGTTGTATAGATAGCTTTCATATTTAATATTCAGACATTTGGTGTTGTTCATCCTCAATAACTCTTCATCAGTTTTAATCCACTTATAAAGTTGAACATGTTGCACAGGTGTTATTTTTTCCTCATTATCTGATATTAAATCCTGGCTCTTTATCCGACAGTAGACAGGAATTTGACAAACTGAAGTTAGGAGTCATCTCAAAAGTGTATAAAAACTGACAAAAGTGCTTTTCAGATTTTTGTCAATAGCTTTCTAGTTTTTGTCATAGACACTTACAACCAACTTCATTTCATCTAGACCTTCCCCCATTGCATGTACAACATGCAGTGAGCTATTGTACACTGATTTTGTCAATAGCTTTCTCACTTCATAGACACCATAGACACTTCAGACCAACTTTAAATTCATCCAGCCCTAATCTTAATACTACACAACCTTCAGTGTTTTAAGAAAAATCCATTGCAATTATGACTATGTTTCCATAGTTAAAACCCCTGGTTGTATTTTCACCTGGACCAATTACATTTACACAACATTTATTTAGATTCACTTTAGACTTTTTTTCTTTTTTAAAAGTAGGGTTTAAATACAAAACATGATTTTACATGTGATTAATTTTGCTACATGGCTAAAATATGATGTTATTTTGTTGTTATCAGATAAACTTAAACGTAGATGCATATGTATGAAGAGCATAAATAGTGGAAAACAAGTTAACACAGAAAATGAAGTAGTCTGGAGGATGTGCTACTATCTGTGATACAGATAGTAGCTTTGACACTGCCATGCCAACATATCAGACCTTACAGGTTGAAAACATGAAAACAGGGTATTGACATGCTAGTTAAAGTATGCTTTATGTTTATTTTATTAAGTGTGTAGTATATATGAATCTTACTGTTTCTCTTGTGGTTTATTAAGATGACACAAAAGCGCTAAAGTTTAGTGTGAAGATTACTCTTATGAAATGAATTAAGCATACACATACACATAGTCCACTATGGATTAGTCAGCCATTTACCAAACACAGTGACCTGCTGACCCTTGCAAAGAGATGATTTGATATACCTCGATCACTGCCTCTTGCCAGACTGTTTTATAGCATGAATGGGAACTTCAGGCCTGGAGGCTACAAGGGGAGCCGACCAGCCGTCCAGCCAACAAGCAGCACTCAGGGAGAAAGTTGCATCATTACCAAGGTGCATTACAGAACATAATTGACACCCTGGTGGTTCCCTCATCTGTTTCCCCATCTGTTCTTGCTCAAAAATAGATGTGCCTTTCATGCCCCCATATAACCCATTCACCTTCGTATAGGTTTCCTCCTCGTCACTTCTCATGCTAGCCTTGCACTCACCCCCTGTTTTACATGCCGAGGCTGTGTCGGCGCATTTCCTTTGAGTTACTTCACCTGCTGCCATCATATCTTCTGTTTCCCCCCCCCCCACACCCTCACCCACATGCCCGCCTCCATCTTCCTTTGATAACTGACTGCCTTCATTTTTTGTTTTGGTGCTTCAGATTCGCTTTTGCGTGAGGTTATATTTACAGGAGTCAATGAAAAGTAGAGCAGAATCCCTGTGATTTCTTGGTTAAGAGATATAGCGAAGCAGGAGATGACAGACATTTTCAAGAAGCTTGCTCGTGTTGCTTAGATTTCTTTGTGTGTTGATTTGCATTATCTATTGTATGAGTGCCAACATTCTCTGCTCCTCCTTTATTCAGATAGATTCACTTGTGGTATCTACACTATCTATTTGTTACAATGGAAGAAGCCCCCTATTTATCATAATATGATTATTCACCATGGCACATACAGTGATAAGTGAGATGGATGGTCCCTCTAAATGTTGTGGTGAGTCTCCCTCAATGACCTTGTGCACACTGCCTGTGCATACTGAGCCAGAGACAATGCTGCCAGCTCTCAGCTGCAGTGGTGTGATTCATTGGCATGGCGTTCCCCCTGGGGTGCTGTACATTTGCAGCTGAAATGTATTGCTGGTTCGCATTACTGTTAAAGCAAACATAATTGTATCATACTGTATAGTGCACTTGACAGCTGTTTCCCATTCCTTTACACCATGTTGGTTTATGAGGAGTTAAGAAGCGGGTGGTTTTCACCAGAGGAGTGATGGAATCTGATTTCCATGGCTTTACTCTGCCTTAATATGAGGATATGAAATCGTTGCCTATCATTGATGCGGTATTGCATCAGCTAAATGCTCACAATCCATCTCCTCCAGTGCTTTATATCCATCCATCCCTGAGACAGAGGGTGTCCATTCTGCTCCTAACAAGACCCGTTTTCCTCCCCTCGCTCTGTAAATAAACAGGATTAATGGCAGGAAATGGGAGCATGTTGTAATTAGGACCTACTGTATGCCACACTCGAACCACACGGCTGCAGAAGGGAGGCACGGGGAAATTGATATTTATTTGGTTTTTTGAAACCCCTGCACAGTTGCAATCTCAGGTTATTAACGTTTAATGATTAGCAGTGTGGCAGCTGCTCCCTGCTGAGTGTGTGCTGGAGATAAGATTGTCATTGTGAGGAGGTTGTAATGAAATACATGCCTCAGAAAGCAACACTTTGATGAATGTTGAATGCTCCGTTGCTATGTGACCTGGTGAGTTTATCCAAGAATAAGACAAACTGGTGGAATTCAAAAAAGTAAAAAAAGGATAAAACCAACCTCCGCCTCCTGTAATTATGAAATATGTAATATTTGTCACATACATATTTGATATTAGCTCCTTTTTTAATATCATGGAGCTCTATATGCTTATTATGCCACGCAGGTGCAACGGTATTATATTCAGTTCAATGGTACATAAATTTCAGAGTTCTTGAAGGCTGTGGAAATATTTTTTTTTAGCTAAAGTAAATCATGTCTTTACTCTTGCTCACTGTGTCTGTCTCTGTGTTTATATCTGTCTGGAGACGAGAAGGGAGGCAAAGCAGCCATACCGAGTGCTTCACAGAGTACAGGCCAGGCATACCTCCAAAACCACGAAAAAGACAGAGATTTATGCCGCCTTTACATTTGTATCATATCAACCACATCCTGAGCAAATGCTTTTAGAAGTAGTATGCAATCTAACATTCCGCCGTAAGAACCTTTTCCAGTTCACGCGTCCGCATCCCGTTATCTACTTCAAAAAGCCCTGACACTATAATGAATTGAAATTCTGCGTGGACACCTTTACTTTCTTTGGATCCTGCATATTTTATGGGAGGCAGGCGACTGGCCAATATTAATATGTGCTCTACACATGTCTGAGCTACTCTGCAAAACAGCCAACCAGGAGGACTGTGCAAGGCCTCATATTTAGAGAGATTTAATGCGCTTAAAAATGGCTCAAGGCAATGCAGGCTTAGATTCTTCTCAAAGAGACATCACACAAACTCTGTCACATGCACATGTATGCTGTATGCATGTGTACAATACTTGTGCATCCTCTCACATTAATTATTTGGGTCATCATATGCCGAAAATTGAATTTCTTCCTGCATGGGTAGCTCACATGTTCTGCTGCATTAGGTCCAGTGCAGAATTAAAGGGCATCTTATTTTAGGCATCTAGGCCCCTGCTGCTCTTGGGGCATAATTCTGAGTGCAGTTAAATCCCATTATCTGATAATTCCCTGCTTCAGAATCATTCCAAATTTAAGATCCATTAATCAGTAAAATTTAAATAAAAAATGTAATCTCAAAGGAGAGAGCTCCTGGGTTTTTACATCAGCAGTGGACAAAGGTAGGAGACACAGTGAGAGCTGAGTCAAGCCGATATAAATTGAGATTGTAGTGATATTTATCCTAGCTTGTGATTTTTCCAGTAAGACACACCATTCTATTTGTTTAATTCTGCAAAATGTGTGCATAGTCTGATGTGAATCTCCACAAAGGTAGTGGATATTATGAAAGACAAACAGTCAGCCATGAAGAGTTAATAAATCAAAAGGGTTCCTCCTCAGTATGAACCGATACAAGAAATGACATGGTGGTGGGGGGGGTGGCAATTGAAGTTGTCAACATGTATTCACAATATTGGATGAGTCATCACTGAAAGGGGGGAAAATACTATTGTAATATGGAACTGAGTATGATTCAGTCCGATGTGGATGAATAAGCCTCTCGGTGTTATGCAGATGAAATGGCAGATACAGGGACAGGAATGACACTGGCTCGTCTCTCAAAACCAGATGTGTCCTCATTTCTAAAGCATCTCTATCTTATCAGCCTCATGGATCCCTGAGGTACAGGAGCTGCTAGCTGGCTCAGGGGTGTTTTGGGGTTCTCAAGGACGCAGGAAGATGAATGGAAGATGTGCAGAGGCAGGGATGGCAGAGAAATCTCCTCAAGGTTAGAGACTGTACACAGACATTCAGCAGCAGCAACACTTCAGCTACAAGTCAAGAACACGGCTATGTTAAAGCTAGTTTGAAGTCTTTGTTGCAGTGAATACTCACAAACTGTACAAGATACAGTTTGGCCTTCAGGTTTGCTCATACTGTCCTTCTCAAATAATGAAGTGACACATTGAGTGTAATAACTGTTTGTAAAATGGCTTTGAAACTTCAAACGTTCTCTGAGTTTCTTTCTGAAGAATTCTCTGTATTACAACCTGCAGCCGTAAAAATGCAGAAATGATTCATTTATCTTCAGAAATTTTTTGAGGTATATTTTTGAAGTTTAACTGTCTAGACTGTCTAGATCTATTTTATTGTTTATCTAGCAGACATCAGCACTTTTATATACTTCTTATATGTGCATATTGTGCAGTCTGAATACCTTCTAGTGATGCCACCAAATAGACACATTTTCATTGACAGTGAAAGTACAAATAATTGTGTTAATCAAGGTTTGCAGTCTCTCTATCTGACAGATCAAGGTAGCCTATTTGAATGTGAAAGTTATTCAGTCTCAAAACACCAGGCACAGGTTTTGGCAAACAATGAGGATGTGAAAGTTCTGTGTAACCCCATATGCCACATTATTTGCTAGCTTATGATTAGAAATCAACAAACTTGCAATCCATGTTTTTTTGCAGTATAATTGGACAAATTAAAATCTGAAACACATGAGATTGTTAAAGTCCGATTTCAGCCAGGAAACATGCAGTACATACCCAGCCAAGCTAGAAAGGGATCGGCTGCAGATCAGACAGACTTTCAGTCTTCTGTTGCTGTTGCTGGTCAGAATGCAATCATGAGGATTTAATGGAGATGAATTAAAGTGATATTGATTTCATGGGGGCAGCTGATAACAGTATAATCCAGTAAGTGTGGCTTTGGTGATTTGCGGCTGTCTATCTACTGTATTTCTTTGAAGTGTTTTAGATTATAACCATTATCCCAGTGGCATTTTGATCACTACATTTTCAACATGTTCTTGGAAAAAGGCTGGGTAAAAAGTCTTTCATACATTACAATGCTATTGTGTAGGTATAGTTCAACATTTTGGGAAATACGCTTATTCATTTTTTGCAGGGAGCTAGAAGAAAAAATCAATACCACTCTCATGTCTACACAATAAATATAAGGCTAGAACCAGCAGGCAATTAGCTTAGCTTAGCATAAAGAATGGATGCACGGGGAAACCGCTAGTTTGGCTCTGTCCAAATGTCAAATAATCCACTTCACCAGCACCTCTAAAGCTCAATAATTAACAAGATTTATCTTTGTTTAATCCACACAAAAATACTCCAAAATGTCTACCCCTTCTTTTACAAGTGAGATGCCTCAGCAGTAATAGTGATGTGGTTATTTCCACCTTCAACTCAGATTTTTCTTTTGTTTTGTATTGGTTGTGTGACAGAAAAAGCCGTCTGCCAGCCTATTAGGATGAAGGCTGTAGTACTTTTAACAACTACTCGCATGTTGTTAAATGATGACTTTTTCTAAGCACTGCTTCATATTTTACTGACATCATCGCATATAGTTCAATTTGGATCCATTCCCTCAGTACTTTCTGTCCCCTACCTTCATATGATAAGTAGTAATTTTGCTTTTGGAAGATAAATGGGTTTCACTTTTTTTGAGGAGAAATAGATGGGGGGAGAGAGACAGGACAAGAAACAGGGTGAAGAAAGTCAGTGGGTGGAAAGACAGAGGGAAAGTTGGAGTGTGGGAGTGTTTGTGAGAGATACATTTATCATTTTATAATTGCAGCCTCTTTTTTTAAATTTAGAAGTATATCATATGAAGAATTGATCATATGTAGAGTTGCTCTGAAGATGTGGTGGAGATCATCTGTCAGCATGAGGATGATTATACAAATGTATAATCTTCATCATGCAAGGATGCTGGAGTCACTGGCACTGACTCCTTCTGTAGCATATGGACTTCAAGAGCAGTTGCCCTCAGCCAAGCCTTTGAATAGCAGAGGGAGCTTACTGTATGTGGCATTGACATAGACCATCATTCCAGTGACTCAGAGACAGAAGCACACAAACACATCAGAAGCATTTTGTCTCACCAGTTGAAGTCCTCCTACTGTAAATGGCAGTAAAACAGCAGTTAACAGTTTTCTCTGAAGACCTATTAACAAAGGTGCTGAGAGCAGCTTGAACTGTTGGGAATGGAGAGGACTCTAAAGCTAAGAGAGAAAGTCAAGGTTGGCATAATTGATTTTGATGATGTCATGACTCATGATACGTTGAGGGGTCTGGTCTGTGTTCATCATAACAATAGAGAGGCAGAAAATACAATCACCATTTTCACAATTAAGATGTGTAGCTAAAAATACACATTTTGTGAATGTTATATTAAATATACCAGTCTACAACAGGGCTGCAAATAAACAAATATTTTCATTATTAATTAATCTGTTCATTAGTTTCACAATTAATTGATTAATTGTTTGGTCCATAAAAGATGCAACTTAAAATGTCTTGTTTTTTCCACAACAGTCCACAACCCAAAGATATTTAGTTTATAGTACTTACTTTGGTTTACTCAAAATGAATAATTATTTATCAAAATAGCTGCCAATTAATTTTCTATTGATTGACTAATTGATTAACCATTGCAGCACTAAATAAATCCCATAAAAAGGACCAAAACCAGCAAAGAATTGGTACATCTCTTAATACTACATCCAATACTTAATCTGTCTGTGCTATTCAGTCCCAAGCCCATTTTTTCCTGCTGAAGTCATACATCATTAAAAACAGGTTACAAATAAACAATTTCACTTAAAAAACTAAAACTGTTTCACTACTTCACTATTCTTGTAGAGGCGCAATGACCAGTACAAGCAGCACTGTTTGGTATGGATAGTTTGGTATTTTTCTGACCTTGAAACTCTCTTTGTGCATCTGTGTGGTATTTTGGTGACCAGTGCAGAGCACACTATGCACAGGTGGGAGGAGAGGCGCAAACAGGCGGGAGTTTCATTCAAATGAAGAAGCACAAAGCAAGTTGTTGTATTTTGGTTGAAATTTGGTCCCAGATGTTGCCCTGAAAACAAACCTCTCAGAACCACGTCTGTTTCTTGGGCAACGTCAATCTGCTGCTGCTTTGGTGATTTTATCAACAAGAGCAAACTAAATTCTTGCTGCAAATGTGCTGCAATAACAGATTAATGCTTGAAATATAAATAAGTTATTTCAATTAAACACTCTCCAACCAAAATCAGTACAGAAAATATTGTTTAATGTGGTTAAAGCAGGAAAGTCAGTAAATCAGTCTACATTGATCTATAAATGAATGTGGGTGATTCGTACAGTGTCTGTTGTTCACAGCTGTTTATACTGTATGAAAAGCTTCTCCAGCTCATTAAATCCCTGCAGCATCTGAATGCAGTGGGACAGATATGTTGATAAATCTGCAGACTCTGAAAAGTGCATGGTGTGGTTACGGACGGCTGTTCACTGTGTTTACCTTCATTAAACCACCTGAGGACACCAGGTTGCTACAGAATAACCACACATACCTCTACACACAATCTTGATCTTGTAGATAAACAGTTTGAATTCTTCACTTAACTTTTAATTCCATCTGATGCACTTTGCTCCAGTTTCCACCGTGGGACTGCAGGCTAATGCTAATGCTAACTCCAGGATGTAATCAGCTGCTGACAGTCCTTGTCAGTACTCTATGAGGAAAACTCTTACATGAGTGTTATAGAACATACACGCCAACATAAAAGCAAAATTATTTCTGCACATTTCTGTCCTTTTGTTCCTGTTGCTTTTCAAAGCGAGCAGCACTCCTTAGCTCTCAACTCTTGTGCTGAACTACGTGTATTCTCGTGAGACTGGGTCACGGGCCGATCATATTAAACATGAATGACCAAAAGTATGAAGATATGTGACTCAATAATAAACCATTTCTAACTTTTATTAACCCAGATATAGCCCACATCATTGTTTAACTATTAAAAATGTTTAATGCCCAGTGACGTTGATTCTATGGGCAGAGGACATCCCTCTCAGACAATCTGCTCTCAACCAATTAATGAATAAAATTAAGTTTTTGTATGAAAAATCCAAAACAAAACACACATAGATGTGTTGCAGTGAAGCTTTGAGAAGTATTTGAAACGTATTTGAAGATTGGCACAACTGTTCCAGAGCTATGAGACTTGTGATGTGACTGTCTGAGAGAGTATTTAATCATCACCACACCCGTTGATCTATATTGTCCTTCACTCAGCCCTGGTCTTGGTGGTGACGGTCTCGACACCAGCTTCTTTGTTATAATAGATCTATAGGAAATAAACTGTTGGACTGTTGCATCAAGAGAAAGCATGTCGGGATTGATGCAATGTCAGCCACTTTTAGGACTCTTTATCACCCTTTCCACAGACTCAGCGCCAAGTGCTAAAATGCCCCATGAACTAAGACAAAAAGTATTAAAGTTGGGGCTGACAAGCCCATAATTTTGAGGAGTTTCTCCTAAATTGGCCCATTAAGAGCTACTCTTAGCCTTAAGATGTTTCATGAATACAGCTCCTGCTCTCTATTTGATGTGCTCTAACAGAATGTGTGCTAGTAAAAGCAGCCCTGGAGCAAAAGCTATGAGATGAAGAGTGCGGCAAGCTTTTGGAGCAAGGCTTTAGAAAAAAAAAAAAGAAAAAAAAAACTAACTTGCAACCATTCATGCAGGGGTAAAAAAAAAAAGAAAGAGGGTGGATAGTTTTCCCAGTAGCAGTCTAAACCTCTCTTTTCACTTGATGTGTTTTGCTTTATCAGGTTTTACCTCTTATCAAGTCTCTTGCCGGGATAAGTGTCACATTTTGACATTCCGTTTTCATGAGCAGCAGATATAAAATATGATATGATATTATTTGTTGTCCCATGGAAAATTCATTTTGCAAGACCTTCACATCATAAACAGTCGAGGGAAACGAATCCCGGCAATCGTTTTGAATGTTGAATAAATGCTGATTCGACGGACTGCATCGATGCTGAAAACCCATGTAAATGCAGCGCTGGAGTGAAATTTGAGATGACATCTGCAGTCGTCTATAGCTGCTCCTGGCATCGTTTTCTGGAATCAGGATCACAGTAAATAACTTTCTGATATTAGGTTCAGTGACACAATATGTTTTAAAAATATGCGGGTTGATTTCCTGCATCACATTCACAACTTTCAAAGCAACATTTACATTCAGTTACATTATCCACCTGGTCATTCCTGACCAGATTTATTCATTCTAACATTGTTGCAATATTAATACTTCAAACCTCTACAGAGCAGACTGAAAATATGCACAGCTTTATTATTTGCCCTGTAGCAGACTGTTCTCTCCTCACTCTCTTTTTTCACCTTTTTCCACTGTGTGGTGAAGCTTCTGCATACTTGATGTAGAAATTCAGCTCTTAACTCCTTTTTCTTTTTTTTATCCAAAGGGCTGAACCCATTCTGACCCGGATTAAGGAGGATCACACCCGTATCATTCTGCCCGCCATAGACAACATCAAGTACAACACGTTTGAGGTGCAGCAGTATGCCAACGCCGCCCATGGGTACAACTGGGGGCTGTGGTGTATGTACATCATCCCTCCGCAGGAGTGGCTGGACAAGGGCGATGAGACAGCCCCTATCAGGTGAGGGCCTCGGCTGGTGAACACCGTCCATTATAGATGAGGATGTCTGATGAAATATGGATAGCCACGGGATATGACTTATTCATGTGTGGAAGCATCAAACTAAGGTGCTCTGTCGTCTGATGTGCCACCCAAACACACAAATAAAGCCTCTGCATAGAAAACTGTCTAATTACCATGATGAATATCTTCATTTTGATGTGGGATCATGAGGCCACAGCGATGCGGTGTCATTAGTGTAATTGTATGTTGAATATGAGCAGGGCATTCCATTACACTGTCGCTGATTGTAGGACAGCTCTGGCTTGTATTATGTTTCTGTATAATCCTAGAATTGTGTCCTTGGTAAAATCATTTAGCATTTCAATAGACTGAAAAAGAGCACATGAGTATCATATTGCATTGAAAGAGTCTTATGTTCCAATCAACATCTGTTTGTCCAGGGCAAGCTGCAGTAACACTACCTGCACAATCCATAAAGCTAAAGAGAATGCTTTATCTGCAGACATGAGCTTACTTAAGAAACATTTCACTTCACCTGTAACCTGTTTGTATTTCCACAACACTGAATCCATAAGTACACATGTCATACTTGCTGCTCTGAGTTTCTCTTTATTAAGAGGAATACTGTCTTCATTTACTAATTAATTCAAATCGCTTCTACTTTGCTGTTTTTTCAATCGCTGGTAAACTACTGTCTATGATACTAAATGAATGATCTCTAAAATGATCACTTGAAATGTGGTTTCTACTTCCTTCGTTCCTGGTTTCTACACCACAACAATAATTGTTACGGTTTTTAAAAAAATGTCCTGACTCATGGTTAAAAACGGGAAGTGAACAGCAGTCTCCTGCAGTGAAGTCTTCTTTGCCATCTAACTATCTAGCCATCCACCCAAACTTCCTCCTCCTAATAAAGCAAATTGTCATCTTATATTGACGTCATCTGAACTGCGTTTCTTCCACAGATCATAATTACTACAGCCGCTGGATGGGAGAGAGAGAGAGAGATAGAGAAAAAGAGAAACTCGGCAGCCAAATGCTGATGACATAACTCTGTAGTTGAAATTTGTGCTGTGGAAATGTACATTATGCTGAATTTATCAGTTAACAGGTAAAATCTGCATTAACAGTAATAACAGCTATTTTAAAGCTAATTCAAGGCTTCTTACTTAAATACGAGCAAATGTTCTTATAAAAACATTAAAAGTTAGGAATAAAAGCCTGCCCTTAAAAGCCTGTCATTCTAATAGACTGAGAAAGAGCACAGGATTACAATATGTTTTGCATGGAAATGGTCTTGTATTCCAGTCAATATCTATTCAGCCAGGGCAAGCTACTATAAGACTACGGACTCCATGGAGCCAAATGCTGAGTGCTTTATCTGTTGAAATGAGTTAATACTGTTGAGTATTCAGGTTCTCCAGTAACTGAGACCAACAAATTTAAGTCAGACTACAGTGGAAATGTGCTTAGCCTTTATGGTTACAGTATAAATGTATATAAAGAAGAACAGTTTCCTGCATTTTAAGTGTCAGATCTCTGACTCGTCTATCTTTTCTCATCAGTATTAACAGTAAAAGACCAGGAGTCACCATTTGGCAATGTTATAGTACCAAATACTGAAGCATGCAGCCTACCAGCATCTGCTGTTCGAATGCACAAATCAGAAATGGTCAGCAGTGCCTTAACAATAGGAAAATCTTACATCAGTCAATAGAGAAGATTACCATGATTTTGTTGCCACGGCAGCGTGGCTGAGCCTGCCTGAACATGAAGGCACAGTAACAAACAGACAGGGAGAAAGTAGTAACTGGAATCTGCTCAAAATCAGCGAGAGAGGTGTAGCAGCAAAAATGCATGTGATGTGTTTTACTTGTCAATGTTCAATACCTCTTTTTGGGCTCTATTTTAGAATAGATATGAGCAAACACGTTTTAAAAAACAGATGAGAATAGGTATACACCACTGAGCTTGATATCCTGCAGTGTGGTCATGCCTATTAAAATGTCCTTTAACAAAACACTGCTGTTGCTTTCCAGGTGCAAGGTTTACTCCAGCTGCCCCTGAGCTCTGATCCTTCTGATGAAATGCATGAATGCATGGCTCTCAGTGGGATATGCAAGGAAACAAATGGCTCTGTGAAAATGTATGAGCTATCATGACTTAGATATGCACACATGCAGGACCTTATACTGTAGTATGTCCATTTATAAACTCTTGAAGGACACCTCGGCCATACAGCAGCTAACTTCCTCTGCTGCTTTACATGGAGGAACTGCAGCTATAGATGTTTGCTTTAATGTGGTAAATCTAAAGCTGGTGCAGGAGCCAACTATGTGAGGTCAAGCCAGAATCAGCATGAAGCAGCTCAGCTATTGGTTTTCATCTTTTCCATATTCATGGCACTGCTGGATTGCAAATGTTGCTGTGAGCCTGGTGCATTGTCACTGCAATTTTACTGCTATAAAATCTTGAGTTCAGAACTGAGGGCAAAACACCCAGAAATATGAATGGATTCAAACTAGGATGCTATTAAACTATGTCAGAAAAGGTATAGCAAGCTAAAATTCAATGCTTGGCTATAGATGCTGAATGATGGCCTCAGCAGCGTATAGTCAGGACCACTGAGAATTTTTTTAGAACCATGGAAAGTAACAAAAATACTGCAACACATCAGAGGGATCAAAGGTCGGGATCAGCAATAGAAAAGCAGCCAGATGGGCATTCTGTGTCATCCAGTAAAAAGAATCACTGAGGGAAGTTATTAATAAAGAAAAGTGGTTAAATGAGGGAAGGGACTATTAAAAAAAAAGAAAGATTTGAGACAACTGAGACGTGGATTGTGCCAACAAAACTATGCCTCAATGTCAGGAAGATGTCCTTAACACTTCATCCATTACGTGTGTCTCACTTAGAACTTCACCGTCACCTTTATTTGTGTAGTCCTTTTAATCAAATTTTGCACTCACTTCAGCAATAAAAAAAAAAAATCACACTTTTGGGATTAATTAGAGTACAAAAAGAAACCACAAGATCAAGGACAAGCCAGAAGAGTATAAACAGTCATACTAAAAATTAAAGTAAAAGCAATCACATGAATTAATTAGTAGCATAAGCTCCTTTGCCAGGTTGTTTCAGAGCCAAAAGCCTGATCAACTTTATTATTTTGATTGGACATCTGAGGTTGCACAGTGGCTGATGGGAGTTCAAATGTCTGCAGTATTTTAGGGTCGAACTCATTATGCCATAACTCTTTCAACTGACACTAAACCCATCAGTAGGAATCAGAATCAGGTTTTTTTGATTGTATTTGTATCACTTCAAGTGCTGCATTTTAACGAAGCTGCAAACATGAAACAAACTGATGCTTAATGCCAGAATGACTTTGAACATCCCAAAACACTATTAGCTAAAACATTCACAGACATTGCTCAGTTTGACCAAGGGCCACAAAAACTAAATTCCAAACCAGAGTTTCATTACCTCGCTCGGCGTAAGCTAAGCAGTAACACTTTCATTTGATACATGGTGCCTAATACAAACAAATAACGTGATGAGGAGTTTATACGGTGGAATGAAATATTGGATGTCTTATCAAAGCTCTGTGAAAATCTTGTATTATTGAGTATTAACTGCTGGACTCGAGATAGGGGAAAGATAAGACAACAACCTCAGACATTGCAGAGCTGGTTTGTGTTCCACTATTGACACTTTGCTGCAAATGGACAGATCGCCTCAAGGGCCAGCTAAAGTGTGTCGGCTGTGTGGATTTCTATTGGAAATCATTCACCCGCTGGCTTCCTCAAGGTTTCTGCCTATCAACAACAGATGCTCTGTGGCCATTCAGAACTCAGTCTCAAAGCCTTTTCTGGCCATTTGGACACATTCAACAACAAAGCGAGTAAAAGGGTACAAGAAGGCGCAAAAACTGCCACATTCTGAGAGTGTTGACGATTGCAACAGTTTTGGAGATTTGCCTTAGAAGCTTTTCTTTGACAAGTACAGCAATTATTGACAGGAACAGAACAGGATGGCAGAAACTTCAATTTTCGATCAAATCACCTGGAGACTGTGTGGGAAGACATCTATTTGGATGAGAGTAATACTTCAGTAAGTCACACACTGAAAATGTCTGAAATTATCATCTGTTGTGGCCTAAAATCATGTTCAGGCAAAATCACAGCATCACTCTTGTTTTGTACAATACTCTCTTCAGTCACTGCCTGGGTGTGCTTGAAGAAGATACTTCAATCAAGGCATCAAGCTTAAGCCGATACTTGAAAAAGATCCAACAGGTGTAAATGCATTTGAGTATGGTGTGAACATGAAGCAGGGAGGAGAAAAGGGATATAAGCTTTCCATGGAATGGCTATATAATTCAGATTTTCCTCCGTAGTGGCTTTGATGGCTAACCCTTAAAAATATATTTTTTTAGGATAGTCACTCTATTATTACATTTTTTTATATACCTTACTTAAAGCGTCAGGACTGGAATTTCACTTTTTAAATGAGGGGTCACAGAGAAGCCAGATGTCAGGTTCAAAAAGCAGATTCAACAGGAAAGTCCTCATCTGGGAGTGAACTAAGCCATCTTATATTAAAGTGTTTATCTTGCCAAATTGCATAGATATATCAGATGCTCATACTGCATACTGCAAGCAAATGATCTTGGGGCCAAAATTAAGGGGTGTGAGGGACGGATGAGCCCTGCAGGCTGACCATCTGTACACTAAAAATAACTAACCTTAATGACTCTAAATGAGAAATCCACTGGAGGATTCCACTGTCAATCTGTCATTCAATCTGTCAATCTGTCATTCCAAAAGTTATTTTGTGACAAACTCTTGTGATGTCCTCTTGTTTTTGGTGTACACACTTTCACCCAAGCTGCCATCGCCACCCTCAGAGACGTGGGTTCTCAATGCTTTATACATGTAGGTACAAAGAGCCAGCAGAACAGTGCAGGAGGTTTTCCAGATGAGAAAAAGTGATGATGCAGAGAGAACAATGGCTCTGTGTGTCATTCATGCTTACAAAATATTGCAAAAAAGCCACTGGAGACTGTCTTGTATTTCACATACTGACGATGGCAGGTAGGAAACTGACTGCATCACTTTAAAGTCTATCGAGGCTCTTGTCGATGGAGAAATTAGTATCTCTGATTGATTACTCTTTGTATGAATGTTGAATCTTCGCACCAAAATAGTGAGTTGGGAATTAAACTGTCGCAACCAAGAGTGGAAATGTATGTTATAGTCTGCCTCTATTTTCTGCATTTTGCCGTAACAGTTGGCTCTAATTATTCATTTAATTTGGCTGCAGTTAATTGGCTCTAGTGGGGGAATTACTTTTTCATCCCTTAATATTGTATGTTTAATCACCTTGCACAACATACAAATGAGAGAAGCACCAAACTCTGCTATAATTTGTTTTGTCTTTTCCCACTAAACATTACCAATACATAACCCACAATAGTTCTGACTATAATCAGTATGAACATGCTTCTTTTACAACATTATACCTTGTCTTGTGTTGAAACACACACAGCAAACATAGCAAATCTGGTCAGCCAGAAGTTTTAGCTTCATCATCATATGCATCTGTCTTAAGGTGCTGAGTCTGTACTTAAACATTGAAACAGTTTTCACATTGCCAAGAAGCTTATTCTAAAGGGAACAGTCAGCGAGCACTGCACATAGTTTGCACTGTACAGACAGGCAAGGTACAGGCAAGGTAGGTCACTTGTCAAGAGAGGAGAAAGGATGAGGTGAATGGGGCTGAGGGTGTGCTGGATCTGTCTTTTTATCTGCACAGCAAGTGCAAATAATGGCACTTGAAAGCCTCCCTGTCACCTCCTTATAATTTAAACACGACTGTGCAAGGCTACGTCAGGCAGAAAATTTATATAAGTTGGAACGCATGGATAATTTTAGGCAAAGTTACATAACAGCATAAAACAAGTTTGCGTTGAACAATTAGCAATGTGCAGTCATGTCATATTGGTCCCTGTACTTTGTTAGAGGTCACATAACGTAACATAAAGTACTTGAAGATAAGCAAGAGACAAAGAGGATGAGTGAGTGTAACCTGAAAAAGCAGTGATGGATTATTGTCATAAAGAATACAAACTAAAACATTCAAGCAAGAAGCCTAAAGAGGTGAAACATACGAATCTAAATCAAGTCCAGTTGTCCTTGACAGAGCACTTCTACACATTCATGAGGGTTTTATTTATTAACAGTGAGCATTATTAACAAAAAGCAGTTATAATTTACATCATGGTCTCTGTAAAATAGTCTATTTTTGTGGAACTTATAATTCAACACTACAATGGATGTAAGGCCATCAAAACAATTTATGTCATGCAAAAGTGGTACGTTTTCCTGAATATATAGTGGTTTAAGTGGGTTGCTCTGGCATCAGAGTTTTATCTAGCAACTGATCAAGGATTTTCAACGTAACATTTCATGGTGACAGTCCAGACAGTTTGGGGTCTAAACCTAAAAGCACCTTTCTCTTTGGCTCACACAGCCTATGGCTAAGTGTACTCTTTTAATACGGAGTCAATGAATCATAATGTACCTTCCACTTTACAGTACTTCCTACTGCCATGTCTCTCAAGCTGAAGTGCCAGACACACGTTTGACTCTACTGTGTGTGTGTGTGTGTGTGTGTAACGTTATATGGTGAACTTACCCCGGGCGTCATTCCAAAAAGAAGAATAAAGCCACTCATCGGTCACTTTAGAGAAAAAAAATAACGCAGCAAAGTACTCTGTATGAATGTAATGCTTTTTTGTGAGGCTTTGTCCCAGAGCACTTAAGACCTGACAGATAATAGTAGTGAAAAGCAGCCCTGGGGAGACAGACAGCAGCTAAAGTGGGACCATTTCTTGTAGCAAAGGTGGACAGCACTTGCTTTTGTGAGAAACACTGACTAACTCTTGCTCTACCAGCTGAACTTGGGCAGTTTTCAAGTAGTGCTAATTAAAAGCCCGGTTCTGGATTATTATACTGGACTGAGATGGGGAATAGGGCTAAAGTCATGTTTTAATTTCTTCTCTAGATTCTGTAGTACTTAAAGTGGAGATTAAATTGCGAAATAAACACCTTTTTATTGCATCAATGAATTATTTAGATCTACTGCAATAGAAGCTACATTATAAAAGTAAGTATTTTCTAAGAAAAATCATCTATCAATATGTCTTTACATTGTATTTGTAACCTAGCACGCCACTATCTTTGTTTTGCCAGGGCTGACGTCACAAGAATAGTTGTTTACTAGGAACCCTGAGTACAACACTGTACTTTAGACTAGTTAAGTGTTGGTACAATGGAAGTTTTGATGGGATGGAAAGACCAAGTCAAAAACCCAATTGCCCAATTTTGAGCCAATAAGAGCAAATTTAGTGGTAAGACCTGCTTCCATAGAGTCCTTAGGTTTACATGGCTGTGTTTTTTTATGTGCCTCAGTGTTTCCCCTAAATGCTTTCAACAGCGGCACAGCGCTGCTGCTAAATGATGAAATTTCACATTGCATCTACATAATAATCACAATTAACGCAGACCCCGCACACTGTCCGCCTCAAGCAGCTGATTGGAGCTAGTGGGGAGAGAATGGGATGTTTGCTTCTCTCTCCTCTGCTCTCTGTTTGTATCTGTGCCAGTTTACATGAGGGCGGGGCTGAGCTCCTCACACACACACACACACACACACACAGAGCAGAGAGGTCACAGCGGACAGGATGAAACGGACAGGAAAATGGATGAGTTTACCACTCTCTTTTGTGAGATAGTACTCATTTGAACATCCAGGGGCAATACAAAAGGACTCTTCTCGCGTTGGTTTTTGCTTAGTCCTTTGCTCTCTTTGCTATCCATTTTTACCAACAACTTCTAGTGACGAACAAGCTAACAACAGAGATGATCCATGCAGCAACATCACCATGTAGCTTGTTCAAAGATGGCTGCACCCTAGTGGTGAAAAATGGAAATACTATTTAGTTTTCCAGCAAATCTAGGTGAATTTCAGGTTTGATTGCAGAGCCCTATCTTACCGAAGGTAAAAAGCAAATGAACCACGCTCATATTATTCAGTGCTTTAATTCCACTTTAATATATTTTATTCAACTTAAATATTAAATATGCATATACATATTTTATATTAACAATAAATCAAATTACTAATGACACAAAATGTTGTAGCATGTTTTAGTTCATTGGTTTTATGGCGCAAAACTTTACCGTTTTGGTTCACTCTCATGGCTCTAATCAAGCTGGTTTCTAGCCATAGCAGGCAACTGTTTTTACCAAAGAATTCTAAACCAGATATTTTTCTCAGATGTTGATCAAGAATAGACCTGAGCTGAAATTAGAGTGAATATTGGACTTTTTTCAGGTGGACAGAACTTACTTAAAATGAATGCTAATGTTGCTCAGTGTCCGCTGGATGTGTAAATAGACAGCTGTTTGCTAGTACGTTACAACAACTTTATGAGGTGATAATATGTCAATGTTGTGTTTACAGCTTGTTCTGCTGCCCCCAAGTGGCCAA
The DNA here is from genome assembly GCF_914725855.1 of Thunnus albacares. Lineage (NCBI taxonomy): Eukaryota > Metazoa > Chordata > Actinopteri > Scombriformes > Scombridae > Thunnus > Thunnus albacares. Next base: position 10,255,921 of record NC_058107.1, read on the forward strand.
AAACTCAATTATTGCTACTTTAAAGCTGCACTACACCTGGCAAATGTATAAATCACAATTTCCATAAAACTTAAAATCGCATTTTATTTGGTTAAAAGACTATTTCCCATATTCAAATCAAGTTTACCCAAGGCAAAAAACAAAACTGAATCATATCTGGACATTTACATTCCACTGATTCAGCTAATCAGTGGTGCTGTAACTTTTCTATGAAAGCCCTTTGACTAATGAAAACCTTCCAAAACCTGAGATGTCTTCTGTCTTGATTATGTTGAATGTTTTAGCATTTTCTGTGGGTGTATGAAAGTTTAGTGGCTGGATAATAACATTCAAACAACGCTGTCTCTCTCTGCTCATCTAGAACTCCAGCTATGATTGGCTGCTCCTTTGTGGTAGATCGGGAATACTTTGGTGAGATTGGTCTGCTGGATCCTGGCATGGAGGTCTATGGAGGCGAGAACATTGAGCTTGGCATGAGGGTAAGGACTACAGATTATTACCCATAATCACGTTAAAATGCATTCAAATCAGGAGACTTTGATAAATATCTTGGAATGTAGACTTTTTCCTTTTAAACTGAATTAAATGTCCCATTGTTAAGCAGAAAAGGAAATTGCTCAGAGAATTGCTTCAAGGGAAGTTGGTTCTTTTTTTAATGAGGCATTCCTTCAAAGCTGGAGGGTTTTGTGTGCAGTTGTACACCAAGAAGGCCACACAAAAAGCCATGATTACATATCCAATATTTGAGGGGGTAATATTTAGATGAACAGTCCTGTTTGGAATGATTTGCTAAATCTATACTCAGACTTCACAACAGCTTATGATGAAGTTTCCTTGTTTCCCAGCCTGGGGGATACAGCTTATGATACAAAACCCAGGGGCGTCAACAGAAGCCATGATTAAACTTTGCAAAGTTAGAATTTCTTAGATGGGAGTAGAGGAGAAAAAAAAATCCCCTTAATGCAAATCTTCAGCCAACCCAAAGGCTCTAAAGCCTGTATACGGAAAATGTAAATCTCTTTTGCTGCTGCTTTAAGTTGAATTTAACGCTTCATGTGAGCGAAGGGCTTGGTGAAGAATTGGCTAGCGTTTTAAATTCAGAAAATGTTTCTCTCCAGTCAAGTGGAACTATTCTGAATCTAAACGTACTCTTTGGCTTATTGGAATGAGAAATGCTTGAAAGATCCCACTCCTTCATTTAACGTCATCCCCACATCCACTTCAAAATCTTGAGATGGCTTCAACGACACCTCTGAAGTGTCAGCCGCCTTTGAAAAAGCACTTAAATGGCCAGAGAATAGATCTTGGTTTACAGATTGCTGTAGTGCTTTATTGAAGCCAGAGACGTTTATAGTTGTTGATGGCCATTTCAAACCCTCTCATTATTCCACATAGAATGGCCTTCCCCCTACATCAGCAGCATGTTTTTTCTATGCCATTGACAATAATGACACAATCATATGGCTTCCTGTGTCTTTATCAGATAGTTGTTTGGCCATTATCATAGTGTGATAAGCCAGCATTATGTATTATGTGCCAACTGCCAACAGCCTCCCCCAAGGTTACACAGTGTTTTCTCATTCAGTGAAGCTGCTTATATGTACCTAACAAACCATGCAACTGAATTAGACGAGGTTTGTGGGGGGTGATCAATTCAGCTACAGTCACTAAATAAAGTTAGAATAGCTCTGTGATATAGGGTAACAGTGGACTTCTTCTTCTAGCTCACATACACAAGCCCCTCATTGATTCACATCTTTTTTTTTCTCTCTATGAATATTTACTGTTCATTTTTGATTCATGAAGTGAAGAAAATATGCCTCCACGTCTGTGAACACAATGCCATCACAAATGCAATTACCTTTCCTGCTGTTTGGCCTGTCCGTGTGGAAATGAAACGCATGCCACAGAAAGGAGCCATTCAGCACGTGTACAAGCTTGAATAGGTCTGCAGTCATCAACCAGCTTCATCCATTCATGTTGTACAGCCGCTAATGGAATGGAGATGGGCTCCTGGCGAGTGGACGGCAATTACTCCTCTAAGGCTACTGTTGCTCAGGCAGCTCATTGTAGTGCCAGCTGAGGAGTTGCCATTTGGGATAGGCTTGATTGACAAGAACAAGTTTAACAATCAGCTAGGCTAGCTCACAATAGCTGTGGATTCTCTGTTTGACATCTTAATAGACTGCAAGATACCTAATTGCTGCAAAATTAAACAGAATCAATTGGGTGTATTCTTACTGTTACTGGATCTGTGTAGCCTCAAAACATTTTTCCTCTACTTGTAACATTGGAATCGAATATTTTCTCTTTTCAGATGACTGTACATGCCATGTCTTAACATCCGTTTACTGTGAGGTACTGTTGGCAAATGAAGAAAAAAGGTTAGGATCAGAAATCATGAATCCTGCCAGGAGTGTCAATATTAGTTTATTTTAAAAATGTGTCTCCCACCCCTTGTGCTTGCTAAGTCTTTGCTGATATAGCATCTCAGGAGACCAGGACATTGCCTTTCATTTCAAGGTTCCTGTGAGCATGGGTATCATATTGTGATATGTCTGTTAGCCCCTCCAGGAAATTGTGAATTGCAATAATTAATGCAAATTCAACTTAATATTTGCAGGGGCTAGCAATTTTGCAAATTCCTGCGATTTTTCTGCATTAAACAGTCCCCCCAGGAAATTGCAACTCATAATGTGAAAGCTCGCAATTTTGCTAAATTACCGCAGCTTTTCTGCATAGATTGGCCAAATCAACAGACCACTTGTGATATGGTCCAACTGTTCCATTTTGTGTTGTGGTAACTTACGTCATCGCAGCGCTCAAGAGGTGATTACAAATATGACTCTGCATTGGTAGTAGTTTTTAAAAAATTGCTTTATTTTCCTTTGCTTGCAGTTCTTCTTAATTCCTACAGGTTTAAAAGAGCACATAAAACATTGCAAATGTAGCCTTTCCTCAAATATAATACTAAATTAAATTCATCAAGGGTTATGCCTGCAGCTGTCGATCCTGCTATTTTCACTGAAACCTGATGTGGAGTGAAACTTTTCCATTTTTTTTTATCACTCTGAAAGGAAAAAATATTTTGACATCTGGGGGAGTATGCTCATTCACTTTCTTGCAAAGAGTTAGCTGAGAAGATCGATACCACTCTTGTATGTGCATGCTAAATGTGAAGCTACAGCCAAAAGCTGGTTAGCTATGAGCTTTAGAGATGCTGGTAGGTGGAATTTTTTACCTTCAGCCAGATCCAGACTAGGTATTTCCCCCATTCTTTATGCAAATCTAAGCTAAGCTAATTGGTGTGGCTTCATATTTAGCTTTAGCATATCTTCTCATCTAACTCTCAGCAAGAAAACAAATCAATAAATTTCCAAAAATGTTGAACTATTCCTTTAAGACTTTTGGTTACTTAACACCTTGGAGATTGAGGTTAAAGAATAAGAATCAACAAAGTTTTGAATTTGAATTTGGCTGATCAAACACTGATACCATTATATTTGCATGAAAGCCATCAATGGGCATTGATTGTATTATTTAAATATCTTCTCATCTTCCATTTCAAAGTAAAACTCTTCCCTAGAATGTTGTTTTGAAAAGCCTCTGAAAGAGTATCTAGACCAACTTTAAGAAAAGCTGGTGAAATAGGGATACATATCATGTTAACATTTAGTTTTCAAAAAGAAGAAAAAAGTGCACAATGACTGCAAAGAAACTGAAATGTCATTACAAGGTTTAGTAATGGTGATCAATGCAAAACCACCATTATATCGTATGACTGACCAACATTTGATTTTTAATAAAAGACAACATTACATTTTATTTGTCTAAATCTAGTGTACATTGCACAGTGATTTAGTGCTAAATGCAAAGGATAAACAATAAACTCCAGTTGACCATCACTGATAAAAAATAAAATCCCGCCATTAAATTACAGTATATGCCTTTTCCTTCAGTCCTAACATGACTCACTTCAGTTTGGTTCTGCTTTCTGTGACGTCTACTAATTTGGTTTATTTCTGTCAGTGAAAACATGACAGTAACCTCTTTTCTGCCAAAAAAAGGCTAATTTGAGTCTAGATGGGTTTACCCCACACAATATGCCCATGTGCTCACTTTGTCATCAGGAAACCATCCAAGCTGCTTTATGAAATCTGTCTCATTTTCATAACAGTCCAATAAATCTGTCACTTGGGGTGGCCTGCTCCTCTCGATGACATTTATTAAACTCACCAGGAATTCCTTTCAGAAGTAATGAACCAAAAAAATTATTATATTTCTTTTTCTTTGAAGTCCCGTCTCCATAACCACCTGGGCTGGGCCTGGAGGCATCTGGTCATAATCTTTCTGTAGTGAGGAGAATGGAGCTAATTAAAGTGTAGCGGTAACACCAGCCAGACAGGAGTAGGACATAATTACACTTCACTTGGTCCCCTCTGCATCCCAAGCAGAGTTATAACTTATTATTATTAATTAAGTTTTCGGACGACTCTGCCATTGTGGGTTGTATCAGCAGGGGACAGGAGGCTGAGTACAGGAATGTAGTGGACAGATTTGTGGCGTGTTGTAAATTAAATCACCTGCAACTCAACATCATAAAGACTAAGGAGTTGGTGGTGGATTTAAAGAAGCGAAGGACCCGTCCGAACCCAGTCAGCATTAGGCGAACAGAGGTGGACATTGTTGAGGAATACGAGTACCTGGGTGTCCACATAGACAATAATAGGGACTGGACAAAAAACACAGAGGCTCTGTACAAGAAGGTTAGAGCCGCCTGTATTTTCTCAGGAGACTCAGATCTTTCAACATCTGCAGGACCATGCTGCAGGTGTTTTATCACTTGGTGGCTAGCGTCACCTTCTATGCTGTAGTGTGTTGGGGCAGCAGGGTGAAGGCAGCCAATGCTTAAAGACTCTGTAAGCTCAAACTCAATAAGCTATTCAGTGTTATGGACAATGCCTCTCTCTCTCATATAAGAGCACCTTCAGCTTTAGACCACTGAGGTACACCACAGAACGCCATAGGAAGTCTTTTCTACCTTCTGCAGGAAGGACAGCTGAAACACCGGACACTAGGAACAATAATATTAACATCATGTGCATTATTACTTTTTCGAGATCATATGCAATATTACTTTTTATTACTTTTTCAATATCATTGGCTATATCGCTTTTCAATATCATGTGCAATATTACTTTTCTATTTTAGTTTACTTATTTTACTAAATCTATCTTACTTTTATTTTTATTCTATTAGGCACTGGTGTTAGCATTTACTCCTTATACACTTTACATTTATTACTCTGTTGTTTTTACTCTTACGTTGTAATTCTTGAGTGATCTTTGACAAAATTTCCTTTGGGATTAATAAAATTCTATCTTATCTTATTTTGTCTTATCTTATCTTATCTAGTACATCAGTTCAGTGCATTTAGTATTTAGGGATTCAGATTTTATCCTTTCATCAGTTTTATGTGTTAAAGATTTAATCATAACATTTAATTATATTATAATTCACAAATTCTGTGTAAAATATAAACTGCTGTGTAAAATGTTTGGTTGCAGAATTTGCAGGACAGTTGCATAGCACAGAGGAGAGGCCTCAACCAATGCAGAAAAGGGATTCTCTTTCCTTGTTTCTTGCTGACTGATGCACTGCAGTCCTATAGTGCCTGTACAGCATCAGCTGGTGCTGAAGTTAAACTTTTTTAGTCCTTGAATATTCATCGACCACCTCATCACACCAAAGCTGGATCATCTGACTCTCTTCTGCTCAGCCATGGTTACTGCACATGCTCACTGTATAGCTTCAGGTCATTCCAAATCAACTGATAATGAAAATGCTGTCATTAGTAAGTAAATAAGTTTTGTGATACAATCTTTCATTAGGTAGCAAAGACACAATGAACCTCAGGATCAAATATTGGAGATTACTGTTTAACTCTAACAATCTTTACCCAAATGATGGACTATCTGTTATAGGATGTATCAATTACCAGTCAATTAGACAATGAACCTCAGAGATCATCTTCTGCTGCTCACCAATCTCATCTATTTTTTTCTCCAGATGGTAACTTTGTTTAAAGGAAAAAAAGGAAAAAAAAATCAAAAATGAGCCAGTAAGTATTATTTCAGGCGGCACAATAACAGGTGCAGCATCAAAGCAGTTGGTAGATGCAGTCAGATGTTGCTTTTAGTTTATTCTGAGAACATCTGCCCACTGATACAAATACGAAACCTGGACACTTTAGCACAGTTGATTAACCCCGCAAGCCATCTGGATTTATAGATACAAATGGATTGAGATAGAACTGGCACACAGATGTGTTGATTTGTTGAAGTTATGATGACAGTACATTGTATTGTATCATATTAAAACTTATCGTTATGCATGTCTGTATAATTTTACAGTTTATTTCACTTGTATTAATTTCTATATTTCCTCTTACATGTTAAATATACAATTAAATCTTGTAGAAAAGGATTGTTGAAGTGAAGGTTCGAGTGACCTCTATTTTGAATTTTGGTAAAAGAGGCTAAAAGCTAATACCACCTTTAAAATTCAGTCTATAATTTTGAGAAACACTGACTTTTATTCAACATTGTTTTTTGTGTTTTGGTCTGAGTTAAAGAATAGTTTCACATTTTTTCAGTTCCGTCTTAAACAATACTGACATGACCATAAGTACTTTAAAGTAATGAATAAGTATAGTTAAAACCCTAGTAGCCAGCTAATCATGCACTTGCACAATATGAAACGAACACACCAAATTACATCATTAAACTATCAAAAGAAAAAACTGTGGCATGTCAAGAGGGAGACGACATAATGGTAGTTAAAAACACTGGCAGCTACAGCACTGCAAGACCACTGTTACAGTCCCTCCAAAAGCTGCTTTTCTTTTAACTAGCAAGCCGGTCCGTCCTCTGTGTTTTTGTTGGCGAAAATGCCAGAAATGGAACATATGCACCTGTAATTACCTTTAGTATTTCCATTCTCTTATACTTTATTATTCTACTCCCCTTCAGAGAGAAATATTGTACTTTTAACCACACTATATGTATTCAACAGCTATACTGTAGTATTCTTAGTCTTCATACAGTCGTTCTAGCCCAGAAATTGCTAGAACAGGGCTGTGAGATTCAGCAGGTAACTCTGTCCTATGAGTGTATTGTTTTGTGTTATGGTTGGCTGTGACATTCATAAATGCTGAGCTTGACACTCATCCTATACCAGGTTGAAAACAGTAAATGTTAATGTCATCTGTAGGCTACAAGGACCTTTCATGGGCTGCTTTGATAAGACCAAAGCGAGTTATTTCCTGATAAGCTCAGTCATTTTGTGAGCAGCAGAGCTTTGTTCGCTCCCTCCGTCCATTCTTGACACACCAAGATTTCTCATGTGCTTTGTGTGCATGTGTTTGAAGAGGTTGTCAAATCTACTCAAAACACAGGAGCATTCAAAAATGTAAAAAAAAAAAAAGACATACAGTAGCTATACATTATACCTTGAACATTTTAGACATGTAACCAATCAGGACGGCTGATTGAACCTCTGTAGCGCTCGCCTGGGCCCCTACTTGCTGCAGCTTTTCACAGCGAAAGCAGTCACCTTGAGAAGGGCAAGAGCGTCGTTATGAGGTGGCATTAAGCCCTAGCCATCTGTGGACACCAGCCACTCTGGCAGCTTCAAAATCACCAGCATGCCCATGTCCATCAGGCAGCAAATGACAGTGGGTGCTGACCATATGTGAGTCCTTTCCAACAAACTGAGTCATTCCAAAGACGAGAACAAATCTCAGACCGCTGAGGAATTCTGCCATTACACTTGATCAAATGTAAGAGACAAATGTGGAGAATTATTGGGTAAATGCCATAATAAGCAATGCTGTAGGAGTCTTTGGACAGTACAGTGCATCATTTATTGACTTCTGCATATATAACTCCTGTGGTAATTTCCTCTGTTGCAGTGCTGTAGTGCTTGAGTCAGGTCCCATTTTTAAGTCTCAAGACATTTTTTCTATCATCTCAGAGTAAAAACACAATTGAGTGGCTTCTGGTTACATATTTTTTCCAAGATTGGTCTTGAGAGAGGAATCAGTTTTTTGCACTCTTGGTCTTGACATTATCTGGAGCCCATTTGTTCTTACATCAGTGTGCTTGGTCTTGGATTGTCTTGGGTTGTCTTGACTACTAGTCCACTCTGTTGGCCACAGAGTCTCATCCCTGGTACACAACTGGTTCAGTTTCTCACAACACAGTAGAGCTACAACATTGGAGGAGTCATCTGCTCTCCATCAATACAGCCTGTGTAAAGGTAACAATAGCATTGGATATTGATCTGGCATTTGTCTTTTTCAATGCCTGCATTATTTAGCGGCCAAATCAATCTGTTAGGGCTTAATGGACTCCAGGTGTACTTACTCCATGGTTCATTACTGTATGTTCGAGTCTGCATCAGGGAAGCGAGACAAGTGAGAATTGATGCAGCTGCAAAAGTTCTGTACACAAGAATCGGATCAGGTATTGTTTCAGTGAAATTACTGCAGCTATTGAACGACTTACTGCTAACATATGGCGTAGTGGAGCAGCTCTGCATATGCTTTGTATTGTTTTACTGTAGGGTTTGCATTCAATCAGCCGACATTATAAAACGTGTTCATGATTTGCATTTATGCATCGGTGCATTCCATGCATATATAATTCAAGACTTATACTGTCTCTTTATCTTAGGTCCGTCTGATCCAGGCTGTATTCGTAATTTAAGCCTCAACAGATTGTGTGTTCTGAAAACATACTTTATGTTTACCATTTAACAATGACATGGAGCAAACTCCTCAGCCTGAAATGGCTTTTGAAAAATGTCATGACTTCCTGAGCATCAGCATACCTGGGAGAGTTTCTGCTTTGGCGTTCAGAGCCAGAGGGACAAGTAATTAGACAGACCTTGTCAGCCTGCCTATTATCCATGTGAATCATAAACTTCATTAAAAAACCACTTTCAAGAGTGACTGCAGATACTCCCACCTTAATTTGAGCACTTTTTGACAAGGTAATTAAGATAATTTGAGATGAATTGTGCCTTCACATACCTCTTCTATTCAGCACAATTGAAATTTATGGAGGAGCATCAGAAGCTCTCTCTGTAGACAATATCATCACCAGGAAATATAGTAACTTTTAACAAACGCAGATTGACTGATCCTACTCATTGGTTAATCTGTTCATGTAATTGCGTCTCTTGGATGTCTCAGACTTCGGCTAAAAACTTGAAATGATCTGACATGGCCAAAGATATTTGAAGAGTAGTTGCACGCACTGATTTGGCTGCAGCAGCAAATCGACAGGCATGTCAAAGATGAAGGGCAGCAACTGGATGGAATTAGCTTTCGACAGGCACAGTGAAGGGGCTCTGTGTATATATCTGTCTCTCCATCAACATCCTCCATTTTATGTATGTATGGGAAGGAGAGGCAGGAAAAAGGAGGCATGAAATGAAGAGATGGACCATAGGGAGCAGTGACTATCCAGCCTCTCAGTGGAGGAGGGAACCTTCAGCACGCAACCCTTTGAAACATCAGTCATCATCACATCATCAAGACTTGAGAGGAAGGGAGTTGAGGCGGCCAGCATGGCAATGTCTCTGTCCAGTCTGAGATATCAACCTAGTGGGGAAACATGTAGAAGCTGTTTTTAGTAGCAAAATGTCCACAGAAAATCATCAACTGTTGACCAGGCTCAGTGTATTGCACAGGGAACAAAACAGTTAAAAACTAATGCAGGTGAAAGTTACTGAAAGCTGCAACATAAATCATATTTGTATTATAAATACAAGTTCAGACACACTGTGACTCAGGGACTCAGGGAACACTTTGCTAGATGCTAAGATTTCTACATTTCAGAAGTCATTTTGTTACCTTCCTCTTGCACACATGCACTCTTGTTGGATCTCTGTCCTAATTACCGCGCTTGTTTGTGCTTTTGTAAAAATGTAAATGTATTATTTATGGTAATTATAGGCCACTGTGCAAGAGACGCGTCAATGTTGCATTTCCTCCCTTGCTGATAGAGGTCGATAAGTCATAAAATTACTTAATGCACCTTTAACTCTTCAACTGTCAGTGTGAGATGAAAACATTTTGCTTCATCACATGAAAGAGAGAGTCTCTTCAGAGCTTTGATATATACACAGATGTCTATTATTTGAAACTGAATAACACAGACTGATAAATCAGGGTGAGTTTGCAGTTCTTGATATTCTTCTCACTCACACAGCAGCTTTGAAAAAAGGACTTGCTACCATGTGATATTCACAGCTTTAAGATCTGGAAATTAGTGTTGGTGTGAATAAACATTGCAATATAGTGACACCAAAGCTGATTCTAAATAAGGATAAAGGTTAGCACCATGTCTGTTCTAGTATTATGTTTCTGTCTCTGTGTTGAAGAGCAGTTTTGTCAGTACAGAACTGGGTCCACTGTACCCTATAAATTCTTGATGCTTGTCGAAATGTCTTGATGTCTTTCTTTCCATAACCTTAAAAAAAGATGAGAGAGGATATAAACACACAGTGTGGTTGGGTTTGCTGCACCCTTAATCAGCATTTGCTGGCATTTCTTTGAAACGGGTGAGACTTTTCGGCATATTATCCTGCAAAAAGGTATCCCTTGGGTATAGAGATTGCAGCATGGAGAGCATTTCAATTAAAAACACGGATGTGTAAAATTCCCCAGACGCAACAGAGCGCACACAACTCATTATCTCAAGTGGATACAGCCACTCTGTGGATGGCTTTCTTCCAAGTAAATTGTGAAAATTTCAGTATGAACTTGAAGGAAGTCTTGTGACACAGGTCTGCACAGTGATCCACCCAACTTTACTAGAATAGATAAAGCATTTTTGTTTTGGGTCAACTGGAACTGGAGTCTGGCACCAGGATTAAGAACTTGTAATTCTGTTTTTGGTGGCTACAGTTTTTTTTAACTGAACCTGAACTTAAAGTTTATGTCATCTTTCATCGGTAGAGAACAGAAATGTGACTGAAGTCTAGCAGCTGACTGCGTACAAATACACACTCTCTTTCAGTTCCCATGTTGTACAGGAGCAGAGTGCAGAGTGCTGGTGTCTAACCTATTTTCTCTGTGTGAGTTGATAGAGATATATAAGAAATGCACTCAATGTGGTCCTATTTGTATTGTACAACCAAGAGCATTTATACAATTCAATGGCCAACATACCAAGGAGACTTTTGTTGCTATTGATAATGCACTAGCTCTCTGTTTTTCTTAACACCCGGGAAACTAGCTGAATGCTATTCAGCCTCTGGTAGGACTGAAAACCAGCTTGGCTGTGGTACCTAAGCACCAGGACTGAGAGCTGCTGGATTAATGCATGTGCACAATCAATTTTGAATGGAGCAGTCACACTGCAGGATGATGATCTGTTCAGGTTCTGAAATGTCACTCGCCCACCAACTGGGTCTGTTATTGAATAGCCACAAAATAAAAAGGAAAAGATATTTAGGTTTATTTAGTGAAATTATTTATATTTATTATTATTATTATTTATTATTTATAAGGCATTTTTTAAATAGACAGAAACAGAGACTAAATAGAGTTGCCCTAAAGTTTGCATTATCACCAGTCACCACACTGGCTGAGAGGAATACTTTATAAACTTGCATGTTTGAAAGTAAAGTGATGAGTAATATAAAGTTAATTCCCAGTGTTCCGCCAACAGTGCAGTAATGACACAGTGGTAATTATCTTCTGCTCCATATGGAGAGGAGGAAATGAAAGGAAGAATTACTGCATTTTTATGAAGTTTTGGAAAAAAGTTTTATCAGGCAGGTAGATTGACAGTCAATTAATGCCACCCAGTGAACCAGAGAGACTACAACATTTCACTTTTCGATGTGACACCTATCACAGCCTTTTTGTTGAAATGTGAATAGCTCTCAAAGTTTTGACCAGAATGAGTAAAGTTCAGACAACTTGAAGAGTTTGACTAGTGGATAACTTGAGCTGCGGTGTGATGAAAAGTCAGCCAATCAACAAAATCATGAGGATTCATCCTAATAATGTCTGGACCATCTTTCATGACTCCAGAGTGATTAGCTTAATCTGCAAATAAGGATGAGCAACCTAAAGTAAAATAAATTAGTTTTTCATAACTATACTGTATCTACAGAGATACTGGCATTGATGTCTCATGTGTCTAAATACCGTGACTCCAAAATGTCAATAATCTGATGTGTGTGATTGTGCATAGGAAGAAACCATTAGCTGAGGCATTGATTTCTAGAGCAGAATGGCAAATGTCACTTGAATGTGCTGGTGTGCACAGTACATAATGGTAACCTTGGAAAAAAAACTGAATACATTTGGGGGGAAAATCTATCTAATGACACAGTTCCTGTTGAGACCACAGCAAAAATAAAAATATTCTTAAAGGACAGGTTCACAAATTTTCAAGACCGTCTTAAAACTGCAGTCAGAAGCCCAAACAAACATCAAAATAAGTTTTTCTTGCTGTGATCATTCCTCCTGTTCATACTGACCATTAGAAGATCCCTTCATAATGCACATACAATATAAGTGATGGGGACAAAATCCACAGTCCTCCTACTGTGAAAAATTGTATTTAAAGGTTTATTTGAAGCTACTATGAAGCTTCAGCCGTCCAAATGAGTCAAATCAAGTAGATATCTTTCAATGTTACAGTCTTTTTAGTGCCAAAGTCCCTCTTTTTGTTACTATATTCCCACTGCAGCTCAACAGAGAAACACTGTCCGAGGAAACACAAAGAGGGAATTTAATGCTAAAAAGACTGTAAATGTGGCAGATATCCACTTGATATGACTAACTCGGACTGCTGAAGCCTCATATAAGCTGCAGATAAACGTTTAAATGCATTTTTGCACAAAATGACTGATCACACTGTGGATTTGGGCTGCAGATGATTACAGTGAGGGAAACAAACAACCCTTTTAGTGTTCATATGGGCACCTGACTGATGTTTTAAGACAGATTTGGAAAATTTTGAACCTGTCAAACACCAAAACGACAAAAATATATTTTGATGCAAAACTCTGTACCAAACGTTAAAGATTTCCCTGTGAAAATGTCCCAGTAGAAGAAGAAAAAGAAACATCAGGACGCAGTTCTGTGTGTTTGTGTTGCTGACAGCAGGAGTCTTCTCTTCTCCTTTTTGAAATGATCAATAAACCCTGTGAATCAGTTGATCCTTCAGTGTTCAGTAAAATAGGTCCAGATAATCTGCCTTTTGCTGATGTTCAAATATCTTAACACCCATCTATCTATCTCTTCGTGGCTGAGCTGTGTCGGTCATGCACACAGAATATCTGAGAAACGTGGAGATGAACTCTGGTTGACCCCAAGCTACTGCCACACTCATTTGGGCAAACCTGAGGCCTCTGTTTGTCACTGCAGGATAATTTCCTTTTCCATGTCTGTCAAATACCTCAGCTGACTAGTAAGATGAGACATAATATTAAGTCTGCATGACCTCAGCCCACCCTTTCATCATTTCAGTGTGGGCTCTATGCTGCTACAGAGTCCCTCCCCTCTGTCCTATTTTCCATTTTGACCACTCACTGAGAAAAAGACTAATTGGCAAAATCATGCTTGCAGTTTCAGTAAAGGTTACACTGGTGGGATATAAAGGCACAGACCACAGTATACTCAATAGGTCCAGTCTGTGATATGTCTGGTCAGAGGCCTAGAATTCCTTGCATCAATAATTTCAAAGGACACCACTTTAGAGAAGTAGCCTATTAAATTGTGTATATGTCTAATTTGCACTTCCTATGTGACTTCAGTGTCCACTGGATGCGGCTTCATCGTGTTTCAGTTTTGCCTCAGCTGCCGGAGACAATCCACTGCCATTGTAGCCATTGCTGCAATGGTCACCCGGTCTGCATCTCACTCGCAGCACATGCATGGCTCATTTCTCTGCTCTGCTATCTTTATGTACCCGTCTGTTTTTGTTGGAGCAACTCATGTCTTTGAAGTGTGAAAATCACTGTCAATGTATATAAATGTTTATATTTGTTGGCAATTGACACAAGATTAATATTTAATGAGGATTTTCACTTCTCCCTGACTTCATCTTCACACATACACAGCAAAACTTGTTTTTCATGACATTGTCAGACATGATAAACAAAAATACCGACAACAGCAGTGCTGTGTGATCGGCTATACTGACATCTAAAATGAGTGGTCATAGAGAAAATTAGAGGTGCAAAAATGTTGTCATATTACAGTATAGCTGCAAAGCATCTGTTAAAACCATCTAAATGAATTGCAAACATGAATTCAATGTGCTTGTAAAACTCTTAAACTATTTTAGAAATATGGCTGCTGAAACATTTTCTGTCGACACTGAAACTGAAACTGAGCGGTTGTGCAACTGGAACCCAACGCAGCCAGATCCAATTTGTTTTACTTCATGAGATGAAAGTCTGGAAACCACATAAGCAGTCAGTGAACAACATGGAAGGTTTAGATGTTGTCAACAATGAGCTACGCTATTCATACATGACAACATAAAGTTAAATGGATAATAAATGTTTAGGTTTAGGGCTTCTGACTGGTTTATGGTTGATTCAGTCACCTGCAAAGTACTTCTGATCTGGGCCCACTGATTATTATTGGGCTCCATTATTATTGTTCAAAATGTTATCCAGAGGTTTCATAACCTGTGATGGTCAATCATCAGTGCTGTCATGAAACTGGTCATCCACATACCTGTCATACAGTAAGCCCCCATGTCCCGCATTCCTGTTTCCTGTTTTGCTGATGGTGTTGTGTAATGGAGCTGATGGAAACCTGTTTACTGCTGTTAATAGCTTTTATGCTTTTTATGGCTGATGTTTTGTGTTGCCCCGTGGAGCTTATTACGCAAATGGTCCAGCTGCAATCAACTAACTGCATGTACAGCGACAATTAAATTAAATTAGCAATTACATTACCACTACATCAAAGTGCTCTGTGTTAAGTGAAGGGTCAGTGCCAAAAGGACTTCACAAAACGTAATCCTGAGGACCTGTGTGTGGGATGTCAAACGAGGTAGAAGATTAAAACAATCTTATTTGGTATTTAGATTTGATTATATTTCCATAATATTACAATATTTAAAAGGTACAATTTGCAAATGCTGTATGTTGCTCCCAGGTGAAGCACTGTACCCTGGCTTTTTTTTTTTTTTTTTTTACTTCTTATTGAATCTGACTGAACATTCATCTGAAATTATTTGACCTTTCTTCATGATGGTGGAACATTTATTTTCTTAAGGATTGTACATGTTATATGATCATTTATTTCAATAATGAGGTGTTCAAACTGGTCACTAAGTACAGCAGAAGTTAAATTATCTTATGAATAGAAATAGAATCAGTGTAATTAGCATGAATGGCTTCACCTATAGTTCAGTGATTTGCAATATGGTAACATGAAGCGAGACCCTGTCATTAGCAAAGGTGCTCTCAGCATGGAGTTAATATGTTTCCAGACTGAGCAAAAGAGCACAAACATCATCATTATTAGGGGGGAAAAAATCTGACACTTGGTCTGATTTCCTTTGCTAACGCTATGACTAAAGCCTTGGTTATAAAGATACAGGCTGCAAGTGATGAGCAGTCCAGGAATGTGACACACCATTTCAGCCAGCAATCTGCTGAGCGCCACCTGTTTTTCCTCCAAGTCATCAGATCAGTGCTTCTCTCATGTGTTGAAAAAGGTCACATCTGCATTGATGATCTTCAAAGACTGAGTTGACTCCCTGCAAATGTCTTGTACCATGTTGTAACATTTAAGGATTGTAAATGTGGTATGATAATTTATTTCAGTAATGAGGTGTTCAAATTGATCACTAAGTGCAGCAGAAGTTAAATTATAATATGAAGTTAAATTAAAATCTTCTCCCCTGTTGTGTAAGCGATGGTTTGTAATTAGCTCTTCACATCAGCAGATAGTCTCTTAGTTCAAAGAATAAAGGTTATATTGTAACTAAATGTTCTCTATTGTCTGTTATACATCCAACATCTACAGGGAAACCTGTAAATTGAGGGATGGTGAACTGTGTCAACAATGGCTGGTAACAGTTTAGCTAGCAACTACAATAAATGTAGTATATAATATATTTGCATACCAAGCAGTTGACAGGCCCTGCCAGGTCAAGACCACAAGCAGATGGGATAAGGTTGAGTCTTTGGGTTCAGACAAACACATTCTCCTCATTCATTTCAATGGGACCACTGCTGTGATTCAGAGGAGTTCACAACAGACTGTAGAGGCTCTAGCCTTTAACCTGGCTCAACTTCTGCTGCAAGGCACTTTGTTGACCTATCAGACATGTGTAAAGCACATATATAAGCACACATTTCTGGTAGATACCTTGTAAAGAAAATTATGTAATTGTACCTTAATAGTATCATAGCATTATTAACAGCTGTGCAGTGTTTTAGCCTCTAATAAGTCTTGAAAAGCATGGATATATTACTCAAACTGGACCAATGCAGCCTCTATTGTTTTGTGTTTTTTAAAATCAGGGTTATTTTTGGTTCAAACACCCACGTATGGAAAAACAGTAGGGTCAAGTAGTTCAGACCACCAAATCTCAAACAGAATTTCTGACTAGTGAAAGAGTCTGTTGAAGGCGGTTGGAGAAGTAACCACCACGCTCATGTCCACAGTCAGATATCAACAAATGCAAACACTGCAGTGGATGTAATAATAATGTTTATCTCAGTGTCTTTCAGAAGAGCATCACAGATAGAATATTACATCCAACATGTAGGGGCACAATTACATTCAACCCTGTAACTGTCATCTCGGAGGTGTCCAATTTTTCAGCAATCTATACATGTACATAAGCTGTGGAGGAGATATGGCTTTTCTGATATAATGTGATTTTTGCATCTCAAATACTTTTGTCACCATCACGCATGCTCATACTTTGTACAAACACAGATAATCAGTCACACTGACACTGAGGGATATCAACGATCAAGTTAAACCACATAAGATAAACACACAGCCTCGCAGACTCTGCCTACTGTCAGAGGTAAACAGAGCTTAGCATGTATGTAAGAACCTACAGCAGCTCATTTTAAGCAGCCATGCTCTCTTTTTTTCCAGCACTGACACAGTCTTGGTGTCTTTTTCTTCCATTGCCCTAAAAGTAACAGCTTACAAAATTGGCAAATTACATCACATTGTGCTTGGTTTGATATCACATTAAATAGTTTCTAGCAGATTACTTAGCATTTGATTTATAACACACCATGTTGTGACATATCCTATATTTCCTCTAATATTGGCCGGGGCCTTTATTTACCTCAACTGCTGAGGGTAGCAGTCCTTTATTGGAAGCAGGCTTATTTTAGACATAGGCCTTTATCTCTAATTCCCTCTGTTTGATAAGTATATTTGCTCATATTTTAGTATGAAGCCTCCATTCTGATCTGCTTCCGTTTGCTCTATTAAATTTTTGTTACTGCATTACCAGTAATCCACTTACTCCAATGTGCGGAACATGCGGGTAGCATGCTCATGGATGTATGCTCGCTGGCTTAGACAGGTTCAACTGGTTACCCTGGTTACCCATGCTCATGTAGTGTCGCTGCCTTCATTATTAAAATATGCACCATTATCCCCATATTTAAATGATGCGACTCCTCCATCCCTCTCCCCTCTCTGTGATGGTCGGCTAGAGGGCTAGTCATAGAACTGGAGTTACATCCAGGTAACTACTATTTATGCTTAACTGGCACCAGGAGTCTATCCACCCTTGTTTTTTCTCTGGCCTGTTTTTGGGGCTGGCCTTTATTTGTTCATGTCAAATTTGTGCTGCTATATGAAAAAATAAAAGAAACACCTGACATATTAAAATATATGGATGTAAATGTGAAAATAATCTGTCTTTCTTGACACCACATGAAGAGTCATTTGATGCAAAGAAACCTTAGCCTGTTTCACAAGCCTAGTTAGCTTTTAGGTTTCTGACCTTCTGGAAATAGTGGTTGAGAAAATATTGATCTTCAATTTGCTGTTAAGTGCCGGGCAAACTGCTAACTGCAATTACACATATACACATTTTCAATTATCCATGAGTGCTCCACGTACATATCCACAAGCACTTGACACGCATAGATACATTCCCACACATATACCCTCACACTCACAGTATTGATTTTAAAGAGGAAACCTGGAAAACCAAAGAAAGACGGCATTACACAGGGCTTACTATCGTACAAAAGGTGATGTGTGGAATCTGCAAGAACAAAAGACTTACCATTAAATTGGTATTGCACTTACACCTACATAAATGCATCAACCATGAAGGCTATTGTGGAAAAGCAGCACTTGTCATGGGCTGCAGCAAAGTAGGTAAAGCTTACTTTAAAAGTACTAATGGATTTTTTTAGGCCAGGGTCACTGTGGTTCATCAGCAGTGAAGATGAGGGGTCAGTCAGTCAATGAAGGTGTTAAAGCTTGGGTCAGCTCTGGCAAGCTACTCCACTACTGATACAGAGGGGGCAAAAAAGGGTTTCAGGATAAGAGAAAAACAGAGGACAGATGCCTCAAATGCCTTTATTAACATACAATTAAACAAAAGCTTTAATACACCCTTGAGCATTACAGAAACATGTAAATTATGATAATTGGGACTTGGTAAATGTTTGATAGTGTCTCATTTCCATGAACGCGGCACACTTGGCCATATGGCTCAAGGCTGATTCTACTGATTCAAACATCTTGCTTGCCCACAGGAGCACAAGTTGGTACAGCTTACTCTGGTGATTTGATTTAGCGTTTTGCTATCTTAACAAGTGCTCCGCTTGTTTGAACACTGCAGGTGACAAAACAGGGTTGAAGCCAGATGTTCCTAATGTTATTTTGTAATCATTTTAGGGTCTAGTTATTAGATAACTGGAGCAATATATAATCTAATACTGTTACAATTCACATTAAACATGAAAACAGACTATCCTTTACCACCGCTATTTTCTGTAGCCAGTTCAACATACTCAGGGGCAGATTTACGAAGACAACAATGAAGCACAAATGTGTTTGTCACCACATTGTGCGCATATGTAGAACCTGATTTACTAAGGTAGCAGCTCATTATTCTTTCAGCTCCTGGAGTGGTGGGATTTCTATAAGTTTGCCAAGTTTAGAAAATCAATGATAGTGTAATGATACTGATGCATCAAATAAGTAGTGACAGGAAAAGATCAGTGCAGTTGCAGCCTGAAGTGTATTTACTTATTATGATTATTATGATTATTGTGATTATTGTGATTATTATGATTATTATGATTATTATGATTATTATGATTATTATGATTATTATTATTGTTATTATTATTATTATATATTGTCAAGTTAAAGTTTAAATTTAATGGATACAAGCCACACCTCTCATCCACTGTTGATTTGGTACTAATTTTCAATGTTCATTCATAATCCTCACTCCTTTTTGTTTTTCAGAACTAAATTATAGTAGTAAGATCAATGTTTTCATTGGTTTATTTATTTTGGGATAACTGATGCCTTTGACTGCTCAATCTGCTCACATTAAGATTTCTGCACAATAATCTTAAAGTCATATTTTTTAAAACCTTTCTTGTAAGTCCTGTAAATACCATCTGCACTGTCATAAAACCTGCATCCCCGAGGTGGAGAAACTTCCCTTCCCTTTCATTAGTAAATTCAGTAAAATTCACAATAAACCTGCAGTGAAAATGTGTCCTCCTGTTATTTGTGTGACCCTCCCTTAAATGCTGATGACATAAGGAGAGAGACAACTTTCAAACAATTGCTAAAAATGCAGGCAAACCGTGACTCATGCCTGGTGTGACTGTAAAAACTGTTAAATACACCACATGCATCAAATCTGCACCTGAAAAGCCTTCACTCTATAATGAACTACACAGGAGGGGGAGAAGGGATCAATACCTGCACTTTTGGGTATCTTATTGTGGTTACAAAGGTGGTGTTATCCAAGTTCAATGGCACAAACCAAAGCAGCACAACTAAAGGAGTAAAGAGAGGTGAAGAGTTTGAATAAACCACTCCAAACATGCTTCTTGTGCACATGCCCTCAAGTTCTAGGAGCTGTATTTACCACTATGGCATTAAATAAACATGGTCAGCTCAATGCAGGCTTTAACCCTGCTTTGGACGTAATTGAGAAAATTGTTTTGCAGCAGTATTCTCCTTTAACACCATGCAGGGGGTCTCGTTTTGGGTTCAGAGAGAAGTTAATGGATCAGAACATCTGGTGCCCGTTGTGGTGATCGTCATTAAGAGACTGTGGGTGGCGGAGGCTCTGCAGTTTGTACAGCTTGAAGGACATTACCATATGCTGTCGCATTCTGATGGCATTGCACGAGTGTAACTGCTGGGCTACTTTCCCACCACATGGCATGGATTTGCATACTGTATATCAATGAAGGATGCTGTTTTGCAGAGAGTTTTAAAATTCATATCTTTGGCTGCACTCTGAGAAATGACTGTTTTACCACCATGTGACTGCCTGCCACTATTTCCTTACCTTAAATATGTTGGTTGAGTGTCAGAACATCCCTCAGTCTACTATCAATCAATACGTTCTGCTGTGATGGATGTTTTTCGAGATTACATAAAGTATATTTACTGCCTGGCTTTATATATCACTCCCTATGCCATACGGACAGCAATCAGATATCAGGGTTTTCTGGTTGTCATGGGCAACTCTCTGAGGGCTTTTGTATTTATGGACCATAGGCTTACAGAGACATTTATCACACGTTTTTTTCACTCTGTTCAGCAGAATATAATGGACAGTAACACCAACTGTAATTGCAGCATCAAGTAAATATGTGCCATGCCAAAGATAAATTAGAAGGAAAAGTTGATATGAGGAATTATTGTAAAAGTTATTGTAAAGAATGATTTGTACTTTTTCTGTGTAGTGCTCATTGTGCATACAAGACTAGAGGAGAGAAATATATCTATAGAAAAATAAACACAACAAATAACAAAATAAAATAGCTCAATACAAGGATATAAGAAAAAACCTTAGCATACACTATAAATATAATAAAATATAAAAATAGGATAGGATACTATTTACTTTAGGCAAGTATGCAAAGTTGTTTAAGTTTTAAAAATGCAATGAGGTAGAGTATAAAGATGTGCAAATTCACCATGAGCAAAGTTAGTGAAGGAAAAAAACAGAGTGGAGTTTGGTTGAGACAGAAACTATAAAGATGAGGGTTAAGAGAGGTCTCCGTTAGACAGAAGCTGAGCCAGTCTGTTAGAGAAAGTGCTCCGCTGTCTGTCTAGTAGGTAGTGAAGAGGGTGGTCAGGATTATCCAGAATGGATAACACTTTGTTCAGTGTCCTCCGCCCCACCACTACTTCAGAGGTGTCTGGTTTGCAGCCAATTAAGGAGCCAGCCTTCTTAATCAGTTTGTTAAGTCTGTTGGTGTTGCCGGCTCCACTGCTGCTCCTCCAACACCCTACAGTGAAGTACAGTGCACTGGTCACAGCAGACTGGTGGAAGATTTCCAACATCTCGCTGCACATGTTAAAAGATCTCAGCTTCCTCAGTAAATAGAGTGTGCACATCCCCTTCTTATATACAGCCTCGATGTTGATCCTCCACCATGCCAACATCCTTTCCCAGAATACACAGGGGTTGTGTATTACTCTTCCCTCTAAAGTCGATATGTGACATTTGACATTTAGTATCAGATTTCTGTGTGTCCATGCAGAATCAGACTTTGTGATTGATATTTGTTGTATGTTTTACATTATGAACTTGATGTGACTGTTAAAGACACATTCATGAGGACGCCTTTTTTCTTTTACCTGTTTCCCTTGGCAGTTTTTCTATTTATTTACTTTGTTCACATGTGGCAAGGTGTGAAGATGTGTTTTTTTTCTGCTTAATCTCCTGGGCTTCAGTATCAGAGCTGCAGCAATAAGTTGTTAAGATGTCAAATATTTGTCTTAGCTGCCTCTTTGTTGCAAGTGCTTAAAAAAAACATGCATGTACAAACATATAGTACAGTTATGATATGAGTATTATTTTTGATTGGACAAATGTAGGCTATGCATCATGTTACTTAAAAATTATTTTTCTGCATTTATATTAATTGGGGAAGACTTTTACATATAGCCTTTACATCCTCATGTCACCAAAAAGCTGTGTCTGTGTCTCTCATAATGGCGCACTGTCATGAAAATGTAGTACACTGACAAAAAGTTGAGTTCTTCAGGAAATGAATCAATTTGCAAGCTAAACAAAAACATATTTCACTCAGGAGAGACTAATTGAAAGGTGTAAATAGTAAAGTGAATTTATTTGACATTGTGTGCACAACAGAAAAAGTTAGTGAGATGTATGAGGAGTCTTTGATGATTAGACCCCATAGTGATGTCATCATTTTATGGAAGTAGTCACATCATTATTGTCAATATATTGTTTAGACACCAGTGGTGGTGAAGGAGTGAAAAACAGTCTAGCTGAAGATCTGGAGCGGGACCCCTGATTAGCTCACTGGAAGGACCACTGCATTGATATGACCCAGAAATGACAGCTGACAGCAGAGGAGAAAATTTTTTTAAAGTTTGACAGCAACGACATGATTGACTCAGATGTTGTGGCAAAATCTAATTGGATGAAATGAATAGTGCAAATGCCCTCGATCAACTGAATATGAAAAAATGAAAAAAAATCAAATCAATTTAAAAATAAGCATAAAGACAGTCTTACCGATTGAACTAATGCTGAGCTTCATTTTAGTGTCTGTCTCATTGAAGCTGTCATGCAATTCAGCAAACATTCGCTTCATATTCTTCTTTTTGTTACCTGTCTTTATATTTGATAAAATTAACATTATGCCATTGAATTTCAAGTTAGTGTTCAGTTTCATTAAATAATATAAATGTATTTTTTTAATAGATCAAGAATAATTTATGATACTTTATTTGATAATAGTGTGTTTGTGTGTGCATGCGTGTAGGGGGGTTTGGTGGGTAGAGGGTGGGGCTGAGGGTTAGGGGTATGAGTAAGGCTGGGGGCATAGGGTGTGAGTGAGAGGCAGAAATGTGGGCTCATAAACTGAACCCTCCAATGGGCAAGGAATTTCCCCACATCCTCATCATCCTCGAGGAAATCCTGCCAGTTGAGCCCTGCTTTCTTCCATTTGGTTTCAACATCCTTTGGGGCGATTCTGAGGCTCAAGTTCACAATGTTTGCCATGAGACCAGACATTATACAAGGAACACGGTCCTTGATACGGTTGAACAGCTCTCCCATGGGGATGCCTCCCTTGCATATCATCGGGGACATGATTTCTGCCATGTGCAGCCAAATTTCAGGTACATCTGTTTCCGTGTACTCTGACAACTCAAGGATTTCCTGCAGACCTTTCAGGCACTGCAGGCTGGGCAGCGTCCCCGCCACATGCAGCTGATGAAGCAACAGGCCCATGCGGTTTCTAGAAATCCTGCTGCCCTCAAGTGTTGCGTCCAAAGCATTTTTTACAAACACTGACCACACTGGAGCACTGTTCAGGTTTGCCACATGCTTCTCTGCCTCGGTCACATCATCACTTTTTGAGGAAATACTGTTAGCTCTAGCTGCTTCTCCTGTGACTTTCAATCTTCACAGTGATTCTGCTTGAACTCTTGCTGGCAGTGTCCGAGGATCAGAGTCAGGAAGGTGACTGTCACAGTTTAATCCTCTGTGGTCGGGACTTTCACCTGAAGAGCAAAATACAGAAGAGACTCTTGTTAAGACTTTAATCCTTTTGGAAACCTGAGAAACATTTATCATCCCCTTGCTCTGAATTTTTAAACGATTTCGGTTTTAACAAATAGCAGATTGTCATCAGGACATTATTTGGTGTTCTTCCTGCTACTTTCAAAATATAAAGGTGACTTCATCGCCTTTGTAGCTTTATTGGCTAGAGGTGTCAAATAAGTCAGAGGTAGTATTTATCTACTTCCCCCCACATACTAAATTCTTCTAAATTAGAATCAAGAAGACTCAAATTAGAAAAATCAGCTTAACAAAAATGATCACCCAAACTCTGTTCTCCATCCATTACAGTTTACAGACCATTTTACAGGTTCAGTTTCACCCACTGTACTTAAACATAGTTGGCTTTGCACACAGCTTTCCTGTGCAATGAGGGATTATTACATTACAGCTACACTTACTTTTGGTTTTAACTTGACATAAAGTGGTTTAAGTTATCTGGTTAATATGTTGGCGTGTTTACAACCTGTTTGATTGACAGCTTGTCCTTTGTTGCAGCCATGTTGCTTTGTTCCAAGGTCTCAGGATTTAAACTCTAACAATAAGATTTGAGTTGTAACGAACCAAAAAATAAAAAGAACTGCAACTGCTTTAAGCTTGACTTTGTGTCAGGTACAATACAATGGTAATAAGTCTGAGTGTGTCAATTTTCTCAAACCACTCCTGCAGCATAATCCATTTCTTTATCAGTATGCTCATTGTGTTCCAAAGTTTAATATTTTGGAGTGGTGAAAGACTGCTTTTGCTTGTTGTTAATGAATCCATAAGGGTGATTAATTCATGAAAAAGAAAAAGGAGAAATTTAATTGGCATGTTTTCATATTTGGGCCTCGGTAGGCTCGATTTTGAGTCAAAAGGCTTGGAAGAGTTGTGATTGTTTTATTTCCACTGCAAAACATCTGCATTTCTATTGTATATATATATATATATATATATATATATATGTATATATATATATATATATAAAAATTTAAATAGAACTCTGTAAAGAAATTCCTTTTGAAAATCCACTTTTGATTGAAACATGGACTCTCTCTTGCTGTTGTCTAGGTGTGGCAGTGTGGTGGGAGTATGGAAGTCCTGCCATGTGCCAGAGTGGCTCACATCGAGCGCACCAAGAAACCCTACAACAATGACATAGATTACTACGCTAAGCGCAATGCCCTGCGGGCTGCTGAGGTGTGGATGGATGAATACAAATCCCACGTCTACATGGCCTGGAACATTCCCATGAATGTAAGTTCTTTTCTGTCTGAGATCACTCCCTCACTCAATCCCCTAGCTCCCGTTGCCCCCTGTACTCCATTCTCACTTGCTCATTCAGACATGCAGTCCGGGTCTCAAGAGACACAAGTCAATAGAAATTCAAAATTCAGATTTCTTCCCACTTGACCTTGACACTGGTGGCAGAATAAAGGCAGAGCAAAGAAGCAGTGGAGTCTCACTCCAAACAGATGAGAGAGGTGCACCAAGTGAATGAGAGGAGCCTTATGTCCAATCAGTCTATTTTCATGCATGTCACTTTAGCTTAATTGCTTTCAAGGGTCTTTTGAGATGGGCTGCAAAATAATAAGCTACTTTCATTAATAAAGAGTTTAATATTGAATCCTAATTGCCTCTTCAGCCATGCAGAATGAGATGATTGTCAGTGAAGGACATCAGAGAAGACCTCTGAACACTCCCCAAAACATTACACTGCTGTTCATAACAAAATTATACTGGGCAGTGTAGCAGTGACACGGAGTTGTGATACGCTGATGATGCCTGTGTGTTGTCTAGAAATTTGGCACAAATACCATTACATGAGAACTCACTAAATGCAGGTAGGAAATGCCAACTGGGGAAATATGTGTGTGCCATGGGTGTGCATTATGGAGACATGTTGGGTGGGAGGGGGAGCAACTTTGACAAACTAGCCAATCAGGCCACATCCCTTCTCCAGTGTAATTACAAACACAGTGGCATGGCACGTTATTACCCCGGCTGTCCCGTGGCGCAGAGTTATTTTGTGTACAGTACAAAGACATAATGCTACGGTTATTCCATCTACCCCCTTATTGTGTAAGGTACCCACTGAGAGCACAATTACTTTGGTGAGGGAGGGCTTTATGATTCACCACAGTGGCCAGCCCCAAGTCCAAATACCAAACAACATCTAGCTGGAAATTAAATGCATTTGTTAGTGTCGTTTTATGGATACAAAAAAAAAAAAAAAAAAAAGGAAAGTGGACATTTCCAATTAGAATTAATTATAGACAGATGTTGAAAGCAGGTTCAGCAGCTGGCTGTAGCCTCCAACAAAGAGGGGGAAACTGATGAGTAGTATTTGCCTGGAAACACTGTCCGGTAATAATACAACTGTGTGTGTCCAGATATATGTGTGTATGTGTCTTTGAATCAGTCTTTGTCAAGGGAAGGCCATTGTTGTTTCATATGCATGTACTATATATTTACTGTGACAAAACAGGGTATGTGTTTATTTGCATATTCATGCATATTCACACAGTGTACTGTATATACACATACTGATATACAAGTATTATTAAGCTACATAAATTAAATGGCCTAATATTTCTTACTGAATTATTAGGAGAATAAAGCATCTCTAAGCCAGACAACATGAAGATATATAGTATAAACAATGTAAAGTCCACAGTGGCTGCAGCCCACAAACACACATACTAAGCAAAAAGAGAGGCTGCACAGTTTATGCAAAGTTTTTGCACACTGTGTAGTGCACGCACTCACACACACACTATTACGTTGCTATGCAACACAGTGGTGGTCAATGGTCTCCTCTGGAGAATGAGTTGCAACCATTAGTGAGTTTGTTGTTGTATTCACCTGTCTGAGTAGCATTCTGTGAGCTTTGTGCATGTTGAAGTCCTCCACTATCTACTCTATGCTAAACTTCTTTGCTTAGTCATTCTCAGTGTATAATATAGTTTGAGTCACACAGTCACATCCCATAGTCACAAGTGTGGCAGGGATTGTCAAAGACATAAGAAAGGTCGTGCACACCTCACTGAAGGTAGAAGTTCCTAAGTGATCATAGACAAATACAAATAATATGAAAAACATAAAAAAAAACAACTATCACAGTAATTGTAGTGTAAATGTAATTCATAATTCTAATTAAGAGTAATTTTGTCTTTGTTTTTTTGCAATTTGCTGACAGAACCCAGGGGTTGATTTTGGGGATGTCTCTGAGCGTTTGGCCTTAAGGAAGAGACTCCAGTGTCGGAATTTCCGCTGGTACCTTGAACACGTCTACCCAGAGATGCGGATCTACAACAACACCATCACATATGGCGAGGTGAGAAAGATACTTGCTAACAGGATTACTGGCAATACTCAACATGTAAATTCTACTGTATCATCATCTGTAATTCTATTACAGAGCTGTGGTTTAAAGAGAATGCATACAGGATGGCAGATAATTTGATAAATACACAAAATTTTATGGTGAGAACTACTAGCTGTGCATTATCTGGATCTTTTTTGTGGCAGTCTTTATTGAAAAACATTTGTCTGCAGCACAGCTATCAGCAGCTAGTGATATCTCTTTAGTTGGAACAAAACTATTTGCATATATGCATTGATCAAACACAAACTGATGAGTACAGATAAACAGTCAGGCATCATCACAGTGACAGGCTTATACTCTCCACATTAAAGATTACACTTTAAAGATAATATAAATGAATTCACTATATCCAGTTTAAGGTAAAGGTATCTTGTTGCTATAGCAATGCAGCATCACCACACAGGATTAGACGCAATTTCCTCATAATGAGTTTTAATTAAACACTTATTAGTTTTCCATTCCAACTTGATTGTTTTGAGCATGGCTGCGCACTCAGCACAGTGGGGGAAGAAAACAGGATTATGACAGGTTGAAGAATTGAACACACTCCAGAGTCAGATACTATTTTGAGGTATGTAGAAACACAAAATTTTTACCCATATCAATTTCAACAATGGAAAATGGAGGAACAGAGGAAAATCTAAGTGGTCTGCAAATGCAATGTCAGAGCACATAAAATTATCCTCAAGATTCATCAAAGCTCTGTGATTTTACCACTGCCTTTGTTTCCCCTGCCACTTGTTTTGGCTCTGGCACCCAGCTAATAGATTCCTCAGAATGGCAGCCACTTAAGTGGCACTATTTCAGATCTGTCGACACGCTGGGTAACAGTTACCTTGTGTTGCCACATGGCTGCCACAGCGGAAGTGAGTCTCATCTGTCACTGAGCATCAGCGCTGCACTCGGCCATGCTGACCAGACCAGCAGGGTGGAACCTTCCCTGACAACAGCACATGATAGATATGTCACAACCTGGAAATGAAGCCATACGCATTCAAATCACACAGAACCGAAGCTCATGCTCAGTGCACACCACCATCTTGGGGCCTGGAGGAGAGGCAGAGGCAGAACTGGGACTGGTCCCTGCATGATGATATCCTATCATGGCCCAGGCATCACTATGGGATAATAGAAATCACTGTTGTGTGAACAAGCCACAATGGATCTGGTAGAGAAGAGGCAGTGTAACATGCACTCAGGAATGAAAGTGTGGGTCAGTTTCAAGGGAACAGAGCCATCCCAAATAAACAAAGGGAATTGATTTGCTTTCTGTTTAAATTCTGCAGCAAATGTAACTACAGCAGGACCACCTGGTAGGCAAGATGTACCTTATGAGCAGTTGGAGCAAATCCTTCAACACCATGTTACACCAGAGTTTGACTCCTACAAGCTTCAATACTGATACATATTTTCTAGGGTTGAAGCAAGTTGTAGCTAATATTTAAGGATAAAATTCAGGATATTTAAATTTTACCACTTTCATGTAAAATATTTTATATGTTCAAGATTCAGTGTTTCTGGTGATTTTTTTTAATTAATTTTTAATTATCTTATCTCAGTTCAATTATCATCTTGGGGAGGTGTAAATTGAACAGTTTTTTCTATTAAAAGCCATGCTACTGAAATAACCGAATGAGAGAAATGAGATCCTCCCCTCCATCATAATTTGTGCAATAATTAATGTCCAATTTTAGAATTCAAGGCATAGTTCAACATTTTGGGAAATATGTTATTCACATTCTTGCCAAGAGTTAGATGAGAAGATCAATACAACTGTAATGTACACTAAAAATTAAGCTACAGCCAGGAGATGTCTAGTCAAGCTTAGAAAAGAGAAAAGAGAAAGAGAAAAGGAAGCAGAGGAAAACAGCTAGCATGTGACTGTACAAAAGTTAAAAAACAAAAATCCACCTACAGGGGGTTCTATGCTGGACTATTTCTTGTGCAATAACTTCCTTCCTGGAGAAAATGAACAGATAATATTCTCATCTAACACTCAAAAAAAAACACACAAAATGAATAAACATATTTCCCAAATGTCAAAATATTACTTTAAAATGCTCCCTGGAAAACAACCTTTAATCCTGATGGCTATGCACCTGCCATCTAACATACTAGAACCCCCTCTCTTGTCTCTTTCTAACTCCCAAAGTAGTTGCTCCTTGAAAAAAATTCAAGCAGTCTTAAAGTAACAGTACCTCCTGTTGTGTCTTACAGGTGAGGAACAGCAAGGCTAGCGGCTACTGCCTGGACCAGGGCTCAGAGGATGACGACAAAGCCATCCTCTACCCCTGCCATGGCATGTCCTCCCAGGTAAGACCACACCCATGAGCCGTTTGTGTGTTCATATTCAGAAAATGTAAATAGTTGTGCTTGGTTTCATAAATCAACATATTCTGCAGTAACACTTGTGAACTCTCTTCAGGTTGATGTGATTCAAGGTTCTCTTCAAGCCCCCAAGGAGTTAAATTGCATTTTACTCAATAACTGTTGGTGGAAATAGCACTAGAGAGAAAAATAATTGCCTGATTGCTTCTCATGGAACAGATCTATAGACTCCCACACACATCACTACTAAAGCTTTTAAGTGATATAGTCAAGAGCTAAAACACACTGAGGGTTGATTATAATATGATACCCCAAATCACCTTGTAAATGCAGTGAATTATAAATCTATATGTGAGCTACGTAGATGGAAGTAAACGTGTGTATTCAGTCAGGATGCACATACCCACAAGATGTTTTCAGTTCCCTTCTTTCTGATTTTAACCACATCTGAGGTTGATTTGAGTGGATTTATGCTTGAAAGCTGTTCCAAGTCAACAAACTTTGCACTTCTAAGAATCATAAAGGTGTAAATTGTCTCGCACTATCAGGTGCAACAATAACAACAACAACAAAAAAACAGGAGGTTCAGGTAGATGACAGTGTAACATGGTCTTAACACACCCACGCATTGTATATCCTGAACCTGTGTGGGTGTACCTTGTGTCAAAGACTTATAATGGATGTAAATATTGAAAAAGAAAGAAACACAAATAAAGTGATTATATGTAATATAACTTGACATAAAGCTGGATGCTCCTACTGCAGCCCTGTCATTCTATGCTCAAAATGCATTTATCCAAAGCATAAAGGTTTGGCTCATATGAATATGAAGTAATCCATGTGCATCAGTCATAGTAAATAGTATAACTCTTCAAATTTTTCCATTCAGAGAGGAACATAAGGCTGCGTCTTGCCTCCTCTCTTATTCAATTAGCACTTAAACCTCCTGCAGAGTCGATAAGGATTCAGAACAAATTCTGAGTATTACAGTTGGAGAGTATGAAATTAGATTAAAAACGCACACAGATGATATGTTGCCACTTATTAAAAAATGTGAAAAACATCAGTCAACATGCCTAATTGCAGTTCTGTGCTACTCTACATCTGCATTTAAATACACAAAATCTGGAATTGCATTGCTTTTAAATACACAGGTTTGCTCAGGTTTATTCCCCAAAACAAGACTTGATTTGATCAAAATGATTGTTATGACAAATATTACATTTGATGACTGTTGATGTACCATTCTCATCTATAGATGTCTTACATTTCAGATTTATTTTGTTTTGTTTTTTTCTAATAATGAATTTAAATGAATTATGCAAATGAATTCAAGTAATTTAGACTTTCTAGCAGCTAAGAAGAAGAGCAATGTGTCTTTGAAATCAATCAGTGAAGGAGGTTTATTGCAAAGTTGCACTCTCACAACCATCTAGCATCCAGAATGTACTGTTTTTGTACAGATGATAGTACGTTTTGATAAATAGGTCTCACTAGGCACTGGTATTTTTTTGATGGTATAAGAGAGCAGTTGGAAAAAAAAGTACAACTGAGCAAAGCATCGCCATTTCCAGTGGCTCTATTGGAGCTGCTCAGCAGGAAAGACTAGAAAACTGGGGCACTCCCAGGTGAGAGTGCATGTAATTATATGAATATACAGTAGCTGCTGAAAAAAGAATCGATTTGTTCAACATAACCTTTACTTGAATAGATACAAGGACAAATTGCACTGTGGGTGGGAGACTGTTGTCTTGGTATTTTTTGTGTGTATTTTCCTTTTGTGCAGTGAAACAAAAGCCAAACCGGAGGAAAAATCCTGCAAATACTATTCATGTATCATTTTTCTTACATCTCCCACTTTTCCAAACCACTTCTCCAGCCGGTGAGCAACATGTTCATTATCTGTCACATGAGAGAATATAAAAAGGAGGCCAGCAGCAGCAGCAGCAGCAGCTCACCGGCCTCTCCTCTTTTCTCCTTCAGTGAGAGCTCCATGGGGTCCAGTAATGTAAAGCTTCACTGACTCTTTTAATCCCGATCCCCTGGGGAAATAAACAAATGGAGATGAATTTTGTGTTTTTGTATCATTAGATTACTGTGATGACCGACATTACTGAGAGCGGGACGAATTCAATTTTGTGGGACGCTGTGATTTTGCATTCCTTTTACCATTGCTCCTTTTACTTATGAAAAAAATATAATTGCCCAGAATAAATCTTTATTGTGCTTGTGAGGAATGAGTCTCTCTGCTGCCTCTCCCAGTGGAAATTTAAATCATGGATAATGTCTCACCTTTGTCCAATAGTATAATGCAGTGGAAGCATGCTGAAGGAGCTACAAAGCCTGCCTCGTTGCTCTATATGTGCACACTACCGCTTAGTCGGTTTAAGTAAATAACACATTTTTTTACTTGGATTTTCTGTTGATGAGATTTGAGTTTCACCTTTTGTTGGCTAATACTACTTCTGCCAACTACTAATACTGTCAACTGTTACTATCAATATATCACTGATTATGACTTACAGCAAAACTACAGTATTCTCTATCATGGGACAAGGAATCCCAACTATGTATGGTGCACTAGGGTGTGCATGGTGCAGATGGACACCTTCAGCACTGCTCATGCTGTGGGGCCCCTTAAGTCCTCATATATTGGTTTATGTGAAGGCTGGACGCTCACTCAGACTCCCATGTTACACCACACTCTAGTGCCACACGGAGAGGACATGTGATACGTCCCAAGCCAAGCCCTTCATTTGCCATAATCTGTGGCATAAATGTACTCATAACTTCCTGGTGGAGCAAGGTACTGGAAAGGTAGAAATGTGGAGATTACAACCCAATACCATGTACAAACAAAGCATCTTATATTTACATTGTCACAGCGTTGCACCATTAATGAGATCATTAAGAAACTCGTGATTAGCTTGACCTCCAAAAAGTGGCTCCAAAACTTTCCAGATGCCAGGAATGCAATGGAGCGTCTAATGTTGCTGCAGAGGCACAGGCTAATTGGCTTGGCAGAATCATTTCCTTGCGTTAATTATTTGTTATGGTCCCATTTTAAATGTGTTAGCGTATAAAAGGCTGCCAGACTGAGCTGTAAACAGGTATTAGTGAGGATTATGTGGGTTTTTTCTTGTGCCCAGTCATAGTTTACACCATGGATAAATCTGCTTACAGCGTTATAACCCCGAAAGACCTAAGATAGCAACACAAAATGCCATGAGAATTCTTAATCAAACAGCCTGTAATAATGACCTTTAGGCTACCACCTTCAGAAAAATAGTTCTGCATTATGTGTCTTGTATTAGTCTGAGAGTTTGAAACGTGTTTATGTAAATGTCTGACATTCCCTAGTCCAAAGAATTATCCTTATCGGCATCCTTATGAACAGCCAAACCAGTTCCAGTGAACCTTGACTGACACACAAAGTGGTACTTAGTTGTTTTCCTATTTGTTCCGAGTGGCTCTTCAGGGCAGAATATTGGATTAAAAACCACCTGCAGTCTCTCTTCTCACAAGGGGCAACACCCACACAGGCCACTTACCGTACTGCATCTCTAGATTCTCCTTCCATGCTCCAGAAACCCTCCACCCAGAAAATGTTATATCAGTTTAGAGAGTTTTCACATGCTAAAATTGATTAACTAAGGTACTTCAATAAGGACTATCAGTATAGGACAGCAGGAAAAGGTTTTTCTTACTACTGTACTGTATGAATTTGAAGTTTTCAGAGATTCGATTACAGGTGTGTAGAGATGGTAGTCACAAGGACTTGCATTTGCAAAAGGGTCTAAAGTATGACAAATTTTTTTGGTCCAACCTTCAGAAAATCAGGTAGCATATATTTGCCGATGCACTAGAAGACACATTGTTCATAAGTCAGCTTTCAAGCAGTCTGGATTCAGAGGCATTCTGTTACACTAATTCTTCCAGGGCTGTAAATCACATAACATAGCAGCAGTACCTACTCTGCTTTAATAGATGTGTATGTGCACTTGTGTATGTGTGTGTGGGGGATTCAGGACACTCATGTTAGTATGTTCTCCCTCAGAGCAGGACTGCTGCTGTACTGAAGACCTCCCTATCTTTGGCATATCATTTTTCAGAGAGGATCACTTCCATAAATAATAAATGCTACCTCTACTGTATCCTTACGTAATAGATACGTATCATCACAGAGCCTTTCATGTGCAGGATTAAACAGCTAGGGATCAAGTTTTGGTTCGGAGAAATATTGTAGTATTAATAAGCTGCATACTGTGGTTTCCGTACACTGTAGTTTTCTACAAAATGTCATGTAACAATGAGACACAGTCTTTTAGATGAAGCTCCATACACAGTTGAGAAGACAGAAGTGAATTATCCTGGTTCATTGTTTTCTGCAGACATTATCATGTCTCTTATGGACACTAGTGATTGTAAATGGAGGAAATAGTTAATTTTTGAATCTTCCTTTCCTATTTCAAAATAAATGGTTTATTAATTGGCGAAAACTGAGTTAAAACCCGAATCTGACTCTTAGACATCTATTTTACCACATAAAAAACATAGATAAGAAATAGAAATATATCTTTTTAAATTTGCAGTCACTACAGAACAGAGCTAAGAAACCAAGCTAAGTGCAATGCCTGCACTCTGGCTGGGTAATTTGTGGACTCTTGAAGCCATTGTTGCACTTACTGCACTCTGTCATGGAGAAACACACAACTGAACCATTAAAGCAAGAGAGCTATGGTACATCAAGTGAAAGCTTGCTGGGGAGACAGCCACGGCAAGCCTTAGCTAAAGAAATTTACTTACTGATTTTTATCTTACCTGTAAATGAAAACTGTCTATTTGATGAACTGACATCTTGGTAATTATTCAACATACAGTAATTAAATGACGTAGTTGCTAAATCCAATCAAAATAGAGAAAAAACCCCAGCTAAACATGCTTTCAGTAGCTGCCATCTCAGCTTTTGACTGCTGGGATACACGCCATATGCTGTTGGTAAACTACCTTTAAAATCACATATATGAAATTATTAATGATTAATGGCATTGATTTCAGTTTAAATATTAATAGTAGACAGACACCTAGCAAAACAGATAACTCCTGTAACATATTGGCTGTAAATAATCAAAAAAATTATTTTTTAAACAAGATTAAAATAAAAACAGTGTCATTGCAAACTGCATTCAGTTTTCTCTTTTATTTTGTCATGTACAGCTTGTGCTTTCCACAGATACTGAGGTGCTCTCTAAAAAGTCAAGTATTTGTTTGTTGCAGCTATGATTGCTGCTATTGTACTTGAGTCCAGCAGCGTAACACATCGGTTATCTCTGTGTTGCAGCTCGCCCGCTACTCTACCGAGGGGCTTCTTCAGCTGGGACCCCTGGGGTCGACCACCTTCCTGCCTGACACTAAATGCCTTGTTGATGATGGCAGAGGACGTACTCCCAGTCTGAAAAAATGTGATGCTGTTTCGAGGATTTCGCAGAGGCTTTGGGATTTCACACAGGTAAAAAGAAAACACATGATCTGCTCTTTTGACACTGATCTTCACCAATGTGACACTTCAAACACACCAGATGTAATGGCGGCTAAAACAAGATGGTGAAGTATATGTTTTGAAGTCTTCTATCACTGAATGGGTTATAACTGTAATTGATCCCATGACAACAGGTATGGGGGAATGGGAGTAATTCTGTGAATGAGTACAACCATCTGTTTTTTCGCAAGACTGATGAGGAAACTGGGTCATATTTTTACATGTTTTTGTTGCAGAATGGTCCAATCATCAGCAGGGACACTGGTCGATGTTTGGAGGTAGAAATGTCCAAAGATGCCAACTTCGGCCTTCGTCTGGTGGTGCAGCGATGCTCCGGTCAGAAGTGGATGATACGAAACTGGATTAAGCATCCCAGGCACTGAAGCCAGAGAACAACCTCCGAGACAGAGTGGGCAGTGTTTCAAGTCACAGCTGGATCTCAAACTGTGGACAGCGAAGAGAGGAGCAGGGACTGGTGGTGCTAGTGTGTGGTATTTCGCACTGCAGACTGCACTGTACACTGAGCTTTCTTCAGTCCACAGAGCTTTCCAACACTGAGTCTTAAAGAAGAATATGATCAATTCATGTGTTCCACTGAGCTGTGCATTCACAGAGACATTACAGCAAGCTGCACCGTTTGAAATGGCCCACATTTCTGACATTCAGCTACATGTATAGAACAGAGTAACAAGACACCTCAGTGCAGCCCCTGAAGGTGGTTCAAAATCCTAGTAATTCTTTTGTTTCTACTGTAAAACTATCAGATCTTTGGAGATGAGAAAGAGAGAATGTGTGTGTTTTGTTTTTGTTTTTTGAGTGCGTCCGAGCAATTCAAAAGATATAATTGCGGTCACTTGCCACATCAAAGTGATTATTTTGGGCTGTGATTTGGAAAATTGCGTCAGACATATTGTGCTGCCCTGGCAAGACATGTAATAGGCTTCAAAGGGGCTGCCCATCATCTGATCGGGAGGCATTTCACCTGCACTCACACAAACCACTTCAGTACTTTGTTTTCTTTGGACTGTATTGCTCACTGTGGACAAGGAGCAATCATGTGCCTTTTTTGCTCATTTTTCTGCTTCATCTGACCAGGGAATGTCAGTCCCAAAAGCATGTACAAAATTATTTGAAAGTTATTAATATATAAAACAATGTATAAAACAGTCTAATGATAGTAATATATTGTAAAAAGTAAAAAAATTGATATCTGTCCTCTGATAACAATTAGGATAATAAAATCATTTTTATGATGAGCTGCCTCACTGCCTTTCACTTTGCTATGTTATTATACGTCTGTCATCAGCTCACATAATTCAACATCAGCTTTTGCTCCCTGAGTGTACTTGGCTATGTGTTGAAACTTTGCATTTTCTGTGCAGTATTGTTAAGCCAGTTGCTAACAGAACCACCACAATTGCCTGTCTTTTGTTGTTCCTGTACTTACAACCACCTCGAGCCTCCATCAGGTTTCTGGTCCTGTGCATTGCAATGGTTCCATCCCGCCCATTGGATAACAGGCCTTCAGAAAGCACTGAAAGCTTTCCAATTATTATACTTGGAGAGAACCTTCTTTACTCGCTCAGTTTTTCCTCATGTCTAACCAAAAATGTGGCAGTTTTGGAAGAATGACTTCGATTAAAGTGTTTGACATGCTTTTAACTTGAATATCAAAATATGTTCCAAAGATTCCCACCATCTTTTTCTAGTTTTGTACTAATATATTACATTTATTGATACACAGTATAATAATTTGACTGAACCAGCATCAGTAGGCTCTGTACTGATCTCCCTCCCCTGAATAGTGAAATCATTCTGTAGCTTAGCAACATTTTACAAAACCAGAGGCACAAGAGCATAAGTCTAAGGAATGGATTAAACAGTGGGTTTGACTGCTTGAATGCCACCCGCAATTGTTAGCATGTCTGGCTAACTTGCTTACCGTAGTAACCCAGCGTTACTTCTCAAGTCAATTAAGGAGCACATCAATAACTACCTACATGAGTTTGCAGGGTTACAGGCTACATTAAAAAAAACCCTGTTTGACAACTTGCACATGCACTGTGTAGTAATTCCTCACTGTGTGGAAGCTGATCCTGAATGCTATCAGAGGCTAATATTAGCAACGTTTAAAAGAGAAAATGGTCCTACTGTTTGAAAATACAAACACATATCTAAAATAAGTAACCAAATTATGTTGGAATGAAATAACCATTTGATAGTTCTTTCCAAGTCTTCAACATGGTTCGTCGCTGCAAGGATAATGACTTTTTGTCAGGGACATGCAGTTTTAGCCTTTAGTCTTTTACTACTACATGTTCATAGCCATCAAGTTATATTATAACCCCTTATATGGGATTCACAATAAGCTAAATAATTAAAGCAGTAATAATAATGCATTTTTTCTTATTTTGATTGAGAAGACACTGTGGAAACCTAACTTCTTTTCCCTTTGAAATAGACATCGCAGCAGAATGTTAGCCAAAAATTGCTGTCTGTTCTGAAAGCTCTGAACACAGTTGTTGCATTCACAAGAGGATTCCTTGTGTGTCCAATCTATTTCTCCACCGTCCTCAAGCCCAGAAATACTGTGCGTTAGGAGGCAATGGAAAGTGAAAAGTCCTCTTCACTGGGGTTAGCCATGCTATTCAACCTGCATGTTCCAAAGGCCCATTTTAATTTGGTTTCCAGCTGGTTTATCCTGAGAGATTGCCTGCACTTGCCACCATGTCATGCCTCTTTGCCTCTAATCATTTCATATAAGCAATGCATCATCTGTATGTCCTCTAAACGAAGACTGCTTCAGCTCTCCCAAGGTAATATCTTATTCTGGTCTCTGACAAGGTTTACAAACACACCGCCAGTGCAATGTCTCACGGCCCCTGTGTCAGGAAATAGCCTGAACCGGGAAATTATTATTCTAGTAATATGGGTTTCCCCGGACTTAACACCTGCAGAATAATGTTACCTCACCTGATAGAATGAATGGATTCAGTGGGTTACAGCACTGTGCCACAGAGGCTCACCTGCCAAGTTGATTTAAAGTGGGGCTCCGAGGAACTGTGGTGCAGATAGCAGGAATCAGAGACGGAGTGAGCTACTGTTTGCATCTTAGCTATATCTATGTTAAATTGTTTGTGTACATGTATGTGTTATAACCAAAGAAAAATGATCTCAGACAATTATATCTACCTTATAAGTATCAAACTTTTTACTTTTTTTATGTTTACAAACTTTTTGTAAACATAAAATTTTGTAGTTTCCAGAGTATTGATGGTGTAATTATCTTGGATCCACAACAGATTTTTTAAATTGAAGCCTCCATTTGGTGTGTACAAATTTTTGAAAGTGAGTGTGTTTCATATTACAAGTATTCCTTTTGAATGATTTATCACTTAAGGTTTGGGTTATATATTAAATTTAGGGATTAAGCTTTGTGTGAAACCAACAGTTGTCTGTCAAAAGGATAGTTAGAGTTGCACAGTATGTGTGCACATGTGTATTAGCATGCTTGGGCATCAGACAATAGCTACTTAGCCTGTCGCAGCAGGTGAAAAGGAGGGTTAGTCTGCATTAAAAGGTTTCATTTTCCCTGAGAGTGGATGACAGAGTGACAGTGAGTGATGTGCTGGTGGGGAATGAGGGGCTGGGGGCGGGGAATGATGTTGAGGCTTGGGGGAGGAAGGTGGAGGATGGACAAGGACACTGCATCCTTCTCATGAGCAGTAGGGGACCCTCGTTCATTCTCATTGTGATGCTGACAATACTATTTTTACACCTGGGCCGCAGCCAAGAGGGAGAGGTGACTCCATTATTCAGACAGCTGCGGGCTGGGGGTGTGTGGATGGGTGGGGAGTGGGTGCAAGGGTTGGTGGGTTTGCTTTCAAATGATAAAAGTGTTGCAAAATATAGCATTTCTATTGTGAAACCAAACCAATGCTAATTCCCTGGACCACCACGAATAGATACTGTTCGAACACACAGTAAATTCATAAGTATGAGAGAGCCAAGAGAGCAATTGGAGGTTTATCTGCAGAAAAACTGACAGCAATTACTGGCGTGTTTGGAAAGCAGAGAGATCTGGACAGATAGCTGGTTCGATAAGGGAAAAAGTGCTAAAGTTTTAATGAGCAAAGTGTGGTGGTACTGATTCCCTAGACTTCAGCTGATCGAGAAGAAGCCTGAGAACCACCAGTTCTCAAACTCATAAAAATACAAAATATATTTACTTGGAGAAACAAACTTCACAATGAAAAAATGCCTCCTTAAGAATGATGAACAAATGTTTCTTCAACAGTAATGAACAAATGCCTCTTCAATTATAATTGTGTCCTATATGATAAACAAATGCCTCTTCAATTATAATTAAATGTCTCCTCAATAATAAACAAATGCCTCTTCAATAATAAGGAAATGAGTATAAAGGAGGTTTCAATGAAAATAAAACAAAATAACAAAATAAAGCCTG
The DNA here is from genome assembly GCF_914725855.1 of Thunnus albacares. Classification (NCBI taxonomy): domain Eukaryota; kingdom Metazoa; phylum Chordata; class Actinopteri; order Scombriformes; family Scombridae; genus Thunnus; species Thunnus albacares. The sequence continues at coordinate 10,295,466 of NC_058107.1, forward strand.
CAGGCATTAGGCTGCAAAAACTCTTGCACACATAACACTAAGATCTGCCTTAATGCAGGTAACCTAGTTGAGAGGTGATTTTTTTTTTTAAATGTTCACTCAAACTAGTCTCCAAAATATTCAAAATTACCCTCAAATCAGAAAAGCAAAAGACAGCAAAGATGTCTCAAAAAGACCAAAACAGAGCAGAGCTTCTGACTGACAATATCTGCTAAAATGAGATCTGCAGTAGAAAGATCAGAATGATATGGGTGGGGTGTGCAAATTCCCATCTCTCTTAAGCCCCAGTGAAAGGGTGTCATCACACCCTGATTGGGGAATTCACCCAGCTGCTCTCAATTATTTAGGAGCCAGTCCCCACACCCTGTGCAACAGGTGATCTGAATAACCCTCCAATCAACTCAGAGGAATTTTGATATTCAGCTACAACAAATTGGGAAAAAGGGAAATGACAGCAAGTACCCAAGAACGCGTGACTGCTACAAAGGCCACAAACTCAAACCATGTGTAATCACCTCATAGACTCATCTCATAGTAAATTGTACGCAGAGGTGCAATGCAAATGTTATCTGTGGAGGTTTAGATGTATCCAACTATCACCACATATAATATTACATATATTTTTTTTCTTAACTAATAAATTCAAAATGGCCTTTTTGGCTATGTCTTCTCAAATCCATCAATGGGGATTATAAAAAAAAACCTCACATATTTTCCTGTGGTCTGGATAATAGCCAGACTTTACAATCCCTGGACTGTGAGTGGGTCATTTCTGTACAGATTAATGTCATATAGTTTATGAGCCCTTCTTGAGATAAAATTATAAATTTTCTATGCAATATTTCACCTTTTTAATAGTCTTCATCAGAGCTATCCAATGGCATTCCATTCATTCTGGGCTCATATAACAGGAAACACTTCTCCCTGTTGCATTTGATATTGTATACAAAGGCATTAAGTAGCAATAGTAGCAATATGCACAGAAAGGAACAGAATACTCAAATAAACTCCACATGTTAGGTATTGAACTATTACAGTGTCATCCAATGAGGCTTTGCCTGTACAATATACCAACTTTACAGAGAAGTTAGTCTGGCTGTGACACAGTAGTCATATAGGTAGATTTATCCACTCAAGTGTCCTTGAGCAAGATACTCAGTCCCCTTTGTTTCCTCATCTCCGCTAATACATCCACTCAAATAAATGTACGTGCTATACTGGGAAAACTTTCAACACAGAAAAGATTTGAAAAGAATGGTTCATTATAATGATCGCACTTTGGAAAATACACTTATTCACTCTCTTTCTGAGAGATGAGAGGATCAATACCACTCTCATGTTGTGTGTTAAGTACCAGGGCTGGAGCTGGGAGGTGATTAGTTTGGCTTAGAATAAAGAGTGGAAGAAGCAGCTAGCCTGGCTCTGTCCAAAATTCAAAAAATGTTATGTTATCAATGTAATGTTTTTACATTAATGTTTGGTTACTAATTAAACAATGAGATACAATATGTCAGTTGGTGAGCTTTTGCTCCCCTTTGCTTCAGGTCATTATGCTAACTTAAGCTAATCACATTAACTCCAGCTCCATACTTGATAGTATCTTCTCATCACAGTGTTTGGAAAACATTTTCAAATATGTTGATCTACTCCTTTATTACCTTGGCCATCAGAAACATCTCTACAGGTAATACTGTAGCTGTAACCTGCATCTTTTTGTGCTATCATGACCCAAACACCTTTATAATATCAGTTCACAACAGTAATTTACACCTACATGTTGATATAATGACTGAGAATGTCCACAAATGATATTACTCAAGTTGCATTTTGAATGTTGAGGAGGCAAAAAGTAACTGAGTAATTAGAACACTTAGGATTTTAGGTGTTAATCATTTAATATTTGTATTCATATTTTCTCTTCTCATGGGTGTGTGTACAGTGCAAACAGGAGGAGGGAGCAAATGCAGACAGGTTGAATGAAAAGTGGCTATAATGATCAAAATCTGAAATACAGGCCAGTAGCAGGAGGCTGGTCCAAAACAGGGCAAACAAGTCCAAAAGGGCAAGGCAGGCAGCCAGGTTATAAACAGGCGGATGGTCTAAACCACAGGTAACAGACAGGAACACGTAGCAGAACGGCTGGACCTCAAGTACTGTACAAGAAAGTAACATGGAGAAACTGGCAGGGTATGAATTGCAGAGGACCAGTATATATGGTACTGAGGCTGATGAGATAATGGGCAGCAGGTGAAGATGACTGGGGACAACAGGTGAGCAGGTGGGTGTGGGAACCAGGCAAGAAAGTCTGAGGGGCATCTGGTGGACAGGTGAATGGCAAAGCCAAGAGAAGAGAGTGTGGGGCTGATGGCAGGGACAGAGGCAGAAAGGAAACAGTATAAACAGTACAAGGCAGGAATCATGACAACTCATTTATATTTTAGGTGTTGAACTACGGCAACAGAATGAAATTCTAAGACATTACAAGCTAGTCATATAATCAGTCACAGAATTCACAGCTAAAAATGTAAGTTGTACTGTATACATACTGTATTTTATATTTACACACTTGTATATAATGAATTGTTTTTTGAAAATACTGAACATTTCTCTTTCATATCAGATGTACCTGTGAGACAGAGGAGAGGGTTAAACGAGCAGGATCATGAAAAAAGTGATGCTTTGGGCACTTCATCAGCCGTCTCTGCTGCCAAATGGACAAAACTTTCTGAAGACTTTGAAAACACGCACTGCTCTCATGGCTTGGATCAGAGGTATTAACAAGACACTCGCTATTGACAGCTAACAGCAAGATCAAACAGCTCGCCGAGCAGTTTATCTCTTTGTCTCTATGTATCTCTCTTTAGGTGCATGGTGCAATTTCCTAATCAACAATAATTGCTTTATTCTGTCAATACTGCAAAGGTGCGATGGAGATTTCAGACAGTTATGCTGTACAAGCTGATGGGATGAGAGACTGAAGAGAGCTGGTACGTGCCTGAACAGCTTGTGGATCTTATAATGAGATCTCCAGAGATGAGCAGCACAGTAGCTCCAAGACACAATTAGGCCCAGCATTGCTCTGCCTCCAAGATAGAACTGTATAGGCAGCACCGAGGTGGTGTGCGTGTATGTGTGTGTGTGTGTGTGTGTGTGTGTGTGTGTGTGTGTGTGTGCACATATAATACTGGTGTGTTTGAGAATTAAGAAAGCGATGAATAATAGACCATTTCTTGATGACCAACTATAGCAGTCACACACAATGACCTGTTTCCTGTGAATGGACCATATGATTGGTGATTTTCATTCATTATGTTTCATTTCAAACTTAATTTTGTTATATTTCACTTGGCAAAAAATTCAAGCCAACCATACTGTATGTAGCTGTGTATTCATATATTGATTCACTGTAGCTAGTCAGATCACATTCTTTCCCCAGACGAAACTCCAGGCTGATGTGGAAACTCAGATAGGAACCAGCCCCTCAACAAGGTCTCTGGTAAATTGGTTTGGACTGCAGCAGTCCCACATGCTCAAACCAGTCCAACTGAGGAAGAAACTGCTCCAGAGTTCTAAATAACTGCTGTAAACCAATGAGTTGTTAAGATGCCTTTAGGCTTTAATTTGGCAAATGAACAGAAAAACAGGTTTGATCAGGTTTAATGGGTTTACATTTAATATGATAGGAAACAAAAAGTTGTCTGCAGGGACAGTTACCGAACAAAGTGCAGGAATCTCTAGCTTGTAGGATGGCTTTTATAGTACGAAGTTGTTCCAGCCTTTAATAGGACCATAAAGAGAGCATAAGTCACACTCAGTGGCAACAGACCAAACTCAATAATCTATGAGTTTTACAAGACCAGTAAAAGTCACATGAGCATTGATGTAACTTGTCTTCTCCTACACAACCATGTGAGTCTGATGCATGGGGACTTTTTATTTCATCGAGTTCAAGCTGGAAAGTATAATTTTCAAGTCAGAAACATCTGACAAATAATAAGCCTCTTGTATTGATCAGCAACTCTACCCAGAACCCTACTCAAACAAATATTTACTCACACACATTCACAAAACCAAGCTGTCCCAACATGAACCTGTTTTATTTTTATATAAATAATGGATCAATTGACAAAGTGTCATGTGAAAGTGGTTTCTTGTGGTGATGATAATTATCACCCAACTCTGTAGTTCCCACCAGTTCCATGGAGCCTTTTAGCTTTAACCAAAACAGAGCTAAAAAGACATTGATTGTAGTACTTTGAGTCATCAGGTTGCCAGAGACTTCAAATGAATGCTAATGTTAGTTTGTGTCTCCTGAATGTGTAAATGAGGTGATAATAAGTCAATATTGTGTTTTCAGCTTGTTCCGCAGCTCCAAAGTAGCCAAAAAATCAATTAAAGCAGCTTTAAATATTAAAATCAGCTGTGTGATCTCAATACTACTGGATTAATGTGCTTTCAAGTATCCATAGATAATAAAATCAAAGAAAGCCAACCAACTTTTAAAGAGTAATGCAATCACAACTTAATTTCAAGAAGTAATTTCTTCCAAATTTGCGATAAAAGCCTCACATCCAATTACTGTGGGGAGTCTCCCTCTCAAGGTGTTTACGGTTACTGTAACACTAAATTGTTTTAGCGGTCACAAGATTACAGCAATCCTATTATACAGCATGTAATCTGTTACTCTCCATTTCCATTTGTAGATACAATGAGCAGTGATCACGGCAGCTATATTATCCTCTTTTTATTCTCTGGGTTGGTACGATACAAGGTTATAGGAAGCAGCTTGCAGTGCTGACTACATTTCCACATATGCACCACCACCACCCAGTATGCGGGACCCAAAGGGCTGCTTTATGCTAATAAGCTCCATCAAGGTCAGCCAGTCTTTTCACTGCTCCCACATTTCTGTGTTCTTTCCACATTGTGGAGTGATGACTTTAATGGTGCTATTTCCCAAAACAGCACAGTGACTTGAGGGGGAATGCATTACCCAGAGCAGCATTTGAGGTTATTTGCCACAGCAAGGTTCCCTCAGCCCCTGAACTCTTTCTGCAGCTTCATCCCACCAGAGATCTCTCACAGTGTGTTTCCTGCTCTCGTTTCTGACAATACATCTCCTAAATACAGTATCAACGCACTGGCCTTGCAAAATGCTCAGTGCATTATGATCAGTCTGCCTGTAAACATCAGTGAATTACTGTATTAAATGTAATTAAATGCTGTATGTGGTTAAAACAGGCACATGCAGGACGGTTTTAAGTTTCGTACTGAGTCATAAATTTTTGTCAAGTGCAGGATTTCTGCTGTGAACTGCACATTGATGTGGGAGGAGAAGCACGGCAAGAGTCAGTAATGATCAAGAAATGCAGTCCAATTTTAGTGTCAAGGATTACTGGGATTGGTGTTTGTGTCACTTAAGACCCTGTCAAAGGCTCATGGCAGAGTGGTGTTCTGTGCTATTTTCATGTTTTTACCAAGCGTGCACATTAACAGCTCCCAAGGCTTTGGAACTCATGTTGTGGATGATGCAGGACAATTTGACTCTGGTATAATTCCCTCAAGCAGAAAAGAGAGAGCCAACATGTCATTCTAACTACAGTATATAAACATGTGACTATATATATATGAGTGTTTGTCATCCACAGTGGACATTTTGACCTGATGATGGTGCTAAGTGAAAACTTTAACCTCCTGATTGGCTCTCCAGAGAAAGTCAGGGGAAAGTCAATAGGATTCATCCTCTCTTCCCTCTCGCTCTCCTGCTCTCTCTTGCTTGGTGTGTCATATGTTTAGCTATTACTCTGCCTGCTCTAGTGATAATGGTACATTTAATAAATGTAGTTTATTTGCTGTGTTAGAGGCGAGGCTCAGTGAATTGGAAATGCGGCTCTGCACCATGGAAAACTAATCTTAGTTACTGTAGTTAGCCAGCCCCCAGTAGCCGGTGCGGGCTGACCCAGCGTAGCTATACTGTCCCCTCAGCAGCTCCCGAGCAGCTGGGAGGCCAGGATGGCTGGGTGACTGTCTGAAGGAAACATAGCCCTAAGCAGAAGTCCGCAGTTCACCACATACCAGTTCATGTTTCTAACAGGTTCTCCCCGCTCAGCAACACACCTGCTGAGAAACCAACTCTAATTATTGGCAGCTCCATAATGAGAAATGTGGAGTTAGCGAAACCGGCGATCATAGTCAAATGTATTCCTGGGGCCAGAGCAGGTGACATAGAATCCCATTTAAAACCACTAGCTAAGGATGAGTGTAAATAAGGTAAAATTATTATTCATGTTGGGGGTAACGACTCCCGATTACACCAATTGGAGGTCACTAAAATGAATGTTGAGTCGGTGTGTACATATGCAAAGACAATGTTGGACTCCAGTGATGACATGTATAGCCACATGTCATCATTCAACTGCTGGCTGTCGAGGTGGTGTCCAGCAAACGATGTGGGCTTCATAGATAATTGGTGGACTTTCTGGGGAAGACCTGGTCTGATTTGGAGAGACGGCATACATCTCACTTTGGATGAAGCTGCTCTCATATCTAGGAATATGGCAGAGTTTATTAGTTGACCAAAACCATGACAACCCAGAGTTGAGACCAGGAGGCAAAGCTGCAGTCCTACACTCTTCTCTGCACTTCCATTAGAGCAGTTACCCACCCAAAACCACATAGAAACTGTGTCTTTCCCCCGACCACTTTTAATCAATTAAATCTAAAGTAAAAAGAAGAGGATTCATTCATAAAAATCTAATAAAAATTAACACCACCACTGCAATGGTACAACAAAATCGGAGAATTAAATGTGGACTCTTGAACATTAGATCTCTGTCATCCAAAACCGTATTAGTAAACGATCAAATCTCAGATTATCATACTAATTTATTTTGTCTTACTGAAACCTGACTGTGTAATGAAGAGTATGTCAGCCTAAATGAATCCCCTCCCCCAGTCACATTAATACTCACATCCCTTGAGATACCAGCCAAGGAGGTGGAGTTGCAGCCATTTTCAACTCAAGCTTAATTATCAACCTCAGACCTAAACTTAATTATAACTCATTTGAAAGCCTTGTTCTTAGTCTCTCTCACCCAAACTGGAAAACTTTTCATCCAATTCTATTTGTTATAGTGTACTGCACTCCTGCCCATACTCTGAATTTTTATTTTATTTTTTATTAAGTTTTTTTTATCAAACTTAGTCCTTAGTACAGATAAAGTAATTATAGTAAGTAACTTTAATATTCATGTGGACGTCGATAATTATCTTAATTTAGGTCTTAGCACTGCGTTTATCTCATTATTAGACTCAATTGGCTTCTCTCAGAGTGTAAATAAACCCACTCACTGTCTTAACTACACCCTCGACCTTGTTCTGACTTATGGCATCGAAATTGAACATTTAATAGTTTTTCCACAAAATCCTATTTTATCAGACCATTACTTAATAACTTTTGAATTCCTATTACTGGACTACACACCATTAGACAAAAATGTCTTCATTAGATATATATCTGATAGTGTAGTCCTGTACTGTACTGTAGCCAAATTTAAGGGAGTGATTCCATCAGCATTTATTCAATGCCTTGTCCTAATACTACAGAGGACTCTTATGCTAACTTTAATCCCTCCCAAATTGATCATCTTGTTGATAGTGCCGCAGGCTCACTGCGAATGACACTCAACTCCATTGCCCCTTTAAAAAAGAAGATAATAAAACAAAAAGAGGTTAGCTCCATGGTATAACTCCCAAACCCGCAAATTAAAGCAAACATCACTAGCTTGAAAGGATATGGCGTTCCACCAAACTGGAAGAATCTCACTTAGTCTGGCAAGTCTTAAAACATATAGGAAGGCCCTCTGTAATGCCAGAGCCGCCTATTACTCATCATTAACAAAGGAGAATAAAAACAGCCCTGGGTTCCTTTTCAGCACTTTGGCCAGGCTGACAAACAGTCATAACTCTATTGGTCCATGTCTTCCTATAGCTCTTAGTAGTAATGACTTCATGGGCTTCTTTAATGATAAAATTCTAATTATTAGAGACAAAATTCATCACCTCCTGCCCTCAACAGACACTGATTTATCCTTAAACACAGGAACCTTAGAAACAGCTGTAAAACCTGATATATATTTAGGCTGTTTTTCTCCAATCATTCCTGTTAAAGCAGAGTTTTTCCTTGCCGCTGTCGCCAAGTGCTTGTTCATGCGGGAATGTTGGGTCTCTGTAAATTAAAGAGTACGGTCTCGACCTGCTCTATGTGAAAATGGATGTCTGGATGAGATTTCATGGTAATCCATCAAATAGCTATCGAGACATTTTACTAAAAAAACAAAAATGTCAAACTCATGGTCAGGGGATCACCAAATCCACTAGGATTCATTCGCTGGGGTGCATGAATGTAATAAATTTAATAAGAATCCATCCAATAGTTGTTGAGATATTTCAGTCTGAGCCAAAGTAGTGGACCGACTGACATTGCTTTCCATAGAGCCATGCTGCTAGCACGGCTAAAAGTCAGTCATACAAATTACACTAGGTGCACTTTGCACTGTGCAATTCAGTCACAAACATACAATCCATGCAGTTTGGACTCATGGAACTTCACAATGAGCTCTATTCTGTGGTGACAAAATCAGTTCAACTGTTCGGTAACTTGTATAGAAAAGAACAAGGAGAGATTACCTTCTCTTCTATGAGATACATTTCCATGTCATTCAGAATGGTGCATAATAAACTGTAATACTGGTGTCAAGCAATAATCATTATCTGCACTCATTCCACTGAAACATATCTACCGAAACAGTGATCAGAGAATAAAAGTGCAATGTACTGTACTTGTTTTATGTATTTATATCTTTTTCTGTTTGAAGGTGAATATCAATAGAAAAATGGATTAGTGATGAATTAAGATGTCTTTCTCTGTGTGGGAATAGAAGCAATTGGCAAATAATCACTATTACACAGTGAACTGTCAACAGAACATTTCAAGGCTTTGTAACATTGTTTTCCCATAAGTATGGTAAACAGCAGAGGAAATGAAGGTCACCGTATGTGTATAGATGAGTGAAGGTCAATCAGCCAACCTGAAAACAGTGCACAGTAATCTGGTTTACAATATTCATCTGAAATGAGCTACTCGTTAATCTTGTAACACACAAATCCAGAAATAAAATTACAGGTTATAAGTGAAGTACTGCAGCTGCAAGATAAATGATTATATTCATTGAAGACACACCAGTCGCATTCTGAGAGAATAGAGGAGAGAGCTGTAATTTGACTGTGCTTTTATGTATTCTGAAATTGAACCGTCGCTGATTTTCTACAGCTATTACACTGAAACCAATCTCAGAGCTGCAAATAGCAGGAGAAGCCCCCTCCACCCATCCCATTAACCTGGAGTCCTTTCAGCCAATCGGCATGTTGGGTGCGTTTGCGGCACAACCCAAGGATGCCATCACTTTACATAGGTTGATCGTCAGCAAAAACTACTGATGCAGGTCATGTGGAGGTTGTGCAAAGATGGAGGCAGCTAATTGAATTGTCACAGGAGCTCTGCTGTACCATACTGTACTGCCCCTTCATTGGCTGCCCTCCAGGCCTCTAATAACACGGATGAATTAAATCAATCTCACCATACAGTGAGGTGGTAATGGGACATTCAGACATGCATGAATCTGTGTGTGCAGTGGGCTGAAGAGAGTTAAAGTCAGCTCAATGGAGTGTACACAACTGACCAGGTGACCTGTCCAAACATGTCCTACATCCTGAATGAAGAAACGTTGATTTTTCTTTTCTAAACTCTGTATTCTCCCCCTAAATTTGTTTGGTTTTACTGTAGATCTCCGGTAAAATCTTCCTGAAGTCAACATATCAGCTCACACAGGCAAAGACGATGCCATCACATACAGCACCTATCCGCAGGGTTTACTTCCATCTGGAGAGGAGAAACATAGTCAAAATCATGTTATCTGACTTATTCAGTGCTTTTCAACAAAATAAAGCCACATCTCTTTGGAAAAGGCTCAAAGCAATGTTCTCCACCTGATTCCACCCAGGGTCATACCACCTCCAGAAGCTCTTTGATGACTCTCCCGTTGTGGGATGCAACAGCAAGTTAAAAGAGGAGTTTGATGCAGAACTGAAATTTGAGATCTGAAATATTTTGAACACAGTTACCAGGGACACTGGAACTATTTTCTGGGAGGGGTGCTGTAAATATCTGTTATCACTTCTTTTGTGGTGCCCCACCCTGGACAGTGCTGTCTAACACGGCAGTGCTGATTAGACTGAGCTATTAATGAGCCCAACCCAAGGCTTTAATTTACAAATAATCTTCAAATAATACAACTATTAAGAAAACTAGAAAGTAAGATTTAGATGTTCACAAAGCATCTTTATTATTATGACAATAAAAATGGTTCATATCAATGAGGCATAGCCTACTTCTGAATGAAGGCTGGCTGTTCCACATAGTCATATATCTATCTAGAACATGAGGCAAACGAAAATAGGCGAAAATAGAAAAATAGGTACCTGCAGTTAACTCAGCTGGTGCACAAATGGACACTTTTCAGAACTGTACAGTACTTTTACTGTCAGTTGTTGTTTCTGTCTCCCTCTCTCTCTCTCTCTCAGGTGCTTACCTGGCTCAGAGGGAGGTTTTGAAAAGAAATCGAATGTCTGCTTTTGGGACATTGCTTTGAGCCTAATTTGACCCCACTTGCTAGCTAACCAGGTAAAAAAAATTGCTCTGCGTGTATACGTCTACATGACTATGTCAGACTGCATATATGTGTTAGTGTTAGTATGTGCCATTTATTTACATAGTTAAAGACACATAAGTGCTTTGAGCAAGAGGCAAGCTTATCATTTCTGACAGTCACATCACTAGGCTATGAAAGCATATATTCTTTATGTTGTAAGGATTTATGAAAGACAGAAAGTCAGACAAATTTAAGCACCAAGTGTTATTTAAAAAAAAAAAAACTAAGTGTCGCACTCCCTGCACCCCTACTTTCAACATCTGTCTTTGCAAACAAATTGTTGATGATGCAAATCTGAAGTTACAGTATCTTATCTGGGCCCTTTGCTGCAAGTTATTCACACAAAAACATCTCAGTAATTTAGCTTCCTGCATCACACCCTCTGCCAAAACTGCTGGACCTTTTATCTATTGGACTTAATTTAAAGCTGCATTTATTAATATTTTTATGTTAACAATGAAATAGATTGCTATGTGCCCCTCCCTGTCTGCTGGATAAGTAAATAGGTAATTGTTTGCTAACATGTTTGTTATGTCAGTATCAATGATGTGTTTATGGCTTGTTGTACAGCCTCCAAGTGGCCAAAAATCAATCAACAACAAGTAGTCATTATCACATTTGATATTCATCTTTTTTTCCCCTGGGCTCTCCATTTAATATGAATCATTGTTTCATGCAAGTATCTCTAGCTGCAGCAAGACTTTTAATAAGGGTGAAGAATTTTAGCAAATTTGAACTGGCTCTTTGGATTATAGAATGTATTTTAAGTTATTGCTGAAAAACTGAATGATTTAGATCCTGTCTATATCACTGTCCCTACGCACCACACAAGTCTTGTCTTAAGCTTTGTTGTCACCTAACCAATGGGGATAATGCCTTTTTTTGTTTTTGTTTGTTTGTTTTTTTGATAATGGATAATACTGAACTTCTTCTATAATAAATAACAATTAACAATTTCATACTTGTATTTATAATGTCATATGTCTGTGTGTGTCTGTGTCACATTTGTGCTATTTAAATAACATTACATATAGTAACAGCCATAATAACATTATTATAGTATAGAAGTATTAGTAGAAGTAGAAAAGCTGTCTTCGTATTTATACACATTTATTCAAGGGAGCTGCACAGTAGAGCTACAATCTTCACACTGACATTTTTCTGCATCAAAGACACAAGATGGAAACATTTGTAAGTCGCAATAGTGGTTAATAATGCAAAGCAAAGAATATACTAAATATTCAACCGACTGAGGTTCCCAGTTGAACTAGAAGGCTGCGCACGTGTCAAAGCATGTACTGGGTCCAGATATTGAAAGCATTAATAGCGCAGAGCAAACAGCGCAGACACATAGTCTTCCAAAGCCTATACAGGAAATTGAAACCTGTTCACTTGTATTACAGGTCTATTTTATATTACATGGTTAAAATGGCAAGAAGTGGAGGTGTTGACGTCATCTAGGGATGGTTTCTCATTCCAAATATGCAGAGGAGCGAGGAAAAAAATAGCAACGCAAATGTCAATCCTCTCCTGAATACTTGAAGCTTTGTTTAAATGCCAATCAGAGATTGGCTGAGGAGAAAATGGAAATGAAAGCTTAGAAAACAATTCTCAACAGATGTGACTCATCTCGGAAATGAATTTAGAATATTCATTCAAATATTCATTCTTACAAGTTCTCTTTTGCATTGTTTTTCCTTTCTAACTCATAGACAAGCATCGGATACATAAGTGGTTGGGTGGTGCATGTGTGCATGTGCAATTCTGCTACTTCTGTACTGTGGTTGTTCGTTGAATTGTTGAGCTGGTAATTGTTATTAAAGATATAAATGGCCTTGGTATGCCACTTTACAGTATTATTGTAGACAGAGTATTGATTTGACCTGTGGGTTGCTTTCATTTGCAAGTATCTGTCCTGCCCGAGTGTGATGTACTCACTTCTCCCTCTTTACTCATCCCTGAATACAAATGAGCCTTCTTTTATCTATCTAAATAATCAGCCAGGCCTGCTCAAATTGTAGACAGCCACTGATGCCCTTGATGTAGTTCTTAGAGGGGACATTTGCACAACAAACACACGTGACAACGCTAGTCCTTACCTCTGCCGAGAAGGACATTTAATCTACAGTTCATGAAAAAGAACTGAGTTTCAGAAATTTCAAAGTGTAATCTTGCAAATTGAGGGGCAATCTGTCCAAGGTTGTTCTCAGAAGAAAGGAGAGCTTTTATCTTACTCCAAGATAACCTTTGCAATCAGTTGGTGAATTGTTGCAATCGGCAACACTTTAGTGAAATACATCACTTGCTACCTCTTTGATGGAAAATCAACAATTAATCATCGTTGCTGTGCTCAGCTACAGCTGATTATCATCGATGGAAGTGTATTGCCATCTAAACAGAGCCAAGGACTAAAACAAACCAATTTATTACCTGTGCTCTTTGGAGAAAATTATGCCAAGGACACACTGTACCAGGCAAATCACACAGTCCTACACTGGGCAGTCTGCTGCCTTATGAAAAATTAATGACTGTCAAAGCAAATCAAAGCAAAAGTGAGTATTTTGGCCCTAATATTTATAGGAGCTTACAGGTTTACAGACACTTAAATAGTGTTTACACAAGGGGAAATGGTAATACTTTATTATAACCCCCACTATTTACATTTATAATCAGCATATAAACAATGAACAAAGGGTTTATAAGACTTTGTAATGTTGTGACTGATTGACAACATAACATAACACAGTTGTAATAATACCAAATGTCCTTATATTTTATGTAATTATGGAAGATAAAGTATTATTAGCTCCGTATGTAAACAAAAATCAAATATTTATAGCTGACTCATTTTAAAACAATAATCTTGTAAAAAGGGGTCTTAACTATGCACTTGAAGGTGTAACACAATATAATGCTAAAAGACTGAGGCTAAAGCTGCATGTCCCAGGCAAAAAGTCATCATCCTCACCAGTCAATGTAGAAGACATGGAAATAGCATAATTTCTTGTATTGCAGTGTAGAGCTACTCCTATTATTATAAATATAAGGAAAATGTAAGATCCAACTCCAGCTTTATTTTAACATAATGCTTACAGTAGGCTATGTTTTCACTTTTCATGTTTCAAGAGAAAAGGGTTTTAGGATGAGGACTAACGGATGAGTATGGCACACGTAATGCTATCTCAGGCAATATTGGCGAAGGCTTCCTGAGTGTACCTACACCCAATAGAGCAGGACATGGCTGCTAATGTTAGCCTATTTCTGATAGCATCCAGGACCAGTTTCCACACAGTTTGGAAATACTACACAGTGGATGTGCTATTCATGAATGGGGCTTTTTATAGCTGCTAAACTAATTGTCAATAATGTTCTCCTTGGCAGTTATCGGGACATAATGATGCAGCTTAGAGCAGATAAACACACAGTTCAATTCATTCATTACACTTTCTGCTAGTGTTTTTGGTGGAGGACGGGCTCCTGCTGTCCTCCACAGGGCGGGATCTCCTACGTCAATTTAATGTACTTCACTTTTTTTCATGCTAATCTATGATTGGCCAAGACACGTAAAATGACGCTCCAAGGGAGGACGTCCTCCCTAACCGATCAACAACCAGAATACAATATTGACATCATGTTGGTCCAATGATAGTGTCTGGATTTCATCTTCAATTCTCTACCACTGTAACCAGAGCTGGCTCTGATTGTAACGCAAGTGAGTGTGACAAACTGGTAAGAGAAGAAGACCGGTAAGATATAGATAAATTACATTTCACTTCTTTTATGGAGCAGTAGATAGCTGCTTCCGATATCCAACACAACAGTTAGCTTGTTGTAGCAGCCCTGAAGGACTGTTAAGGACTGTTTGGAATTGATCCCATTTTTAATTGAGTGGTTGTTCAGTCACCTGTTGATGTTGTGTGAATTGTGTGAGTGTGCAGGAGGTCTGGCTGCTTTGTGACAATTTCTTCATTGTTGGTTTTTAAGCTGAGCCTTGTAGTGAGTAATAAGCTTAAAGTAACTAGAATAACGAGTGTTAACATGTCAGCTTTGTAGACTATATTTTGTATGTCATGCATATAGATAAGAGTGTGTAAGTCATGTATTTGATACATGCATTAATACTTTCTGATGTGAACCTACACTTTTAGATCTGTGAATGTTTTTAGTGTTCAGTCTTTCTAGTGTTCCGCACTGATCTGAACCTGTATCAGATTATAAACTTTGTGGTACTTTCTGTATACTAAGAAAATACCTAGAAAACACGTGTAAATCATGTGATATGTTGTTTGTTTTTGATGAAAACATAAATCTGTTGTCACAGTAGAACAAACTATAAATTTGAATTTAACTTTGTTGGTAAAATGACACATTCTGAACTACTCCACTGCTAAAATGAGCATTTCTTCTTCTTATGTATATGCTAAATGTCTTTAAAGAAGCAGCCTTATCACCACTCAGAGGTTTTTGTTTTTGAAAGCAAATTGTTTTATTGGCTTATGAAATTGCCCCCCACACCTCCGATTTCATCAGGTGGGGAACAATAATATAGTATGATGCAGTTTGTTGTAAGATTCCATGTTGGTTTTCCTCCTGTCCTCCCTATTTTTTTTTTTGAGTCAACAGCTGCCACTGATCCTTACTGATATTAAAGTTTATTTTTTGATCTGCCACATAATCGCTTAATGATGATTATAATAAAAAATCTTTGCTCCTGGCATTTACATTCCAAAGCTTTATTAACTTTTAATTTACCTCACTAGTGGGAATCTTGGTTTTCTTGTACCAGCTGTGGTGAAGCCAGTGCCGGCCACACTGTATCAGTAGTGATTTATGGTTTGTTTGTTTCATGAGACAGAAAAGGGTAGCCTTTGATACCCACAAACAATTGTGGTGCCGGGTGCTCTTGCCTCAAATTGATTCTCTTCTGTATCTGCTTTGGAAAATGCACTTGCTCAACCTCAAAGATCAATTGCTTTTCAGCCTTATGGTCCTCAGCCAAAAATGGAAAGAAAAAAGCGTGTGGATAAAAAAACAATTACAGCAACAACAGAGTGTGTGGTGAGTCATATTTCCAGTGTATTAGTCTTTTTCATATGTGCACAATACTATTTAAGGCATGGATAACTTTTAGGATAAAAAGACAGGATATAGTGATTTGTAGCTGGCCACACAAAACTAAAAACCATAAAGAAATATAATTTGTGTATGCAAACCCACAGAACGGCCACTATATGAATTTAGTATACTGGAGGAGTTGTTTATACTATCCAAAATTGCATTTTTAACTCAAATAGCAGACTAGACTAGTGTGATGACCTATGTGGAGAGAAGAGAATCAAGTTTATCTCAGCCAAAATCACCCCGCAGTATTTAGATGCACTGATTGTATTCAGTGTTTCCCCTAATTGTATAGGCCTGGTGGGCCACTGGGCCAACTAGAACCCCCACCAGGCCAAAGAAATATTTTTTTGAATGCCAAAAATGACGCCAAATATCCATTCATTCAGAAATCAATAATCAATGTCGTTTGAGAGCCTCTGTGCGACCCTGTTCTGAAGCATGAGTCAACCTCTGTGTTGTTGCCTGTGAAACTGTTGATGTGATGCGAGTGCCACTATCAGAGTCCCTTTAAATTACTGCAGAGTGAGAGCGTATGGGATGCAGGTTAGCTAACGTGAGCATGGCACCACCTAAAAAGAGAAAAAGCTCTAACGTGGGTGACAGACAAACAAATATATCAACATTTTTCTCCAGAACTCTGGAGTCAAGCAAAACACAGATGGGGAAGAAGGGAGAGGGGCAGCTTAATTTTATGCAATACATGCACTTTATTAAGTCATCCTCTCCTTGTGACCACTTTGTTTTAAGTTTTGATTATACCGAGCAAACAAAAATTTGAATGCAAATATAAATTGCGGATGCCTGGTGCGCCACCTGACTGAAGCCGACACACATACTACCAGGCCTGAAAAAAATTCTAGGGGAAACACTGGTATTGTATATAGTGCCTTTTACCTGAGAGCAGTGCAAAGTGCTTTATAATACCTCACATTCACTGAATTGTTTGTATTGGGCCTCTTTCATCCACTGTGCACTCCAACATGTGCAATTTAGGGGTAATATTCGATCAGTCCTCATCATTTGACACCCAAGTAAAGCAGCTGACCAGATCTTGTTTTTTCCACTTGAGAAATATCAGTAAATTGAGGTCTGTAGTTTCAACGGTTGAACTAGAAATGCTTGTACATGCCTTTATCTCTTCTCGCATCGATTACTGCAACGCACTGTTCACCTCTCTTAGTATCTCTGCCCTTGATCGTCTGCAGACAATCCAAAATGCTGCTGCAAGACTACTCACCAGGTCAAATAGACTGTCTCACATTACTCCTATACTTAAAACTCTTCATTGGCTTCCTGTTGTATATAGGATTCAGTTCAAAATTCTCACTCTTACTTACAGAGCTTTGCACGGTCAGGCTCCTGCCTGATCTACTACACCCATACACAACTACTCACTCTATTAGGTCTAACAAGCAAAACTCACTTTCTGTTCCATGCACCCGTCTAAAGACCCGTGGTGATCATGCTTTTGAGGCCGTGGCACCTAAGCTGTGGAATGCTCTGCCTGCACCCTTAAGGTCTGCTGATTCTGTTTATTCATTTAAAAAGCAGCTAAAAACACACCTGTTTAAACAGGTGTTTGGGTAACCTGTAAGAAGTCAGCACTTTATGCTTCTATGTTTTTATTGTATATTTTCATGTTTTACTTTCTTCTGTTTTTACTGTGTATTTCTTTATTTCTTTGTATTTTTGTGACATTATGCCCATGTAAAGAACTTTGTGACTAATGTCTGTGAAAAGCGCTATATAAATAAATTTTACTTACTGTTTGTACTATTATCTCATAGATATCAGCTTCAATGATTACTGTTTGCATTACATTCATGCAAGTGGTGAAACACGGTGAGCTTTTATTGTGAAGCAGTTACAGGAAATGCAATGTATTTGTTGTTGTGTTCGTTCCATATCTATATACGAAACGAGACATTGTCATTTTGGACATTTTCCGACAGCAGATCAGCTTTAAATATGGCAGGGAGTAGCAGAACAAGAAGCCACAGTGAACTGAATGAAGAGTTGTAGACTGCATAACTCCTCAACTTCACTGTGTGTGGAAAACTACCAGCAGAGCATGAAATCAGACTGTGGTTGCTTATGGCATGATGAAAAAAGGCAGATTATTGACTTACTTTTTCATTAAAACAATGTGAGTTTGTTTGGTTGTGCAGTAAACAGATACACCAGTTGTTCTGCTATTGTATTTCTGAAAAAGAAGTGCTTGCTGATTGCTGAGCTGAGTTTGTACTGTAGAACTGTACTTGCAATTACCACCAGTAACCATGAGTGCTGCCAAATCAACCAGGACTGACATCTTAAGGAGAACTAAATCAATCTTGTATTCCAAGCAACATGAACAGATTCCTCAGAGTGAGTGCCTGACTCACAGATGCATTGATTCGAAAAAACTGCAGTATTATTGAACACAGAAAAGAGAAGGCGCCTTCAGCAGAATCATTTCACCATTTACCAACACATTTGTTTCAGAAAAGGTAAAATATTTGTCACAAGTCAAGGCTCACTGGCAGGGCTAGATGGGCACTGAACAGGGTCTTGCTGATTCAAAGGATTATCACAGAATTGAATCAAGACTGTAAAAATCTCTGTCCCCCATGTGGCAGCGCTGACATTTAGCAACAGCTCCTGTCCAAGGTGAATGCACAAAGTCACATAACACAATATGGTGTACAAACGACAAGGATCTGGAAAGAAGTAATATGGTTTGACTGGATTTATTTTTGGAAACAGCCAAAGAATCAACTTTAACCCACATTTTTTGCCAGCTATTAAACAAGATGGAGGTGGATTGCTAATGGCAGCCAAGATGGAATGATGCTCATATGATGGTGCTTTCCGCAGCATGCAAGGGTGCCCACACTGATCTCTCATGATGTTGCCCTATTTCAAGACATACATACATCAGACACACTGATGTGCCATGTCAAGAGAAGTTTCATGAATCCAGGATGAAGTCAATCACCAGATCTAAACGTCACTTGAATGTTGAACGTTGAAGTAGATTTCTGTCATCTGTCAAAAAGCGTAAGGCTTTCCGACTAAAGAAAGATCCACTATCTGCACTTGGATAACAACACTTTGAACAGAGGATTTAAAGTGCTTGCAGGGCAAAGTGTGGGCTTATGTTTAAGAAGTATGTCATGGAGGTTATTAAGAGCTTAAATTCCAAATATTGCAGCACCAGCTCTCTGAATCTCCAGTGTCAGCGATCATGACTCTCAACAATATGACATACGGTAGTCGTTCCATAAATAGCCTCAAGGAATAATCATTAAAAAAAAATTACCTTCAAGACAACATGTAACATGACATTGATAAACTGCAAACAGTGTTTATGTGTTTACCTCTGCTACTTTCTGCCAAAAGGCCCTAAAAGCAACAAGAGAAACAAAAGATCAGAGAAAGTTCAGCTTTTGAGGCTGATTGAATGCATTAATTGCTGTTTCAAGTCCTCATATGTAAATGACAAGAACTTCATCATACCAAAATGATCTTTCTAAGATCATTCTAAGATCACCCTGATGTCATCATCAGGGTTAAAAAACTCAAATCGGTGGAGTGCCCCTTTAATATAGGTCATCTTAAGCTTTAAGATGATTTAAGATTTTCTGGATATGACAGTTCAGTTGTTTGGGCCACAGTTACTATTTTGTTCAAAAGTTTGGAATCAAATTTTCCTGAGGGCAGAGAGCTGTCCATACCATAATTTTAATTTGGCAAATAGGGCAAATCCAAACCTCTGAGCTTCAAGAATGGGACAGTCTTTTCTCCTGGCAGAACCTACTTTCTCGTCTTGGATGGTATAAGAGCTGTATTTTTTGTAAAATCCTGTCAAATGAGACAAGATTTAGGATGACGTCGAGCAGCAGAAATCTAGCTCTGCCTTAATCTCGGCCTACATTTTGGCTATGTGCCTACATATGCCTTCCCCCGTACCATTCACCAAAGACCTCTCAATGTTATTCACCATCCTGTATCGACAGGCTTTAGATTGCTTTCCATGCTTGATTGATGAGGAGGTGAAACAAGCACACTCCAGCCACTCTCTTAGCGAGCTCTATCTCTTGTGTGAGACACTCTATAATTTATTCAGGTTGCTCTAAAGATACTGTGCTGTTCCATAAGTCTCCATGACTTAAATAGCTGCAGTACTGTCCTTGTTGCATTCTTGAGTGTATTTTCTCCCTCTAGGTGCTTTTCTCCCTCTTAAAAATGGGATCATAAGTCCTATTTTCCATGTTCTAGTTTGAAGAGCAAGTAACTGAGCCGGCAGTTCTGTGGATGCTGGGTTATGCTCTCTTGACCTGCTGCCGCCCCACCAATGAAGACATCTATCAGGGAAATAGTGAAATGCATTAATGAAAGTTATGACTTTTTGTGTATAATAATCACAATGTTGCTGAAAACAGTAGTACGTGGCCTGGTAATTAATTATCTCCTGTCAAGATGATATGTAAAGCAATGCTATTTTAATATGAGGTCCTCAGGAACACTCATTAATCTTGCCAAGATACTGCTCAGTGCCTGAGGCCATGTTGTTTTGTGTTTATTCTTTCCTGAAACACTAGACATTGCTTTCATGCTTTGTCTTCACATTCTCATGTTTTTCCTCTTTGATTTCAAGAAAACATATACAGACCACACTCTCCCAACCTCTGTAAGCATGTAGGGACATGAAATATGTTGTTCTGCAACAAGCCTCCTGAAGCACTTAATGCTGTTCATGTATGGTCAGAAAGTAGGACACATTTGTAAACATGCTCAGACGAAAGCTAAGACACACAAAACTGCTGAGTGAACACATTGGTACTGAAAGTCAAAGCAAAGTGCTATTTTGTCTCTCCTTCTCTCCAGTAAACTGTATCACAGCCTTTCAGTCTGTTCTTTTCTCCATGACAAGATGGGTGGTGACAGTCCTGTGCCGAGTGTTTGATCTGCTGGCTCCAGGAGAAGAAGCGAGGGCCCCTGGGTTTGACAGGGATGGTGTTGTAGAGCCCAAGGGACCGAGCATCAGCCACCACTCTCAGATGTGAGCTGAGCATTTTCTCCTTCCAACATCGGAGAAACATTCTCCAGACCTCGGCATGCCAACAAACACAATGCACAGGCTGTACGCACTGTCAGGGAGGAACAAGAGCATTTCACTGCGCTTCCCGTGTGGCCCCGATTCATTC
Organism: Thunnus albacares; assembly: GCF_914725855.1. NCBI lineage: Eukaryota > Metazoa > Chordata > Actinopteri > Scombriformes > Scombridae > Thunnus > Thunnus albacares. Next base: position 10,316,545 of record NC_058107.1, read on the forward strand.
TAACCGCTCAAGACAAGGCCAAGGCTCTCAGGCTCTGTTGTGTTGCTGCTTATGCATTTGTTTAGTGAAAAAAAGTAGATTTGCTTTCATTACTGTGTGTGTTGTTTGTCAGTGCTGGCTTGGGATAATAATTTCCATAAACCACATCCTGCTATGCATGAAATATTTTATTGATGTGACACAAAAAGTTACTTTTTTGCTATTAAAAATGTCAGAGCACGGAAATAACACCAGAGTTAATTCAAAGGATAATTCCACTCTTGAATACCTTTAGTCAGCACCGACACCAGTTCAGATACTAAAAGTTCTGTCCCAGTTTACAAGGATAAATTATTTATTTGGAAAAAAAACATCATTTATGAAACATTTATTTTTTTTGGCATTTTTGCCTTTTATCGGATATTAGGCAGTGAAGAAGCAGACAGGAAACAAGGGGAGAGAGAGATGAGTATAACGTGCAACAAAGGTCCCTTGCTGGAATCAAACCAGGTACATTGCGTTTATGTGACATGCGCATTTAGATTGCTAATTTTTAGCCATGCTAGCAACATTGATCTGTCGGTCAGTCAGTTGGTCAGCTGGTCGGCCACTTTGGTCCAAACTGCAATAACAAAACGAGTTTTGAATTTTCTACAGATTGGTACAAATATCGATGGTTTCCAGAGGATGAATCCTTATTGATTTAGTGATCCTTTTCATTCCCATCAGCCTCAGCTGTAGGCTACTGTAAGACTGTGTCATTGTGAACATGTTAGCATGTTATATTAGCATTTAGCTCAAAGCAAGGCCAATAGAAAACCTGAGAAAACACTGCTAGAATCAAGTGTTTTTGAGCTTTTTTAAGTGTAACTGCTGCCTAAAAACTAGACTACAGTACTCTTGTAAGTGATCACTGCCATAGTGTTACTCTCATGTTCATGTCATGTTGTAATCCAGATGCCATCCAGGTTGTGTGTTTCTACCTTTTATTTGTTGCAGATTTAACAATATCTGCCCCCCATACAGCTGTAATTGTTCACTTGATGGGAGCATTTACAGTGAAGTAGTATCACTACACTGGATTAGATAAAAACAAAATCATTGCCTCTATGCTGTGCACATAACAGTATTTGCCAGTCGAACTCAATTTCCACAGTGACATTTCTGATTGTCCAGCTGGCTCTCTATGATAAGAATGTGTTTGGTGCCGGACTGCAACCAATGTTCCACTTTTCATCTGTGTTTATACTTTCACCCATCAAGACAGACACTACAGCTGTAACAGAGTCAGTATGGGTCAATTCAACACTGAGGAATGAGTGGCAGTCAGACAAGCTGGATATCTGCGTACATTAATGCTAGACTGCTAATCAACACTATGCTGTAGAAATATAACTATGGATACCTCAACAAGAGGCATTCTGATAACATGACTGGACTGGATTTGGCAATCTGGGGATTAAAGTAGGTGTAATCATTGCACACTGTAAGTATGTGATAATAAAAAAATAGATTTTTCAGCACAGCAGTTGAAACATTCATAACCACTGATAACAGCAGTTGCATAAGCAGTACACAGCAGAAAATAATAAGACTGCTTGATATAGATAGACTTTAAACAGCAGTGGGACATACTGACATATACAATAGATGTTAGGGGTGTGCCCAAATACAAATATGTTATTCGGCAAAGCACAAATAGTGGGGGGAATATTTGTTTCATACTAATATTTTAAAAATTATTTATTTTCAGGAAGAAAAAAAAAACTATGATCTGGGAGAATCCAGTTCAAGACCCAGTGTGGGGACCTCCTTCATAAGGTAGTTTATTCATGAACACTTATTGTAACTTTAATTTTTTAAAATTAAAAGCGTAATAAAAACAAAAACAGGATTTTTAAGCCACTTTGCACTTTTATTCAAATACAAATACAAATAATTTCACTGCCTCAACAAATACAGACACAAATACAAATCCTGGGCCCTCTGCGCATCCCTAGTAGATATGTGGTTGGAAAATATGTATCAAGTCATCTGTTGTAACTGTTGATTGTGTTGTTTATTTTTACAGTAACAGTCATGATAGAATACAATACAATACAATACAATGATGAGGATGAAGTTTTTGCATCCTGTAAACCATGTAACAATTTAAGTTGATTTTGTTCACATGGTAAACACTATCCAAAAACAAGAAAATTGTTAATTAGAGAGACAATCCTGCTAGTGAAAGGCAGTCAGTAACAAAAGAGAAAAAAGGAAGACTTTTGGCAAGTGTAAAGAGAGCAGTCATTAAAGTGCACAGTGCTGTTTGTCCTCCTTCTCTGACTTGGTGTCACAGGTCAAATACAGTTGGCATGAGAAGAGTATCTTCATTGCCAGAGGATGGAAAGAGCCCACTTACTGTTTAATTAGTGCACAGACAGGATGAGATTATTAGGTTTGTTTTGCGGAGCTAGAAAACTGTAAAGCATTTCTTTGAGCAGATTTATTAAATTCTGCAGAAAGATGTTGTAGATGAATACAGTGTTATCATTTTCAGTTAATTATTTCCTGTCAATTGTGAGGCCAAATGCTGATTTATAAAAAAAATCATTTAGGTTTCATGAATATTTGATGCTATAATAATTTCAGTGAAATTAGTGATGATTGTTTGGTGACAAATATTCAGAGATGTGTTGATTGGAGAATTGTTCGATATGCTGTGTGGTAGCTGTAAAAAACTAATTAAAGTGTTGTTACTGGTGTGGATAAAACTGATTAGTAAAACCAGTGGTTATGGGAAAATCTGCTCTAAACACTTAACCCTCAAAACGCAGCCAGCAGTGTTGCACTGTCATGTCATGTGCTTGGTTTTTTCCACTCCTGTCCAATAACTAACTTCAAATGTAGATGATCTGATCGAGTATTAGCATATTTTCAGTGCAGCAAGAGAGTGATAGGAGAACATAGTTATGTAAAACAGTAGTGGTAATTATTAAGTTTTAGTGTCCGTCAGTGAAAATCATATCTTAAACTACCCATTTGCAATGAAAACCACCGATTTTACCATTAGATATCTGTTGTAGAGAGGGAAGAGGCATCAATTTGTCTGCTAAGAGTAATCCTCAATAATCCATACAGTGATAATGTATTGTAGCCCCAGGACATGCTGTGTGTGTCTAGACTCTACAACAAGTTGGAGGCACCTGGATGGTGCAGACTGAGAAGAAAATGAGGAAAATCACACCAAAGATTTTGTCTGTAGCAGTGCTGACTTCATAGTGTGGTGTAGCACAATTCATACATACATACAAGTGCATGCAATAACAATGGTGCATTCCCCATAATGCTGTTATTGGTATAGCCAGACCTAAAAATTGTTAAAAGGGTCAGGTACTTTGATTTCATTTTAATATCCATTTTCATCTTTTATTTGAAAAAAATGATTTTATTGTGAAAAAAAAAGATTTTAAATGATTTTACACTGCTAAATAGTGGATTGTTAAACCATCCCGTTCTCACTCCCAACTCGTCACATATCGATGCTTGGTCAGGACCCCGTGGCGTCACTTTTTAACACACCAGGTACCCCTTTAGTGTCATTTTGTGATTTTGTCATTTTCGTGCAGGGTAGTACGATAGACTTCTGTTGAGCTCCCACAACGTCTGAAATAGACGTTATGAGACCGATGACGTCTAAATAAGGTAACAATTTTCAGCTTGGTCACCAGAAAAAAATGTCGGCATTGTATGTTTCTGCAAACCACTGAATATGTACATTTCAACACCTGTAATATGGAGCATATTAACATTTCAACAATACATATCATATCAACATTTTTGAAGTGACGTACTTCACAAGACATCTATATAAGCTGACTTATTTTCTTATTATGAGGTGGAGGGGTCGGTGGATGGCTTATAATGTTGTTGGCAGAATGTTGGAAATCAGCACAGAGTCAACACAGAGCATGGTTCAAGACCTTGCTGTTTTTATTTTATTTTTTATTTTAACCCAAACCATGGTCTTTCCTTAACCCTAACCAAGTGGTTTTGTGCCTAAACCTAACCAGACCTTAACCACCACGTTGTCACACCATAAAATATTATCATTTTTTAACAGTGTCTACCGTGATACTGTGCGTTAAAAAGTAACCACAGGGTCCTGACCAAGCGTTGATATGTGACGAGTTGGGAGTGAAAACGTGTTGGTTAAGCACTGGAATCCACAATGAATGCAAATTTAAATATTTTCAGCGGCAAGCAGAGCTGCAAAGACAAGGATAAACCTGAAAATGAAACCTACATATGTACTACTGTACATAAAGTAAGAAAAAATTCTAAACATTTAAAGTCCAGGCTTGTACTGTACTGTTTGGTAGTTGGTCGTGATATGAGGCTACTGAATGGAAGAAGATAATTCTGAAGAGTTAAATAAAAGGAAAATGATCATCATTAGCATACTAAACAAAAACAATTTAAACGTCACAACCATCAATCATCCTTAACATTGGTTGGATAAAAACAGTAAATATAGCATTTAGATGGCGTTAAACACTGAATACACCACCAAATACTGATTAAACAACATACAGTTTCATGTATCAACTTTACTCAGAGAAGTGATTATTTATTAAAGACAGTAGTACTTATACACAGAAAATTTCATTTTGTTGTCTTCAGTGAATAGAGGAGGAAAAACTTGTCTTTTGAACAAATATGTAATTTGTTCAAAACCAGCTTGAAAAATTGATTGATGTAGTGATGATGTACAGTATATCAGTAACAGTATCCAGACTTTGTTTATTCTTTAAAATTGTGATGTACAATAATCAACATTAAAATGGAGAAAATTGTGAATAATTCTGAACATTTCAAAAGGTTTTGTTTAAGTTAAAAACATTTTCAGCATCAGTCAGTTTTCTGGTCTGTGTTTCTGTTGCAAGTGGACGCAGCTTCTATTCTCTCAAAATGTTCTCATGCCCTGCAGTAAACAATACCTGCTGATGGACACTGCCTTTAGGGATGTTGAGTCCACTTCTGCCTGCATGTAACTGTCTTTGCTGGAAAATGTTTGTTTCTAAAAAAGATGCGATTGATGGGTGGAGTGAACACTTACCACTCAAGAGGAGAGAAAGTAACATCCTGCCTCTGGGAAAATAACTGCCTGAGCGGAGGTATGCCTGTGCCGTTCTGAGCAAGTATCCCATCTCAGCTCTCACATCCATTAAACCAGAATCATCCTCTGACTGGGGTGATAGGAGAACAAACATTGTACTTCAGATACTGTACACAATAGTGCTTTTCTGACATGCATTAAACAACATCAGATATTTATGGAAAATATAACTTTCATCACTGAGTATCCAGTGGTCAAAAGTGTAGCTATAGATGATGTCATATGGTGGGTTTTTAGTTTTCTTGATATTACCTCTGATATGTTGGGTATCAAACTAATTTCCAGACGCAGCAGGCAGCTGTTTTCAGGGAAGGAGCTACTCTACAATACCTGCCCTGCACCACAATGCAGACAGACAAAGTTGTCAATTATCTGGTGAACATAGTGGATCATCATATTTCCCTCAGATGTTAGTATAGACCAAAAAAGAGTTCAAGAGAGTGAATATTGGACTTACATTCATCAAGTGGACACAAACACGACTCAAAATAAATGATAAGGGTGCCTCATATGCGCTGGATGTGAAAGCAACTGATGGCTAACAAGTGAGCCATATCAACTTAAAAGGTTATGTATCATATATGTCTTGTGTTTACAGCTTGTTTCTGCTGCAGCCAAGTGGCCAAAAAATCAGTTATTGTAGTTTTAAATTGGATTATCGTCATTTTTCAAAGCACACAATGCATAGAGATGCATTTAGATTAGTACTTTTTTAAGCCAGCATAACTCAGTTGAGGGAAAAGACTGTTGCACACAACTTTCTCCCTCAACTATCAAGGCACAGCATGCAGCTTCATTTTCTATAGCTATTTAGAAGAGATTTATGCTTTTGTTTAATTTCAGCACATGGGAGGGCTGGATATTATTGAAAATCACCCAGGGGAGAATCATTTAGCTCCATACTTATGGAGTTTTAATATCTCTTATGATGGTATGAATTCAATGATGCACAGGTCCATTAGTGTTTATATAATGACTAAAGAGAGTGTTTGGCATAAAATTAGCACTTTGTGGTGTCAAGCAACATGGGAACTTTTAGATTATGCAATGGTCACTTTTTTCTGATAATGTGAAGAGAGTTTCGACCAGTGTCCATACTGTTTTTAAAAGGTGTTGACGGTGCAATTTGCTCTGCAGGGATGTTTCTAACACAGAGGTGTTTACTCTGACAAACACAGCACATGTAGGGAAAGAGCAAAAGTAGAAAATCAGACTTGAATTTTGAGCAGGCTAATGACCATGTAGTAAAAGGGTGATTTTTCATAATAGTGCAAAATATATAGCGGTAATGCTAGGATTTCAAATATGACTTGAGTCCTTCAGCACAGCAATTCATACAGTAGCTTTGCAAAATATATATTAATAAATGTAGTTTTACTGTGTATTTACACCACATATAATATTACATTTGTCAACTAAGTTCTAGTTAATCAACTCAGAATCTTTCTTACATTCAACTCATAGTGAAACATGGTCAAATAAGGTCCTTGGTGGTTTCGGTTTGAAGATGTGCTCCAGACAGCTGAGTAGTGAAGTAGCCTTGGGCATCCTTGTAATTCTAGTGCTGATCCCAAATGGCATGTGTTTGTGTGTGAAATTAGCTAGCCTCGTGTTCGTGTTTGTCATGTATCTAAAGTTAATGCACCCTCAGGGACTGAGCTGCTTATAGGTTTGTGGAAATGAGCAAACATAATGTTGCCTTTATTGTAGAAACAAACTAAATAATCTTCACTTAAACTGAGGCCATAGAGTATATACTCTCAGGTATATACTCTCTGTAAGGCAAACACAAAGCAATGTAATCCGTAGCCTTCAAGTCTCAGTGAACAATTTCCTAAATGCCCTTGGTAGGTCACAAAAATAAATGTATGAGTTGTATGGCATGGCAGTCTGAGAGGTCCATATTCCTTCAAAAACTCCACTTAAACCCAGTCACTAAGCAACAAGAAAATGAGAGCAAGACCCAGGACCTCATAAAATAGTCTTAATCCACTTCTCACTGATTTTAGACTAGATACATGATTACAAGCACTTTCCACAGTGGTGACCTTTTGAGAGCATAATCACAGTCTGTGTAAATGTATTCCTTTAAAGCTTAGCTGCTGGCCAAAGATCATGTGTGTTAGAAGATAAATCACAGTTAAGAAGGGGTCTCCTCCTTCCATTCTGCAAAAAAGGGCATTAACCTGATTCACAAGTTTCTTCCAAAATCACGCACCACAAAAATTTGGTCCAGGATGTTTCAACAGAGGATATATGCAACAGCAGGCCAAGTCTTTTAAGTTTTCAATTTAAACGAACTGATTGTGTTACACCTGGAGTTTGCAGGACACAAAAGTTGGAGAAGAGTGAGAGCTCTCTTCTTTTTCTTCTTCGCAGAGAGGTATAATACGGTACCAACAGTAAAGATTTTTATCGTTTTAGGCCAGATACACTATTAATGTGTGTGTTCCTCTCATATCACATACTGTATTTTAATGCTGCCAGTTTTTAATAACAAAGAATAATGTTATACTACATTATGCCTTGTTTTGGTATGGTGTAACTTGTACAATTTTAGCATGAACAACCATGAAATGGTGGGAAGGTGACAGCAATTGTATACCAGCTCTCTGCAGTGCCCTTCACAGCCCTGTTAACTGTAGCTCAGCTATCATGGGTTATATTTAAGCAAGGGATAATAAAATGTTGCCATGTTTGTGGAAAAAATTAAATGAGACTCTACAGAGGTCAGATTATGAACTAAATAGACTGTGATTACCATGTTTTATAATTCAGCTACTTTGATAAGCATCACAAAATCAGTTGAGGTGGCTTTTAACAAAATGCAAACTGTAAAAATCAAATTGTTCAGATCCAAAATTCTTTTTAATCTTCAGCAGCAAAGGTGAAGTAAATGTAATAATTGGCCAAAAGGGGTAAGAATAAAGGTCTGTTGGTAACCTGCAGTACATCAGTTGGGTTTACAATGTTCACAATGTGTTACAGTTTATTGTGTAAAGACAGCAGAGAGGTCAACATGTTAAGTCACGTGTGAGATTTTGATTTATGACCAAATACCTGCAAATGTTCTGACATTCCCACCAGTCTTAGCTGTACTTTGTGTTAATGAATGTTACTATGCTAACACGCTTAACTAAGAAGGTGAACATTAAATCTGCTAAACATCCACATGTTAGCATTGTCACTGAGCATGTTAGCATGCTGGTGTTGGCTGTAGACTCTTAGCCTTGTTACTGGATAGTTGAGAGTATGGATGCAGACAGAAAACATGGAAAGAGAGAGGAGTGATATAATAATAATACATTTAATTTGTACCGCACTTTTCATTCATAGTGAAACTCAAAGTTCTGCAATATTAATAACCTATAACACACAACATAAAGAAAATAAGAGTTAAGATGAAAAAGCCTTCCTGAATAGAAAGGTTTTTAGGCCATTTTTAAAAAGAGTCTAGGGTCTGTGTTGCTCTCAGATGGTTAGGAGGCCTGTTCCACTGGCGTGCATCAAAGCAGAATGCTTGAACCCCCATGGTCTGGAGCTACTAGGTGCCCAGAGGAGAAAACTGCTGGCAGATCTGAGGGTGCGGGTGGAGGTTTGTGGTATGAGCAGTTCCTGTAGGAAGGGAGGCGCATGTCCGTTGATGTATGTGAGTAGCAGGACAATGCTGAGGGAGACGGGGAGCCAGTGCAATGAAAACAAAATTGGTATTATATGTTTGTGTTTTCGCACTCTCCTCAAGATCCTGGCAGCGCTGTTCTGAATGTAACAAAGGTCCCCTAGTGGGCATTGAACCAGACACACTACAGTTACATGATAGATGTCATAACCACTAGGCCACCAGGACAACCCCCCTATTACAATTTTAAAAAGGTTGTGATGCAGGTAGTGTTGTAGTTTACTTTGTTTACGTGCATCTTTCCCTGAGAGGGTCTGAGATCTTCGAACATTTTAGTGAAAAAATCCATACGGCCAGCCAACATCAGCAGGCTTCTATGGCTCAACATGTTGCATAAGGAGAGGAGGCAAAGGCGGGTAGAAGAAGAAGAGGAGGTATAGCGAGCTCATTCAGGCTGCTGGCCAGTGTCCCCCAGGCTACATGAAACACTGATGGGTTTGATAGACTGGGGGTTTGGGCTGAGCTGAGCGCTGACCAAGCTCCAGTGCTAGGAGGAAAAATAAGTCTGGCTGACACCAGCTGAGTGAGATCCATTCCATACAGAGCCTCCATAAAAGCAACTCCGGTTTACCACGGAACAATTACAAGTCAGATTCTGTTTGTGGATAAATATGCCATGTGTGTTGGCTGTCATAGTGAGGAATGCCTCTGATCAAAAGGGGCTTTTGAGGTAATTTCATCTCACAGCAGAAATAAAGAAATATGGAAATATTCATTCTGGTTGGACTTGATTGACATGGAAAATGTTTTATTATTTCAGGCCTCAAGAAAGACTTGATTTGTCGAATAAAAGATACACAGTGAAGCTTCAATACCAGACATTTCATTTATGGTTTATGGAGAAAGGAATATCAAACTAGAAATCGTTCTTTCACTACAAATATACTCTACATGTACAGCGTAACACCTCCAATATGTATGGTCATATATACATAGAAAAACAATATATATCATCTGTCACTGAAGGTGTCTGAACCAGAGGTGTTATTTGGCAGGGGTTTTAATCAGCCAAAGTAAATGTTGTCTCTGGATCCCCAGGGGGGTGCGATGAGGGAGGGAGAGGGAAGATCGAGGGCAGACAGTGACAGTGATGTGCCTCCTTCCATTAACCAATCCAGTTGAGATAGAGACAATGCTAAATCTCCTGATGGAATCTCTGCAGTGCCACAGATAGGCTCCATACACGCCGCCATCTCCATCATCTGTCTCCCCAAATGAAATATAATGGAGAAAATGGCCAATGGGTGATGGAGATTGATTCAAAAGAAACATGAGTGGTAATCAATATGGTTCCCTGTGCAGCCAAGCAACATAAGACTCCCTGCACCACCCACTACTTACCCCAGGCTAAAGTTGGGTGCCATCACACTGCCTGTACGTAATTTATGATGAAGGTGTCACTTTCAGAATGATACGCCATGGCTGAGGGAACCCAGCTCATAAGGAAAATAAGGGCTTTTTGTCCTCACAGAGGAAAAAAGAAGTTGCTTGCGCTGTTCAATACTGTTTCATTCATGTGATGATGGATTGATCCAAGGTATCCCATAAAAAAGTTAGAGCTGAGTGATGCATTTAAAGTGGCTGTGAGTGACAAATGATACAGAAATACATGAAATGTTCTCAGGCCTTTGTTGCAAAATAGAGTCCTCATTCAAACTTTTATGCCTTTACTCAAAGGAATAGTAAGGCATTTTGGGAAATACACTGACTCACTTTCTCAACTCTGAGAGTTGATTGATACCACTTTAAGATTCACTATGAATGAAAAGTCTGCTACAAATTAATTAAAATTATTATTATTATTATTATTATTATTATTATTATTATTATTATTATTATTATTATTATTACTGTTTCTACATATCTGTGTGTTAAATGTGAAATTACAACAAACAGCTGGTTAGCTTAGTTTAACATATGGTTCGAAAACAGCGGGAAACAGCTAGCCTGAACCCCTCCATAAGGCCGTATTCAGACCAAATTAGGTGGTCTGGCGAAAACGCCAGCCCTCCCATTCATTTGAAACAAATGAGATATATTGAGTTAGCATTAATCTTTTGAATGGCGTCAGTTTTCCAGTCTTGATGCTAAGCTAAGCTAACACTCTCCTGGCATTAACTTCTTATTTACCACGCTGATATGAAAGTGGCTTCAATCTTTTCATCTAAATCTCAGCAAATAGGCAAATAAGTGTATTTCCCAAAATGTCAAATTATTCCTTTAACCAAGGAACAAGGGGGTCATATTGGTATAAAGATTATTGAAGTTCAACACACAACTCATTAAATTTGTACTACCTTTGATTTAATTGATTTATTTAATGTTTTTACTTTGAAACATCTGCACAATGACTATACAAGCAAACAATACAACACATTCCTTTATATTCATTGCATTTATTACAACCTTAATTTCTCAAATAGCATTAACATAGAGAGCGTTCCCAGTGACTTCCAACCCTCCTCACTCTGAAGATAAAAGAGACAAAGGGTCCAGCGAGATGACCCCAATGTGTTTACAACCTCTGCAGCACAGAACGCCTCCTTATCAAAGGCACTCTTATTTCTTGTGAATTGCACATGGAAGGAGACTTGTAGGCCAGCATGGATGTCTATAGGTAACCAAGGCAACTCAGCTGCAACAGAAAGTGATGATCAATAATGAATATGTGGCAGGTCATAGCTCAAGAGCAGGGTAGTGAGGGGTGAAGCATACTTTTCTGTATCCACATGGGGTGCATACAAATACTTTTTCTTTTCACAGTCAAAGTCAGGAAAAGGATGTTGATGAGTTCTCCGAGGTCAAATGTTGGTGTTTTTTTCAGGGAGCAGACAACAGACCTGCCATGACAGCTGGCCAGTAGGGGCTGCAATATCAGTAGATGGGGGGTGAAGGAAGATTATAAAGATGAAATTTTACTTTCACTGTCAGAAATCATTTGATGTATAGTTTGTTGGAGAGGAGGGAACCATATGCAAGGGGCGTTTCAGTCATGGGGGATGTCATTTTACCAACAAGGGCTGAATAGTATACATACTGACAGTCCTCTCTGACAGCGTCTACCCAGCAGGCTCCACTTCATCACTGAATGTGTTCTCTTTTATTTATTCATTCATTTCCACGTGGCCAAGTGCTGTCACTTTGATGAATGGGAGCTGGAACTGGCCAATTGTTTCACTTGACAGGACAAGTTTCACACGCTCTGAACTTAAACATCCTCCTTGTCAGAGGAGCTCCGCCATTCCTGTGCTTTTTAGAAGCCCACATACCATCGCCTTCGTTCTCACACATCCACAGACACTCCCACCTGATATCCCTGGGGATTTTCTTATTAGAATCTACCTGAGGAATTGGGGCTGTTCGCTTCAATTTCATCTCCACCTCTCAGAATGCCTCATGCCAGGTGGAGATTATGGAGTCAGCCCCAGCTTTTCAGGTGAGTGGTGAGGACGTAACTATGGTGGATATGTGGAGGTGGCGTGGTGAAGCCTTGGAGCTATCCTTGCTGTTGCATTGGTTGCCTTTTTGACAGCTGCAAGAGAACCAGTTAGCTGGCTGAAGCTGGTTTAAATCAGTGAAGGCCATTTGGTCAAAGTTGCAAACATTTTGCTACTAATGGGACATCATATTAAGTACATTTTAAGTTAAGTGTTGAATGAAAATCTTTGCCGTTCATAATTTTATTGTAAGAAATGTTTATGCTTCTCATCGGCTTGTAGCTAGAGGAAGAGAAATATGTTTATAAACTGTCTTGCCGAGATTATAGGTGGTAATATTGATACCACTTTCATGTGTGTCCATTAGGTATGAAGCTTAACTTAGCTTAGCATAAACAAATAAAATGAATACGGATGAAACAAATTAGATATAGCATGCTAACTAGTGAGCTTAGTGGTGCTAGGTGGATTTTTATTTTATTTTTGAACAGGGCCTGGCTTGCTGTTTCCCTCTACTTCCAGTCTTTAGGCTAAGCTAGGCTAAGCTAAGATGAGCTAATCACCTTCTAGCTGTAGCTTCATACAGTCATGAGCGTGATATCCATCCTCTCATCTAACTCACAGCAAAAAAAACAACAAAACGATTAAACATATTTCTCAAAATGTTGAGCTATTCTTTCAAATTGGGAGGGAAATATCATTAGTAATAGAACAATAAACAGTGTACACATTGAATTTAAATCATAGGACTTATGAAAACAACACAATATTTTTAGATACACTAGCCGCTCGAAATGGCCCTAACCAAATATTTAATATGCTGTAATGTTTTTCGCTCACATTGATTTTTGGTGAAAATGGATTCCAGTTTGATTACACTGACTAGTCTGAGATCATTTTTAGACAGTTACCACACATTAAGACGTATTAACAGCATCTAAAGTCAGACTATGTAAAAGACTTGGAGCCAGTCTCATGAATATATTACAATTGTTACAAGGAATAGAGATCAGAGTTTGAAGAGGTTGAAATGAAACTGAAGTTCATTTTTAGATCATCTTACCCTGTCAAGTCACTCCAGCCAGTGCATTAAATATGATAATAATATACAGTAGGCCCTACCAGTCAAAAGTTTGGACACGCTTTCTCATTCAAGCGAATGGGAACTTTTGACTGGTACTGTAAATGATCACTTATCATGGTAGTGTGTGTGTAATTGGGACATATATGAAGCGTATAAATAACTGCCTCAGAAAACACTCATGACAATGAACATTCAGTTACTCAGTAAAGCTGTTCAGTCAACCCAGCATAAACTGTAAACAGAGCCAATTAATGTCAGTGTTGCTTGAGTGTTACCTTTTTAATTTCTGGGTGATTATGACACTCAACTGGAGATTACCCATTTACAGAGCAGCTCTGAGGCATTTGGATATAAAATGAAGCACAAACACACTAGCTGAACATGTCGTTTTACTCGTATGAGGAGGGCCAGCAGCCTGTCGCTGATGGCAGATAGTAACATGTTTTCATGCTCTATGCAGGGAAGAAAGACATGTTTACGATCTATCCAATGTGACAAGCTTCACATCCTCTATCACTGTCTCCAGGCTGTGGAAATCAATGCTGTTATTCTTACATCAGGTTTAGCATTTTACACTTTTTACATCATGACAGTAAGTGATAGTTGCAGCCCTGTTTTCTCTGTGAAAACAGAACTTTCACTAATGTGACATTGTATTTACATTTCAAACTGTTCTCTGTTAATGTAATAATAGGTTTATGATGCTACACTGTTATAATTTGTATTCTCCCTCTTGTCATTGTTATTATGTTTAACAATATAATCCTTAGTTTCATTGGATAATTGGTTTCTCATTTTCCACCTCACAAAATACACACTCACTACAGCTGCCATCATTATCAAACTGCTGTAAACCCCACTGATTGCAAAAAAAGAGACTGTGTATGGAGTTACTTTTGCATCTTTATTATGCAATCAAACAGAATAAGTTTGATTTCATAATGAGCCAAATCAAAAACAACAAAGTTTAATCACAAACGTATTTTACTTACAATAAAACAGTTTTTGATTGCAGTGTTGATAGTTTTGCTCTCTCTATTTTTCTCTATTTTTTGATTGCAAACCTTAGCTGTTTGCCTGCATAATAAAGACGCAAAAGTAACTCCATACTGTGTTGCTTTTTAAAACAGTGTGGGGAAAAAAAATTGTATGAAATATTTCAGAGAAAATATTTACTACAGATTTCCATCTCACTGATTCACTGAACAAAATGATTTCCTTTTCAGACTAAGGCGTCTGAAATCAGCCTAATCTATATGCATGAATAGATGTGCCACTGGGAATGCATAGCCTTCTCAGCTGTCTCAGGTGATGGAGGAGAACCAGAAAACAAATTATCACTCTTTTTTTTAAGCAGTTTTTTTTCACGTTGCCAGTGTCTTGGTAACCATGGAGAGGCCCGTGGAGTTGAGGAGACTGGAGAAGCTGTCAGTCTGGAGCTACAGCTGTAATCATCTTTCTCTGGCGATGTCGGTGGGTTGTAGACTTGTGTGAATTACCTTGGCAGAATAAAGAAAGAGTGCGGGATGCCGGAGGAAGCCTCAGCACCGTATGAAATCCCTTTGTTGAGCAGTATCGTGTCTCACCCAGACAAGGGCTCTTTCATGCATCCTTCGTCTGCTCATCCCTCTGTCTTTTATCTATGCCAAATGACAATGATGGGCTTATTTGTCATATAATACACATGAATCATTTATATTACATCCCTGAACAGTTGGCAACTGATAGGTGCCAAAAAAGGCAACCAGGAGCCAGAGTAGCACACTAGTGATAGAGGAAGTGCTGCTAGTGTTTCTTTTAATGTGTCTGGACAGCTGATATTTTTGTTCTGACCCTCTGATAATTCACCCTTTAATAAATGGATTATAAATTGTAACTAAAGTTGTAATAAGTTACAAGCCATTAATGAGAATAGCTTTGGTTCTCCGGCTGGTGGCCTTTCTATTTGGAAATAATACAGTTATAAATGTTGATAATCCTTACTATTTGTGAGTTTCACACTTTCTAAAAAGCCATCAAGTCTACACTACAATTGTTAATAAACTGTTAATAAATGGATGTTGTTCCGGATTCTCTGCATGTTTCCCAGAGGGTAAGTGGTCTATTTAACTGGTCTTATTGATAAATGTAGGAGCTGAAAAGATAAGTGTTCTGCTGGACTGAGTTGTACCAGCACTTCATAAGTCTTTCTTAAGTTCTTAATAACTACTAGCTAATTTCAAACTAGTGATTTACTAAATCAAGTTGCACCACTATAACTTGAGAGATGTGATAGCAAATACACAAGTAATGTGTAAATCGGTTTCTAGGAAACATCTGGAATGCTGTCCAATAAGAAGCAACCCACTACGTAAACAGGAAGTTACTGTAGCATCACAGGCTTTAACATAGTTAACTTCCAAAAATAACTGCTTTCAGGGACAAAAGATAAAATAAACTTAAGTTCCGATCCTTTGTGACCTTGTGTTCCTTGGTTTTATTTCTATCTGCATACCAGGAGAAATATGTGTGTTTAATAAATAGAAGCATTCACCAGGCAGAAGAATTTTTCACAACCTGGCGACCAAAAAGTTGTACTTATTCATGGCTTGTAATAGATCTATGAAGTATTAGTAATAGTAAAATTAGTAAATTAGTAAAAACCCCTTAGTAGCAGGTGACTTATTAGAAAGTGGGACCATATTACTACTGAATGGACCAAAAAGGTGGTATGCTATGATCAAAAGTGAATATACTCGGGTGAGCGGTCCAGTTCCACCACTTCGTACTACAAAAAAATAAATCCTTATGGTTCCTCAGGGTAACAGGCAAATAAATAATCCTCTCCCAAATGATTCCTTCTCCTGTTAGAGGTAATATCTCTTCCTGGGAGATTGAAAGGGTAATTAACTGCTGTGTGTGACCAACATTCACTTAAGTGTTTAACAGTTTAACTGGTGCAGTTTAGATATATCCACTGCTCAGTTGTCACACCCATAAAGAAAAGAAAATGACATGTTCTAACCTGGCAGAAAAAGTAGAATACAATACAGGTTAGAGCACAGTAAGCCATAATAGCACAGCCATTACACATCAACGGGGATTTGTATCTCTTGCTACAAAACAATCAGTTACCAGCCTGTTTTCTCAGAGAAAAGGAGAATTTGGCATGTGAAAGCTCTGAGCAGAAATTTTTAAGTTTTATTTCAGCTATGGCATGGTGGAGGTTGACAGCTGTGGGAGATGAATGTGTTTTTTTGCTCCACCCGCTTGTGAGTGGTTGTTTGGGCGAGGTGCAAGGCGTTGTGGGAATGTGGAGCCCCGGCTGCACTTTGCAGATACACAAGCCTGCGCTTTCATGCAGACCCATCAGAATGGCCCTGTCAGCCTGCTATCTCCTGGGACTCGCTGCTGCAGTACTGGGGGATTAAAGCTTTTTATGAAGTATTCTCACAGCCAAAGGTGTGTGCAATAGCAGCCTGTGTGCCATTTTCCACAACAAGGGTGGACTTAACTTCTCTGGATGCTTAAAGCCGGAACTGTGCAGGATGGAATTTTGCATCCAAATTGGACAACTAATTGGACTACAAAGGGAGAGAGGCTTTGGAGCTTTTTACCCAACACAAGTGCACAGCAAAAAAGAGAAATGAATAAGAAAAGACAATCCCCTTTTTCATGCCCATTGTTCAAAATCCAGCTAATTATGCTCACAGAGAAGAGTGGTAAACTGGGCCAGATTGTACTACATCTCCTGTGGACTGTGAGGTGAATGTTATAATGGAAACTGTTTGTTAGTTTCGCTTCAGGTTGATGCAAGAGCTGTGAGCATTGAGAAAAATACCAACACGAACTTGTGTATTCAGTAAATCTTCTGTAAAATGTTGCAAATAATGTACACTGGTTTTTTTTCTATACTTCTTCTCAGCAGTGTTGCTCTGCATTTCACCAGTGAAAATCCTGAAGGAGACACCAGTCTGGCTGTAACAGCATTTTCACATTTAGCTCACAATCTGTGACAATTAACAATCTCTTTGGTCCATGTGTGATAAATTGCCTGTTGGAGGAGCCCATTTGTTACAGCCTTATCTTTGCTGTTAAGAAGACTGAATTATCCACTATCAGACAGCACTGGAAATGAGTGGAAACCAAACACAGATTAGGGCTTGAGATTTGAGCTGCCAGACTGGGGCTACATTTACATGTAGCCTACTCCAGGACATGCTTGGTGTCCAATCACAGTCTAATCGACAGATTCACAGTCTTCCCCAGAATAAATATTCTGCTCCAAAAATACTCTAGTGTCTCACGCTTTTCAGAATGATAGGCAAAATTAACATAAATTTAAAAGCTTTTTGATACATAGTAAAAAAAATTATTATTGTCATGATTTGATGAAAAATATAAATCATTGCACAATATATTTCTGTGTAGTATTATAAACTACAAACACATCTATAATAGGAGAGATTTACTCAACTAAACCATGTATCCTCTTAAAAAATATTTGGATATTTGATATTTTCTCACATTCCTTTAAAAGGATTACCGCATTATCACATGAGCATTGCATCAAAAGTAAACCAGCAAGTGATTTCTAGTCCAACATCTGCTCATCTCAAGGCTTTATCACTTTATTCACCATAACCTCACCCTCTTGTGGACGTGCTGTAGGAATGAAGATGCTGTCCATGGTGCTGAGCTGTTTTGTTATTAACTGTGTGCGAGTTCTGCCATCCAGTGGCTGACTGACTGTACGAGCAAGTGTGCTCACTGACCAGATAGAATGAGGCAAATCCTGGAACTTACGTGTTTGTTTCTACCCGACGAACAAAACGTGATGCACCTTCGATGCTTCTGTTTTTAGCATTTTCTTGGTTACCGTTTTGGTGAGTAATTATGATTACTTTTGATTTGATTTTATGAGGGACAGTGTGACACAGACAGAGACTGGATGTGAAAAAATGTTAAGTTGAACTCAAAATAGCACAGTTGTGAAGTAGTGGTGTGCTGCTCGTTGTAGTTAGCTTTAGCTATAGCTTTAGCTTGCATGAAGATGCTAGGTTAACTTGGTACAGTGGTACAGTCTAACGTGTTATTGAAAAAAAAGAAAGAAAAAGATAGAAAGAAAGAAACCTTGCATATAACCTATTATTTTAGCTAACGTATTATTACATCTAATTCAATTAACATTGGTAACTGACATTTTGAGTAAATGACAGGCGGGTTAGCTACGTTAACTTTAGGTTTAACGTAAACTTCATTTAGAAATCTGGCAATTCAACGCTTCCCTGAATTTTATTTGAAGATTCAGACTTTAAATACATATTTTACGATCTTTGACTAATCACTCTGAACCACTTATCCATTCGGCATACGTTTGATTCAACAAGCAGTTTGTTATATTAATAAATTTAAACTTTATGACTTGGTTTACCCTGGTTGCTTCCATTCATCATCGTGTATTTCGGTGGAAAGCCAGGAGCAACTTATGTGGGCAAAATGTTGTTTACACAGTTTAAATATTGTCATGTGAATGCAGGGATGTATTACGTAACATGAAATTACCTGAAGCAATGGGGGATGACAGTTCACACTACAGAGTGGAGCTATGCCTGCACCATTCTCATTCCTCTGTTTCCTACCTCTTCATCCAGCCAATGGACTGACATCAGCCAGCAGAGATGCTGCTGAAAGATCTTCCCAGAGAGGCCCTGATGCGGCCGTTGTCCAGGAATGAAGTGGTGGGCATGCTGCTGAGGTTGACCATCTTTGGCGCAGCCACCTACTACAGCATCAAATGGGTTATAGAGGCTATGGACCCTACCTACAAGCAGAAAAATCAAGCCAAGAAAAGGGTATACGTTGAACATAAGCACATAACATAAGCCTGTCATTGTTATATTCTGTTAGCTTAAGGTGAAGGTTTCTATTAGTCTCTGCTGTCAGTGTAACTGGAAAAGAATGACTAGAGCAGCATTTTTCCCACAATCTCCTAGCCTGTTTTTGTCTTCACCTGCTGTGTGTGTGTCTTATCTCCCCAGGCAGAACTGCTGATGAAGAGGATTGGCGTTGAGGGGGTCAAACTTACTGAGTATGAGATGAACATTGCATCTCACCTAGTTGATCCGCAAACTATGAAGGTGACAGTTGTAATCCTCACTTGCACTTGCCCAGACAACAGCTCAGACCGAAATTCTCACAGTACCCTTATCTTCCTGCAGGTGTCCTGGAGAGATATAGCAGGTCTAGATGAGGTTATCAACGAGCTGCAAGATACGGTCATCCTGCCCTTTCAGAAAAGACACCTTCTAGCTGGATCCAAACTTTTTCAGCCTCCTAAAGGTACCACACAGAACTCTAATGGACATATTACACTGTACACAATGTTCTAATTCAGTTATTTGTTCTAGTTATTTGATATATAGTTCTTTTAAAAAGTGTTAGGACAATGACATTTTTATTGTGTTGGTTCTGTACTCCAACACAGTTTTAAAATTAAATAATGAATGCTCATGTTTGGCTTTAATTTTATCTGCTTCAGATAAATAGTGTGGCAATTGTTGCCCTGTTATACACATTCCCTCAACTTTAGGGAACAGAAAGTAATTAAACTAGTTAACATAAACATAAATGAAATAATTGTTATTTAATATGGTTGCAAGTCCTTGCAATGACTGTCTGAGATCTGGGACCTGTAGACATCAGCAGACTCTTGCTTGTTTGTTTGTTTCAGGTGGTTTTTGCCTTCACACAGTTTTTTAGTTAAATAAAAAATTGTGAAACTAGGTGTAAATATAGCTGTAAGTCCTACAGTACACTGTTCATTCAGTATGGATGTGATGACCCTCATTGAGCCCTAAAGCTGAAAGTCATTCTTTAATTTTTAAATTTAATGTGCTGGTGTGTAGAGCCAAAACAATGAACAACCTGCATCTTCTTACACAAATGAAGTCAATCAAAAGTATAGCCAACTTAAACAGAGTTGTCTTTTTGTGGACAAATCATAACAGAAATAGTCATTAGCCTTCTCTGTCTGTTAGCCACTGTCATTATTTTTAGAAAGTTATCTAGTGCATTATGCATCTGTTGACAGCTATGTGCCAGAAAAGCATCTGACAAGATTTATACACTTGGCAGCATGATAGCAGATCACTTAGAGGTATACTTAACTTTCTGCAGAGTTTTTACTGTTTAGCTCAAAGTTTCAGGATGAATCAACGTCCAAAATTAGCTGCTCCAGGAATCCAATTTCATTCCCAGCCTTGAAGCATTGTTTATATCATGTAACTCTGGAAAAGGGAACAGATTGGTTAAGTCAAATTTTGTTTGTACATTTGTTAGAAAAGACCAAGCTAAGGAAAAATCCCCCCAGAGTTGCCAACAGTGGTTGAAAATGAGTCATGTGTTCTTTGCGAAAAAACTGTGAAATCTTTGTGTGAAATAATTCAAATTATATTGTTTTGCTTAAACGGGGTTCAACTATTGTGCTTTTTTAATAATACAATATAAACATCAAGGCCTGGGAAAAAAAGAATATCAGAAGGGTGTAAGGAAAGTAAATGTTAATATCTCTCTGTATTTTGTATTTTGTCCAGGTGTTTTATTGTTTGGTCCTCCAGGATGCGGGAAGACCATGATCGCCAAGGCAACAGCTAAAGCCTCGGGCTGCAAGTTTATAAACCTTCAGGCCTCCACGCTGACAGACATGTGGTACGGCGAATCACAGAAGCTGACTGCTGCTGTCTTCTCATTGGCTGTCAAAATCCAACCCTGTATCATCTTTATTGATGAGATTGGTGAGTGTAACTAACAGGACGCCTGTCAAGGACGTTTCTTTTGAAAATTACGTTAGATGTGGTTTATCTTAATATTTCAAGCAAAACATATTTTAAAAAGCTGATGTTGTTTTGATGATTTGACAATTTTATACAAGAACAAAAATCTAATGATTTCCCCAAGAATTTTATTCTTGTCAGAGCATCCTCCGTTATATCGGTACAGGATAACATGACAGGCTGAAATCCATTCTTTATTAAATGTGTCTGAAATCTGTCTGAAATATAACCAAACCAGTCAAATCTTATTTCATCCCTGTGAAATAGCCCAAAATGATGATTGGTTCCAGTCCTCATACTTTGATTTTGCTCCTCGTCTCTTGTATGTTAGAGTCGTTTCTGAGGAACCGCTCCAGCTTGGACCACGAGGCCACAGCCATGATGAAGGCCCAGTTCATGAGTCTGTGGGATGGCCTGGATACTTCGTCAACCACCCAGGTAACACAACCAGAGCTCCCCCTTATGCTCTAGTGTCCCCACCAGATTAAGATTCACTGATAGATACTAGATGGGTCTCTTCAGAGCTGCCGCTGGAATGGTACCAGATTTGAAGTTGTTATTGTTCCAAGCAGGTCATATTAGCTGTTCCACATGTTGTCTACACTGTACTGTGTTTCTGTAGCAGGTGTTTATATCAGCATGTGTTCACACTGTAATTCCTATGATTGTAGGTGATGATCATGGGAGCTACAAACCGACCACAGGATGTGGATCCAGCCATTCTGCGCAGGATGCCCGCCACTTTTCATGTTGGACTCCCAGTAAGATTTCTACACAGACACCAGTAAACAGTTTTGATCCATTTAATACACAGTATACACATACAGTATGCTGGAAGAATCATGTTTACTGTCATCTTGTTAAATATCTTAAATTTATGTATCTTTTGTCTTTGTACCTCAAGTCAAAGATCTCAGTTTAAACACAGAACTCTGTGACTCAGATTATCTTATGCCTGCTGGCCAAATCTCAAGATAAATAATAGTTTGTTTTTTTTTGTGTTTGTGCTTGAAAATAGTTTTCATGGGGATAGTGCAGCAGTGTCTTCATTGCAGTACAATAAACAGCATTTAATCATGGCAAAAATGACTGCATATGAGCTGTTTAGCTGGCAAATACAAGAATCAAGCACTTTGTTTAAATTACTCTCTAAACTCTGCTCTGCTGCTTGTTTAAAATTAAAAATTGCAAAAGTGCATATATAAAAAAGTGAAATTAAATATTTTCAAAAATATGGCCAAATTGCAGTAAAGATATTTAAATAGTGTCATATGATGTTGGTGCCGAATGTGTTCAGGCATTTGAAATGGCACATAGACAGTGACTGGTAGTCAGCTGATGATTAGTTACTGATTGAAAGATTCATTCATAATTTTCTATTATATTTTCCTTCTTGTCTTTGCAGAACACAAGACAGAGACAAGACATCCTGAAGCTGATTTTAGCAGGAGAAAATGTAAGATGTGTTTTCTTTTCATCTTAATCAGCTGTGGAAGTAATTATTCTCTCCTTCTGTTGTTTTCAGAGATCATTTCACACCTGTATTTTTACTATCAAATCCTGTCAAAGTAAATCTGATCACCCATGAGCAGTTGACACTTGAATGGCATCCAAAAAACACAAAGACTGCTGACAGTTAACAGATTAATTAGATATCATTTTCTTATATTTAAATTCTTGTTTCCCTCATTCAGCTGAGCAACGCCATTAATCTAAAAGAGATTGCTGAAAAGACAGAAAGTTACTCTGGCAGTGACCTGCGAGAGCTTTGCCGTGATGCCGCCATGTACCGAGTTCGGGACTATGTCCGCAAGGAGCAGATGAGGCAGATTGCTCAGCAGCTGCAGGACTGCCAGGAGGAGGAAAAGTATGATTCATATTCAAACACCCACAAGATTTCAGAGCCTTGGTGTCAATTGAGCACATCTTTGTGTAACTGCAGTACCTGCTCTCAACAGTTTGAGGTTTTTAGTGGGTTTTTGAAAGCTGCTATCAATATTATGTGGAGTGATATGTGTACTGGTAATGTCTGATTATAAATAATAATGCCTTAAAAATCCAGAAAATTAAGCACTGACTGCATTTTTCTTTACAAAGCATTCACACTTTTGAAACAGTATTTATACTATGAGATATTAAAAGTAATTGTGATTATAATTAATCATGAATGCATACTCATGGATTCCAAATAGCCCTCCCATAGACAGCTATTGGAGTATTGATCGATTCAAGTATTGTATGTCATTAAACTAGACGCTATGAGAGGTGGCTCTGGTTTATTTTAAAAATATGTGATATAACTTGCTGTTGCTAACAACTATTGAGACCCCTCTTTAAGTATTATTGCTAAAAGAAGAAATATTATCAACTTTTAGTTTTCAGCACTCTTAAAAACAAAACCCATAGATGAGCTCTCCATAATTATTATACCAGGCATCAGCCTGTTATTTAAAATGATGATCAGGAAACAGACCAATGCTAAAGCTCTCGTCAGGGTCATAAATCCACTGAGTTGATCCAGTGGTCTTTTTAATAATTGCCATTGAGAGGGTGGCCTGTTCCATACACAGGAAACTACACATATAGTAAGTAGAAATGTGTATCAAATATAGCGTAATCACCATGTCAGGATCATATTGATTGGAAATATATATTGATATGAAATAGTGTGTGCAAAATAAGAGCAGCACTGATTCTCAAAACTGAAATGGGCCATAGGTATGAAATTCATTTAAACAAATTACAGATATGGGAACATTCAGAGAGGATGTTATCAGTTTATATCTGTGTGCATACACCCTCTGACATCTTATGTCCCCTGCTTCAGACCTGTGGATGAGGAGCGGTTGCGGCCAGTCACCCAGCTGGACCTCCTCTTCGGCCTGGACAAGATGAAGGAATCTAAGCGAGCGACAGCCTCCATGTTACCCAGTGTGTCGGATGTTCCCCTGGACTAAACACCTATTGTGCACCACTGATGGGAAGCAATCTCTTCTCTTTTGTCCACAGTGTGTTCCACCTCGCTGACCTGAAGTTCCTCCAACATGTCAGAGGTGCGGCTGGACAAGCCAGCAAGCAGCCATACTTCTCTTAAACTTTATTTATTCAGGCAGGGATTGTTCTGAGCATGCTTGTTTTCAGCACAGCCCTGCTAAATGTGTACAGTGACAATTCATTCAGAAATCTACTGTCTCCTCCTACTGGAGAAGTCATTGTTGTAAGAGTTTGTGCTGGAAGAGGAGAAAGCATTTTTCATAAACTTTACAAATCAATCTGGAAATACTTCTAGTAAAACTATAAACTACTCTACCATTTCACTATATGGTTTCATTTAGTGTCCTATCACTCACTTACACATGATGATGACCAGAGGGGAGTAAGTACGATGAGTCATGACTCATTTAGAGTCTGGAATCCAGACCAATGAAACCAGTGCTGTGGTTCGATTTCCAGATCAACTATAATTTCAATCATTTTTTTTTGTGCAAGTACATATTTGAATAACAAGTACTGAAATTATTTTAAAGTGATAGTATCCAAGTAGTTTGGAAGATACTTCAGTAGATCCTGCTGCTCCCAAGTCCCATTACACTATATCCTTTGAAAATAGGTGTTGTGTGGTAGCAGGTTACCCAGTAATGCGTCCATATTATTATCACTTTTCTCAGTAATAAGGTGTCCAGCAAAGAAGTCATATCAGTATGCAAACATTAGCTATCATGTATGTATCTTTCTAAAGTCAGATTGAACATTTTCTCTCTCTTAGTGAATGTAAAAATACTACAGTAATTAGACTATTTTCAAAGCTAACAAGAACAGTGATTGTCATCACTTTTTGCTTCCATGAATATTCACATCATTGCACTCCACATCTATGTTTTAATGCTTTGACTTTGTTGTTTTTGTAGATAAGAGAGAATATTTGTGTAGCTGCAGTAATGGGATACTCATCATTTAATGAGTCACTGCTCCTAAGGAGCAGTAATTCAGACTATTTCTTTTTGAAATTACAATAACAAGTAATAGATAAATGTATGTGTATGTCGATGAAGTGAAGTCACAAAATGCATATGACGATGAAAATGAAGAGCAGACAAAAGTAAGGCACAGGAGAAACATAACATTTGCAAGAATTGCAAAAGAGCTCAACATCTTTTATTCTACAAAACAGCAATGCAGCGTGTATGCAGTTTTTTCCCCCAGAGCTGTGAGTTAATATGTGTTGACAAAAACAGCTAACAAAACAAAAATGCAAGTGTCAAGAGGAAACGGGATCACCACTTCAACCCTGTAATAGGAACCACAGCTGTAATGATCTGAGCCAGAGGCAGTAATAATAGATGCTGTTGTACTGTATTATCTCAAAAATCATTATTTAACTGCTAAATGGCTTTAATAATGTACTTAACTGTTGTGTTACTGCTCAGTCCTGTCCGCTGTTAGCAGGTTTATCATAGTTGTCCTGTATGCATGTCTGAAAATGTTGAAGAGAAATATGTTCAAGTTCAGGCCATGACTTGGAATGTGACCAAATCTGATTAATGGTCATCATGCATTTAATGCTGCTCCTATACTTGATCATTTTGCACCAAAAAAGACAACAGCTTATATTTCATCTTAAAATCTAAACCAGTGTTCCAGCAGTTTCTCACAAAAGTTTTTTAGTGTCATATTTATTGTGCCATTATCATTCTTAGTGAATCCCCACTGTTTAACTTTGAATGTATTTATAATGAACTTTTCATGTCACGCTCCGTGCATCAAACAACAACTGACAGCGTTGGCTGTCACTGCATCACACGCAGGGCTTTTTGTGTCACTTACTTTTATTCTCACTTAAGGAGAGCGTGGCTTGAAAATTTGAGTACTTTCAATCAGTTGTCAGTCTGTCAGTTTGAAGTTGTTGTCACATGCTTTTCTGCCTCCCCTCTCTATAAAAAGCCTCATTATTTGCCATACGGTCACAGCATGTATTCATGGTTCTGTCCCATGCAGACTGAGCATGCCAGGACATGTTTGTCAATCAAAGACGACCACAAGGTGGCACTGCAGCTTCACTGACTTGTAACTGAGGCAGGTGTTGCAGGCTGAGATATGGACTGTTCTCATTTAGAGCAGTTTTATAGCATTATGGTGAGACAATGAAACAGAGAAGCCTGTGTTCTCGATTGTTTCTTGCTTATTGGTTTATTTAGCAATATTTAGACATCTGTTGCTCTTCATTAGAGTACCTCAGGTAACAGTTAAAGGTCAAAATGTTGCCATGTAAACCAACAATTGTGTCTCACTGCAGCTCACAGATGTTAACCCCCATTCTTAGCAAGCGGTAAATGCAATATCACCTCTAAAGTCATTCATCAGTTATGTGGCAGAGGCTCCATGGATACACAGTTTTCCTTTTGCAGGTAATTTTACTGTCAACTATGTGTGTATGTGGAATATGAAATATTAACTATGTAAAGTGTATTTATTACACTGAAGAAATGTTTTTTTTTCAACCAGCAAAACATTACCTCATTTATTTCAGCATGAATTTCCACCACGTTGTCAGTCTTGTCCTTGTGTATTAAATGTAATAAATCTGATGTCCAAAATATGTCAAACAGTGTGATAGTGTGTCTCAAATTTTTCCATATATTATATTGCCATATGAACTTTCTTATCAAGTGAGGAATATGTTGATGTTTTAGTTTATTGGACCCTAGAATAAGTAGCTGTGATAGTCAGCTACTTTACTGGGAGCCTGAATCAACATAAATTGTTTGTAATTTCTCGGGCTGTTGCAGTCAGATCCTGTACCCTTTAAGCATGCATTAATGAGCCATAGTTGGCCATAATCAAGCTCTTTCTCTTTCCACTCCTTTGCTGATTGCTCCAGCTCTACTGCTGGTATTAAACAAAGCCTTGCGTCTCTAATAAGTCCACTTTTCGGGACAGCAGAACAATTTTAAAATTGTCGTCTGAGTTTTTAATGGATGTCTGGCCAAAGCCTCTAAGGTCATGAAATCTGAATTGCCCATCATAAGGGCTGTGCAAAATCATATTAATGATTGAAAAACCTCACAGGAGAGTTTTCACATGACAGCAGTAATTTGATAAGGATAATGGCTCATTGTCCGTTTTAAGCCTCTCCAGGCCACCATACAAGCTCAGACTGTACCGCACACCAGCACCTATCTCTGCTCTATTAGTTATCTGGCTATGATCACATTCTCAACATAAGGCATACTTTATAATGGGATTGATCTCATGACTTTTCATCTAGCACCGTGTGATTGACAGTTATGGTTTTGAGGGAAATATTGACAACTATTGGATGGATTGCCGTGAAATGTGCTACAGATATCAAAGGTCTGTAGATGATAAACTTTGACTAAACTTTGATGATCCCCTGCCTTTTAATCTAGTGCCACCATCAGGTCAAAATTTTAATTTGCCTAGTACTTTGGTTTATGACCATACTTGCAAAATTAATGACAATCCCATCAGCCTCAGCTGTATTTTGTGTCTACTGTTAATTATCAAACAGACTAGCTAACATGCTAACATTGGTAAACATTATACATGCTAAACATCAGCATGTTAACATGTAACTCTGTGCATGGTAGTATGCTGATGTTAGCAGACTTGTTGGTGAATCATTTATTAATGCTTTATCCATTTAATTCAGTAATACATGGATGTCTGGTCTGGTTTCCCTCCTGAATAAAGAGCTTGGGTTTTACTACCCACTGTCCCACTTACATGAAGCTAGCAGTGCACCATGTGTGACTTCAACAGACAGCCAGGTTATATGAATAT